>NC_064822.1:176371822-176996822 GCF_024166365.1 Elephas maximus indicus | reverse complement strand
CAGTTATGTTGAGGCTGGACTCAATCTGCAAGATTAGATTGTGTTTTAAGCCAGTCTCTTCTGAGGTACAAAAGAGAGAATCAACCAGAGAAACATGGGAACCTCATACCACCAAGAAACAAGAGCCAGGAGAATAGTGCATCCTTTGGACCTGAGGTCCTTGCACTGAGAAGCTTCTCCACCAGGAGAAGATTGATGACAATGACCGTCCTCCAGAGCCTACAGAGAGAGAAAGCCTTCCCCTGGAGCTGATGCCCTGAATTCGGACTTGTAGCCTACTAGACTCTGAGAGAATAAATTTCTCATTGCTGAAGCTATCCACTTGTGGTATCTCCATTATAGCAGCACTAGATAACCAAGACAATAACACATCACAAAACAGAGGATGATTACATCAGATCACAAAAATGAAGAACAGCCACGTAATGATGGGAATCATGGCCTAGCTAATTTGACACATATTTGGGGGCAGAGGGGCACAGTTCAATCCATGACACACAGACAGTCTCTCACCTGAGGTCCATCAGGATACGTTATTAATGAACTAGAGTATTATCTGTCAGTAGAAGAAGAAAGAGAAGCTTCATCCCTTACTGAAGACAGAAGTTCAGTGAAGCTCATTCCACCTCTACAGGCTCCACGCTTATCTGGAAACACGTGATGGATTAGCTTTGCTGGATTAGCAGTTGTGGGTTGTCATGTGTTTGCTTTGTATTCAAGGAAACCTGAAATGAAATGTGAACACCCAGACAGCTTCGTTTGGTGACCAGAAAATGCTGGGTTGCTTTTGGTGTCTTCAAGTTAAGGAACCACAGTTCACAGCCTTTTGAAAAATAAAAGCACTTCTACCCCCCTTTATTCCTAACAAAGTTTATCTGAGCTCAGATGGCTGAGTCCTGTCTCCTAGAAATGGGGACAGCCCTGTCCAGACATTGTTAGATGTGCCGCCTCCCACCCCCCATCATGAGACAGGAAGCCGTTGAGCAGACTGAGGGGGCAGGGATCTGGGCACCCCTCTACCTTGAAAGCAAAGAAGGAGACCACCATTACTGAGAGTTTCCTAAGTTCCAAATACTTTACTCATGCTATCTTATTTTAAGTAATTGCCCAGTGAGGCTGCATTAATCTCCACTTTAGAAATGAGGAATCTGAGGCTTACGGAGGTGACATGCGCCAAGTCAAAAAGCTGTTGAGCAGCAGATCAGGGATTTGAACCCTAATGTGTTGGCTCTGGTGTTCCAGTCTGCCCCAGTCCTGTGTGGAGTTGTGGGAACAGTGAGCTCCCTGCTGAGGCTCAACATGGAGGGAGCCCACTTTCTGGAACACATTCCCATGATCTTGGGCAACTCAGTTAACTTCCGTGCCTCAGTTTTCTCACCTGTAAAGTAGGATAATAATAATACCTCATAGGATTAACAATGATAACGTAGTGCTGCTGTAACGTAAGTACCACTAGTGGGTGGCTTTAAAGAACAGACATTTATTTCCTCACAGTTCTGGAAGCTGAAAGTCCAAATCAGGGTCATGGCTGTGTTGGTTCCTTCTGTGAGCCTCTCTCCTAGTTCTGGTGTCTGCTGCAGATCCTTGGCTTGTAGACTGTTCTCACATGGTGTCTGTCTTCCTACATGCACGTTTGTGTATGTGATGTGTGCCTGTGTTTATTCTGGTCTTTAAAAAAATTTTTTTTATTTATGTTGTTGAGAATATACACAGCAAAACATACATCAATTAAACAGTTTCTACATGTACAGTTCTATTCTGGTCTTTTTATAACTTGGAAGTGATTAGGTACACTGGTATGATTCCAACTGCCTGACTGATTGCGTTCATTAGATTTTATTATGGAAGGTGATTACATTACATTGCATTATGGAAGGTAATCTGCTCCGTCTAAGGCCAAATTGATTTAATCGCATGTACATACTCTGTGACAGCAACTAGGCTAGTGTTTGGTCAAACCTTTGGGAACCAAAGGATTGACAGGTTGACACATAAAATTAACCATCACAAAAGGATTAAATGATATTGTGGATAATGCCTGGCACATTGATTGCACTCAGTACGTGTTAGCTCTAATGGGGATAGAGATACGGTAGCAATAGTAATAACCATTACTGCTTTTACTATTTTTACTTCTGGTCACAATTTTTGACCATTGTGTTACTGGACTACCCTTCTTTGTTAATAGAGTTTTTATACTAATAAAGACTCAGCTCTCCTGATAAGAGCTTATATTTTACAGCGTGAAGCCCACAGACAACATCATGGTGACCTCCCAAGGACACTTAGTAGAGCTGGGATTTGAACCCAGATCTGTCTTGCCTCCCCATCCTGGTGCTGTTCACCACCCCATACTGCTTCTCATGGGACCCAGGTATCTGCTGGCACACAGCTTTGTTTCCCATGGCCTTGGTGACTGCATCTGGCATGCACTGTTTGAGTTAGGCTTCTCTACGTTTAGGTGTGGGGGAGCTCACACTTCACCCCAGGAAAAGTGAAAAGACAAGATTGCAGTGTTACTCAAGGCGGTGGGGTGTCTCAAGACTAGGCTTAACTAATTGCTCAGTGATTGCTGGGAAAAACCCTCTGTGTTATTCATGGCACCATTCAGATGTTACCACCCCATTGAAGCCCTCCCTGAAAACATGAACCCCTCACCCAGCTGCTAGACCTGAGTTAAGTGGAGGTCTCCGTGTGCTCTCAGCATTTGTGTTGTTGTATACCATCAAGTCAATTTGGACTCTTAGCGACCCTACAGGACAGAGTAGAATTGCCCCATAGGGTTTCTGAGGAGCTCCTGGTGGAGTCAAACTGCCGACCTTTTGCTTAGCAATTTGTAGGAGCTGCTCTTACAGCAGTCCCCATGGTGCTTTCTTCTGATGGTCTTGTGTAGCTCCTCCTCTCTACTGCCTGTGAGCTCTTGAGGGCAGGGGACTGTGTCTGTGATAGAAACATCTGGGTCTCACCCAAATCCAGTTCTCTTCTTCCAAGGACGCGAGAATGTTACCTTGCCCTACCCTTTTGCAGTTAGGCGGGGCCATGTGGCTAATCCTGGCTGAAGTGTGATGAGCAGAAGTGACTCCTCTCTAACTCCAGCCAAACCCTTTATTTGCTGGTCAAGAGCCAGTGAGGCTGGAGCGGAATGGTGGGGGCCGGGTTGGGTAGCGGTGCTAATGATACCAGATGCCAGGTAGGAGATGCGTCTAATTCTCAAAGCAACACTGAGAGGCCTGGGCATGTCTGTGTGCCGATTCTGCAGATGAAGAGTCTGAGGCTAAGTGAGGCTCATCACCTGTCCAAGGCCCCACAGCTGAGATTCAAATCCAGGACTGACTTGTTCTGTGACAATGTGCGGCCATTAGGTGATGGGGATTTCTGTGTTGTTGTTGTTGATGTAGATTAAAGGTATGTGTGTAGGTGGTGGAGGGGGTGGGCATGGAGGATCAGCTGGCATACCTGCAGAGCTTGGTTCTTTGTGCTTAGTGGGTAGTCGAGATGGTTGGCATCCTTCACCCAGCTGGTGGCTGCGTTCAGCCTCCGAGTTAACTGAGGAAAGAAGAGGTACCTGTTAACTCTGTGCAGATATCAGCTTTCCTTTAATGTGGAGCTTTGGTGAGAACACCAAGACGGTGCTGTGCTTACTGACCTTTCCCTCTCTGCGCAGGTGGGAACAAAAGGAGGGTGGGAAGAAGAGGAGGAGACAGGAAGTGTGTCTGACTGAGGTGGAGGCTGCCTGGGCCATGCCGCCTCCTTAACACACATCAGGCAGAGGACGACTTTGAGTCTCGCCCACCCCAAGACTCCGGGGTGACGAATCAGCCTCTCAGGGGGAGGCACTGAGAAGTAAGGCTTCACACTCGAGGGGTGTTCCTGAAGGTGTAAGTCATGCCTGCAGAGGGGCCTTGCAGGATCCGCTGTCCAGGCCCCTGCTCTCAGGTGGATGACCATTCCAGTGGGTGTGGGCAGGTGGAGCTGTGGGGTGGCCCAAGAGGCTGCTGGGTGCCTGGCAATCGGATGTGTTCCCTTTGCCCTCACTTTGCCCAGCAGATACCAGTGAGGCTCACAGTGATGAGCCCTTTTCTGTGTGCAGGCACTTTCTAGGCACTTCACCTGCATTAATCCTTGTAATAGTCCTCTCTGAGCTATAGGTGATTCTAGTGCCCACGTTACAGGTGAGGACACTGAGCACCAGTGAAGTTAGGTCACTTCCTCAGGTCATACTTGCGGTTACATAGAGGAGCCAGTTTTGACAGGGCATTCTGACTCTAGAATTCTTAACTGTTCCCTCCAGGCATCTAAGCCATAGCTTTCTTATTTTGAAAATGAGGAGGGTGGGAGAAGCAAACATATATTTGAACACCTCTGTAGAGCAATGGTTATGAGCTTGGCTGCTACCCAAAAGATAGGCAGTTTGAATCCACCAGCCACACCTTGGAAACCCTATTGGGCAGTTGTACTCTGCCCTACAGGGTTGCTGTGAGTCGGAATTGACTCAGTGGCAACAGGTTTTGATTTTTTTGGTATTATGTGCCAGGTCCTATATTATTTAGATTGTGTATATTATCTTCTCTAAATCTTATTTCAAGGCCTGGAGGAGTTAGGCATCATTTTGTTGATTTTTTTCTGTAATTGAATGTAGATTGCCAGGCCTTTCTTCTGCAGTACTGTGCAGTGGGTTCAAGCTGCCAACCTTTAGGTTAGTAGTTGAGTGAAAACTGTTCTACCAAAGGTCGCACAGGTGCATTTAAACCCAGGTCTTTCTTCGACATGCAACTTCTGATTTGTTTTTACTTCTGAGACTCCTCCAGCCCTAGGAGTTGAAAAAGATTTTGATGAAGGAGAGATACTTTTGATAAAGGGTCCAATGGAGAAGGTTCTAGAAAAGTTGGCTGAGGATTTTCTGGGCTCCTCAAAAAACCTGGCTGCTGTAGTGCTGCTGCTTTTCTGCCTCAGCTTCTGCTGGCTCGGCTGGTGGCTCTGAGCAGTGCCTGGGAGTGGACGAGGTGGCTTGGGGTAGAAAGAGCAGAGGCTGCCAGCAGGAGGCCCTGGTTCTGACCCTGGCCCTTTCTCACTAGATGAGCCCAGGCTGTCTCCCCACTGCCGTGGGTTCAGTTTTGTCATCTGCAAGGTGAAGGTCTGGATGACCTCAAACCCTCAGGACCTGGAGGTTTCAGGTGCCTTTGAAGTCTGGCTCTGTCTGCTCTGCTCTTGGGGCTCTTACAGGCTGAGGTGGCCTTGGACCCATCCAGCTGGTACCTTTTTCTGAGCCCCCATTCAGGGACCCAGTTTGCATCCTGAGGGGAGGTGAAGGCCTTTTGTTCCTATCTCGCTGGTGCCCATTGTTTCTCCAGAGTGTACTTTCTTGATCTATGGAATCTACTCCGTTAGTCGGATTCAAGGAAAGCCCTTACCTTTGTTTTGGTATTTCAAACATGACTATCTTGAGATGCAGTTCTGAAATTCACAACTATAGTAATGTAACATTATTTTCATGATATAGGCTTGAGTTTGCAAGGATAGCTCCCTTGAGGCCAGCAGTGTTTCCTTAAGCTTTGTTGTCGTTATTGGTTGCCACTGAGTTGATTCCGACTCATGGTGACCGTATATGTAACTGTTTCATGGGGTTTTAATGACTGATTTTTCAGAAGTAGATCCCCAGTCTTTCTTCCAAGGTGCTTTCTTAAGCTTACAGGAAAAACCAAACTAGTTGCTGTCAAGTCGATTTCAACTCATGGTGTGTCAGAGTAGAACTGTGCTCCAAAGTTTTCAATGGCTGTGATCTTCTGAAGTAGGTCACCATGCCTTTCTTCTAAGGCACTTTCGAATGGATTTGAATTGCCAGCCATTCACTTAGCAGCCAAGTGCTTAATTGTACGCGCCACCCAGGGACTCTTCCTTAAGCTTGTTGGTATTGTGTGCTATGGAGTCGATTTCGACTCATGGCAACCCCATGTGACAGAGCAGAACTGCCCTATGGGTTTCCTGGGTTGTAACCTCTACGGGAACAGATTGCCAGGTCTTTTCTTCCGCGGAGCCCCTGGTGGGTTGGAAACACCCGAACAGGACGTGATAAATGAGTAGCTGTCTCCAGTGCACAGTGGTGGGTTTATGGTAGCCCAGGTATGATCTCCTGTGTGATATGCCGGTTTATGTCTGATTCAGTTAATCATCATTTTCTATTTAAAATAAGTGTTTTGTTTAAATAGGAGAGCATTCATTACTAATCACTAACATTTGTGTATAAACAACTATAAGAAAGATTTAAATAAATGCTTTCTTACTGCTTTCCCCTGGAAATGAACTGCAATTGAATGGTTAACTTTACCTTTCTTTAGCCGCATCATTTCTTTTGGTTGCTTGTCCGTTGGGGATATTTATTACTCACATCTCTTGAATTCTGACATATGGGGCTTCCTCGCTGTTTTGGTATCAGAAACTCATCATGGATTTTCTCCTGCCCTTGAGGAGAGTATATTCCTTTTGGTTTCCAGTTTTAATAGAAGAGGTATGTGATTAATGAGGTTAGCTCCCAGAGGCTGTCCTGCACTTCCGGCCCTGCGAACCCTGACTTGAAGATGCTATTTTAGCCTTTTCTGCATGCTTTTGGCAAAACGAAAATTGAAAAATGAAAAAAAGACAGTGACGGGCTCATCTGGCAGCTAACCTTAAAGGGGCCCTGTCTGTTTTTCAGAACTTACGTTTAGAAACATTCGGATCCATCAGCCACTTTAGAGCACTCCCAGTGCTGTTTCTTCAGTCTGCACAGAAACCTTTGCAAGCTCCATTTCCCAGCTGAGTGGATTGCGCTTAAGTGACTTGCCTAATGATCTCAAGGCTCAGTGGAAGGGCCAGACTTTGGGCTCGGTGCAGTCCTCCTCTAAGTCCAGGGCTTGGTGTCTCCCACAGGAGAAGATCCAGTGGCTTCCTCACAAGGACCTGGAAACAGTTTCTAATTCTCAGTCCCAGTGGAATTTTCTGTCTGCATCTTGTTCTCTTTGCTGAGCTCTCTACTTATCACCCTTAGTTACTGGAGAGACTTCACAAGCTTAATTTTAGTCTCTTAATTTGGTCTTAACTGAGGCGCTTAGGGGAAACCCTGGTGGCGTAGTGGTTAAGTGCTACCGCTGCTAACCAAAAGGTCGGCAGTTCGAATCCACCAGGCGCTCCTTGGAAACCCTATGGGGCAGTTGTACTCAGAATTGACTTGACGGCAATGGGTTTGGCTTTTGGTTTAAGGCACTTAGGAGGGCAGTTGGTGGTCCAGTGGTAGAATCCTCTCCTTCCACTGGAGTGACCTGTGGACCAATGCACTTCATGCAGTCTTTCCGTGGAGGCTTGCCCATTGCTGCGATGCTGAACAGGCTTCAGTGGAGCTTCCAGACCAAGATGGATTAGGAAGAAAATCTTGATGATCTACTTCTGAAAATCAGCCACTGAAAACCTTATGCCTCACAACTGTCTCATCCACAACTTATCATGGGGATGACACGGGACCCAGCAGTGTTTCGTTCCATTCTACTGCGCATGGAGACACCACGAATCGAGGACTGGCTTGATGACAGCTCACAACAACGACAGGGTCCTGAGAGAGTGGGAGATGGCTGAGACCTGGCCACACAGCTAGTTCCATCAGGATTGGTCCCATGGAATTACGCTTGGCTGTGTGGATGGAGAGCGTTTCCAGAGGAGCCTGGCCGCCTGAGAGCTGTTCCTGCCATGATTCAACATTCTGGTTGGGCCCTGCACCTGGCTAGGCGTTCTCTTTCGGTTTCTTTCTTCTGGGTCACAGTAAAACACCCTGGGAGGAGAAGTCTGGCATGGAGCGCTCTTCCACTGCCCCTCTTCTTTGTGTTGTCCTCAATCTAGACTTTCACACTGAACACCATTGGTGCCTCTTCCACCGTTCCTAAAAGCAGGGGCCATTCCTTCTGCCTACTCATCACCCAGGTGCTAGTGAAGGGCTGTGGCACAGGGGGCCCTTGATAAACAGCACTGAGGAGAGGACTGCTTCTCAGAATGCCTCAGTCATTCTGACCTCTCATTATGACTTGAAACCTTTCCGTGCCTCAGTTTCCTCATCTGTAAAAAGGGGATGAGGGCAGTACCTTATGGTGTAATGCAATGATTCAGTGAGCTAAATGTGGAATGAGGGCAGGTGTTTTTGTGTATCATATCCACAAGTGTTCAGTCAGTATTCACTGAATGATTAAGGAAGGAATCCCCTTTCTAAGCCTCATTTGCTCCTCTTTGAAAAATGAGATAATGGTGTTGATCTGTGGTTCTTAAGGAGAGATTCTTGTTGTTAGGTGCTCTTGAGTCTATTTCGACTCATAGCGACCCCATGTGGCAGAGTAGAATGGCCCCATTGGGTTTTCTTGCCTATAATCTTTATCGAAGCAGATCACCAAGCCCTTCTCCCAGAGAGCCTCTGGGTGGGTTTGAACCACCGACCTTTCTGTTAGTGCTTAACTGTTTGCACCAACAGGGTTCCTTTTAAGGAGAGCAACTTGGCAGAAACTCCTTAGGGACCTTTTCCGGAAAGCTTACCAAGCCCCACCCTGGAAATTCTGATTCATTGGCAGGGCTTGATAATGTGTATTTTGAAAGCAAGGGTTCAGGTGATCCTGTGTGCAGCCTTAGTTAAGGATGACAGGCTGTCTTAAGCTCTGAGGTCTCTTGCTTAGTTCTGTGCCAGACAGACAGGTAGTGGGCAGGTGGAGTGGCCAGCAAATTACCAGAGCCTTCTCAATGCTCACTCCACTTCTCACCCATCCTTCAAGGCTCAGCTTAGAGACCACCTTCTCCAGAAAGATTCCAAATCTTTCTTGGCTAGAAAGCACCCCTCTCTCTCTGCTGAATGCCCCGTAGTCCTGCTCCTCTGTTTCTTTAATACCACGATCAGCTGGTATGAGACATGAGACATGAGACGTGTTAGGTTTCCCTTATCATTTAAATATGTCACCAATAGCTTTTTCAAAAACTTTAGTTTTATATGTATAAGGAAGACTGTCTCGGAGATTTCTTCTGTTCTTAGACCAGTAAGACAGTTCATCTTTGGTAGATTGGCCCTTTTTTAATAAACCAGAGATACTTGGAGGGGGGCCGGGGTGGGGGCGCTTTCCTCTTGCTGTGCAATTAGCCTTGATGATTAGGCTATCTTTTCAATTATGTTTTATTTTTACTTTCCTGGAATGTATCAAGTGCCCTCTTTTTTGTGAAGGTTACCCTTCAAGTGAGTAAAGGAGCTTGATTACAGCATGGGGGTGGGTACTTGCTTTGTATTTTTTAAAAAATGAAGGAACATGCTGGAGAGGGGTGATGTGAGCAGTCGGTGGAAAGGTCAGCCCTGGAGCTCTGGAAGCGGCCTTCTTCCTGAGACTGGAAACAGCTATTTTGAGGACCCAGGCTTTTTTTTTTCGGCAGGCAACTGCTAAAGAAATTAATCGTCACTTTTATTTTAGCGTTTGTTTTGTATTTAACAAAGCTTCCTGACCAATCCCTTGTGGCTTGTCATCTGTGCCCAGGGCAAGATGCTTTTTTTTTTTTTTTTTAAGGCACGTTAATAATTGCTTTTATCAACTCTGACATTGTGGTATATTAGCTACTTAAATGTGGTGCTGTTTTTGTTTTATTTCTCTGATACAAATGGATTTGGGGGTCAATTCTAGAGTGTTCTGGTAGCCTACTAAATCCCCAAGAAGAAGCTTAGTCTTCTTGTTCAGCATCTAAAGCAGTGTCCAGTGAGACCTTTGTGGGCCTCCAGCTACTGCCTGTCTGCATGCTTGGGTGGGGACCTGCTGGAAGTAGTTTTACTTTCACACTTGCTTCCTCTTGCCCACAACTGAACTGAGAGATGCTCTTGGGGATTCCTGGAGCATTGAAAGCAAAGAGCCAAAGGAGGATTTTGCTTCCATTCCACTCCTCCATCCATTCATTCGATAAATATTTAGTGCCTATCCTTCGTGGTGTAGTGGTTAAGAGTTCCGCTGCTAACCAAAAGATTGGCAGCTTGAATCTACCAGGCACTCCTTGGAAACACTAAGGGGCCAGTACTACTTTGTCCTATAGGGTCGCTATGAGTCAGAATCGACTCAACAGCAGTGGGTTTTTTTTTACCCCAAAACAGGAGCCCTGGTGGTGCAACATTTCAGTGCTGGGCTGCTAACTGAAAGGTTGGTGGTTTCAATCTCCCAGCTCCTCCATGGGAGAAAAGACCCGGCCATCTGCTCCTGTGAAGATTATAGCCTAGAAAACCCAATGGGGCAGTTCTGCTCTGTCCTGTAGGGTTACTATGAGTTGGAATTGACTCTGTGGTACACAGTAACAATAACAACATCCCAAGACAGGTTCTGGGGATAAAGAAGACAACAAAAACAGACCAAGTCCCTGTCCTCGTGGGCATGCGCATGGAACCAAGCTCTTTCCAAGGCAGCATATGTGGAAAGGGAGCTGTTTTTTTTTTTTTTTTTTAGTGCCCTTGGTAACTTAGGCATACTTATTTGGCCTCACAACTATCTGTGAGGTAGTTATTATTAGGCATTATATACAGATACACATACATGTATCTAAAGGAGGCCTGGTGATACAGTGGTTAGGTACTGGCTGCTCACCAAAAAGTTGGTGATTTAGACCCACCAGCCACTCTTAGGGAGAAAGATGTGGCAGTCTGCTTCCAGACAGATTGCAGCCCCAGAAACACTATAGGACAGTTGTACTCTCTCCTAAAGAGTTGCTGTGAGTTGGAATTGACTCGATGGCAACAGGATGCATGTATCTGTGAACATTAAATTGGTGTTTGCAGTTTTGCATAGCAGCTGTTGTTGCTAGTTGCTGTGTAGTTGATACTGAGTCATGGTGATACCATGTGTGCAGAGTAGAACTGCTCCATAGGGTTTTCAAGGCTGTGACTTTTTGGAAGTAGATCATGAGGTCTGTCCTCTGAGGTGCCTTTGGGTGGGTTTGAACCGCCACCCTTTTGGCTAGTAGTCGAACACTTAGCCATTTGCGCCACCCAGGGACTCCTTTGTCACACAGAAGTCCCTCAGTAAACATATGTTGAATGAGCTCTGCAATTATGCAGCCTGGGTTTGAAAATAAATGCTGCCTCTTATCATTTATGCAGGGTTGAACAGGGACTTAAATGTTCAAAGCCTCATTTTCTCTTCTGTTGGATGAGGATTTACCTCTGGGGTCACTGAGATCACACATGTGAAGTGCTTTGCAGACAGCCTGGTGCCATCGGACCAGAGGGGGCACCGTAGCTTCCTCTCCAGAATGTGACTTTGTCCCAGGCACCGACAAAGCTGGCTTAGGGTGCTCCTGGCCAAGGATGTTTTGGGCCCTCTGGCCTTTTTCACCTGGTCCGGAGGGTTCCAGAGCCAACTAGCCGCACTCCCACTCTCATGGAAGACTCACCTCAGCCCAGGTGGTCCTCATACCCTCTCCCCACAGGAAAAGGCTGCTGGGTCAGCCTTGATCACACAGACACAGCCTGTGCGGGGGGGTAGTAGGAGGGATGGGGGAAAGCTTTGGGTTTAGAGCTGGCCCTGTCGAGAGGACTGGGGCCTTGTTCTCATCACACCTTCTCAGTTCCACTGTTTATGCTTCTAAAATAAACAGAACTTTGTCACAAGCTGGCTGTATATTAATGCTGTTGGAATGTGCCTCAGGATGCGGGGTGGGGGGTGGGGCAGTTCTTTTGCCCAGGCACTTGGTACATTGTTATGGACGCGTCCTCAGGAAAGACCATTCACTGGAAAAGGACACCTGTTTGGTAAAGTAGAAGGTCAGTGAAAACAATGAAATGGATTGACATAATAGCCTCAGCTGTGGGGTTCAAACATATCGGAGATCCTGGAGATAGCACAGGACCTGCGACCTTGAGTTCTGTTATCTGCAAGGTCTGCGTTGTCTAGACGGCAGCTATAACAACAACAGACAAATCTGTATGTGAGTGAGGAAGCAGAAGCTGCTTCTAGTTCCAGAGCCCACGCTTTCTCCCCTAAGTCTGGAGTTGTTTCTGGATTCAGTCCTGCGTAAGAGTGAACTCACATCCAGTTGATTTTAGGAAAGGCAGCGTGTGGCAGGCAATCCGAAGACCCGGGTTATGGCTGGCTCTACCATTAAATTGTTAGGTGGTCTTGAACAAGTTCATTGTCCTCTCCAAGTCTCACTTTTCTCATTTCTGAAATGGGTTAATGATGCTAATTTTTCTTTGGATTGCTTTCCTATGGTCACCTCCATCACTTCCTTCAAGTCTGTTTGAATTTCATATGCGGGAGGCCTCACCTGCCCGCCCTATTTAACTCTGCTCCTCGCCTGGCACACCCAATCCCCTTTACCCTGATCTCCTTTTTCTTTTTTTCTGTTTCACTTATCAGCTTTTAATATACTGCTTGATTAATTTTTTATTTTTGGTGAAAATATACACAACAAAACATACACCCATTCAACAGTTTCTGCAAGTACAGATCAAAGACAGTGGTTACATAGTTCCCATCGTGTCATCATCATTCTAACTCTGCTGGGGGTGGTTAACCAGTAAGCACGGTATGCACTGGCTTACAATAAGCAAAGTATATACTGGCTTACGGTAAGCAAGGTACCCACGGACTTAGGTAAGCAGGGTACGCAGGGGCTTAGTTGTGTTTACTTACTAATCTGTATAGCACAATTTCACATGATGCGGTGAAAACCAGGTGAAATTGTGCACTACAGATTAGTAAGTAAGCACAATTAAGCCTGTGTATGCCTTGCTTACTGGGTAATCTGTTCCTGATTTGTCCATACTGTCTCACTACCATTAACTTAGACTCTCTGCCCCTTAAAGTTCTTATCTGTGTTTTAGAGTTACTGTGGTGAATTTGATCTTGTATAGGTAATTCTTTAAAGGGGGGCCGTGCTCAAGACAAACACTCTTAAAAAAAAAAACTCTTTATTAGTTCAGCTAAATTGTTATTTAAAGATAACCTCATGGGATAGTTTTGGTTCAAGGTTTAAAGGTTATTTCTGGGCAATGGATCCAGGGTTTCCCCCAGTCTCAGTGGATTCAGTAAGCCTGGTTTCCATAAGAATTTGAAATTCTGTTCTACATTTTTCATCTTTTTGATTAGGATCCAACTATTGGGTCATTGATCAAAACGTTCGGTAATAGCTGGGCACCATCTATTTCTTCTGGTCTCATGGCAAAGGAGGTAGTTCATGGAGGCAAATTAGACCTGCGGTCCATTTCCTTCTATGATTCCTGGGTTTCTTTCTTTCTCTGTTGTACCAGGAGAATGGAGTAATTTCTTTCTTTCTTTCTTTCTTTTTAATCTTTTTCTCCCTCTCCTGGAATGTAACCTCATTAAGGGATGAGATCTTTGTTTATTTTGCACCTTGGCCCCCTTGGAATTGCCTGACACAAATAGGTATTGTGAATTGTTGAACGAGTTATTGAGAAAAGGGGAAAAATGAAGAACAGCCACCACCCAGCTTCAGACTGCTGTCAGCTTGGAGCTGGCCTGGCTCCTACAGCCAGACCCTGGCATTCTCCTATTGGACATAAACAATTTCACAGAACACTGACATGTGACAGGGCCACTCTGTGATGATGGCGGAGCGAGACAAAAACATGACCGCTCTAATCAAGCCTGAGCACAGATAAAATCAGGAACACCGTGCCAGCCACAAAACTGACCAGACGTTTCCTGTCTCTCAGCTCACATGAACGACTGCTGCTGCTTTACCGCTTACGGCTTCAGCTCTGCTCTGTTCTCCTGCCTCCCAGATACAAATCATGGAGGTTCCTGGCCATTGAATTCCTGCTTTGTGATCCAATCCAGAGCAAATCTTCGGTTCCTTGAATCCTCCCCAAATCACTGAGCACAAGCCTAAATGCTATGAAGAGTTCCTCCTCATACCCTCCTCCTGAGATACCCACTGTCATGCCTCCCTCATTGCAAAGAGCAGGTAAACCCAACCTCCTTTGACTTCTGGTGTGTTCCTGGTGGTCTTTGACGGAAGGCTTTGCATTATGTTTCATGTGGAAAAAAGTTTGGTAACTAGACATCATGATACAAATGTGTAGGTTGTTTTTAGTAGCTGGGTGATACTGAGTAAGGCTATTTAGGAAGGCATGTTATCTTCTGGGCCTAAATTTTCTGATTTGCAGATGAGGGGATTGACCAGATAATTCACTTGATTTCCTTACAGGTTTTATTTTCTGTAATTCCTTAGTATTGGTAAGCTTCTACTATGCGCTATATAGTGGGGGCTATAAAAGAAGTAGCTTGTCGTGTCTTGGAATTCCCTCCTAGGCTGCCATACTCACTATGTGCCCTGGGCAAGATACTTGAACTTTGGTTTCATTACTGTAAAATTGTGATGAATAATAATGATATTGGTAAATAACATTAATGCTGATAATGGCATAACATTTCCAAGCGCTTATTACTGTGTATTACCTAGATCAAATCTGTCTTGCAGGAAGTACAGCCAGAATGCTCCTTATAACAGGGGTGACTAGACTTTGTCTCACATACTTTGGACATGTTATCAGGAGGGACCAGACCCTGGAGAAGGACATCACGCTTGGTAGAGGGTCAGCAAAAAAAAGGAAGACCCTCTATAAAACGGATTGACACAGTGGCGGGAACAGTGGGCTCAAGCATAACAATTGCAAGGATGGCATAGGACTGGGCAGTGTTTTGTTCTGTTGTGCATAGGGTTGCTATGAGTCAGAACTGCCTCGACGGCACCTAACAACAACAACCTCAATCAAGCTTTCATTAATTCTCATAATAATCCTATGAGGTAACCAAACCCGTTGCTGTTGAGCCAATTCCGACTCGTGGCAACCCCATGTATTATAGATTAGAAATGCTCCGTAGGGTTTTCTTCTCTGTAAACTTTATAGTAGCAGATCGCCAGGCCTTCCTTTTGCAGTGCTTCCGGGTGGTTTCGAACTGCCAACCTTTAGGTTTAGACAAACACAAACTGTACCACCCAGGGACCTGTCCTGTGAGGTAAGTCCTGTTAAATGCATGAAGAAATGAAGTCACAGAGAGTTAAGTAACTTACTAAGATCACATAGCTAAAAAGTGGTAGAGCTGGTATTCAGACCTTGATCTTTGTGACCTCTGAGCGCAAACTTTTTTTTTTTTTTTTTTTAAGTAAAGCAAAAAGAAAGTTTTATTTGGTATATATTCAAAAGGACAAAAGTCGAGAAGCGGACAAGGGTGTTGCCAGAGCTATGTCTGCTTGAGTCCAAGGAAGTACTACAGCGTAAGCAAGAATGGGAAAATGGACAAGCATGCCGCCACATGCATGTCTGTCCGAGTCCTTGAGCCAAAACTCTTAATGATAAAACTTTAATGAACTAAGGTGATTGCTGCTGAAGAGATAGCCAACAGTTACCTTAAATAGCGTTTAGCATGAATCCTGCTTTAAAAAGTGCACAGTTTAATTGGAGAGCTGAGTCATTCATGCATTACGTGGTGGTCGATACAGGATGTGCTAGAAGGCAAGAATGCAGAGGGGGGTACATGTTCGTCAGGGTGTGGAAGGTAAGAGAACAGGAGAGCCTTGCAGACTGGGGTGAACGGAGGAGGCAGGACTCCAAGTGACGTTGAAGTCTTGGAGGAGAACACTGGATTGAGAGTCTAAAGACCCAAAGCCTTGTCCTGGTTTTTACTACATATGAGCTCTTAACAACTCTAAGCGTTAGAGTTTTGATTTGTAACAAATAGGATAATCATCTCTTCTCTTTATCTCACTTAGTAGGGAAGAGCGTGAAAGCACTTTATAATGGTCATGTGTTGTACAAGAGTAAGGCCTCGCTCTAATTGTGGAGGAAAAAAATGCAGTTTCAAGGTGTTTCACCCATCAGCCAGGTGCTAAGTGATTCCTGTCTTGCACTACCTAAACTTTAGAAACGAAGGTTGCCATAGGAACCTTGTCATTATAATTCAGAAGATACAGATGTGTTCATGTGGTATAGTTTTAAAGACCCTTTAGGTTACCGGTAGTGTCTGCAGCAGGAGTGTGGTGGGAGGATCACACTGGAGACAGTGTGGACTTACCATGACAGGGGGACCCAGCAGTGGACCTCCTCCTTCCTCCCCAGGTGAGGGGCCCAGGATACAGTTGCCTACCTTTAAACCACCTACCCTCCACCCTCCACTCTGAGTCAAACTTAGTTGTTCAAGGATTTAAATTTGAAAATGTGTTAGCCAGGTTATCCTTCCAAATAAGATTATAAAGTCTTCCTATGTTTAGGGGGCAGGAGTTCTTCCTGTGACATTTCAGGTGATGATGATAATGATGACGACAATAATAATAATATCTTGTTTATCGGGTGTTTGTTACATGCCAGATGCTAGTCATCATTCTCATGCATTATCTCATTTAGTGCTTGCAAATGAGGAAACAGAGGCATAGAGCTGATAAATTACCTACCACAGTCACACAGCCTGCAGGTCTCATAGCCTAGATTTGAACTGGATTTGAACCAAGTCCTTTGGACTCCAAGTTTCAAAGTCTTAAGACTCTGTTCCCTCACCCCCTTACAGATAATCCTATGAGAGATGTATCTAGGCCAGTCATTCGCCTTTCAGATGGAAAAATGGAGCTTAAAAGAGGTGAAATGCCTGTTCTAAGGCCATACAGCTGGTGGTAGCGGGGCCTCGGTGTTAGGGCCTTTGTCATCCTGACCCTCATTCCAGAAAGTTGATAGGACTTTTCTCCTGATGGATTTAAACATGTGTGGGTGATGGTTTCTTGGACAGAAGCATGGCACCTCTTTACTTTTCCACTGGAAAAGAACTCAGGCTGCAGAGCCAAACTACCTGAGCTCCCAGCCTCCCTGCGCCCCTTACCAGCCATGTTATCCTGGATTCATTACTTAATCTCTTTATGCCTTTATGTTTCCTCAGGTGGAAAATTGGGGTAATAACAATACCTACATCATAGGGTTGTAAAAAGAAGTAAAGGAATTGATAGACTAAAACTTTCAGCCTGCTGTCTAGTACGTATTAAGTTCTCAGTAAGTGCTACCTGCTAATGATGTATGCCATTCCTTGTTTGAAGGTTGTAGTCCTAATTTGAGTCTGTTCCAGTAGGCTGGAGCTTCTGCGCTCACCTCATGTGGAGGCTGTTGAGGAGATGGTGAAGTTGTTGGGGCACTGGGAGGTGCGGTGGAGAGGCTGTGGTTCATGGAAAAATGACAGTTGTTTACCAAGCCCACCCAGGTGGTTGGGTGTTCTGTGAAGTGGTCCTGTGTGTGTCTTTTGGGCCTGGGGTTCATGGGAAAGGTTTGTTTGGATGGAGCCGGCTCTCCCATCCTTGGGGTGACGTGGAGGCAAGGGCATTTCCTGGTGATTGAAACTGATGACACTTCATGGCACATAGATCAAAAACTGACCTCCCGTGTGAACTTGGGTACATCAGTGTGGTAATGAAATCGAGGCTTAGTTTTTCAAAATCTTCACTGAAATATTTATGGAAGAGATGATAATATATTGGAACTTGATTAAAAATAATATTGGGGGTGGGGAGTCGGTAGGGTAGAGATGGAACAGGATTGGCCACAAGTTAGTGAGTGTTGATGCTAAGTCATGGGAGTATGGAGATTCTTTCTTGTTTTGACCATGTTTGAAATTTCTCCTAGTGCTATTTTAAAGAAAATAATAATCTTGTCTGTTGCTCAGCCATGTCACAAAGATAGGCACCCTCAGTTCCATTATGAGTAACACCCTGATATGTTTCAACTTGCTGCCATCTTAGAAAGATGATCTTGTTCAGGAATTTGTAGGATGCTGGGCCTCCTAGGGGGTGGGGGAGGTGAGAGAGAGAGAGTCTTAAGTAGGTGGGACTTCGTGAACCTCACAAATGCACTTCAGTCACAGTGGCTACATCTGTATGTTTCGTATCTTGGAGTCTCCCCGGAAGATTTCATTTAGGGGAAATAAAAAAGGGACTTTGCTGCTTAAAAAAAAGCTTGGAAGCTACCACCTGATTTTATAAACAAGAAACTGCAGCTTAGAGAGGGAAGGTGATGCACCCAAGTTTACACAGCAGGAAAGTTGCACAGCTCCAGACCCTTCCCTTAGCTGTTACTCTTTAAACCAGTTGATAGTTCCTCTTGAACAGGGTCCCTAAGGAAGCTAGATCGCCTGCATTCTGGTGTCTAATGCTGCCTTTCCCTTCCAAGTGGAAGCTGTGCTGAAATCATTCTCTGCGGTCAGAGTGCCAAAGAGAGAGCCCCTTTAGGGATGAGTCAGCTGCTGCGCCAAGCTCCCGATGTCCTGTCTTACTGAACCCCTCACCCAGCACCCGTGCCAGGGAGCCCTGTGCAGCAGGAAGACATCGGACTGGGGAAACAGTCCCTTTGGGACTCCACATGAGCTGGAAAGCCTGTATATTGAACACTCAGTCATTTTTATGCTTGTTTCACCTGCTGGTCATCTCTGTTTGCCTTCAGTAAAACCAGGGGACCTTGGAGGGAATGAAGAGACACCCTGTCTTTCAGGATCAGGGACACACATGGAGCACAGTGGAATTCAGGGTTGCAGGGCCTTGTCTGTAAATTAAAGGGGGTTCCACCTCACTGCATATCCAGATATCATCCCAGGAAAGGAGAAGAATGGGTATGTTATGGGTTGATCCTGTCCCCCAAAAATATGTGTTGTAAATCCTAACTCCTGTACTGGTTATGATCACATTCAGGAATGGTGTTTCTTTGTCAGTGAGGGAGTATTAATGCAGGGTATGTCTTAAATCAGTGTCTTTTGAAATACAGGTAGTCCCAGACTTAAGACAGAGTTCTGTTCTGACGAATCCATCATAAATTGGTTCTGATGCAAGTCAAATACCTCATTTTTTTTTTTTTAGTTTTTATCATTATTGCCTTTTGTTATCAATGTCTATAAATCCAGCAGTTTGAACAGTAAATCATAAAATTGAACATCTGTGAGTGAACATCTGAGAATGATGACATCAGCTAATTATGTAGTGCAGTATATTACTGATGATAAAATGTACAACAGAAGAAAAGAAACAGCCTGTTGTAAGTGTGGTTCATCGTAACTCGAATACATCATAAATTGGGGGCTGCCTGTACCATAAAACCTGCGAAAACTGGAACCTGTATAAGGTAAAAACCTGTCAGAGAAAGAAAACTCAAGTATTTTCCACTAATAGAGAGCTATAGAAAAGTGGTAAGACTCCACCCTGTCAAAGGCAGAAAACTCGTGAGACCTGGAAAAACAAGGCAGTCCTGTTGAGCTCCGGCTCTCACAGGTTTCACTCTATAAAAGCACAGATTAAGCAAGCAAGCAGAGATGGGGGATGATAGATGCCAGGCCAGTGAAGATCGCCAAGGAGCCAAGGAACAGAAGGTGATAAGAAGCAAGGACCTTCCCCCCAGCACCAGCAGAGAGAGAAAAGCCTACCTCTAGCGCCTGTGCCTGAATTTGAACTTCTAGCGGCCTAACTGTGAGAAAATAAATTTGTTTGTTAAAGCCACCCACTCGTGGTTTTTCTATTATGGCAGCACTAGATAACTAAGACAGGGTAAATCTAAAAGTATGAGGAAGAGACTGTTGAACAGACTGTTGGAGATTAGAATTGCTCGTAAACCCACGCAAAACCCACTGCAATCAAATCGACTCTGATTCACAGCAACCCTATAAGAGATTAGAACTGCCCCATAGGGTTTCCAAGGCTATAAATCATTGTGGAAGCAGACTACCACATCTTTCTCTGGTGGGTTCAAACCGCTGATCTTTTGATCGGCAGCTGAGCACTTTAACCACTGTGCCATCAGTATGCTTATATTAATACTGGGCCAGTGGATCTTAAGCTTTTGTTACTGCTCCAGAAACCTGCAGGATAAGTCATATTTCTGTCAGTAAAATTTTGGTAGAGATTTGGCCAGGTTGGGGATGAAGGGAGAATCAGTGGTAACGGTAGGGCATATAGAGAAGATGGTGGCGGTGGTGAGTTGGGATGTAGTTTGAATAAGCCCCCATGTGAGTTTTTACCTGTGGCTGTACCCCTCAGCCCCTGCCTACCTCTCTTGAGATCTATTTTCTAGTCTCTTTTAGTTTGACCATTAGAACAAGACTAGCATTATGGTGTGCCTTTAACTGAGCACAAGATGGCATCCATCCACCAGAGGCATAATTAATAATTTTAAGAAATGCTTAATGAGTGCCTACTGTATGCTCTGACACTGGGTTATAGGGATGACTGAGGCCCAGTCCATACTCAAAGGTGCACAGTCTAACCGATGACTGCCTTGACAGGGAACACAACAGAGAACCCCTGAGGGAGCAGGAGAGCAGTGGGATGCAGACCCCAAATTCTCATAAAAAGACCAGGCTTAATGGTCTGACTGAGACTAGAAGGAACCCAGTGGTCATGGTCCTCAGGTCTTCTGTTAGCCCAAGATAGGAACCATTCTCAAAGCCAACTCTTCAGACAGGGATTGGGCTGGACTATGGGATAGAAAATGATGCCGGTGAAGAATGAGCTTCTTGGATCAGGTAGACACATGAGACTATGTTGGCATCTCCCATCTGGTGGGGAGATGAGAGGGCAGAGGGGGCTAGAAGCTGGCAGAATGGACATGAAAAGAGAGTGGAGGGAAGGAATGTGCTGTCTCATTAGGGGGAGAACAATAAGGACTATATAGCAAGGTGTATATAAATTTTTATGAGAGACTGACTTGATTTGTAAACTTTCACTTAAAGTACAATAAAATTTAAGAAAAAAAAGGTACACAGTTTAAATAAAAATAGAATGAAAAATAACATATAAGAGCGCAATCTTACTAAGTCTTTGCTCCTTGCCAGGTACCATGCTAAGGCTTAGACTGTGTTTGGTCATTTAGTTCTTGCAGTACCCTACAGGAAAGGTTTGCTTAATAGCCCCATTTTACAGATGGGACACTGAGGCTCAGAGTAGTCCTGTAACTTGCCTGAAGTCATAGAGCTAGTAGTACACGCTAGAGCCAGGATTTGAAGCTAGGTAGCTGTCTCCAGAGTGCCTACTCTAACTGCCATACTCTTCTGTCTTCCCCTGTGGAGAAATAGGATCGTGACCCATTACAGTATGAAGAACACAGCCATAGAGATAGACATCACTCAGAGGTGTGGAGAAAGAGAGTTGGAAAGAATCGAAGGAAGATCAGGGAAAGCTTCACAGAAGAAGTGAAAGTGGGCTGGGTTTTGAGAATATAAAGGAGTCTTTCAGACAGGCTTATTGTTAGTTTGGCTTCTGAGTCATGGCGGTCCCCCATGCACAAAGGAATGAATCACTGACCAGTGCTGCACCATCCCCACAATCAGTTGTGGGTCAGACCATTGGGTTGTCACTGGCTGGTTTTAGGAAGTAGATCTCCAGGCCTTTCTTCCTAATCCATCTTAGTGTGGAAGCTCTGCTGAAATCTATTCAACGTCGTAGCAACACACCACTTGCATTGACAGGTGAACGGTGGCTGCACATGAGGCGCATTGACTGAGAATCGAGCTTGCATCTCCTGCATAGAAGGTAAGAATCCTACCACTGAGCCACCAATTCCCTCCCAGGCAGGCTGGCAGTACGGAGATTGTGGGCCAAAGGAGCAGCACGTGCAAGAGCCCAGTGGTGAAAAACAGAAGCCTTTGGAGAGCTGTAGGTTTGTTCCTGCTGGGGTGGGAAAGAGCAGGAGAGCAGCAATAGAAAACATGCTGGAAAAGTTCTCTAGGGTACCATCTGCACTGTACTCCGATATGGTAGCCACTAGCCACATGTGGCTACTTGGAATTAATTCAAATTAAGCTGAAGCTTTAGTTCCTCAATCTGACTAACCATATTTCAAGTTCTCAATAGTCGCGTGTGGCTAATGGCTGCCATATTGGACAGCCCAGATGTAGAGCACTTACCTCATCGTAGAAAGTTGTGTTGGACAGCGCTGGGCTCAATCATTTTCTTATTTGTCACACATCTGTCAGGCTGCATCTGATGTTCTGGGTCGCATGCATGTGTCAGGTTTCAGAGGGTTTGTTTTATTTTGGCAGAAACAGCGTGTGTTGGCTGCCTAGGCCTGCAGAGTAGAGGGGGTGGATCGGGGGAAAAGCCTTGTATAATTTCTCAAGATATGAATATTGGTTATGTCTTTTTTTCATTTAGCGCTGCTCAAATCAATGTATAAAATCCCAAGAAATATATAATTTCTCCACTAAGCCAGCAGAGCTACTAGTTTCATTAAAAAGGTGACAGCAAGTCTATTTTTAATTTTATTTTTTATTAAAAAAATGCCCTACTGTTTGAGATTCTAATCTCTACCTGAATAATAGGTATCATTTTAGAGTTGTAAATGGCCAGTGCAGTAACATGCATTGAGGGTACTTAATAAATTTTTTTTTTTTTAATATAGGATCTGATGCTTTACATTAGCGCAGGGACAAAAATAGGTCAAAAAGCTTTTCCTTTCTTTTGAGTACAGTGTTCTGACTTCCCAGGTGGTGAGGAGCCATTTAGAACTATAAAGGGATTTTGATTTAGGTAACAGTAAAACAGTAGCCTTGTTTAATTTTACAAAATTTCTGTTTTATGAAAGGAACTTGGCTTTCTTTGAAGTTTTGTAGGCTGTCGATAAATATTTTAGACTGTTACTGATGACCAAGAGATTCCGTTCCGAGGGCTTTTTGTGATTCACTCCTTGTGTTTTAAAATAATTGGCTGCAAATTTTGGAGAACTTACTTTAGAAGGTTTGTGCTTGAGTCCTGGTTCTGTCCCTTAGTGTCTGTGTGACGTTGGGTAAGGCACATAGCGTCCGTACTGGGCATCTCTTGGTTTTACTAAAAAAAATAAAAACCAAACCCATTGCTGTCGAGTCCACTCTGACTCATAGCAACCCTGTAAACCAAATCCCAGTGCTGTCGAGTCGATTCCGACTCACAGCGACCCTATAGCACAGAGTAGAACTGCCCCATAGAGATTCTAAGGAGCACCTGGCAGATTCAAACTGCCCACCCTTTGGTTAGCAGCCTTAGCGCTTAACCACTACACCACCAGGGTTTCCAGCAACCATGTAGGACAGAGTAAAACTGCCCCCATAGGATTTCCAAGGAGCACCTGGTGGATTCGAGCTTCCGACCTTTTGGTTAGCAGCGGTAGCTCTTAACCACTACACCTTATTTACCCTGCTCAACTTTCCTCAAATTTCCTGCTCACAGCCACTCTTCAGCCTGTAGATTTAGGTAGAGATAATGGGCCTGCCTTCAAGGTGAGACATATGACTCAGACCATCCCTGGAATTGGCTTAGGGATGGGCACATGACCAAGTCAGAGCCAGTAAGATATGAGACTTTTGTAGGAACTCTTGAGAGTTGAGGAGTTCCTAGGTGGCTCAAACATTTAAGTTCTCAGCTAGTAACTGAAAGGTTGGTGGTTCGAATCTACCCGGAGGTGCTTTAGAAGAAGGGCCTGGTGATACACTTCCAAAAGATTGTAGGCATGCTCCTTAGGGTTTTCGAAAACCTTAAGGAGCACAGTTCTACTCTGAAGCACATGTGGTCACCATGAGTCAGAATCCACCTAACAGCAACTGTTTTTTTTGTTGTTGTTGAGAGTAGAGATACATGTGCTCCTTTCCTCTGGCCTTGAACTCTGGGGGTTGTATAGCTGTGTACATCCTAGCTACATCCTAGCCAACCGCTGCTTGACACCTGCAAATGAAGTTAATATTGATAGATAAATCTCTTTGAGACTTTTTTGCACATTTGTAAAAGGAAAAGAAATTGGGAGAAATAGTACTTTGCCACTACACAGGATTGTTGTAAAGTTGAGGGAAAGTTAGATAGCCAGATACATTTTAAAAATGGTAAGGTTATGTTCAGGTATAAGATATTTGCAAGAGAAAAGATGCTAGATGCTTTCAGAGCAATTTTGATTCTCTTCTTGTTAGACAAGGAGGAACAACTTAGTTTCACAGATCAGAGCTGGGAGGAAAGATTGTTGTTGTTAGCTGCTGTCACATCAGTTCCTCTCAGTTTCTGGTGTCTGCTGGCAATCCTTGGCATTCTTTGGCAATCCTGGGCCTCCTCGGTGCTGCTCTCTGTCTTCTGTCTTCTACCTCTGTGTGCCTCAATGTCTGTGTAGGTATTTTTATAACTCAGAAGTGATTAGATTTAGGATCCACCCTCCACTGGTGTGACCTCATTACTTTAACAAAAGAAAAACCTTATTTTCAAACACGATCATATTCACAGGTACAAGGGCCAGGGATTCAACACATATTTTGGGGGAGCACAACTCAATCCATGACAGAGGCCTCTCATTTCTGGCGGTTGGGGGGGAATGTTATTTAGTGCTTTGCAGGTCGTTTTGCATATAATATTATTAAATCAAATTATTTTGTGTTCAAGTATGAAGTCGGATGGGCTCCCACACCCAGTCAATATGGATGTGTTTCTCACATTTAGATCTCCCAGTGTTTGCTTGCATCATCTATGTTTCGGAGGCATTAGAGACATTTTCTCTAATGATCTGGCCCGTGGATCATTTTATAATTCCTGAAAAGTAAATGGAATGAGCCATCGATAGCTTATTATGCAGCAGAAAGTGCGTGGACTTTAAATGTCCATGGATCTGGGTTTGAATTCTGGTGGTAGTGGACTTCATCTCTATCATGCGTTTGCCTTGAGGATCAGATGAAGTGATGTTTGCAAAAGTGTCTCACGTAGCAGGTAGTCAGTAATCACTTTTCTTATTTTTTTGTACATGTAAATGAGTTAATTTAAGGCAGTCAGGCTGGCTGTAGGGAAAGTAAGAACTTTATTAAGGAATGATTGGTCCCCATAGCGTTCATGCTTTAATTCTTAGAGCTACTAAATCTTATCCCCACGAGATATTCTGTTTTTGTGATCTGGACAGGCTTCAATAGAATGATGAGAATGTTTTCCTTTTAGGTGTGTTAAAAAATGTTTGTTCATTCATTTATCTGTTCATTCACCACATGTGTAATGGACACCTTCTCTCCCAGGTGATAAGGACACATCTTTTTCCCTTTCTGAAGTCATTTCTTGACTTCCTGGCAAGTCTATGGACTGGGCTAGTCCGGGAGCTTCTGTTTAGATGGAAGTAGTATTTTCTTTCAGAGACTCCATGTTTCCCCCTTCTCTTGGGATATATATTTTTTGTCATGGGAGTAGCCCATTCTTTTCAATTTTTTCTCCCTTGATATGAATAAAAATGTGGAAGGCTGCCATGGGGAAGATAAAAAAAAAAAAAGATGGACAGGGTTAATTCTGCAGATGCCACTGGGGAGACCTAGGCACTCTGGGGGAGTAACAGAGAGAAGCCTGGAACCTCAGAAACAAATCTTAACCGCTGGCAATGTGGACCAGTAGGATGGGCACTTCCAGAGTGTGGTTGAGTTCTACCAAGAGGTGTTTCATCAGAAGCCAAAGGATAATTTAAATAAATATATTTTTTGAGATCTTAATGGTTCTGTGAGTCACTGCAGATTGAGTACCAATAGCAGGCGGGACACCTACCACAGAATGTCAGGAGAACCTTGAAGATTAGACCTACTGCAGATAGCAGTGGGGAATGGTCTAGAGCCGGGGCTGATGAACTATAGCCCACCACCGGTTTTCGTATGATTCTTGAGCTAACAATAGCATTTACATTTTTAAATGGTCAAAAAAAATCTGAAGATCAATGTCAGAATATCAAAAGAAGAATAATGTTTCATGACACATGAAAGTTATGTGAAATTCACATTTCAGTGTCCATAAATAAAGTTTTGTTGGAACATAGCCATGCCTTTCATTTGTTAGCATCTGTGTCTACTTTACAGAGCCCCAGTTGTGCTGTGGGTAAGCACTCAGCTGCTAACTAAAAAATTCTAACACACCAGCCTTGGAAGAAAAATATGGTGGTCTGCTTCCGTAAAGACTACAGCCTTGGAAACCTTATGGTGCAGTTCTGTTCTGAGCTATAGGGTCACTATGAGTTGAAATCGACTCGACGGCAATTGGTTTGGTACAGGCAAAAAAACGAACAATGCAGGGGTTGTTACCAAAAGAAGATAGAATACACAGAGTCACTGTACTAAAAAGAATTGGTTGATGTTTATCCATTTCAGGTGGTAGCAGATGATCAAGAACAGTTGACTCGATGGCGAGGGGCTTGTTTTTTTTTATGGCTGTGTTCATGCTACAAGAGCAGAGTTGAGTAGTGGTAGAGTTGAGTATTGCAACAGAGACCATATGATTAAGTTAAGATTATGTTAATGGTCGCAAGCTACCATCTAGAAAGTGGGAGTCTGAGGATTGAACCCATGTAGTTTAAGATTCTGAAACCCGTATTCTTTGCTACCCTGGGCTGCCTCATGAAACCAAAGAGTGCAACTGAGACACCTTGGTGTGGAATGAGGGGTAGGGTAGAGCTGACAGGAGTAGAGAGGACACTGAATTTTAGAAGGGTGAAAAAAATTATGGATGGGTGGAAAAAGCCAGGTGAGGTTGGGCCTGACATGTTGCAGGAGTCGTGAGCGTGACAGGTGCTCCATGGTGTGCAAGGAGAAGCAAATAGATGGAAAGATACGACAAGGCTTGTACTTAGTCCTGTTGGTTAAGGGAAGCCTTCCATTTTCCAGCAGGGACTGAATGAGGAGATTAACAGTACCCACTGTGTGACTGGCATTTGTTATTACGTTTAATCCCCTAACAACCCTGCGAGGAGGTAGCCTTGCACCCATTTTACAGAGGATACACCATACGCAGAGAGGTAGAGAGCTCTGCCCAGCATCACCTGGGAAGTAAGGGCTAGAGCCAGGATTTGAACTTTTGAACCACCTGACTCCATTGTTTTTCCATTTCATTCCATCACGTCTGTTTAGCCTACAGGAAGCAAAATGGACTTTAGGAGGAACAGTCTGGACTCCACACTGCTCGCTGCCAACCTTTCCTGCTTGCAGATCTTTTTAGAGGCTGTTGAAATGTGGCCTCTTCTAATGTAAAGTGCTTTTTTGAGTGTGCTTGCATGCACATGCGCACACATGTGCACACACACACAACTTTGCATACAAATTCAGGGGCTTTACCGAAGCCCATCTGTGAACCCAGGGTCCTGTTACCGACCTTGGGAAGTCAGGAAAGTCAGTTGGGAAGAAGAGGAAGAGAGTGATTCTCTGCTGGCCTCATCCATGTCGTTCTTGCCAAGTGGTGATGTTGTTCTTCCAGTGGTTAGCATAACCAAACAATTAAACATGTCTGGCCTGGGCTAGGAGCTCACATGCTTGATTTCATTTCGCTATGCCTATAGCCCTATGTAGTAGGTGCCGTAATTTCCCGTTTTAAGATGAGAGAACGAGGCTGAGTTTGGGGGATTTGTCGAAGCTAAGTGAGCCACAGAACCTGGATTCAAATAGCTTAGTTATGCTGCTTCTCTAAGCAGCTGGGCTGTGGTTAGTGGCACCATGTTTTTAGCATGAGTAAATGGTTGCTTGTAGGTATTGCCAGGTCCTCAAGTGTCATTTCTCCCCTGCCTCTATGAGGCAGCTTAGATCCATGAGCCTGGGGGATGTTGTTGGATTTCTGGTTGCATCCTGAATGCTGTGCGATGCATTGATTAGTGTGACTGAAAGCACACCACATTCTTGGAAGGTGTTTCTGGTTGAATTATGTCCCCCAAAGATATGTGTTGTAAATTCTAATCTTTATGCCTGTGGTTATAATCCCTTATGGGGATGGATTGTCTTTGTTATGTTATTGAGGTAGGATTAGCATAGGGTGTCTCTTGAGTCAATCTCTTTTGAGATATAAAAGAGAATACACAAGAGAGCTAAGCCAAAGTGGGGGAAGAGAGGTGCCAAGCCACAAGATGGACCAGGAGCTGAAGCTGAAGTGACAAGGACCTTCCTCCAGAGTTGACAGAGAGAGACAAAGCCTTCCCCTAGAGCTGGCACCTGCATTTGGAGTTTTAGCCTCCCAAGATGTGAGAAGATAAATTTCTGTTTGTTAAAGCCACACACTTGTGGTATTTCTGTTACAACAGCACTAGATAACTAAGACGGAAGGGTATAGAAAGGTGAAGTCCTTGCAGCCCCTGTTGCAGGCAGCAGCGCTGTTGATCCCTGCTGAGACAGCACCAAACCGTCCCAGGCGCTGAAAATCATAGGAGGTTTGCTGGGACTTGCCTGCTCTTACAGACCGCAAAGTGTGGAATTGTAAATGAAAAGACACTTAGAGATGCCACGTATTACTGGGCTGCTTCTGTAGCAGTAAAATATTATGCCAACATAAAACCCTTATAAACATGTAATAATAATTTACGCACAAGCACCAGCTATAAAGTGAAATTCCACATTTGCAGGATTCAGTTTTGCAAGAATTTTCCCTGGCAGAGAGTCTAGCCATTGTGTGAATTCTTATCTGGGTGGAGAAAAACAAAATCCATTTTCCTGATCGTGGTTATTCCTTGAAATAGCTCCTGCCTCTAACTTCCGTGGGAAAAAATTATCCTGCGTGGGAAATGCTGAGTATATCCTTTTGAAAGCTATAGCTGTGCTGTTGTTGTCAGGTGCCATCAAGTTGGCTCTGACTGTGACCCCAATACTTCCCAGCATGTTTTCTCCTTTTTCAAAATGGGCAACTGAGAGCTTAACATAACTAAAAAATAACTAAGGCCATGATAAACCTATAAATTGTTCTTCCTCTTTCTGCCTCCTCACATACCTCTGTTAATAACTTTGTTTGACCAAATGTGTTAATGACTTTGTTCTTTGTTTTAAACTGATGCAAATAACCTTTTGTTACATCCAACTACCTGTGGCATACAACCCCCACAGGAAAGCTGGAGCCCAGGTATCAGATATGTCTATCTTTAGCCTAATAAACAAATGTCTGGCAGGGGACTACAAAGACACTTGTAACCCTTGTAAGATTCTGTATAAGCTCTAATGTAAAATTGCTCTTTGGGACTCCATAGAGACATCCTGTGTTGCTGCCGGGTCCCTGGTGATATATATATCTCCTTAATAAACTTTCTCACTCTTTCCGACTTGGGGTATGTTTCACTGGCTCGACCGCTTCAGGGCACGGACCCTAACTAGGTAACATGACTCATGGTGCCCCTGTGTACAACAGAACGAAACATTGGCCAGTCCTGTGCCATTCTCACAATCATTGTTATGCATGAGCCCATTGTGTCAATCCATCTTATTGAGTCTTCCTCTTTTTCACTGACTGTTGTTCGACTCAACGGCAGTGGGTTTTTTTTTTTTTTTAATTGTACCAAGTGTGATGTCCCTCTCCAGGGAGTGGTGTACCCTCCTGATAACATGTCCAAAGTATGTGAGACGAGCTCTTACCGTCCTCCCTTCTAAGGAGCATTCTGGCTGTATTTCTTCCAACACAAATTTGTTTGTTCTTCTGGTAGTCCATGATATAGTCAATATTCTTCGCCAACACCATAATGCAAAGGCGTCAGTTCTTCTTTGGTCTTCCTTATTCACTGTCTAGCTTTCACATGCACATGAGGTGATTGAAAACGCTATGGCTTGGGTCAGGTGCACCTTAGTCCTCAAAGTGGATTCCATGGATGTTGGCTGTGGATCCAAGTACAGTGGAATTCTTGACAACGTAAGTCTTTTCTCCATTTATCATGATGTTGCTTATTGGTCCAGTTGTGAGAATTATTTTTTTCTCTGTGTTGAGATGTGATGCATACTGAAGGCAGTAGTTTTTGATCTTCATCAGTAAGTGCTTCAAGTCCACTTCACTTTCCGTAAAATAAGGTTGTGTCATCTGCACATCACAGGTTGTTAATGAGTCTTCCTCCAGTCCTGATGCCCCATTCATTCTTCTTCATGTAGTCCAGCTTCTTGGATTATTTGCTCAGCATATAGATTGAATAAGTACGGTGAATGTGTATAACCCCGATGCATACCTTTCCTGGCTTTAAACCACGCGGTAGCCCCATGTTCTGTTTGAAAGACTGTCTCTTGGTCTTTGTACAGGTTCTGCATGAGTAGTTTTGTTACTGAGGTCTATTAACATGATAAACTCTTTCTGAGGGCTTATAATTTGCCCTCACTGATACTTTCATTTACTCGAAGAAGAGTGAAGTGAATAAGCAATCTCTCTCTCTCTCTTTTTTTGTCCCTTCAGCACTTTTCCCTCTGATATTCATTTTTATGCTTCAGCTTTTTATTTTTTAATGTTCATAGCAAAAACCATCAAATAGAAAAAGAAAAAATAAATCAGTCCTTTTCACCACTTTCCAGTTATGTCTAAAGATAAATATTTTATATTTACTTATTATGGTTGTCATTTTTCTCCACCATTGATCTGAGAGTTTCATGAGGAAAGGACCTTTTCTCTTTTGGCTACTATCAAATCTTTTGTTGTTCTTAGCCGTCGTCTAGTTGGCCTCCAGTTTATAGTGATGCCAGGCACAATGAAGGAAATGCTGCCCGGGCCTGTGCCACCCCCATGATCGGTTGTGGATTGGAGTGTTATGATCCATAGGGTTTTTATTGGCTGAGTTTCGAAAGTAGATCACCAGGCATTTCTTCCTAGTTCCTCTCAGTCTGGAAGCTCCCTTGAAACCTGCTCAGCATCAAAGCAACATGCAGACCTTCACTGGCAGACAGGTGGTGGCTGCACATGAGGTACATTGGCTGGGAATCAAACTCCTGCATGGAAGGTGAGACTTCTCCCACTGAGCTACCCCCGTTCCCTTGTTAGGACCCTTGGCCCCTTGCAAAGATCTTAGCACATAGCAGATGCTCAGTAAATCATTGTCAAGTAAGCATCGAATCCTTAGGAAGTGGTGGAAGGAGCCAGTGGTTCTGGCAAGTTATTCAGCTTCTTGGAGCTCAATGTTCTCACCATAAAATCGCAATGATCATCTCATACCATGACTGACTTTATGGGGTTACTGATTTGATTATACTTGGTTTACTTGGTAAAGTGTGGTTCAAGTGTTTAGGTATAAATGAGGCATTTAAAGTCTAATTGTGGAGATAGTATAATTAAAAGATAGTTAACAAGAAAGTCAACTGGCTCCATGGTAGACATGATGCCTTTCGGGTCTTGAGTTGACCTCATCAGCCCCCATAGTGGAGCTACCTTGGGCAGTATGAAATACCATAGTGGAGTTTCTGGAATGTGCTTTCTAGTTGAAGGTATATTTTGGCTCTGGAACTTACTGAATCACTGTGGCCTCCTTTATCCGCGTGAGGACATGGACCACACCTCACAAACTGTGGTACCTGTCAGTCCCTGCCTGGCCTAGTCGAACAACAGAGGTCTAATAACAGCTAACACTGGCACAGTTCTAAGTGAGGCCCAGTGTACAGTTTCGGTAAACTCCCCCAGGATCGCACAGCAAATGCTGGAGCCTAGCTTTGAACCCAGGGAGTCTGAACCAGGCTGTGTGCTGTTACTTTTGCTGAGCCGTGTTGGCTCCCAGTGAGGGTGTCTTTCTGGTTACTGGGCCAGGTGGCAGACTGGAAGCCTCACCACACCCAGTGGTAAATCTGGTGCTATAGCTCATCTAACCTACTCTCTTCTGAGTGGAGCCAGCCTATCCCCAGCCCTTCTGGGGTTGCCTCATCTTGAATGACCCTTCCTTATGTCCATTCTTTCCAGTTCTACAACTGAGGGTCTGAGCCACAACTTCCTTGAAGCTTGGATGCTGTGAGACCTGGTTCCTTTGGCCATTCACCCCACTTTGGTTAAGGCTTGGGTTTGTCATGGCGTCTCTCATTGATTTTTTTTTTTTTGACCTCTGACCCTCCACCCCACTCCTAGCACTGTTCCTGCTCACATGTCCGTCGGGTGAGAGCTCCCAGTATGCACTGGGTTTAGTCTTTGCTTTCTACGATTTTACATCAGGCTTCACACATGGGTGTAGAAGATGGCCAGGTGGCTGCTGGTACTTCTGGAGCCAGGGTGATGTGAGCTCTGGGTGTCTGGACTCCTGGGAGTGTGGTTATTATGGTAGGTGCTAGGTACAGTGGTTGGCAGTTCAAATCTACAGGCTGCTCCTTGGAAACCCTATGGGGCAGTTCTACTTTGTCCTTCAAGTTTGCTATGAGTTGGAATCAACTTGATGGCAGTGGGTTTGGGTTTTTGGAGGGACACATGTTCCCTGGCCCTAGAAGGGTCCTTGTCCCTAACACGTGAAGAAAGCACAGTATTATGGGAGTCCAGAAAAGGGACAACTGACTAGATGATGTTTCCAGAGTAGGTGGTTGATTCTAGAATCTCATAAATGGAGTTAGAGTTAGCCAGGTGAAAGAAAAGAGGGAGGGCCTTCTGGACAGCAGTAACTGCCGGAGCAGAAAGGTGAGGAGCCTTGGGCATGTGAGGGTGGTGGGCACAGTGGCTGCCCGGGGATTATACCTGGGCCAGATTGGAAGGGGCTTTGTGTGCAAGACCAGTGGCTTGAAGTAACTTGATCCTCTTTGGGGGCTGAAGTGTGTGTGTGTGTGTGTGTGTTTTGTGAGGACTCCACCCTGTAGCTTCTCCTCTTCCTTGGTGGTGTGTTTTTAAAGGTGAAGGGGTCTTGTGGCCGGTGGGATATGACTATGAAGGCTGGAGGGGTGGGCATGAAGCCATGAAAAGGAGACAGAAGTGCACAAGACAAGTTCTTGTTCATTGATCTTTTTTGAAACTGAAAATACTTGTCTAACAACTGGGTCCAGGGGGCTGCTGTTAACCCTGAGAGTCCTCCTATGGGCCCCAGGGACCACCTGGGGAAGTCGGGCAGGCGAGCATTAGGCTTCTGGTGCAATGAGGAAAAGAGGAGAAGGTGGCAACTGATCAACTGCCCAACCTACCCCCACTGCAGCTCTGCTATCATCTTCCCAGCTCTCCCAACCTTGCCTCCCTGTCTTCCAAATATGTTGGCAGAGGAAGATGGAAGGAGAAGCAGAGGAAGGATCACACATGCGCCCAAATGCAAGATAAAATGTACATTTTTGCAATACTCTTCTCTGAATGTTTTGGACACTCCTTGACTCTGTACCCTTGGGATCTCTGCTGCCACGTGAACAGCATCATAGTTGTTATTGTCATCACCATCTCCTGCCTCTAGGTGTTTATGTGCTGTTCATACTTTACATATAAGAATTCCTATGATTCTCATGGAGCCCTACAGGCACAGTGGTTAACGAGCTTGGCTGCTAACCAGAAGGCTGGCAGTTCGAATCCACTGCCTGCTCTTTGGAAACCCTGTGGGGCAGTTCTGCTTTTTCCTATAGGGTTGCTATGAGTCAGCATCCACTCAGTGGCAACTGGTATAATTCTCGTAACAACCTGCGGAGCCAGTTCCCTGTTGCTATCCTTATTTTACATTTGAAGAAACTGAGGCACAGAGAGGCTAAATAAGTTTTCTCAGGTCACACAGCTAAGTGGCAGAGCTGAAATTCAAAACCAGGTCATGTGGCACTAGAATCAGCTTTGAACCATGTGCTTTCCTTTCTCTCCCAGAGGAAACATGTCCCTGGCGATTTCTTCCCCTCTTAGCTGAAAAGAAGGCAGGTCCTTACAGCAGCCTTGGCTTCTGGCTGATGTTGGTTTCCCCCTCTCCCTAGACCTCTACCTTGGCGTTTTATGTTGCAAGTTGAGTGTGGTCACCACAAAACCCAAACCAAACCCACTGCCGTCCAGTCGACTTGGACTCACAGCGACCCTATAGGACAGAGTAGAACTGCCCCATAGAGTTCCCAAGGAGCGCCTGGTGGATTCGAACTGCCGACCTTTTGGCTAGCAGCCGTAGCACTTATCCACTGTGCCACCAGGGTTTCCATGGTCACCATAGGCTCATGGAGACTGAGCTGTGCAGCCTCTTTCTGTAAACTTCAGCCATGGAGCGTCCTTTGAAGACAGAGTAGCTGTGAGTCCCATGGTGGGAGCACACACCCATCTCTTTAATAAATGAGCTGAAAGCATTGCTGGCTCCCAACCCGAAGGACCTTGTTGACTGATGAGCAAATGGTACCCTATACCTGTCATGGCTGTAGCATCCCTCATTTCCCCACAGTTGTTACCTTGCCAACAGCACTTTTGTTTGGTGTTTCTCCACCCTGTGCCTTCCTGGGACAAGTCATTTGTAATCTCTCAAGCAGGGACTTGTCTGCCCCCTGCCTTCTCCTTTTCAGGGAAGGGTGGTTTCTTCTCAGTATGTCTGGAGGCTACTTGGCTCAGAAGGAGTTAAGCCCAGCCAGGCTGCCTCCTGGGAACCTGTCCCCTTGGATCACTGTTAGTTTTAATCTTCATTATCTTGAATGACAATGCTGTCAGCACCCTGGAGGGGTCCTTGAGCAGCCAGATGGTGGCTGGATTTTTCTGCGAGTCATCAGTTTTCATCTGATTGCGGTACAGGTGCAGGGGAGGAGTTTGTACTTCCTGTAACTTCCACTGTCCAAGTAGACTCCTCCAGGGACTCTTACTGGGGACCATGAAGGCTGGGAGAATTCCAGAGGCAAGGTAGTGGATTCATTCATTTAATAAATATTCATTGAGCACCTGCTGTGTGCCAGGCGCTTCACTAGGCAGTGATGATACAGGAATGAGCAAAGCAAAGCCACTGCTCCAATGGACCTTATATTCTAGTAAACAGAGGAATAAGGTGGAATATGTCAGGGGGCATGAAGTGCTGGGTAGGGAAAATAAAGGAGGTCAACAGCACAAAAGGTCAGAGTTTCTTCATCCATGGAGAAGCCATGTGAGAAGGGGGGGATGTTGCTGTTTAGAAAAAGAGATTATAAAAAGCCTCATGGAAAAGGTAGCATTTGATCATAAGCCTGAATGAAACCACCGTATTACTAGGGAAGCACATTCCGGAAAGAGGGAACAGCAAGTGCAAAGGCGCTGGGGTAGGAGTGTAATTTGTAGGTTTGGGAACTAGCGAGGAGGCAGCAGTGGCAGAATTAAGTTTGGGGAGGATTACACTCTGATTTTATGCACAAGGAATCCTTTTTCCTTTTCTCGTTCTTAGTATTACTACATTTTGTCACTCATTCATTCATTTTGTAATCCTTTAATAAAGATGCTGTTAATTTCAGGCACTCCCATTAGGGATTGGGGATTCAGAAGTAAATAAAACATAGCTATGCCCCATAGAACTCACAGCCTGTGGTGTAGACAGATTTGTAAACCAGTTATTCCAAGTATAGTCTTGTATATCTTGAGAGACTAGAGTTTCGAATATAGTTTTCAAGGGATCTAACTTTTTTGAGAAGAGTTACTTTAAATTTTCTTGGTGCTTTTGATCAAGGTGAGGAAGGGAACATTGGCTCTCACACCTGTCACTCTTCTTGCCCATGGGAACTTGGACAGCTTAGAGAAGAGTATGGTGGCTGCAGGGATTTTTGGGTATCCATTTTGTTGATCCAGAGTTCCTCTTGGGGAAACTCTTAGGATACTGGGTGCTGCCATTGAAAGCACCCCGAGTTGTCAGTGAGTTGTTTTTACCAACCCCTGGGGCCTCAGATCCTCCACTGTCACTTCTCTTGCTCAGCTCTTTCACCTCTCTTTAGGTAGCTCCTTTACCTCTAGAGAGGTTGGTTCCTCATTGAAAAGGCATAAAACCCTTTCTTTCTCAACCTTCCTTCCTCCTGCATCACCAGGCTTCAAAGAAGAGCCAATGGCCAAGGCTTTAACTTTCCTAGCTTGGCCTTTGGAATCTGGCTTCCGTGTCTCAATCTGCTACATGTGCTATCGATGACCTAGCTGTAAGATCTAAACCCCTTTCTGCTGTCTTCACCCTTTCTGAACTCTGCAGCAGCATTTCCTCCCACTGACCACCTCCTTCCTCAGAAGCTCCCTCTCCACCCTTCCTTGAAAGGGATTCTCTTGAGCATTCCCATCTAATCGTCTGCACCACCACCTCTACTCCTGCCCGTCAGAGGTTCTGTGGCTTTTTCCCATTTATCGGCTGGCTTCTTTGGTGTGTGAACATATTTTCCCACCTGTCCCGCTGGCAACTTCAAACTTATGTCAGATAGAGAACTCTTCTTTCCTCCTACTCATGATCACCCTTTGAACTGTTTACTTTTTAAGAATGGCACCCTTGTCCCCTCTTGCTGCCTCATTTCTAATCTGCCAAAATCATACGAATTCTTGTAGTATCGTCTCTGATATCCATCCTATTTGTTTCCTTTCAGTTTTTCTTTCTGGGATTACATTCTCTATAGAACAGTAGTTTTCAAAGTTTTGTCCCAAGAGCACCAGCTTCACCATCACCTGGGTCTTGTTAGAAATGCAAGTTCTTGAACCTCACCTCAGACTGAGTCTCAAACTCTGGAAGCAGGTTGATAGAATCTGTTTTAACAATCCACCAGGTAATTTTGACATTTCCTGGTTTGCGAAAGCTGAACAATGAATAAGTAAGACAGATGAATCGATGCATTCAGGCTGTGGTGTTGGCAAAGAATATTGAATATACTGTGGACTGCCAGAAGAATGAACAAAACAGTCTTAGGGGAAATACAACCATAATGCTCATTAGAAGCTAGGATGATGAGACTTCGACTTGCTGCTTTGGACATGTCACCAGGAATGATGAATTGCTAGACAAGGATTTCATGGTTGGTAAAGTAGAGGGTCAGTGAGAATGAGGAAAATCCTCAATGAGGTGGGTTGACACGATACTCGCAAAAATGGACTTGAGCATACCAACGATAACAGAGATGGCGCAGTACTGGGCAGTGTTTTGTCCTGTTGTATATAGGGTCTCCGTGGGTTGGAGCCACCGACAGCACCTAACTAAAACAACAACAAAGTTTGAGGACAACTGAGGTAGACCACTGAATGCGCCTCCTTCCCTGTCTTTATGCCTCATTTCTTTCTGTCCCTGTCAGGTGTACTCCATGATGTCAGCTTCACGTTCTAAGAGAACAGCCCTGATCAGCTCCCTCCTTTCATCACACACTTCCCTTGGCTCTGGCTTAGGCCACTGTGTGACAGGTCTGAGTTTACATTGTGCAGGGGCGAGGCCAGGCCAGAACTCTTCAGTTTTCATCTCTGATCTGCTGGGCTATCTCAGAAGTTGCTTTTTGGTAAATTATATTCCTTTGTAGATGTGCCAAAAATGTATACGTGGCAGATTTTTCTGGGGAGAAGGGTAACAGAATATTCTCTTCAATGAATAAAATGTCTTAGGGAAAGTCATAAGTTAAGGTAGCTTTTGTTTGGTAGGCTGGGTCTTCTGGTAAATCCTGGGCAAATTACTTTCACTTTAGGCCTAGTCTTTTTTTTTTTTTTTTTTAGAGGAGGCTGAAATTAGCTGATTTCCAAGGCTACTTTCAGCTTGGATATTCTAGGTCTGTACTCTCCTTTGTCTGTTTGAAAGTTTAAATATTTCTTGATTTTCTTTAAAGTAGGAGGAGAACCAAAACGAGTGATACCCCACAGATGAAAAAAAAACAAAAATTTTAAGAAGTACTGTATACCAGTGTTCATTGGAGTATTGCTCATAATGGTCAAGAGGTAGAAACAACCCAAGTGTCCATTGACAGATGAATGGATAAACAAAATGTGGTATTGTCTTAGTCACCTAGTTCTGGTTTGACAGAAACACCAGCAGTGGATGGCTTTAACAAAGAGAAATTTATTTCTGCACAGTAAAGTAGGCTACAAGTCCAAATTTAGGGTGTCACCTCCAGGGGAAGTCTTTCTATCTCTAAATCTTTCCCTGGACTAGGAGCTTCTCCACACAGGGACCCTGAGTCCAAAGGGCATGCTCTCCTCCCAGCACTGCTTTTTTGGTGGTATGAGGTCCGACCCCCGAACCCTGCTCACTTCCCTTTCCTTTTTATCTCTTGAGAAATAAAACATGGTGCAGGCTACACCCCAGGGAAATTCCCTTTACATTGGCTCAGGGATGTGACCTGGTAAGAATGTTAAAATCCCACGCTAATCCTCTTTATCATAAAATTATAGTCACAAAGTGGAGGACAACCACACAGTACTGGGAATCATGGCCTAACAAAGTTGACACATTTTTGGGGAACACAGTTCAATCCATGACAGGTATATACATACAATGGAATATTACTCAGCCATAAAGAGAACTGAAGTCTTGATACATACTACAGCATGGGTGAACCTTGAAAACATTATGAGTGAAATAAGTCAGTCATAAAGGGGTAGATATTATATGATATATATATATATTTCTATGAAATATCTAGAACAGGCAAGTGTATAGAGATACCAGGTTACTAGGGATGGATGGGAGGGAGAGGGAAAGGAAGATTCAATGCTTAGGGGACACTGAGCTTCTGTTATCATTTACCATCAAGTCAACTCCGATTCCTGGTGACCCTGTTAAAAGTGATGGAAATATTTGGGAATGGATAAAGGTGATGGCTGAGCAACATGATGGACATAAGTTAATGTCATGCAGAAGTTAATACATGCAAAGAAAATTGAAATGGCAAGTGTTGTGTTACATATATATTTACCATACACACACACACACAAAGTAAAAACAGACAAACAAACCCCTAAGAAATAGTAGGGAGTCATCTGCTGTGTCTAGCGGTACTGGTTGGTCAGGATGATGAGCGTCAAGAATTGCCCACTGGGCTTGGCACCCCGAGGCCCCTGGCAACCTTGACAAGAGCTGTTTTTGGGGGAGTCAATTCAGAGGAAGAGTGAGGAGAAGAGTGGGGCTGGTAAGTGCAGATGCCTTTTTAGGAGGAGAGGGGTGGGTTGCTATAGAAGAGAAAAGAAATGGATGCGTCTGTGTTTGAAATGGATCCTTTCATTGAATGGGCAAGTCTTTCTGTCCTTGGCATCAAGATTCATGGATGTGGAACTGGGGGCATTTATTTTCTTCGCCCCATCCCTCCCCAGCTCTGTTCTGATGATTTCCAGAGTCCCTAGCCCTGCTCTCTTCCTCATGAGTGGCAGCTTCTGTCTCGTAATCCCAGCCGCTCCCTCTCCATCATTGCATCACGTGCGTTCGCGTGCATAATTCTCTCCCACGTCCACACCTGCTGCTTTGTTCTCACTAATTGCAGCTGCGGAGTGTAGCAGCTTCCAGTCTTTGTTGGAGTTGGGACTGGTGGGTGATGGGAAAAGCCACGATGGTCAGGTTTGTTCCCCTTTCTCTGTTACCATCCCATATTTGGGGATTGATAACTATCCCTAATCTGAAATGTACAAACTGGCCTCTGAAATGCTCCTTTAAGAAGTTTTTCCTTCACGATAGCCTGGTCATTTGGGGCCTCTCCATAGTTTTCTGTAGTAAAAACGGTGCTCTCTGCTGAGTGGGCCTGGGGAATTGTCTGGGTGCTTAGTCATTAAGTAACTTGTTTGTTGGTCAAGTTCTAGAATCACAAAATAATAGTGTTTGAAGACTGGTTCTTGGAGATGATCTAATCCATTTTCTTCATCTTGCTGTAAGACAATGGTGTTGTCTCAGGCATGAGCTGTAGTAAAATGTGCAATTTGACTTGGCCCTTGCTGCCTACCTACCTCCCCACCCCCACCATGCTAAAATGAGTTGGTGGACAATAATTATCATTATATTCAATTTTATAAACAAGTAGCATTTATTGAGGCCTTGCTGTGTGTTGTTGGTGTTGGGTGCTATTGAGTTGGCCCTTGAGTTATGGCAACCCCACACACCATGGGATCAGACCATTGTGATCCACGAGGTTTTCGTTGGCAGATTTTTTGGATGTTGATCACCAGGCCTTTCTTCCTAGTCTCTCTTAGTCTGGAAGCTCTGCTGAAATCTATTTGGCATCATAGTAACATGCAGACCTTCACTGACAGACTGGTGGTGGCTGAGTTGGTGGTGCATGGCCAGGAAATGAACCTGGGTCTTTTCTGCGGTGGTAGAAAGCGAGAATTCTGCCACTGAACCACTGCTCCCATACTTGTTAGATGCTGTTGAGTCAGTTCCGACTCACAGTGACCCAGTGTGACAGAGTAGAACTGCCCCATAGGATTTCTTAGGCTGTAATCTTCACAGAAGCAGCTCACCAGGTCCTTACTCCTGTGGATCCTCTGGGTGGGTTAGAACTGCCAACCTTCTTGTTAGCTGCTGAGTGCTTAACCATTGTGCCATCAGGGCTCCTTTACCAGGTATTTTTTTTTTTAGGTACTGTTATTCACACTTTTCCTGTATTAGTTCATTTAATTCTCACTACAACCCTGCGGAAGTAGGCACTATTATTAGCAGAAAGCATTTAGACTTTATAATTGGTCAGACTTCTCAATTCGAGAACCACTGTTTGCTAGTTAAATTTAACCTCATGTGTGAAATGGGAGCAATGACACCTTTGCACAAGTTCATAATAAATACTTACGAGGAAAAGAATGAATCTATGGACAGATACGTTATGAACTAAGAGAAATACACACAAGAAATTTTGGTCGATAAAATGTTCGCAAAGGCTAGGGGCCTAAGGGCTTGACTTGGGCATGTGATATCAACCTTTTGGTTCCATCGTTTTCCCGTTTGTGAAATGAGGATAATGTCCTCCTTGTGGGATTGCTCTAAAGATTAGATTGGATGGTGCTATGGATTGAATTGTGTCCCCCAAAATTTGTGTTGTAAATCTTACTATACCTGTGGTTATAATCCTATTTGGGAATAGGGTTTTCTTTGTTGTATTAATGAGACCGTATTAGTGTAGGGTGTATCTTAAATCAATCTCTTTTGAGATATGAAAGAGCATATTAAGGAAGCAGTGGGAAAGCAGAGATGGGGAAGGGAGATGCCATGCCACATGCAGTTTGACAAGATCCCGCTGAGAGAGAAAGCCTTCCTATAGACCCGACACCCTGAATTCAGACTTCTAGCCTCATATCATAAACGGTAAGAAAATAAATCTGTTAAAGTGACCCACTTGTGATATTGCTGTTACAGCAGCACTAAATAACTAAGATAGATGGTAATATAAACAAAGACCTAACCCAGTGTGCAAGATAGTGCCGTCAAGTTAGTGCACACTCAATAAATGGCAGCAATTGTCAGCTGGTATGGACTTCACAGACCAGTGAGAAATGCATTGTCATTGAGGGGCGGAGTTCTCTGGGGTGACCCAAAAGCACTATACCGAGATCTTCCCTTTAAGCAGGACAGCACAGCAGGGTGAAGTGCAGATGACACAGTATGAGCAAGGGTGGCTCGACCCTGTGGAGCAGCAGAAGGAGCTCTGTTCACCTATGGGCCTGGCTGGAAAATTTCTCAGCATCCAACAGGAAGGCACAGTTGGCAGAAGATGCTGTTGGTGGCATGCAGATGCCTCGGACTACCATCACACTATATCTGGGCTGAGTCATTGGTCCCAACGTCACATGTGGAGGGCAGTGACAGAGAACACGTCGTGTTGTCTGTCCTCTCTGGTGGTTGGGTCTGGGGCACTTGTTCTGGAAGGATGACTGGGCCTCAGTTCTTTTCTGGTTACAAGTTCTATGGGTGAGCTATTGTATTACTTTTGCATTACTGAAATGTAGCAAGAAGGTTGATTTAGATTAATATTTATTAACCTCTCTTCTGTGCATAGTTCTGGGAAGACAGGAGGAAAAGACGTGGTCTTTTTGATCACTGGGCATCTTTTAATCTCCTGGAAAACATAGGCAATATAGGCAAGGAGGCCAGTAATAACAGTTCAGTGTAAGGGACATGATGTACCAAGGTGCTGTAGAAGTATTTACATCACACACGCACGCACGCACGCACACACAGATACACACCCATTTGGGTAGCCAAAGTGTGTTTCATAGTCTGAGTATAAACTCATGGATTTTTCTCATTAGAAAACTTCTTAAATAATGACTCATGAGCTTTTTATTCCTTTTTAATACACCATTTACATTAGTCAGGGTGGATTATGTTTTCCTGTCGTTAAGAACAACGCCAAAATCTCTGTGATTTAAATACCAAAGATTTCTTGCTCATGAACACATACAGCTTAGGTGTATGTATGTGTGTTGGGGGTGTCCTTCTGCCCTGTGTCACTCGTCCTGAGTTGGACAGTCCTCATCACCTGGAGTGTCACAGATGAAAGTGGCAGAAGTCAGGCGAGTCACATCCTGGTTCTTAAAGGCTTTTGCTGACATTTCATTGGCCAAAGTCAGTCACACGGCCACTGCTAACTTCCAGCGGCTGGGGAAGACCAGTCCTCCATGTGCCTGGAAGGAGAGGAGCCTGAAGATTCCTCATAACCATAAGACTTCCACATAATTCTGACCAGCGTTTTGAAATCCTAAGCTATAGGAGGTCAACAGAGTAGTGCGTTTGAAAGGAGAGCTTGAGCAGCTGGCACAAAACGTGAACAAGAAGTGACAGTCTGGCCTCTAGGAAAAATACAGAAAAGCCAAACCTACAAACTATAAGAGCCCAAACTGTGCCTCAGAGTGGGACCTTGGCATGAGGCCCATCACCTGGACACCATTGCAGCTCCCAAGGGCACATACAATGCTATTACAGCTTAGTGAAATTTAGTGCTACACGGTTCCTGTACCAGGCACGGTGCCAAGGTTAGGGATATATAATTAACTGGGATCATTAAGAAAAATTTAGAATATATTTATTATGTTGACTTCAAGATCAGGGAAGTGTCTTTTCACTAACTTAAAACTGAACATTTGAGCAATAAAAGCAATAAGTAAGCCTCTGTTACCTAAAAAAGTCACCTAAATGGAACCTGGGTCAGTGGGGCATTGTTGTTGATAGTTTTCTAGATCCTTCCTGTGCACTTTTTAAGTGCTCGGTCATTTGGGCAGACTCTTCAGTTTAGCTTCCTAGTTCTTGGTTTTTTTTTCCTTTTTCATTATGCTCATGGCTTTTGAGAATTTCCAGGAATGTATTGCAAATTGAGCTCCTTTGATATAAGCATATATGCATTACACACACATAGATTTATCTATTAGGAGAAATATGGGCTTCAGCAAGTAGAAGGCCATTGGTTACGGCCAGGGAGAGGATGTGCTCTCAGACACCCTCTATGAAGCTAGCCTGGAAGAAAGTGTCTTAACTATCCCTGACTCATGCTCCTGGATATCTTCACTTCCTCAGTCAGTCAAACACACGTTTGTCAGATACGGTTTATATCTCCAAGACATGGAAGGAAAAGAAAGAAATATAAGGTGTGGTCTCCACGCTCTAGTTTACAAATATTAGGATGGGAAGGTAAACTGGTGTTTATTGAGGCCTACTATGTGCTTGAATGTTGCATTCAAATTGTGGTCTTGGTGAAGAATATTGAATATACTGTGGACTGGCAGAAAAACGAAGAAATCAGTCTTCAAAGAAGTACAACTAGAATGCTTCGTAGAAGCAAAGATGGCAAGGCGTTGCCTCACTTACTTTGGGCATGTCATCAAGGAAGACCAATCGCCAGAGAAGGGCATCATATTTGGTAGAGTAGAGGGTCAACAAAAATGAGGGAAACCCTTAATGAGATGAATTTATGTAATAAACCCAATAGTGGCCTCAATCATGATGATGGCGCAGGATAGGGCAACACTTTGTTCTCTTATACGGCAGGTTGCCAGTAGTCAGAGCTGACTCAATAGCAGCTAACAACAGCTATGTGCCAGGCAGCGTTTCAGGCTTTTTCTGGGTACATCGTCTCATTGAACCCTGTTGTTATGTGCTGTTGAGTTGATTCCCACTCATCATGACCCGGTACAGCAGAGCCATGGCTGTAATCTTTATGGGAGCAGATTGCCAGGTCTTTTCTCTTGCTGAGCCCCTGGTGGGTTCAAACCACCGAGCTTTCATTTAACCCTACAACTGCCCTATGAGGTAGATACCTTTTTTTTTTTCTTCTTCTTTTTTTTCTACTTTACTGATGTGGAGATTGAGACTTGGAGAAGATACTGAACTTTATCATATTTATACGGTAATGGCAGCATTTTTATATGAAACCAGGAGTCTCTTAATTCCAAAGGCAATGCCTTTGCTACAGTATCTACCAGCCCACATGAATTAATAAGAGATTTCTATACAAGGGTAGAATCTCAGGAGGGAGGAGATTTTTGTCTGTCCTCTTCACTGCTATATCCTTGGTGACTATGTAAGAGCCTAATATAGAGAAAGACTCCCGCCCTCCAGGAGTTCACGGTCTAGAGCTCTAGAAAAGTGAAACTGGCAATTTATCATGTCAGTGCAGGGTATCAAGTGCCTTGGAGCAATGTACTGTATAACAGCCATGAAGAGGGCATACCCCATGCAGTCCATGAGGAGCCACTGAAGCTTTTCAGCTGGGGTGGGGTGTTGCTGGAATTGAGTTTTAGCATGGATCGCTCATTTTTTGGCTTTTTGACCTTAGGCAGAGTGCTTAACCCTCTGAACCTTAGATCCATGTAATGTGAGAATACTGATAGAATACTAATTGTACTTATGAAGGAGCCCTGGTGGTGCAATGGTTAAGCGCTCAGCTACTTAACAACAGGGTAATGGTTTGAACCCACCAAGTGGTTCCATGGGAGGAAGACCTGGCAGCCTGCCCCTGTAAAGATTAAAAACATCCTAGAAAATCCTATGGGGCAGTTCTACGCTGTCACATGGGGTCATTGTGAGTCGAAATTGACTCGAGAGCCCCCAACAGCAGCAACAAGTGCACCTATCTCGTGGGGTTATTTAAGGGTTAAATGACACCATGTACCTAAACCACTTGAAGTTTGCTGTGTAAATGCTGGCTATTGATCATCCTTAATAACTAGTAATTGCTAATGGTAAATACAAATAAAGTTTAGCTAAGTATGTTGGGGAAATTAATACATGGTAACCTCTATTCTCATTTGAAAGAGTTGGGGGCAAAGTGCTATAGGAGGAATCAAGGAGAGGAAGAAAAAAATTACTTGAATACCTATTATATTGCCAGGCCCTAAACCAGGTAATAGAAGAGGAGGATCCCAGTAGGCAGGAAGGACAGTGCATTAGCTAGGGCCAGCTGAATAGACCCAAGTGTGTATACTGACTCAAGAAGATGTTTATTTCTCACTCACAGGATGACTGCATATGTTGGGGAGAATAAAGGAGGGGGTGTCTCTGCTCCACACAGTGGTCCAGGCTGAAGGAAACCCTGTTGTTGCCCACATATGGATTCTGAACTCTGCACAGTGACTTCCTTTCGATATTGCTGGAGCATGAGCACTGAATGTAGGCCCTACATCAGTGCCACTCACATTCCATGGTTAGAACTTAGTCACAGTCACACCTCACTGCAAGGAGGCTGGGCATGTCATCTCTCTGAGTGCCCAGGGTTTGGTGAACAGCTAGCCAGTCTCCTCAAATGGCCCTGATTTTTAGGTAAAGAAGCCTAGTTTCTGAGAAGCTAATAAACTCCCTTAAGGCCCCCTAGATGATATGTTGGAGGCTTGATGGTGTAACAGTTAAGTGCTCAGCTGCTAACCTGAAGGTTGGCGATTTGAACCCACCTACCTGCTGTGTGGGAGAAAGACCTGGAGATCTCCTTCCATAAAGATTACAGCCAAGAAAAACCCTGCAGTGTAGTTCTGCTCTGTCACGTGGTGTCACTATGAGTCAAAATCGACTCAGTGGCCCCCAACAACAACAGATAATATATGGAGAAAGTAAGATGCACGTTCAAGTTGGGCTTTTCCCAACTCGTCAGGGAATCTGTCAGGGTGGATGGGTGAGGGGGTGCTGGTTTGAGGATTATTCATTTCACGATGAGGTCATAAAGTAGATTGAATTGGATTAAGTAGTTAATGAAATTGAAAGAAGGATAATTGACGTCAAGATAGTTGATTTTAACTATGAGATGATGTAAGGGCAGGGAGCTAGTGCTGAGGAGGTGTGGTGATCAGTCTTTTGACATCGGAAAAAAATTTTTTTAATTATAGTGAAAATGTGCGTGACAAAACATGCACCATGTCAACAATTTATACATGTACAATTCAGTTACGTTGATTATGTTCTTCAAATTATGCAGCCATTCTTGCTATCCTTTTCCAAATCGTTCTACTACTATTAATATAGACTCAGTGTCCCCTAAGCCAAACTCCTCCCTTTCTCCCTCCCTCCCACTCCCTAATAACCCCTAATAATGTTTGACTTCTATACATTTCCTTCTTTCATATATGTGAGATCATACAGTGTTTGTCCTTTTTGTGACTGACTTATTTCACTCAGCATGATGTTTTCAAGGTTCATCCATGCTGTAGCATGTATCAGGACTTCATTTCTCTTTCTGGCAGAGTAATATTCCATTGTATGTACGTACCACATTTTGTTTATGTATTCATTTGTGGGTAGACATTTCAGTTGTTTCCACCTTTTGGCTATTGTGAAAAATGCTGCGATGAACATTGGTGTACAGGTTTCTGTTTGTGTTCCTGCCTTCAGTTCTTTTGGGTACATGCCTAGGATTGGGATTGCTGAGTCATATCGTAGTTCTATGTTAAGCTTCTTTGAGGAACAGGCAAAGTATTTTCTACAGTGGTGGTAGCGTCTGAGAAATTGAGTACTTGGTAAAGCAGAGGAGTACATGGATACTTATAGGGCTCTTAGAGTTGCCCTGGACGGTGGTATAGTTGGAAAGGAAGAAAAATCTGAGATTTGTTAGAGGGCACTAAAAGTATGAGAGACTGGATGGCGTAACGGTTAAGTGCTTGGCTGCTAACCAGGAGGTCAGAGTTTCGAACCCACCCAGCCACTCTGCCAGATAAAGACCTGGCTATCTGCTCCCATAAAGATTACAGCTTAGGAAACCCTATGGGGCAGTTCTGCTTTGACCTGCAAGGTCGCTGTGAGTTGGAACTGACTCGGATGACACACAAAAAGAAGTTTTTATGGCCAGAAGGTCTGAACTTCAAAAAAGTCGTCAGAACATTCGTGCGTACCTCATTTTCTAGCTCTGCCATGCACCCTATAGAATGTTAGACTGATGGAGAGCTTTGAGTTCACTCACCACTGAGAGGAGATAAAATGTGATGTGATGAGGGGACTGACAGAAATTGGCTGTCGTGATCAATACTTTTGCATTACATAGACCACAGGAGCCTGGGTGAACTCTGAAGTTGTTTGACATCTGGTATCAGGCTGCTGGTAAAATCGATCAGTCTAGTGCTCTTGAAGCTGGTGGTCTTTGAAGTTGTTTCTGAGCGTGAGAATAAATCAATCTACCATCGAGTATTTAATAAGGACATACTGTGTACCCACATATTTATGGCATCAGTTCCTAGGATGGCAGTGGGAAATAGGAATGGAGTATAATCTCCAGCCTTTGCCAGGATCTAGTTGTAGAAAAGATAACACTCGTGGGGAGTGGTTGAGGCACCGATAAAACATTTGGCCCACCTCAGAGGGGTCACTGTAACAGACCTCCAAAAGACCTGGATTCTCACCCTGCTGAGCTCTGTGAGGCTTTGACAAGTTACCAGGCTTTTGCTAGACCATGGGTGTCACATTGCTTAAAAATAAACAAAAAAGCACTGGCAGGGCTTTCTTGTTTTCATCATTCCGTACGTATTTGCAGTGTACCATGTGTTCAGGTCCACGGGGCACAGAAGGGAAACATACAGAGCTGCTGCCTTCAAGAAGTAGAAGGAACAAATTAACACATGCAGGGCGGGAAAAAAGAGCAGACTTTTACAGGCTGTCAAGAAGTATCTGTTGAGAACCTATGTATCTCCCTTCTAAAAGTCGCTTTTCTCAGGGCCACAGAGGTAGTCAACTGAGTAATACTCAGTAGCAACTCTCAAAATTGGAGTAGTGGTGTCAGTGGTAGGATTCTTATGTTCCATGCAGGACACCCAGCTTTAAATCCCAGCCGTTATACCTCACACGCAGCTACTACCCTTTAAGTGGAGCTTTCAGACCAGCACAGACTAGGAAGAAAGGCCTGCTGATCGACTTCTAAAAATCAGCCATGAAAAAGTTATGGATCACAGTGGTCCCATCGGCAACTGACCATGAGGATGGAGCAGGACCAGGCAGTGTTTTGTTCCATTGTTCACGGGGTTGCCATGAGTTGGGGGCTGACTTGACAGCAGCTTATAATAACGACTCTCAAGTTAGTTACAATCTGATTCAGCCACATCGAACCCTCCTTCCCTTCCCTTTTTTCATTCACCATTTATTGAGCACCTATAGTTTATCGGGCTTTGGTGAGATAACCATGAATGAGTTGACATGGTCCTTGTCCCCATGGAGTATACATCGTCTTTGGAGTAACAGACCAGCAACAAGTAAATACAAGTTCAGTTAGTAATATGTGCTAGGAAAGTGCCGTGGAAAGCGACTTGTGTGAGGCACAGTGGGTGGGAAGGTCTTTGTAGTTCTCTCTGAGGAGATGACAGTGAACTGAGTCCCAAAGAGTGAGAAGCAGCTACCAGGGGACTCTGGGGTACTAGCGTCTAATACAAGTGTCAGAGGCTTGACTGCCCCATGGAGAGCCAGGAACTGAAAGGCCACAAAGGGTGAATGTCTCAAAACTCAATAAGATGATGTAGGTAGAGTGCTTGGCCTACTGAAAGACACTAAGAAGTATTGGACATGATGTTTGGTAAAGTGGAGGGTCAGCAAAAATGAGGGAAACCCTCAGTGAGATGGATTGACACAATAGCCGTAACAATGGACTCAGTGATCGTGAGGGTTGTGCTGGACCCGGCAATGTTTTGTTCTGTTATGTGTATGGTTGCTATGGGTTGGAGCTGACTCAACGGCAAACAACAACAAAAACGATATTATAGATGAGAAATCTAAAACATGGAACTTGTCCAAGGTCAGATTAATTGAGGAGCTGGGATCTGAACCTAAGTTGTCTGCCTTAAGGCCCTTCTTACAATGTATCAAGCTGCCTTCCCCACTATGCTGCTGCTTCCTGGCTTGCTCCCTCCCTCCTTCAGCTTCACCATCTGTCAAACGTGGGTTTTAATTTTGTCCTACTTTACCGCTGACCCCTCAACAATATTGACGTAACGGGGAGGTTGTAAGGCATAACTAACAAAAATGACAATGAAGCATTTTGCCAATAGAAGGTGTGCTAGTGAATGCTAATACGGATAAGGGCTGTCTGGGAGGAGATGGCAGATTTATCAGGCAGCTGTTTAGCCAGCGTGATTCTTCCTGCCCCAGCCCAATTACAAAGTTGAGTCCAGTTCCATGCTCTGTGCCTCCATTTGGATACCTTGCTGTGGTCTCCCCTTGTGTGGACTTGGTGGCTCAGCGGCAACTAAGCAGCTCTTTTGTGCTGTGAATTGGGCTTGACAGTCACAAGGACAATGGCCATCATGTGATGCTGGATACTTACCACCAAAGAATGCCATGTCGTCTGCTCTGAGGGTCTCTGGTCTAGTTGGGAGAGAGAGTAGTAAGTACCCAAGTGCAGTGAGGCGTGGTGAGTGCTGGGATCTACATGCAGACACGGAGTGCTATGGGACCACCTACGCTCTGGTTGAAGGAGAGGATGGAGGCAGGTCTGGGGAGCCCTGCATAAGGAGGTGAAACTGGGCTGAGTTGCAGCAGTGGTGCAGCATGGTGGTCAAGAACTTGAACTCTGGAGCTGACCTGCTGCTTTCTGGCTGTTAGACCTGGGGTGAGTTGTTTATTACATTAGATCCTGTCATGGATTGAATCATGTCCTCCCAAAAATATGTGTCAACTTGGTTAGGCCATGATTCCCAGTATTGTGTGGTTGTCCTTCATTTTGTGATTCTAATTTTATGTTAAAAGGATTAGGGTGGGATTGTAATACCAACCTTACCCAGGTCATATCTCCTGATCCACTGTAAAGGGAGTTTCCCTAGGGGTGGCCTGCACCACCTTTTATTTCCCAGGAGATAAAAGGAAAGGGAAGCAAGCAGAGAGTTGGGGACCTCATACCACCCAGAAAGCAGCACCAGGAGCAGAGCATGTCCTTTGGACATGGGATCCGCATGCCTGAGAAGCTCTTCAACCAGGGGAAAATTGAGGACAAGGACCTTCCTCCAGAACCAACAAAGAGAGAAAGCCTTCCCCTGGAGCCGACACCCTGAATTTGGACTTATAATTTACTAGACTGTGAGAAAATAAACTTCTCTTTTTAAAGCCATCCACTTGTGGTATTTCTGTTATGGCAGCACTAGATGACCAAGACAAAAAATTATTATTTACAGATTCTGTGTTTGTGAGTTCACTTACTTGCTAAACTTTGTCACCCCAGAGTCCATACTTAACAGCACTTTTGCGGTCGTTTCTGGACATACATGTGCACAGGGTGAACACATGTTCCCAGCTGAGGTTGAAGCCCTTAGCCACTGCACCACCAGGCCTCCAGGGCTGGATCGTTGTGCGCTAATTCAGTGTTCGCAGAGACTTTCTGTGGATAACGGGAATCGGTGGTATCTCTATACGGCTGTATGATGAGGATGGTAATACTACCTACCTCATACGGTTTAAGCATGAAATTAATTAACATATGCAAAATGCTTAGAGCAGTAGCTGATACATGATAAGTACTTTAAATGTGTGTGCACGTGCGTGTACACTAACCAGAGGTATTGGCACGTGCAAAGGCTTGTAGCTGAAACTGTACTTTCAAAAGGGTTGAAGTAGGAGACAAGGTTTAGGCAGGTGCCTGGCTGTGAAAAAGCTTGTGTGCCTGGCAAAGAAGAAACTACAGGGAATCTACTCTGTGTGTGTTGTGTGTGTGTGTATGTGTAGGAATAGGTGAAATAACCGATTGAGGACTAAACCAAGCATGAAAATCCAGATGCCACTCTGCACTGTTGAGGGTTGATTCTTTAGTTGCCATTTTTTCCCTTACAGGCCACAGGGGGTGCTCGCGAACTCTGGCCTTGAGTCTCTCCCTTGGACTCTTTGTCAAAATAGTGCAGGCATCTGAACTACCAAGCCAGGCTTTTGTGTTCTCATTTAATGGGAAAAATTGAATGCAAACATGGAAAACTTTGGAGATAATTGGGCTCAGGAGGGTTGCCTGTTTTTCGGAGGTGATGCGCAGTTGATAGTCCCATGAAAAGTTCTTACGATGATCTACAAATGATTAGGCAGCTGAATTCCTTCCTTCTAAGCACACTCCCTGTGGTTTTCTTCATAAGGTGAGGACTCCCCAGTCTGAGGCCTGATGCTAAGCGCTCCTGGGGTTCTGCCTGGGCATCTGTGTGGATGGGGAGAAATGTGCCCCTTCTGCGATGTCCTGTGTGGGTGAACAAAAAAGGGGAGAAGGAATCCGGAGCCTTGCTAGGACTCTATTTTTTTTTTTTTTTGGCCTCCCAGTAATTTTATTCCTGTCAATTTTTTTGAAGGAGCCCTGGTAACACAATGGTTAACTGCCATTGGCTACTGAAAGTTTGGCGGTTTGAACTCACCCAGCAGCTCTGCGGGAGAAAGACTTGGCAATCTGTTCCCATAAAGATTACAGCCTAGAAAACCATGGGGGTAGTTCTGCTGTGTCGTATAGGGCCACTGTGAGTCGGAATCCATTTGCCAGCACCCAACAACAACTTTATTATTATTGTATTGAAATACACAGGAGAACACGTAAACGTTTAATCAATTTCTATATGTACACTTCAGGGACATTGATTACATTCTTCAAGTTGTGCAACCATTTTTGCTCACTTTTTCCAAATTCTCCCACCACCATTAACATGCCTTTAATGTACTCCAAGCAAAAGCCCCTTCTTTTCTCCTCCCTACTGCCCCTGGTAACCACAGACTTTTTTGGTTTGTATGTATTTGGAGCCCTGGTGGTGCTGTAGTCAAGAGCTCGGCTGCTAACCAAAAGATGGGCAATTCGAATCCACTGGCTGCTCCTTGGAAACCCTATGGGGCAGTTCTACTCTGTCCTGTAGGATGAGAGGAAATTGACGGCAATGGGTGACATATTTGCTTATTTCATATAAGCAGTGTCATGTAGTATTTGTCCTTTTGTGACTGAACATAAATGCTTTCAAGGTTCATCTGTGTTATGGCATGTATCAGGACTTCATTTCTCTTTAGGGCTGAGTAATAGTCTGTTTTATGTATATACTACGTTTTGCTTATCCATTCATCAGCTGATGGTGACAGAGTGGCCACATCAGTGGACTCAAACATGGCAACAACTGTGAGGATGGCACAGGACCAGGCAATGTTTTGTTCTTTTGGGTTGCAAGGAGTTGGAACTGACTCGATGGCTCCTCACAACAACCACCACCCTTTGGCAATTGTGAATAGTGCTGTGATGAACGTTGGTGTACGTACGCACTCGGTCTTGGTTTTGGAAATTCAGTTTTCATTGCCAGCCAGTCTCTTCTCAAGTTGTAGGCCCAAGTGTGTCTGTGTCTCTGGACCAGGCTGACAGTTGCCTGCATTGCACACTGTTAGGTTCCTAAGGATGAGTCTTGGATGAAGAGTCCTGTTTGGTTGTGGAAGCCACTGTCAAAAGCCAGTTACTCACTGACTTGTGGTAAAACAGGTGAAGGCAACAGAGTGCTTTTTCTCTGATGGCAGATTCTCCTGACAGGAAAGGAACATAATTGAAAAATGGGTGATATTCACAGAGCAATTACTGTGCTGGTTAATGAGGTTTACATGAAGGCTTCCAGTGCATTAATGAAGAACAATGATTTAGGCATTCATGGTGAACAGCTGGACAGCTTGATAAAGAGGCTGACTCTGAAGGCCCTTGGCTTAGAACAGGTGATGAGGACCGATGGAAACGCTAGCCTCTACCTCCCTCTTCTTCAGTTTTCTTTGGGCTCACTACTGCCCTCCCCGGGAGAAACTGAACATGCTCTTGGCTGCCAGACTGGGCCTCTCATACAAAGGATGAGGAAAGCAGTTTGGCTCGGCTGTGGGCTTGCAGCTCCCTTGGGCTGTGCCTCAAAATTCAGCCAGTGGTAAATCATTGAGTCTCCTCTTTTTCTTGAGCATTCTCCTTAGGGATTGTGGTGACTTTTGACGGGGCATAGTGTGGCTTGGAGGAGGTCCCTGACTGGCATAAATAGTTAAGCACTTGGCTGCTAACTAGAAGGTTGGAGGTGCCTCAGAAGAAAGGCCTGGTTGCCTATTACCAAAAACTCAGCCATTGAAGACCCTGTGGAACATATTTCTACTCTGACACCCATGGGGTCACTCTGAGTTGGACTTGACAGCAACTGTGTTTTTTTTTTTTTTCCCCCCTGGTTTTGGTGGCTTTGGAAAACAACATACAAGTTTGAGCCCAGCTTCATGAGTCTGAGTTATGGCTTTATCATTGAATGTCTGGGTGTTCTTTGGACATGGTAATTTAGCTGCAGGGAGCTGCAGATTCTTTATCTGTTGTGCTTACATTAAACTGTTGTGAGGATCAAATGAGATAATTTACATGACGTTACTTGATGTGTATGTTAGTTATTATCACAGTTACTGATTTGTCAAGGACCAAATAAAGTACTTGATCCTGTTGGGCACTATTGGAAAACCCTCATTTGCTGGCCCAGCATGCATCCTGTGTCTTGGCTCTTGGGACACCTTGGGATGGGTGGTGTCTGGTCAGTGTGTCTTGGCTCTTCGGACACCTTGGGATGGGTGGTGTCTGGTCAGTGTGTCTTGGCTCTTGGGACACCTTGGGATGGGTGAGGCTAGGTCGAGGAGAATAACTTGAGTGATGGAGGCACTTAGAGGCAGTTGACAGACCATCAGACTAGCCTTTCCTATAGAACATTCTGGAATTCGCAGTGATCATGTGAGAGTGAGCGCTGTGCTGTGGAAGGGTATTAATTTTGAAGGGCAGACAGACCTGACTTAGAATATAGCCCCAGTGTATCTTCTTACCCACCCTGCCCCCAGAGCAATTTAACCTCAGTGATGCTTTTTCATATTTTTTTCCCCTAAAGTGGGAAAAATAATACTTACCTTTCAGACTTGTTACAAAGGTGTAGACTGTATCTGGCATGGTTTTAATGCTCAGTAAATAGTTGTTTCCCTTCCTGTATATTTATTCAAAAAAGCCATGGTGGCACAGTGGTTAAGCGCTTGGCTGTTAAAGGCTGGTGATTTGAATGAACCCAGTAGCTCTGCAGGAGAAAAAACCTGGAGATCTGCTTCCATAAAGAGTACAACCAAGAGAACCTTATGGGCCAGTTCTACTCTATCACATGGGGTTACTAGGAGCCGAAATTGACTCAGTGGCACCTAGCAACAACATTATTTGTTCACTGTTCATTGAGTTGTTATAATGTGACACTTGTTTTAATCTAGAGATTTTCCAGTGGGGATTTGAGGCCGAGACTGGGAGCTTTACAGAATGTAAGAGAAGCTGGAAATACTAGTCAAGATGAGGGAAGTGTGGTGTTCAGGGTGCCAGAGCTTCCTGTATTCATGATGAAAATGCGTCTCATCAGGAGATCTTTAATCAGCAGATAAGATGGAACACCCTGAAGTAGTGCTGTGCCAAGTCAGACTGAGGGAGAACAAAAGCTGTGTGTGTTTCCCGATGGTTGTGTCCAAATAGGAATGAAAATACTTCACCATGGTCTGTGGGGCATATAGAAAGGTAGATGGCTGTGGTCGAGTTGACTCTGACTCACGGAGACCTTATGTACAACAGAAGGAAACATTGCTGAGTGTATCATCCTTACCATCACTGGCATGTTTGAGTCTATCATTGCAGTTTTTGTGCCAATCCATCTCTCTGAGGATCTCCCTTTGCTCTTGCTTGCCTTCTACTTCATCAAACACGACATCTTCCTCTAGCAATTGAGTCTTCTTAATGATATGTCCGGAAACCCTGGTGGCGTAGTGGTTACGTGCTACGGCTGCTAACCAAAGGGATAGCAGTTTGAATCCTTCAGGCGCTCCTTGGAAACTCTATGTGGCAGTTCTACTCTGTCCTATAGAGTTGCTATGAGTCAGAATCGACTCGACGGCACTGGGTTTAATGATATGTCCAGAGCAAGTGAGTTGGATAAAGTTCTGTTATAATCCATAAGGTTTTCATTGGCTGATTTTTGGAAGTATATTGCCAGGCCTTTCTTCCTAGTCTTAGCCTGGAAGCTTCTCTGAGACCTGTTCACCATGAGTGACCCTGTTGGCATTTGAAATACTGGAGGCATAGCTTCCAGCATCACAGCAACATGCATGCCACCACAGTGTGACAAACTGACAGACATTTTGGTGTCTGAAATACCAGTGCCTGTTGGGCAGAAGGGATCCTAAATGCTAGATGTACCCATCTTAAATGCTAGATATACCCATCTTCCACCAGGATATTTGCATGAGGCAGTATCTGCCACCCCTATTTTGTGATTCTGGTGCAGTCCTGGGGCACTTGCTATCTGAAGACTATCAAAAGAATTTGCATGATCCTGGTATATTTCCACAGACTATTCAAGCAAGACTGGGGCTTGACAGCCATAGCTGAATAAGCTTGCCGTTTCTTAGAATGGTACTTGTACAGTACACATACTTCACTAATACTGCTTAAACCAATGCTGCAACAATAGCCTATACTTACATATCAATATGGTGCAAACGGTTAAGTGCTAGGCTACTAGCCAAAAAGTTGGTTAGAACTCACCCACAGGTGCCTCAGGAGCTAGGCCTAGGCCTGGCAATCTGCTTCCCAGAGGTTACAGCCTTGATAACCCTATGAAACAGTTCTACTCTGCTTGCATGGGGTTGCCAAGAGTTGGACTCGACTCGACCGCAGCTAACAATGATGGGACAAAGCCAGAAAGCAAGGCAGACCAGTCAGCTTAAATAGACCTGTATTGTCTTTGTCTCTTTTTTTCTCTGTCTGCTTGATGAGGCTGTGAGCTCCTTGAAGGACAGCTGGTTTTCTTTTCATCTCTGCGTTTCAGTGTCTAGCACTGGACCTGGCACGTTGTCAGGCATAGTGCGTGTTTGTTGGATGAGCGAACAAATAGTGAAGAAACTTCATGATCCACGCTGCGCTCTTGGCCTGGACAGCTGTTGAGGCCTGACTGCATATAGAATGAAATACTTCACACAAAAGGACACTCGGTCCTGGACCAGAACCCCAAGGGGACTATCTCAGAGGGTCTGATAGATGGGCAGGACAACCAGGTGACGCCTGCACCATCTGCCTCCAGCCCAGCAGATCAATGGTGAACGTGTGATGGAGTGAGGTCTCACCAATGACAGTGCACCCTGGCGGGAACATACACACTGAGAGGCCCTGGTATGAATCCCACTTTTCCTTGGAGACTTGAGTAGAGAAGGGCCTCATGGTATGAAAAGAAAGAGCCCTCGCTGTGTACACGTCTGGAGGAAACGATCAGTAGGAGAAGACATTACATGCCCCAGAGACCTTGTTTGCCATGAAAATAAGTGGCTGTCACAAATTATGGGCAGATGAGGTGCTATGTTGGAACTATGGAAAGGCAGAATGGCAGGCACAGTTCTCAGTAAGCTTCAGAGTAGGTTGGAGCTTAGCGTAGATGTGACCTCAAGTCTAGCCCTCAGGGCTTTATGCTCCTGGAACTTAAGATATTAAGTGCCCTTTAGTTTGATGAGAAATCAGTTTTAATGCCCACATTTGTATGCTAAGGAGACCTAGTGGCGCAGTGGCTAAGTTCTTGGCTGCTAACCCAAAGGTCGAAAGTTCAAACCCACCCAGAGGCCTGGGGAAGGAAAAGACTTGGCAGACTTCTCCTGTAAAGATTGTTGTTGTTAGGTGCCATCGAGTCAGTTTATTATGACTCACAGCAACCCTGTGCACAACAGAACAGAGCACTGCCCGGTGCTGCAGCATCCCTACGGTTGTTGTCATGCTTGAGCCCGTTGTTGCAGCCACTGTGTCAATCCATCTCATTGAGGATCTTCCTCTTTTTCGCTGACACTCTACTTTACCAAGCATGATGTCCTTCTCCAGGGACTGATCCCTCCTGACAACACGTCCAAAGTATGTAAGACGCAGCTTCGCCATCCTTGCTTCTAAGGAGCATTCTGGTTGTACTTCTTCCGAGACAGATTTGTTCGTTCTTCTGGCAGTCCATGGTATACTCAATATTCTTCACCAACACCAAAATTCAAAGGCGTCAATTCTTCTTAGTTCTTCCTTATTCATTGTCCAGCTTTCGCATGCACTGTAAAGTTTACAGCCTAGGAAACCCTATGGAGCAGGTCTGTTCTCTCCCATAGGGTTGCTATGAGTCAAAATTGACTCGATGGCGCACAACAATATTTACATGTTATAATGGTTTTCTGCATTTTCATGGTCAGATTTGGCTAAACCTATCAAAATAGTCTCTGAAAGTCTCTTTTAATGACATTCTGTGCCCAAGGTCAAAATGTCAGAATCATCCTCAGAAGCACTCTCTATCTGATGTCCCCCTCCCTGTCCCTCTTTTACTTCCCTCACTCAGCTGAGTGCTAAGCTCCAGTGAGTCTGTTTGCTCTTGAGGTCTCCAGCTGGTCTTTTTGTATTCATGTGTCACAGCCTGGGTGGGGCCCCCATCATCCCTGGCCTGGACTATTGCACTAGCTGCCGGGGCCTGGTCTCCTGCTGCCCGTGTCTCCTAATCCATCATTCTCATGATGTCTAAGTGGTGTTTTTAAAGCTCACAGTAGCTCATGGCAGTCCCTGCTTAAACTACAGTTTAACATGGCGTATAAAGCTGTTCACAGCTGGGCTCCAGACTGCCTTCCTGGTCTTGGGCCCTACCTCTATACTAAATTACAATTTTATTACTCCCTAAATCCAACATATAGTTGGAGGTTCTGCTCCGCCTGGAGTTGCCTGGGAAGAACGGCCTCGCAATCTGCTTTTGAAAAATCAACCATCGAACATGCTATGGAACACAGTTCTACTCTGACACCGCACGAGGTCTCCATGAGTTGGAGTCCATCGACAGCAATTTTTTCATGTTTACAAGATTTGGGAATTCTTCTTTTCCTTAAAAAGCCTATTTTCTACCTGTCTGAGCCCTACTTATCTTTTAAGACTCAGTGTTTGTTGGTTGAATTGAACTGTGTGCAAACTGACTAACGGGATACTGAGATTGGCAGACTTCTTGGGAAGGCGTTGGTTTAGCGTAGTGGAACTTCTCTTTAGCTCAAGCTGCGAGTTCCTCACAAGGGAGCCTAGTTTGCTCATGTCTTTCCTTGCTCTGCTAAATTGTGTTTTATTAATGTGTGTGATTGTACTGATGCTCAGGCTACTGTGTTAATGACCGATAATTGCCTTAATGAGCTATTTGTAAGAAATACAGTAATACCAGTAGGAATGAAACCAGACCCTGCCACAGCTGGAGGTGTAATGGCCCTTTGACTGACTTCCGGGAGAAGCAGTCTGCAGGATTCCTGCAGTCAAAACAAGGAAGCGCACAGTTACCCACTGTCCTTGAACACCACATTTACCCATCCTTCATTTACCAGTTAGAAACCCTGGTGGTGTAGTGGTTAAGAGCTATGGCTGCTAACCAAAAGGTCGGCAGTTTGAATTCACCAGGAGCTCCTCGGAAATCCTATGGGGGCAGTTCTTCTCTGTCCTAGTGGGTCCCTGTGACTTGGAATCAACTCAAGGGCGATGAGGTTTTTTTTTTTTTCCCACTTATCAGTTAATCCTCTGTATATCAGCCAGAAGGCTGTACTGTGGTAGAGTAACAAATCTTAGTGGCTTATAACAATAAAGTTTTTTCCCCCCATACGTCATGTCCCTCCCAATTCACCTGTGGCCCTGTTTCATCTTGTCTTCACCCTGGGACCCAGGATAGTGAGGTGACCTGTGTCAGCTACCTTGCTGTTTGTCATGGCAGAGACAAAAGGGCGTTTAGGGAAATGCACACCCACAAACTACGTTGCCCTTGAGTCGACTCTGACTCATGGTGACCCTGTGGGTGCCTAAGCCTCCTTGATTACTCCTTGTTGTGTGTCAGAGTAGAACTGTGCTCAATGGGGTTTTCAGTGGCTGATTTTTGTAAGTAGATCACGAGCTCTTTCTTCTGAGGTGCCTCTGGGTAGATTCCTATCTCCAGCCTTTTGGTTAGGAGCTCAGTGCGTTAACTGTTTACACCTTGAGGGACTAGTTTTTAAGCTTCCTTCTAGATGTGAAGAGAGCATGCAGGTTCTTACTTTTTCCGGCCAGAGTAAGTCACGTGGCTGTGCCTGGGCAGAGAAGGTCTGTCTGAATGTGCCCAGAGCTGTTGTTGTGGTTAGGTGTCATTCAGTTGATTCTGACTCATAGCGACCCTATGCACAAGAGGACAAGACGCTGCCTGGTCTTGCGCCATCCCCACAGTTGTTATTATGCGTGAGCCCATTGTTGCAGGCACTGTGTCACGCTATCTCGTTGAGAGTCGTCTTCTTTTTCATTGACCCTCTACTTTACCAAGCATGATGTCTTTCTCCAGGGACTGGTCCTTCCTGATAACAAAGCCTTGCCATCCTTGCTTCTAAGGAACATTCTGGCTGTATTTCTTCCAAGAGAGATTTGTTCATTCTTTTGGCAGTCCATGGTATATTCAGTGTTCTTCACCAACACCGTAAGTCAAAGGTGTCAGTTCTTCTAGAGAAGTGATATTTGTGAACAGCCTGAGGACTGTCATACCAGTGGTAGACTGGTACTTTCATACGTTTCATGTAGTTTTATCCTGAGGAGTCTACAGGGAGATGTTATTGCCCCTGTATGAGGACACCGACTTTGGATTCAGCCAGTCCATGCTTCAAATCCTTACCTCAAATCACTAGCTTTATGATCTTGGCTAACTTACTTCACTTCTCTCAACCCGTTTCTTCATCTGTAACATGGCAACAGAGCTTTGGTGGTGCAGTGGTTAAGCGCTTGGCTGCTATAGAAAAGGTTGGCAGTTCGAATCCACCAGCCTCTACTTGGAAACCCTATGGGGCAATTCTGCTGTGTCCTATAGGGTCACTATGAGTTGGAATTGACTTGACGGGACAGGTTTTTTTTTTTTTTATTTTGTTTTTAGGTTTAATGTGACGCCAGCAGTACTTGTCTTATAGGATTGTTGTTAAGGATTATATGAGATAATGGATCTGAAGGCACCTAAAATTTTGTCATAGTAGATGCTAGCTCTCTTTTGCATCTCCCTTTACACTAGATTTCATTTGGGTAAGGGACCCTGTATCTGTTTCAGCTGTCAGTTGTAGTTTATATCTGCATATGCCCATGTGGTAGCCACACCCACATGTGACTGCCATTATGCTGGAAATACAGCTTGTGTGAGGAGTTGAGCTGGAAATTTTATTTAATCTAATTTAAATTTAAAAAATGGAAGTAGTGTAAAGTATTTTTCCTTTGAATGCACCTTCTTTGTTTTGGAGGAACTCGATTTCACTTTAAATGTTGACAGTGTAACATCCAAATTGAGATGTACTCTAAAATACACACTGAATTTTGAATATTTGGTGTGAAAAGAAGGATGTCACATATCTCATTAATTTTTATATTGACTTCATGCTGAAATAATAATGTTTTAGATAAAAAAAATTTTTTTTTAGATAGGTTGGGTTAAATAAAATATTATTAAAATTAATTTTTCCTGTTTGTCACTTTTTAAAGTATGGCTACTAGAATATTTAAAATTACATATATGCCTTATGTATATTTCCTTTGGGCGGCATTGGTTTAGTGATACAGAATGATGCCTATGTCTCACTGGGATTTCAGACTGATCATCCGTCTCTCCTTCCGTCCATCCGTCTGTCCTTCCATCCATCCAATATATACTTACTGACAACCTGCAGTGTGCCAGGTGCTGTGCTAAACACTCAGGAGCCAGTGTTGATCAACCCAAGCATGTTGTGTGATCTCCCAGTGCTCACTGTTTAGTGGGGGAGATGAGGGGTGACCATACCATCACATATGTATATATGTATAAACTGTAGAGTGCTTGTAGGAAAATGCAAGGGGCTAGGAAAGCATAGCACATCACACAGGACCTGGTCTTTTAATACTTTAGGTGGGTGGGTGGGGTTAGGGGAGGATTTGCTGACATCCAAAATGAGGAGGAGACTGGATGGAGATGTGTCTGGGGTTTGGAGAGGAGTTTGCTAGGCAGAAGTCCCTGGATGGTGCCAACTAATAACACGGTTGACTGCTAACTGAAAGGTTGGGGTTCAAGTACACACAAAGGCACCTTGGAAAAAAGTCCTGGCAGTCTACTTCCGAAAAACCTGCTACCGAAAACCCTACTCTTATACAAATAGCGTCACCATGAGTCTGCGTTGACTTGACGGCAACTGGATCTTTGGTTTGCCCTCAGCTGAGAGCAGACCCTAAACACAGGTTCTCAGGCTGGAGTAAGAGGGGAGAGCTCCAGCAGTGACCTGGGGAGACCTGGGAGAGAGCAAACCTCTCTCCATCTGGTCCTTTCACAACTTCAGGAATAATTCATTTTCAGTAAAAAATGCAAGGAGAATGTGTGAAACTCCAAGTCCTTGGGTTGCATCCTCAGGGAAGGGGAACTCTGGCGCATGTTTACTCTGGGACTTGATCCATCTCACACATCACATTGAAAGTATCCTGAGGATGGAGAAGTACTGGATCATATTTATGTTTACCATCCCAGAGTCATGCAAGGTGCCTGGCAGATTGTATTGGTTGACTGGATCTGTGTAGTACTGGAGAAGATTTGCTATCTGGATTACCTACACCCATTCCTGCCATGCACCTTTGGAGGAAGGGCTTGCATACCTTCCTTTACTGACTCCTTCCAGCACTCCAAGCCTTCTTCCTTCTTGTTCCAGATATGGAGACTGAGGAATTTAAAAATAAAGAACCAAGGATGACAGCTGACACTTACTGAGCACTTACTATGTGCCAGCCCCTATCCTAAGCACTTCATATGGATTAATTCATTTAATCCCCATCAGCCCTCTGAGGCAGATACCATGGCAATCATCCTGGTTCTATAGATGATGAAACTGAGCACAGAGAATTTAAGAAACTTGCCCAGGATCACACAGCTAGAAAGTGGGAGAGTTGGGATTTGGATCCAGGCAAGCTGTCTCCAGAGCTTTGCACTGAATGACGTGCTGTCCTCTTCCCTGCTGCACCAAACTGCCTGTCAAGCTGTTTCTGGAGGTTGCATGGTTTGAAAGTGCATGGAGGTGAGTTTGAAGTCAGCTTTGATTCTGTAACTATGGCCCCTCTGAGCAGTACAGCTGGCACTTACAGCTAACCTTCTGAGGCCTGGACAGTGCACTGGATACTGTGGTTCAAAGATGAATGCGCTATTGTCCTGTTTTCAAGGAGCTTATAGTTGGGGAGAGGCTGCATTACACAAAATCCAATATAGTGATATAGCCATGTCCCTGGAAAGTGTTCAAGGAACTATTTGTCCACTTCCAGTGTGTGATTAAAGGAAGAGGTGTTTCTGCTGAAGGTGCTGTAAGCACTGCGTCTCAAACATGTGCCAGGTTTATTTGGCTCTAGGCTGTCCTGGAGGCTGGACTCTCAGACTCTGCACCGTTCTAATGTGTGCCTCTAGCTGAGTTTGGTACGGCTACCCTTGGTTTTAGGGGACAGTGGTGGTTCAGTGGTAGAATTCTCGCCTTCCATGCAGGAGACCTGGGTTTGATTCCCAGTCAGTACACCTCCAGCACAGCACCACCCATCTGTCAGTTGCTTGTTGCTGTGATGCTGAAGAGGTTTCAGGGGAGCCTCCAGACTAAGACTAGAAAAAGGCCAGGCAATCTTCTAAAAACCAGCCAGTAAAAACCCAATGGATCACAGTGGTCCAGTCCCGTTCATTGTGCTTGGGGTCGCCATGAGTTGGGGGAAACCTGACGGCAGCTAACAATAACATCCTGGTTTTGGTTTTACTATCATGACTGATTCTCTGAGGAACCCTTTCACGAGCCCCCTTTTGCTTCTTTCCTTCTGGATGATATGGCCCATTTACTCATTCAGTTGTTCATTTACCCCTTCATTCATTCATTTAACAAATGCTTACATTTGCCTATACTTTTGCCAGGCACTGTTCTAGGCACAGGAAATACAGTGGTGAATAAAACAAAGACTCCTGTTAAGCTTAAATTCTAGGGGAGACGAGATATTAAACAAACAAAAAATTCATAGTAACAGTGAAAATTTAAATGGAAGAAAAGGAAGAAAACGGGCATGCCAGGTGGGAATGATGGGTTTTAGTTTTATATGGGGATGTCAGGGAGGGCCTTTCTGATAAGGAGACATTTAAGAGAGACCTAAAGGAGGTGAGGGTGAGACTGTCCCAGGCAGAGTAAAGAGGGCCAAGAAGTCTGTTCGTCCTAGGAACAGCAGTGACTAGAGCCTAGTGAGGGAGTTGGCGTTGCTGCTAGCCCACAAGCTACCCTTGTGCAAATTATCAAAGATGCGCCCTAGTAGACACAGCCTGCCTGTGTACCGCTGCATGAGATGAACGGAACAGGATTTCAGCCCTCCCTCACCTCTCTGTCAGATGCCTTGTCCAGGGCACAGCGTGCACTCGTCTGGTGGTAGCTCTAGTAAGAGGTCAGAGAGGGAAAATCGGGTGTAGGGGCTTGTAGTCCTCAAGATGGCTTTCACCCTGAATGAAATGGGGAGCCCTTAGAGGGTTTCAAACAGAGCAGGATTCATAAAACAAAGAAACATTGACTTCATCATCAAAGTTACACATTTTGCTTGTGGGAGAGCGTTGTTGTTTGGTGACTTCGAGTCAGTTCTGACTCACAGTGACCCTATGTACGACAGAACGAAGCACAGCCCTGTCCTGTGCCATCCTCACAATCTTTGTTATGCTTGAGCTCATTGTTGTAGCCACTGTGTCAGTCCATCTTGTTGAGGGCCTTCCTCTCTTTCGCTGACCTTCTACTTGACCAAGCATGATGTCCTTCTCCAGGGACTGGCCCTTCCTGATAACATGTCCAAAGTATATGTTAAAAAAAAAAAAAAGTACAGTAAGTGTTAAGAAGATGAAAAAATGAGCCACGACTGGGAGACAGTTGTGCATATCACATATCTGACAAAGGACTGATATCCACAATATGTAACACCCTCTTCACGGTGAGAAACTGAACAGTCCACTTAGAAAATGGGAAAAAGACTGGAACAGACACTTTACCAAAGAGAATATACAGATGGCAAATAAGCACATGGAAAGATGCTCAACATCACTAGCCACCAGGGAAATGCAAATTAAAACCACTCTGAGATACCACAACTGTCAGAATGGCTAAAATAAAATATATAAAATATGGATAATACCAAATGCTGGTGAGAACGCAGAGAAACCGCATGTCTGGTGGGAATGTGAAATGGTAGAGCCACTCTGGAAATCAGTTAGGTCATTTCTTGAAAAATTATAGATACATTTCTCAGATGACCCAGCAATCCTACTCCTGGGCACTTATCCTGGAGACATTAAAACTTGTGTTCTCATGAAAATCTGTGCATGAACGTTTATAGGAGCTTTATTTGTAATAGTGTTTTCAAAACTAGAAACAACCCAAATGCCCTTCAACAGGTAAATGATTAAACAGAATGGGCTAGCTACATCCATATAATGGAATCCCCATTTGTTTGCAATAAAAAGGAGCAAACTTGATGCGCTCAACAACTGGGATGGATTGTAAAGCCATTAAGCTGAGTGAAAACAGCCAATCTCAAAAGGTTACTAACTGTATGATTCCATTTATATAAAATTCTGTAAATGACAAAGTTATAAAGCTGAAGAACAGATCATTGATTGCCAGGGGCCTAGTGGAGTAGTAGGAGGGAGGTTTTTTGAGGTGATGGAACTGTTCGGTGTCTTGATTGGGTTGGTGGTTACACAAATCTATACATATTAACATTTCAGAGAAATTTATGGAAAGACATTTTTAAAAAATGCACGCACGGGAAAACTAGTGAAATCTTCCTAAGGTCTGTAGTGTCATCAGTTGTACTGTGCTGATATCAGTCCTGGTTTTGATGATGACTGTAGTTCTGTGGGAGCCCCGGTTGGCACAGTGGGTGTGAGCACTTGGCTGCTAACTCAAAGTTTGGCAGTTTGAACCCACCAGCCACTCCTTGGGAGAAAGATACGATAATCTGCTTCAGTAAAGATTTATACGTGTAGAACCCTATGAGGCATTTTGACTCTGTCCCACAGCGTTGCTATGAGTCAGAATCAACTTGATGGCAGTGGGTTTGGTTTGTGCCTTAGTTATCTAGTGCTGCTGGAACAGAAATACCACAAGTGGATGGTTTTAACAAACAGAAGTTTATTCTCTCACAGTCTAGTAGGCTACAAGTCCAAATTCAGGGTGTCAGCTCCAGGGGAAGGCTTTCTCTAGGCTCTGGAGGAAGGTCCTTGTCATCAACCTTCCCCTGGACTAGGAGCTTCTCTCTGAAGGAAGGAACCCTGGGTCCAAAGGACGTGCTCTGCTCCTGGTGCTGCTCTCTTGGTGGTATGAGGTCCCAAACTCTCTGCTCACTTCTCTCTTTTATATCTCAAAAGAGATTGGCTTAAACCAAAAATCAAACCAAACCCATTGCCATCAAGTCAATTCTGACTCATAATGACCCAGTGTAGAACTGCCTGGTAGAGTTTCCAAGGAGAGTCTGGTAGATTTGAACTGCCAGTCTTTTGGTTAGCAGCCGTAGCTCTCAACTACTACTGTCACTATCTAATCTTGTAGATTTCACCAATATAACTGCCGCTAATCCATCTCACTAACATCATAGTCATAGGATTTACAACACATAGGGAAATCACATTAGATGACAGAATGGTAGACAGTCATACAATACTGGGAATCATGACCTAGCCAAATTGACAGATATTTTAGGGGGACACAGTTGAACCCATGACAGTTTAGTTTTTATAGTTCTGCACTGTGAGGTATCACCATTGGGAGAACCTGAGTGAAAGGCACCCAGGACCTCTCTGTACTCTTTTTAAAGCTTCTTGTGAATCTATAATTATTTCAAAATAAAAATAAATAAGTTAAAAATAAAGCATGGAGGTAAATATTGAGAGATCAGAGAGCATTTGACACAATCCTCATCTACAAAAGGCTTGCTGTTTGAATGGTAGTGGTGAGGCACACCCATGCTCAACTTTTGGAAACAGAACTTTTGGGGGCACAACAAAAAGCTGTATAGAGTTAAGTGTCTTAGGAATTAAAACAGGCAGAGAGTGTGTGGGGCAGCTAGACTGATTTCCCCTCCTGCCTACTGGCCGAATACAGCCAGCCACCTGGACATGGCAAATTCTAGTCTATATTTCACATCCCAGCTGCAGTGTGACCTCATCTATGTAGAGGGCTCTATTTTCCTTTTCCCCACTTTCAGTCAATCATTCTTGCTTTTCTTCACCCAAATGCTCCTAATCTGTCTCCTTACAAAAATAGACATCCCTTTCTGTTAGAGTCTCCCCATTTGCCCCTACTATCAGGCTAGCGCTTCAAGGGCATGGGTGATGTCTTTGTTTTCTCAGCAGCACTGCCTGGCCATAGTGTTGCTCCAGAAAGGCCTGTCAAGTGAATGAACAGTAGGCAGTGGTGTGCTCTTCTCCAGATGCTTTGTCTAGCCATGCACAGGTGGAATTGCAAGTGCCTCTCTGGCATAGTGTTCTACTACTGACAGCATTCTGCAAAGTGTCAGGCATATTGCTGGCTCTCCTTCCTAGTGTGGGTCAAATTGCTATCAGTAATTTCTTGGAGAAAAGGAGAAGTCCAGGCGACAGTATGAGGAACAATAAAGAGATTAAGGTGTCCAAATCAACGATGCAGACTGGAATCCAAAATTCATCACTGTTGATGACCAAGGTCCCCAGTGTGGTTGTTTTTAATTGAATGCAAATTGAGGGCACACAGTGTTGGGTGGCAGGTTAAATGCCTGACCTTGAAATTTCCTTCCAGCTCTCTGGCTCTACTGTTGGGGGCATTAGCTCCACTCAAGAGGAGTATGGCAAATCCTGCTGAAGAATTCTTCCCTATAAAGGATTGAAGGCGGGCTCATAGTGACGGCATTCACAACCTGCATCATGGACCAAATGAAGCTGGCCAGCTGCCAGTTTTCCACGTTTCTTTAGGGCGTAACAGAGCTTGTGGCGGTAGAAGCCTGAGTGATTATGCCACCCCCTTTGGATTAGACCTTTGAAAATATGTCAAGATTTTCTGTCCAGCATTTAGAGCTGTAGTGCCAGCATGGAACATTCCTGATGCAAAAAGCCATGTGTGTGTGGTCAAGACAGTAGAGAAAGGGAAGGAGAGTATCCTTTATTGAGCACTCCCAGTAGCTTGCTTCCATCTGTTCCTCTTTAAAACCTCAGGAATACTCATAAAATTTCACTGTATTCCTTTTTCACTTATATTTTTTAGTATACTATATACAGGAAACCCTGGTGGCTTAGTGGTTAAATGCTGTGGCTGCTAACCAAAAGGCCTGCAGTTCACATCCACCAGGCACTCCTTGGAAACTCTATGGGGCAGTTCTACTCTGTCCCATAGGATTGCTATGAGTCAAAATCAACTTGACGGCAACAGGTTGGTTTTTTGGCTTAGAGCCCTGGTGGTGCAATGGTTAAGTGCTTGGTTGCTAACCAGAAGATTAGCAGTTCACACTCACCCAGGGAGAAAGACCTGGGGCTGTGCTTCTGTAAAGACTACAGCCTAGAAAACCATATGGGACAGTTTTACCCTATCACATGGGGTCACTATGGGTATTGTGAATAATGCTGCTGTGAACCTTGGTGTGTAAGTATCTGTTTGAGTCCCTGTTTTCAAGGCTTTTAGGTATAAACTTAGGGATGGAAATGCTGGGTCATATGGTAATTTTATGTTTGATATTTTGAGGAACCAACAAACTATTTTCCACAGTGAGTACGCCATTTTCCGTTTTACTGGATATTGAACCTGTAGCAGATGTATGGTTACCAAATATTTTCTCCCATTCTGTAGGTTGTCTCTTCACTTTCTTGGTAAACTCCTTTGATTCTCAAAAGTTTTTAATTTTGATGAAGTCTATTTTTTTTTTTTTATGTTATTCATCCTTTTGGTATCATATTTTAAGAATTCCTTGTCAAAAACAAAGTCTTGCAGATTTTGTGGTTTTAATACTTATTTTTAGGTCATTGATCCATTTTGATTTAATGTGAGGCGTGTAGAGATCCATTTGTTCTAATATTGCATGTCCATTTTTAAAGATAAATGCAGTTAGTGTGTGTATCTAACACCTGTACTCATGCTTTATTTCAGACATTATTAAGCACTTTACATTTATTACCTTATATAATTCATGCAATGCTGCAAATTAGAGTTGTGATCCCTGTTTTATGTATGGTCGAGATGAAACAGGAGGGGGAGGGATGGTTACATGACTTGTCTATGGTCATATTCTAAGTGGCAAAACTGAGAAAACACTCAGATCAGTTAATCTTTGGAAGTGATGTCAACCCTGTTTTACAAATGAAAGAGAATCCTAGAACTCAAAGTCACTGTGTCAGTGAGGATGTCTTTGGTTGCAAGGAGTAGAGTCTACAGACTGGTTTAAGCAGTTTAGGGAATATATGGAAAATTTCTCTTTAATTGGAAACACCATAGGTAGGGCAGACTTCAGGTGAGATTGATCAGGGCTACAACTTTGTTTCCTGTAGGTTTCTAGACTCTGTCTTCTTCCATGTACATCTTTTCTCTGAAGCACCATCAGGTCTACCATAATTGGAGCAACACAGGCACATGCTTCACGAATCGGTCAATCACTGTGGCCGAGAGAATGTCGTGTTGAGATTGGCTGAGGCACACATTCCAGAACCAGTCACTGTGCCAAGGGGCCTTTGAGTCCACTGATTGGTATAGGTTAATTGGAACGAACCATAAAATTTGAGATGCTCGGTGTCTTAGGCTGGGTTATCTAGAGGAACAAAACCAGTGAAATATATAAATATGTGTGTGTGTGTGTATATATATATACATGTATATATTTGTTAAGTGCCATCAAGTCAGTTTTGACTCAAAGTGACTACTGTGTTGTACATAGTACACTGCTTGGTCCTATGCCATCCTCACAATAGTTGCTATGTCTGAGCCCATCATTCTAACCACTGTGTCAGTCCATCTTGTTGAGGGTCTTCTTCTCTTTCGCTGACCTTCTACTTTACCAAGCATAATGTCCTTCTCCAGGGATTGGTCCCTCCTAATAACATGTCCAAAGTACGTGAGACGAAATCTTTCCATCCTCACTTCTAAGTAACATTCTGGTTGTACTTCTTCCAAGACAAATTTGGTGAAGAATATTGAATATACTGCAGACTGCCTGAAGAAAGAACAAAAATCAGCCTTAGAAGAAATACAGTCAGAATCCTCCTTCTGAAGCAGGGGTGGCGAGGCTTTGGCTTACTTACTTTGGACATGTCATCAGAAAAGACCAATCACTGGACATCATGTTTGGGAAAGTAAAGGGTCAGAGAGAACAAGGGAAACCCTCAATGAGATGGATTGATACAAGAGCCACAACGGACTCAGAAACACCAATGATCGTGAGGATGGTGTAGAACCAGGTGATGTTTCCTTCTGTTATACATGAGTTCCCTCTGACTTGGAGCTGAATCAGTGACAACAACAACTTCTGAGTTTACTTTTAACCCAGCTACCCTCTGACCCGCCCCCTCCATCTGTTTTCTTGCTTTTGCAGTGTCCCTCTGTCTTTAATTATGGCCTTTTGAGATGCCTTTAAAAGCATCACCTTTTCACACCACCTTTCCGGTATAAATTTCCCCTCCTCTTCCACCCATCTCTATTTCCTTAAATTTTCCCAGGTGCTTCTACAAATGGAATTTTGCTGTTTCTCTTCTTGTGCTCTCCCCGGTACGATAATTCTATGCGGAAAAATGGTCCTGTCTCTGCTCTTCCTGTGATTTATTAAAGTTTTCTTTTTTTAATCAGAGTTTTGGATTATTTGGAATGTTTCTCTCTTTACCCTAAGATTTTGGTTGAAGGTGGCTCCAAAGGTGTTGGTTTCTTTTACCTCTTTTCCTGATGGGCTTCAAATCAGAAGAGGCCAAAGCTTGTCAGCAGTGCAACTTTCCTCTGGCTTTTGTCTGCCTCCTTCCTTTTTGATATTCTAGATTCTTAACTGTCTGCTCTTCAGTCCTTTTTGAAACTGACTCTCAGAAAAAGTTCCGATAAAGTGTTAAATTAGATAATCCTGGTATTTATGTGTATTAATGTATGTCTATGGGTGTAATTAGCACTTAATATGTTTTAAAAATTATGCATCTATTAATTTATTTAAACATCACAGAACCTGAATGAGGTAGGTACAGTTATGATCACATTGTACCAATGAAGAAAGCAAGGCCCAGAGAGGTCAATTGACTTGCACAAAGTTTCACAGCCTGTAGGTTTCAGAGGCAGAATTTGAACCCAGGCTGTATACAGTTTTTACCATTATGTCTGCCATATTTACACACACACACACACACACACACACATTATATAACTATATAATACATAAATTATAAATTATATAATATATAAATTGCATGTGTGTCATGATTGCTGCAAGGGTATAAAATGGTCACATATATGAAACATAAATACAAGTAACTAATCCAAAAAAGTCTGTTGCCATCGAGTTGATTCCAACTCATAGCAGCCCTATAGGGCAGAGGAAAACTGCCCCACAGGGTTTCCAAGGCTGTAAATCTTTATAGATGCAGACTGCTGCATCTTTCTCCCATGGAGCGGCTGGTGAGTTTGAACCACGAGCCTTTTGATTAGCAACAGAGTGCTTAACCACTGTACCACCAGTAGTAATAATTATTGTAACTAAGACTTAATTGAATACTTTGTGCTAGGCATTGTGGTAAATACTTAAGTTATTTCATGCTCAGTCTTCCAACACCCCTACCACTTGGTACTATTGTTATCCCATCTTTTAGATGAAGAAATTGAGACTGAGGGATTAAATATTTCCTAGCAGATTACACAGGTTATAGGAGCCCTTGTGGCACAGTGGTTAAATGCTTGGCTGCTAACCTAAAAGTCAGCGGTTTGAACTTACCAGCAGCGCCACAAGAGATAAGACCTGGCAATCTGTTCCTGTAAAGATTTCAGCCCGGGAAACCCTGTGGGGCAGATCTCCTCTGTCCTGTAGGGTCACCATGGGTCAGAATTGACTCAACAACAACAACATCACAGTTTACACAGATGGAACCTGAATTCGAACCACTGGAAACGCAATTCTCTAAAGATAGGGTCAGCAACGACTCTCACCATCCTTTTAATCCTATTTCATGATAAAGACGGAGGAAAACACCACTTAAATTGCCTTATTTCATTTTCACAACCCTTCTGGGAGGCATTTTGACTTTATTTTATGAGAATAGCAAAACATCCCCTTTCACCCTCAAGAGGGTCCGGCTTTGGTCACTATGGCCAATGGACTCTGGTCGCTAGACAGGTAAAGAAATTGAGCTTGGAAGATTAGTGCCGCTTGCCCGTGACCACACACGTGTAAAGGTGGGGTAGGCTTGAACTCTGGTCTGTCTGCGTGAAGAACGAGGCTCTCAACTGTTATACCCTCCTGGTTCCTGTGATTTGCTGCCTCCTTGCTTCTGCTGAGAAGTCCCTGAGTGGTACAAACAGTTAATGTTTTCAGCTGCTAACCAAAAGGTCGGAGGTTTGAGTTTGCCCAGAGGTGCCTCAGAAGAAGGGCCTGGCAATCTACTTCTGAGAAATTAGCCTTTGAAAACCCTATTGAGTACAGTTCAATATTGACACATAGGGGGTCGCCAGGAGTCAGAATTGGCTTGATAGCAACTGGTAGTGCTAGTGGCTCTTGCTGAGGGCAGTCTGGTTAAAAGAATCAAGGTCCGTGGGTCCTAAGGGCTCCACTGGGATTGTTGGTGCCTGCGCCCTCCTAGGGCATTTGTCATCCTGTTTCCTTCCTGGATCTGGCAGTGGTGATGGTGAGTGAGGGGGAGTCAAGAAGGCTCAAACTGAGACCATGTGTAGTGGTCCCCTGATATTTGGGGTAGAAAGTATCCCAGGGGAGACAACTGCATGGTCTCTTTTAGCAGTTGCAGATTATTCACAGATACGGGCATGTCTGTGTGGGGCTATCAGTGTCCTGAATCAGGGCTCCTGGAAGCTCCTGGGTATGTGAATTCAGGGGAATGGCATTCGTCAGAGGAGCCAGGGTGCCATAGTGGTTAAGCTCTCAACTGCTAACGGAAAGGTCTGCAGTTTGGACTCACCAGCTGCTACTGGGGGAGAAAGATGTGGCAGTTTGCTTCCATAAAGACTTAATAGCCTTTTAAAGCCTATGAGGCAGTTCTGCTCTGTCCTGCAGGGTCACTGTGAGTTGGAATCATCTTGACAGAGGTAGGTTTGGGCATTCATTAAACATAAATTTATTGTTTTCAAGCTTTCAGCCCTATGTTATTCCAGCCCTTTTTTCCCCTCAGCGTTAATAAACTTCTTTATTTTCCCTGCAGTTGTGTGAGGGAGAGGCCCTACAGAAAACATGGAAATAAAAATAGTTTTTTTTTTTGCAAAAAAAAAAAAAAAGCTGCCTCTATCAATGTAGTGTTTATTAGCTTTCCTGTATTTTTAGATCTATTTGCATGAAAGCAAGAGATTCTCACACCACCCCCTACTTTTATGGGTATGACAGAGAGGCAATAAGATGACATATTTTAAAGAAAAAAACGGAGGAGAGTGGAGACTTGTCTTATTTAAATAAGCAGAGATCTGTGGTGATAGAAAATAATGTGAACATAACATGTAGATTAGGAGATGAGCTGGGAAGGGTTCTATTTAGGGAGCAAGAATTTTTCCCCATGCCCTTGGAAAAGGCAGGAGGGACTCTGGAAGTGGCAGTCGTTGTTTGCTGCCATCAAATTGGCCCTCGACTCATGGTGACCCCGCGCACAATGGAACAAAACGCTGCCCAATCCTGCACCATCCCCATGATCAGCTGCAGATGGAACTGTTATGATCCTTAGGGTTTTCACTGGCTGATTTTTGGAAGCAGATCACCAGGCCCTCTACTCCTTCTTATCCCGGAAGCTCCTTTGAAACCTGTTCAGCATCATAGCAACACCCAAGCCTCCACTGACAGGTGGTGGCTGAGCATAAGTACAGTGGAGGAGATGGAATCCAGGTCTCCCACATGGAAGGCGAGAATTTTACCATTGAGCCATCCCATCTATATTTTGAAGTAACAGCAGTTCTCCTGAGAGAAATGGAGTCCCCATTCCCCGCAGCCATGCTGGGCTTCAGCTTTTGGTGTTGGAATTGGGCACTAGAGCCATGTATTTCCTCCATTGGAATTGTAGAGAAGAAAACTAAATTTACATCCTCATTTAAATAAATATGAGGGAACTGTTGGAAGACACTGTTCCCCATTTTGGCAAATTTTCTTCTCCGGTTGTGGTGGGCATTGTGTATGCTAGGCAGGAGCCGAGATGGATTGTGTCCTTCCTCATTTAAGCTTGGAAAAGTCTAGCATCCTTTATCAGATGTGGGGTGGTTGCCTGTTTCCTTTTCTTCCCAGCCGTGATATTTTTAAAATTGACAGCCCTGCAGAGATCCAGGGTTGTGAGGGAAAGACTGACATTTCAAACTTTCAGAACATATTTTCTATCTCTTCTTTGTATCACGAACGTGAATAATAATGCCCTATAGAACAACTATCTCCGAGATGCCATAAGAGTGGGGTAAACATCTCATAAATCATCGAGGCACCGCCTGAGATAGCACAGCGAGTCATGGACACCCACGCCTCCATCTCCTCCCCTGGGCACAGTGAGGGCTCGCCTGTTTTTTTTTTTTTTTGTGTGTGTATGTAAAGAACTGGTATGGGTGTTTAGTAAGATAGTACTTGGCACAGAGTGTATGCTCCATGTTAGTCTCCTTCCTCCAGCCCCTTGCCCCATGTTTTTCTTTTTTTCATAGGTGGGGTTTGGGGTGAAGCTCCCGAACATAGTGTGAAAGTGTTCTGTCCTCCTGGGAAGATGGAAATTGGTGGCTTGGGAAGGGAGCGAAGAGGAGGGTGTGGGTGGCAGTGGCGGGGGCTTGGGAAATCTTACATTTATTTCTTATGGAGGAAGAGTCCTAAAGCTTATTGTCTTTGTATGTTGTCCTTGACTTTGAATATGTGGCTTTATTCTTTTGGTTTGTAATGTTGCCTTAGAGTCCCTGAGTGGTGCACATAGTTAACATGCTTGCTGCTAACTGAAAGGTTGAAGGTTTGAGTCCACTCAGGTACCTCGGATGAAAGTCTTGGCGATCTATTCCAAAAATCAGCCGCTGGAAACCCTATAGAGCACAGTTCTACTCTGACACACCTGGGGTTGCCATGAGTTGGTGTCAACGCCAGAACAGCCAGTTATCAGGGCTACTGTGAAAATTAAGTGATACCATGTTAACTGAGCACCTATCCTAACAGATAAGATGTATAAACTATTTCCTTTTCTCATAGACAACGGGACTTATAATACTTTTTTCCTAGAAAGATGGTCGTAGTTGTTGGTAGTGGTAGTACTAGTACTAGTAGTAATTGTACTTGCACTGATAGTGGTAGTACTAGCACTGACAGTAATGGCAGTAGTACTAGTAGTAATAGTAAGCCCTTGGCTTAGCTTATATATGAAGGTCTGTAATCATTTCTATATAATAATCTGTGCTACTTTGCAGCTGTATTTCTGTAGGAATTTATCCATAAAATGCCTAATAATGATATGGCATCAGTAGGAGTAAAATTTCCCACACAGGTGAATTCCCAGATGAAAGGGCAGTTTTCCCTTTAAGCAGAAATATTTCCAAAACCGAAATGAGACATAAATTGATTTTAAGAAATTGTTCTAAAGTCACTTAATCTAAGTTAATGTACATCTAAATCTAAATTCATTATCTAAACTTAGATATTTGAAGCCTGTTAATTTTTCCCTTCTCACGTGGAAAATATAATACTATTTAAAGTGTTTATAATGTGACTTGGTTCCCCTCTGTGCCATACTCTTATCCATGGTACTCCCCAGGAATTATTGGGTGTGACAAACTGTATCCCCCCAATAAATGGCCCCAAACTGTCATGTTTTTGTTGTTCTTATGACTGCTTTTTGTTGTTGTTCTTTCTTTAGTTCTTTTGTCAGCTGTCATGGTGCTGTCAGGCCATCCTCATCATCCCTAATTGCTTGTTGAAGGTTTGCAGTATATAGACGTTTTAATTTTAACTATCTCACCACTCTTTCATTTACTTCTAGAAAAGTGGATTTTTACTTCCTATATGGGTTTTTATAAAGGTCTTGTCTTTATAGCTCGTACAAGTTATGAAAGATAGCCATATACCCTTTATGTTCTCTTAAGGAAATTTAGTTTGCGGTGTCTAAAAAGAAAAGTCCTTGCAGTTGTTTTGGGTAGAATTTACCTGGTGTTCACTTTGAAAGACACATGCCTGTGGGCATTGTAAAGTACAGATGAGGATTGAAACTTCAGAAGTAATCTAAATATGTATTCTGGATATGCACTGCTATGGAAAAAAAAAAATCAAAACAGCTTTTGGAAATACCTGTCAATTATATCTTACATTTTGCTGAATTTAGGAAGTTGGTATGTCACCTTAGTAGATGCTCTTGACTTGGAGTTTGTGTTCCCATTTATGTGTCGGCTAGGATAGACTTTGGTCAACTTCCAGAAAGTCACATAACTCCGTATTTTGTCTTGTTTTTGAAGGCAAAAATTTAGATGTTAGTATCTGGGTGGTATGCATTGTCTAAGTATTTCTGATAAGTTATAAATACCTCAAGGAAAAGAACCATCTTAATTTTCTTTTTACTCAACAAGTATGTATTGCTTTTAAAGCAATTTGGTGTGAGCTTCTGTAGTTGAAAATGTATTGGGGTTGGAGTAAGACTTGTTTCAAATTCCTGCCCTGTCCTTGAATGATTTCAATCTTTGTGTGTCTGTTCCCCTTCACAAATAGTTACGGAGTATCTGCTGCATGTTGTGCCAGATGTGACGGACGCAGTGGTAGTCCAGGTGGACACCTGGTCCCTGCCTCATGGGGTTTACAACCGGGCTGGGCTTTGTGATCTCTGTCATTCTCATCTTCCCTTTCAGTGTTAGGCCACATTTTCTTAAGATCTTATTATTTGCTTAAATACATTTATGGTAATAAGACATTTATACCACTTCCATAAGTAGCAGGTTACCAAAGGAACTACCATGTTAAAGTCTGTTTGGATGCTCCTACCAGCCAACAGCTACCTGAATGGAGGTTTCCAGTTCCCTTTGCCAAGTGTTGAAGGCCTGTTATTGACATTCTAAAACCATATTGAGACTCTCCTTGAAGCCATTATTGTTAGCTGCTATCGAGTTGGCTCCTGACTCATGATGAGCCCATGCACTCGGAACAAAATGCTGCCTAGTCGTATGCCATCCCTATGGTCGGTTTACGACTGAACTTCTGTGATCCATAAGGCTTCATTGGCTGATATTCGGAAGTAAATCACCAGGTATTTTTTCGTAGTCTGTCTTGGTGTGGAAGCTCTGCTGAAACCTGTTCAGGATCGTATCAAAAAGGAAGCCTACGCTGACAGACCGGTGGTGGCTGCTCATGAAAGGTATTGACCAGGAATTGAACCCAGCTCTCCCACATGTGAGGTGTGTGTTCTACCATTGAACCACTGCAGCCCCCATTGAATCCATTAGAAGAATTGAAAGAAAACTGAAAAGGAGGAAATAACTTTCTTACCGTGTCTTTCTGAACTGGTAGTTGGAGGTTTTTAAAAACAAAATTAAGTTCTCGATTTCCTCTGTTGGAGCTGAGCTCTGCATGATAGGGAAGGCTTCATGGAGGAAGGGACAGTTGAGTAGGGTCTTGGAGGGACAATTAGGAGTTGACCTGGAAGATAATATGAAGGAAGGGTATTTCAAAAGGCCAGTCATAAAATTGCTTTTATTTGGCTTTGAAATGTAATTTTTCTGTTTGGTGTCAAATGTGGAAATTTGTAATTCCAGAACTTAAAAGCCATTTCACAAGAGTAGTTGGGCTTCACCATGAAGACCTATTCTCAGGAATAGTGTAGGAAAAGTACCCTGATCAATCCCTACCTGAGTCACTTCTTGCTTGGATTAAAGCTACCAGCCCAAACAGGTATGTCCCTTATCCCCTAAAACTTGCCTTTCCAACAAGCTTTCCAGAGGTTTGAGTCAACAAGTAGAGATTTCAAAGTTCTTCTCTAGTTCCTGTTTAAAATTGGGTAGAAGGTATCAGTCATTAGTCGAAAGTAAAGTTTGCCATTTGCTTTACTTAGAGAGGAAGAAGCAAGCCCTTGCTTTCAAGGAACTTACACTCTAGAGAAGACCTTCCTGGATGGCATACACGGTTAAGCTCTTGACTACTAGCTGAAAGGTTGGCAGTTTAAACTCACCCAAAGGCACCTTGGATGACACATCTGACAGTCTGTTTCCAAAGGGTCACAGCCTGGAAAACCCTATGGAGAAGTTCTACTCTGCACACGTGGGGTCGTCACGGGATAGTGATTGACAACAACAACAACAACACTATAGAGGGGAAGAAAGGTAGTAATACAATAAGCCATACCAGTCCATGTAAATAATGGTGAATGCTAGGAGGGAGCGGTGTTCGGTGCTCTAGGAGGCTTTCTCTGAGGACATGAGAGTTGAACTGAGACCTGGCAGAGTGTTGGTGGGGACATAAGGAAGAGGAGGATCTGGAAGGAGAGGAATCCCCAGAGATCCTTTGGAGGGACAGGGGAGAGTTAGGGCTCTGCTTCTTTATAAGGTCAGAGTATTTCCTATCTCCTGGGAAGAAGAACTGCCCCCTGCTTTCCGGGGCAACTACTCCTAGCTTAGGAAGAGTCGGAAATGGAATTCCAAGGGCTGCTGCTGTGACTGAAAACCAAAAACCCAAATCTTTTGCTGTCGAGTCGATTTCTACTCATAGCGACCCTATAGTACAGAGTAGAACCACCCCATAGGGTTTCCAAGGAGCACCTGGTGGACTCGAACTGCTGACCTTTTGGTTAGCAGCCGTAGCTCTTAACCACTACGCTGTGACTAAAAAAACAAAAAAAACCTGTTGCCATTGAGTTGATTTCGACTCACAGCGACTTTGCAAGACAGAATAGAACTGTCTCATAGGGTTTCTGAGGAGCTCCTGGTGGGTTTGAACTGCCGACCTTTGGTCAGCTTTGCAGCCATAGCTCTTAGCCACTACGCCACCAGGGTTTCCAAATGTGGCTAGTTCCTCAAAAGACGTGCCCTTGGCTATAAGAGTAGTGTTATGGAGTCTCGACGTTGATGGCTCCGAGTGGGGGAATTTGGAGAGAAATATATTTGGGATGGCTGTTATTCCAACTGATGCACTTGAGTAAGACTCTTGGTATTCCTTTGCATTATAAAATGAGCTTAATAGTTAAAATATGAGAGAGTTTCATTCCAACAAGGGTATTAGTAGAACTTGAAAGAGGGCATTAGGCCTCAAAGATGACAGTCTTCTTGAGGAATTCATCATTTCTTAATGATCCTGATTTCTATAATCTAAACGCATGTTTTCGCAGTCTACAGGATTAAAAAACAAACAAACAAAAAAGAGGCTGTCGGAGTTGGCCCCAAGCAATATAATTCTGCACCTGGCTTCCAACATGGAGCATTTTAAATGTTCCTGCCATATCCCCTTTCTTTTACTTTTTTTCTACCCCGCCCTGGTTGTGGCGACTTAATACAGTGTGTCTGTAAACATCTATTCCTTGTTTGCATGGAAATAGTGCACAAATTCGATCAAATAGCTTTTCCTTTCTCTTCTGACAGGTTGGAATTTCTTTTTTTCGTAAGTGGCTTTGACAAGAGTCAGGGCCGAATTATGAAATCACCAGGGTGACCCTTTTTGTTCATGAGTTGTTAATGAACTTAGAAAATTGGGATCTCATCTGGCAGATAAACTTGACAAATAGCTTAAAAGTATTTGTAAACAAGAACAAATTGGGGTGTGTATTTTTTTTTTTTCCTCCTCAGCTGGATCTGTGATCAGTACATGGGTTTTAGAGTTATTTGTTGTCGTTGTTGTTGTTTTTTTTCCTATTTAATCTTGCCAGAGGTTTGTAGAATTAAGACAATTGGTTTCTTTGTGGCTTGGTTACATCCATTATGTAGCCAGCCTGGGGTACCAAGCACATAATAAACCCTTTAGAGTTCTTAACTGCTGTTGGCGAAAAATATTGAGTATACCATGGACTGCCAGAAGAACGAACAAATCTGTCTTGGAAGAAATACAGCCAGAAAACTCCTCAGAAGCGAGGATGGCAAAAAGACTTCATCTCATGTTCTTTGGACATGTTTTCAGGAGAGATCAGTCCCCGGAGGACATCATGTTTGGTAAACCAGAGAGTCAGTGAAAAAGAGGGAAGATCCTTAATGAGATGGCTTGACACAGTGGCTACAACAGCGGGCTCAAACATAGCAATGGTTGTGAGGATGGCACAGTGCTGCTCAGGGTTTTGTTCTGTTGCATGTTGGATTGCCATGAGTCGGAACCAATTCAGCAGCACCTAACAACAACAGCAGTGGTTCTGGGTATTAGACTGCTAGACTTGAAGTAGGCACGTCTGCGCTTGAAATAGAGTTTGAAGTGCAGTTATTCATCGTGTGACTTTTATCAAGTTGCTTACCATCTTTGCACCTCAATTCCTGTTATGGGTTGATTTGTGTCTCGCCACAAGATATGTTGAAGCTCTAGCCCCTCTTCCTTTCCTGTGACCTTGTTTGGGGGAAATTGGGCTTTTCCTTGCAGGTGTTATCAGTTCAGTTGAAGGGTCCTCAAAGCCAGACACAGAAACAGAGCCACACACTGGGGGAAGACAGATGCCATGTGATGATGGAGCAGATACATTTATAAGAAGCAAAGAAAGGCCAAGGATTGCTGGCAGCCACTGGAAATTGCGTGACAGGTGTGGAACAGTTCTCTCAAAGCCCCCAGAAAGAATCATCATGGCTGAGACTCTGGAGTCCAGAACTGTGAGAAAATAAATTTCTGTACTTTAAAGTTACCCACTTTGTGGTATTTTGTTATGGCAGTCCTAGTAAACCAAGACAATTCCCTAATCTATAAAATAGACAGCTAACTTAATATATATATATATATATATAATTTATGTTTCAGTATAATAAAATATATATGTATATGTTAAGGCCATGGTGGAACAGTGGTTAAATGCTCAGCTGCTAACCGAAGGGTTGGCAGTTTGAACCCACCAGCTGCTCTGAGGGAGAAAGATGTGATAGTCTGCTTCTGTAAAGATTACTGCCTGGAGTAGTTCTCCTCTGTCCTGCAGGGCTCCTATGAGTCAGAATCGACTCCATGGCAACAAATTTTTATGTGTTAGGTATATGTATAGGAGTCCATGGGTGACACTAATGGTTAAATGCTTAGCTACTAACCAAAAGGTTGGCGATTCGAACCCACCCAAAAGCACCTCAGAAAAAAAACCTGGCCACCTACTTGTGAAAGATCACAGCCATGTGATCCCAATAGAATGTGGTTTTCCTCTGACACACATGGGGCCACCATGAGTTGGAATCTACTTGAGAGCAACTTTTTTTTTTTAAATATAGGTTGTTGTGTGACATCAAGTCCATTCCATCTCATAGCAACCCTATAGGACAAAGCAGAAATTCCCCACAGGGCTGTAATCTTTACGGGAGCAGACTGCCAAGTCTTTTCTCCTGCTTAGTGGCTGGTGGGTTCAAACCAGTGACCCTTTGATTAGTGGCTTAGCATAGGGCTACCAGGGTTTCATTTTAATGTGTGTGCATTTATATTATATATATATACACATATGTAACATAAGATCCATTCCGTACTTATCAGTACTTGTGACTATTTCCTGAAAGCAGAAGGACAGGCTGCTTTGACAGTAGAATGTCACTTTTATTGTAACCTTTCAACATATTCTTTAATCTTCTTACATTGTAGTACCTAAACTCTGAAGTAATTTAAAAAGCAAATTAGGCCATTGGAAATATTTTCAATTTCTATTTCCTCAGATTTAGGTGAAAATTTACCAATTCTTTCGTTAACTATCTGGGTTTCCTGTTCTATAAGCAGATTCTATGGTGGAAAAAAAGACATTCCGGAGTCAGATGGCAGGGTCTAAATTCTTGCTCCATCACTTACAGGCTTTGTGATTTTGGGCACATTGTTTAGTTTTCTCATCACCACTAACAGTTGCTGTCGAGCTGATTCCAACTCACGGTGACCCCATATGCTTCAGAGTAGAACTGTGTTCCATAGGATTTACATGGCTGCGACCTTTTGGAAGCAGATCTCCAGGCCTTTATTCCAAGGTGTCTCTGGGTGGATTTGAACTGCCAACCTTTCAGTTTGTAACTGAGTACTTAACTGTTTGTGCCTCCCAGGGACTTCTATAAAATGGAGATAAAAAAACCAAACTCATTGCTGTTGAGTTGACTCCGACTCTCAGCCACCCTATAGGACAGAGTAGAACTGCCCCACCAAGGAACGCCTGGTGGATTCGAACTGTTGACCTTTTGGTTAGCAGCCATAGCTCTTGAGCACTACACCACCAGCATTTCTGAAAATGGAGATAGTACTACCTAATATAAAAGGTTGGGTTGCAGTAACACCATATATGTCAAGCACTTAAAATATAGGGCATAACATGAAGTACTGCTCAGTATGTGATAGAAAGTACTACAACTACTATTAATATTACTGGTTATTCATCAGTAAAAAAGCATTTGTTAAAACAGAAAAAGGGTTCTAATTAAATACAATATTACGAGACTCAAAGGAGTCTGGAATGACTTCACCAAAGAGGTAGTCCCTGAAGGATGGATTGGAGGTTGTCATGAATCCACCATGCAATAAGGGGGGAAAAGGAAGAAGAACTTGAGACATCTTAGTGATTCAGTATTGATTGATTTTATGAGTTTCCGAGTTCCTTTTTAATACATGCATTCTCCTTATCAACATTGATGAAAGAAAACTCTAATCCCCCTCCACCACCCCCTGACTGCCCACTATTGTATTTTACACAAATAATGCTTGCCTTATATGTGTGTTTGCCAACCGCCCCCTCCTTTCCAGGTATTTTCCTTAGGGCGCTATGCTAATTTTTTTTCACAGCAACTTGTAAAAATAATTGACATAGAGGTGATTCAGAAAATACCTGGGTGGGGAGGGCCAATTTTTTTTTTTACGTATTGCTGTAAAAAAATTAGCATAGTATATAAAAACACTTACAAAAATATCTGGTGGGGGAAGGGCGTGGTTTGCAAACAAACATAGAAAGCACATGTTATTTGTGTAAAAGTACAGTACCTTCTGCCTGGAGTACCTTGAGTAGACGCCTTTTTCCTTTCATGGATTTTTCATATCTCAGGCTTCCTTTTCACATCCCCTGGCCCCGATCTACTTTCTAGGAAATCTCAAAAGGCTCTTTCAAAGTTGTTCTTTTCCTTAAAAAATTTGGTCTCTGTCTTAATGGAAGTCACTTGAAAGAGATCCAGAGCGAACTGTCTTTTGCTAAGTGCTATAAAAAAAAAAAAAAAAATTTTTATGATGAAACAAAACAAAAAACCCAAACCCGTTGCCATAGAGTCAATTCCGACTCATAGCGACCCTATAGGACAGAGTAGGACTGCCCCATAGGGTTTCCAAGGAGCATCTGATGAATTTGAACTGCTGACCTTCTGGTTAGCAGTCGTAGCTCTCAACCACTACACTACCAGGGTTTCCAGTGCTATGATTAAAAAAAAAACTAAAAGCCAAAACATACCGGTTGTTGTGGAGTTGATTCTGATTCATAGCGACCCTATAGGACAGAGTAGAACTGCCCCATAGTTTCCAACGAGCGCCTGGTAGATTCGAACTGCTGACCTTTTGGTTAGCAGCCATAGCACTTAACCACTACACCACCAGGGTTTCCAGTAATATCCTGCAGTATAAGTTTATGTTCGAAAATTGCCTAGGATAAATAAGGGTGGCTGTTGGATTTTTTCTTTTTTTAAACTTGATTTTTTATTTTGGTAGGATCTACTTGTGATATTAAGTCCTGACCCATAATTGTTCTGTGGGCACTCAGTATTTTTTAAAAATGAGATACAGTTTATATACCATAAATCTCAGCCTTTAAAGAGTACAGTTCAGTGGTTTGTATTATATTTACAAGGTTTTGCACCCATCACCACTACCTAATTCCAGAACATTTTTTTACCCGCAAAGAACGCTCTTAGGTCTTAGCAGTCACTCCCCCATTCCTCCCCCTGCCCCCCACCCTCTTCTCCTTTCTGTCTCTATGGATTTATACTGGCAGATTTTTGAAGGGTTTCTTTCTGTCCCATCACGAATGCTTTTAACCTTTCCGTATTTAGGCCTTTCAAACATTTTTTTTTAAAACATGAGTTGATTTGACTACATTGATGATTAAGATGATGAAGGTAAAACTGGAGCAGCAGAATAAGAACCGGTGAACTCAGATTCTAGACTTAATTCTGCTCTTTGCTTTTTGGGTAACTTTGCTCTGTCATTCCCTTGTCCAAGCCTCAGTTTCCTTGTCTGAAGAATTTGTATTGGATTATAGAACTGCTCCCTCCTCAAGCTCACTTTTAGGCTTAAAACTCACCGATGTTGAGACTGTACGTATATGTGTTGATTTGCTTTAAACGTGCTGTTTCTCTAAGGCTCTTGCTTATCCCAAAAGCCAGAATGTGCCTATCCCTCCCTCCCTCCCATGGTATCTTCAGTAGCATCATATGCATGCAAAAGCTGGGCAGTGAATAAGGAAGATCGAAGAAGAATGGACGCCTTTGAATTGTGATGTTGGTGAAGAATATCGAATATACCCCATGGACTGCCAAAAGAACAAACAAATCGGTCTTAGAAGAAGTGCAACCAGAATGTTCCTTAGAGGCAAGGATGGCAAGACTGCATCTTACATACTTTGGACGTGTTATCAGGAGAGATCAGTCCCTGGAGAAGGACATCATGCTTGGTAAAGTACAAGGTCAGTGAAAAAGAGCAAGACCCTCAATGAGATGGACTGACACAGTGGCTGCAACAATGGGCTCAGGCATAACAAGGATTGTGGGCATGGCGCAAGACCAGGCAATGTTCCTTCTGTTGTACACAGGGTCACTATGAGTCGAAACTGACTCGATAGCACCTAACAACAACAACAACCCTCCCTTCCTCCCTCCCTCCCTTTGTTGTTTCAATGTTCTATATAAAAATATTTATGAAGAAATACATTATATTTGTGTGTCTGTAAAGCAGAAGGGTCTTTTTCACTAATTCCCTTTTCAGACAGCTATCCCACGAGGATTAGGAGTTAACTTATGTAAATTACTTAGCATGGGGGTGGCACATAGTGTTAGGCATACAGTTTCTGCTACTGAGTGATGGGTTCCCCTGGGTGGACCAGTTGACATTCGCCCACGTGAAACTTAATTGTCCCACCTGATTCCAGTTGAAAGCTTTCTCGGTTTTGGACTGGAGCCTCTGGTGTCTGCTCTCCTTCCCTCCTTGCCTTACACCAGTTAGTGAACATGCCAGTGTGAAATCCTAGATTTGAGAAAACAGATGGAGTGAGAGGAGCAGTTTAGCTTATTCTGCTCTCCTCAAGTGGCATAAGAAATGAAAATGTCCAAACGAAGACAAATTTATTAGATACCAAAGCCACCAGGCTATATTGATTCTTAAAGCCAGACAGCGAGGTTATGAATTGGGTGATGAAAATGGAAAGCATTTAGCTTGACTTCTAGATGGGGACAGCTTTGTGTGTTATCACAGTTATTGGGTTCTCCTGACAGCCCCACAACTAATGAACTAGCACTTATTAACTAGGCTATTTACTTTATGTGCTGTGTCTGTCTCATGTGCTGTGTGAGTGAGATACGTCTTGGCAGTTTGATTTTTTATAGAAGCCTGGGTGCCAGAGACTTAATCTCTAACTTTGAAGGTGGCAGGAACATTGGCTGAAAGTTCTTACCTGGGACTAGAAAAGTAAGAGATTCTAGAAGTCAGGGATATTTCTGCCCCCTCTTGCAGGGAAGGGTTTTCTCACTCCTGATAGATTCTGATACTGGTAAGCAGGTGCTGTGTTTTGGGTGTTAGAACTGGAAGGGATGTTAGATCAGTTATTGAAACACCCTTATTTTACAAATGTGGACACTGAGGCCCCAGAAGGGTGGGGTCCAGCCCACGTCAACCAGTTAGTTGCTGGCTGAGCAGGTCTAGAACCAGGTGTCCTGATGCCTGGCTTAGTGCTCTTCCTTTCACACCATTTAGAATGCTGGGACCTGCAGTGGCTTTCAAGGCCATCCTGTTCCTCCTTCAGCTGCTTTGAGTTAGTCTTGCTGCTCTTTGAAGAAGGGCTGCCCTGCCTGGGTAATGGGGAAAGGTGGCCTCTGTGGCCTTGGAATCCGTCATCCCATAGAGCTAGAAATACCCCTTCCTGACTTTCTGCCTCCTGGTGTGTTCCATTCTTGACTTTTGCATAATGGTGAAGGTAACCCATTAAGCATTTCATACCTTGAAAGTGCAATTAATTATGAGAGGGGGAAAAGGTAAACAGCATTAGTGCTTCAGTGGTAGAATTCTCACCTTCCATGCAAGAGACCTGGGTTCGATTCTCAGTCAGTGTACCTCATTCTCAGACACCACATATCTGTCAGTGCTGGCTTCCATGTTGCCATGATGCTAACCAGGCTTCAGTGGAGCTTCTAGACTAAGACCGAGTAAGAGGGAAGACTTGGAGATCTGCTTGCAACATTCAGCCAGTGAAAACCCTGGGGACCTATGGGCCCATTGACTGATCTGCAACTGATCATGGAATGGCACAGGACAGGGCAGCACTTCATCTGTTGTGCATGGGGTCGCCATGAGTCAGCGACCAACTCACTGGCAGCTAGCAATAACAACAGGTGGGTTTACCTACACCCCTGACCCCCAAGTTGTTGTGTTTTTTTAATTATATAACTGTCACTAAGTACTTAATTACTATTTATTGTGTAGCTTTTCAGTGCCAGATCATATGCTGGGTACTTTTCCACCATACTTAATCTTGGTTCTGTTTCCTCAGTGTATGTAATCTGCAACATGTTATTTAACCCACCCTGAGCTGTAGTTTTCTCATGCTATGTTACCTAACCCACTCTGTGCCATGGTTTTCTCATGTTATGTTACCTAACCCACTCTGTGCCATGGTTTTCTCATGGGATAGTGATACACAAATATTAGGGGCCTTGGAAGGATTCATTGAGATGTCAATGTTGACAGGTGCCCACTGTGGAGCCAGGCACTTAGTAGGCACTGAATACCTACGAGTGCTTGAGCCCCATGTGCCAGGTTCTAGGAATTTAAACTCATACATAATAATAGATATAAATCTTTGCGTGCATGGAGCATAAGAGATTTAGGGAAAAGTTGTTGTTTAATCGCAAAGATATTTATGCGCCCCAAACCTGGGGGAACGTTGAAACAAGGGTTTAAGGATGCAGCTGTTAGGAACCATCTCATGGTATAATTCACATTTTTTGAAATAGAGGGAACTTTTTTTCAGATATAGTTTGTCCTTAGAGTGACTTTCTCTCTATGACTTGAAACAGGAATTTCCTTCCTGACAGTCTCCCTTCTGTGGCCTTGGGGACACTGTGGTGGCTTCTTATTACATTGCAGCTCTTGACTAGAACCGGGTTGGTTATAGGCCATCCCCAGACCAGTCTCTGGCAAAGGCAAGAGGTATTGTAAAATACGCTGAGACCAGTCACGGTGTATCCCCTGCAGCTAGAGGCCTCATCCAGGAGCACGATGCTGCCCCACATCTGGATGGAATTGTATCGTATTCACAAGAAGGAGGGTGGCTCTTGGGTCAGCTCCATCAGGGTCTGCTGGGGGAAGTCTTCAGATGGGCCTCTGGGCTTGTGGGTTCCCCTTCACTGGTCCAGTGCTCACATCATATTTTGGGTCATTACTTTCCTTAAACACAGATGCAACATTTCCTGCTCAGGACTCTTCAATAACTTCCAGGGGCTGTAGAACAAAATTCAAGTTCTCCTTCACTTGTCATTCGAGGCCTGTCCTAGCCTGGCTCCCCTCCACCTGTCAGGCTTGTGTGGAGGTTCTCGGCACTTTCCACTCTGAAAGGAGTGGCTGGCTGCGTCCCCTGGTCCCGTGCATGCTCTTGCAGCTTCCCTAGTGGCCCCTTCTGCCACTAGGGGATCACTTCTCTTTCCTTCCTAGCCTTTTGAAATTGTCCCATCCCTTTCTTCTGAGGCACCTCTGGGTGGCCTCAAACTGCCAGCCTTTTGGTTAGCAGCTGAGCATGTTAATCATTTGTACCTCTTGGGGCCTCTTTTTCTTTAGTGATTTTTAAAAAAATATTATGTTTTTGGTGAAAGTTTACACAGCAAATTAGGTTTCCATTTAACAATTTCTGTACATATGGTTTGGTGACATTGGTTACATTTTCCAGTGACGCTGGTTACATTATCCACAGTGTATCAATAGTCTCATTATTTCCATTCTGGTTGTTCTGTTTCCTTTAATCTAGCTTCCCTTTTCTCCTCCCCCCTGACTTTATCTTTGCTTTAGGGTAAATGTTGACCAATTGGTCTCAAGTAGATGATTATTATTATTATTTTTAAAAGAGCTCCAGGACTCATAGGTGATTCTGTTTTGAGGGTCTCCTTTTAAGGGCAAGGGACACTGTCATCTCCATCTCTGATCCCACCACCGACCCCCGCGCATGGAATACAGTATACGCCCAATAAATATGTACCGCGTGGAACGGGATGAAGGTTGAGAGGTAGAGAAAAGGTAAAGAAATAGCTGCCTTCTTTTTATCATCTACCACAAGAAAGATTTACATAAAATCTCTGTAGGCCTTGAACACTGAGGGAAGGTAGACCCTGCAAGTTAGAGAAGTAATCTTCCACAGTCGGGAATTCTGAAGTGCATTTTGCAGTCTTGGCCCTTGGTAAATGCCTGTTTGCTTAAGCAGCATGAAAATGCGAGGCATGCCTGCTTAAATCATCACTTTCCAAAATGAAAATCAAAAGAATGAAGACCAAAGCACTCCAGTGGGTGGGTTCACGAGTAGCCTCATAGATGTGATTAAGGTCTGATTTAACATTCAGAAGAAAAACATAAAAATCAGTCTTCCTGTAGCTGTAGTCTGACCCCAGGAAAAGTGTATATCCTCAGGAAAGATCAATTTGCATTAAAGATCTGCTTGGCAATGCATTGTTGAAAGAGGTTAATATCATAAGTGGAAATTTTTGATTACCTCTCAATTTTTTTCTCCCTTTTGCTGCTCTACCTGTGTCACCCCAGGGAGCTCGGTGCTAGAAGTAATACTCGCTCCATCTGCCTATTGACAAGCTCTATTTAGCTTGAGTTCGTGCCCTCATAAAACAGAACCTAGATTGTATGGTGTAACACACTGGGTGGGAATTAAGAAAACTAGCTGGGGGTGCAGATCAACGCCCTCCAGTTCCCCAACCCAAGGAAGATGACTTTGGAGGAAGAGGTAACCACTGTGCATTTGCTCATCTTCCTGGGCATATGTCTTGTTGAAACATGTTTTGAGCCCTTGGGTTAGGGAATGGTCTCCCCTGAAGTGATGCCTTAGAGCTTGGTGTCTCTAACCCATTGCCGTTGAGTTGATTCTGACTCATAGCGACCCCATAGGACAGAGTTGAACTGCCTCCTAGGGTGTCGGGCTCTAAATCTTTATGGAAGCAGACTGCCTGCTACATTTTTCTACAGAGGAAGGGTTGGTGGGTTTGAACTGCTGACCTTTCAGTTAGCAGCTGAGCACTTAACCACTGGCTACCAGGGCTCCTTCTAAGGTATTTTTACCTCAGTGTTACTATCATTTAAGGCCAGATAATTCTTTGTTGTGGGACTCTCCTGTGTGTTGTAGAATATTTAGCCTTATCCCTGGCCTCCACCCAGAAGATGCCAGTAGCATTCCCCTCCCCAGTTGTGACAATCAAAATCCTCTCTAAACCACTGTCGAAATGATGAACTCACATACGACAGGGTAATGTTTCGCTTAGCTGTACGTAAGGCTACCATGAGTCACTCAGTGGCTACTAACAACAGCGATTAACTGCAAAGCTTCCTGGGTGTTCTTCCTCAACTCCATTCTCAAGCCTGTAGCAAGACTGCTCTAAACAGGATGATGCAAAGACTTAAAACAAGCCTGCGCTGCCCAGCACCATGGCCGCTAGCCCCATATGGCTGTTGACCATTGTGGCTAGTTCCAGTTAAGATTTGCTCTATAAGTGTAAGATACCACACTGGGCTTTGAAGACTTAGTATGAGATAAAGAATGTAAAATACTTCATTAATAATGTTTTGTATTGATTACATGTTAAGATGCTAATATTTTGGACATACTAGGTTAAATAAAATATATTACTCTTGTTTCTTTTTACCTTTTTAATGTGACTACAGGAAATTAAAAATTCCGTATGTGACTCATGTTATGCTTTCACTGGATGACTCTGATATGAACTAAGAGAGGAGCTAAATTTGCTGGACATGTAGCCCGAATAAATAATGATGGTATTTGATTATTTTCAAATGATCTCAGATCCTACTTCTGAGGTCCTGGTACCAAAGCACTAATGGAAAACAGGATGAGTTTTGTTAAGAGTAGCCATTGACTTATCAAAGGAAGCATATGGGTTCTTTAAGAGAGAATTATTTCCTGGCACTGAATTTTGAGAAATAATTTGTTGCATGGGCCAGTCCTTTTTTATGGAATGCAAGTGGCCCCCTTTTAAAGAAGAGTAACATACTGAGTTACGTGTTCAGCGGAGTCATTTTTCTCCTAGTAGGTGTAAGACTGTCCCTTCTTGTTAGTAGTTGTCTCTTTACCAGTACACACTTCCTGAGATAGGACCAGGGCACACCCATGTTTGTCTTTTCTCCCATCTCCCGACTTTATGAATGTCACAAGGAGGCAGGAGTGTTCATCCTATCCCTAGAATTTGATGGTAGACCAGCTAAAATTCAGTTAATTCATTTTAATGTTATTGATACTTCTACAGCATCAAAAATTCTTGTGTAATCATATTTTGGATTTCATTTGATCTCCCTTGATCCTTGCAATAACCCTTAATGCTTGGTATTGCCAGTGGGCTTTTTCAGAAAAGAGAATGTGGTTATTGTTAGCTGCTGTTGAGTTGGTCCCCGACTCTTGGTGACGTCAATCACAATGGAACGAAATGCTTCTGGGGCCCTGTGCCGTGCTTAGGATGGATTACAGATCAGACCATTGTGATCCATAGGGTGTTCATTGGCTGGTGTTCCAAAGTAGATCAGCAGGCCTTTCTTTCTAGTCCACCTTAGTCTGGAACCTCTGCTGAAACCTATTCAGCACCATAGCAACATGCAGGCCTCCTCTGATGAGATGTATGGTGGCTCTGCATAAGGTTCCTTGGTCAGAAATTGAACCTGGGTCTCCTGCATGGAAGGCGAAACTTATACCACTGAACCACCACTGCCCTTGAAAAATTAATAGAGGCTCCAAGATTGTGAATGACTTGCCAAGGTCCTACAGTCAGTATGTGCAGAGCTAGGACTTGAACCCAGGTCTTCTGACTCCTGGTCCTTTTAAATTCTTGAAGGCCCATGCGAGACCATGCTTTGGTGTTTGTTTATAATAAAACAGACAAGATTGGCAGAAACTCTCAGGCTACAAGTAATGTGTCCTAACTGCAGAGCTGAGTGAAAATGGGTGGTTGACAACAGAGTGTTGGAGGCCCGGGTGAAGCCACTGCCCTTGATCTGTGACATCACAGTGGTTTTGAGGGTAAAAGGACATGTTTCCCTGCAGCAAGAGAATTTGACTTCACAGCAGGATCAAGACAAATACGTTGGCAGGGACAGCTCTTAGAGTCCTTACAACGCAGTGAACTCCACGTTTTCAGTGTTTGTTCTAAAGCGTGTTGCGTGTGGCCGTTACTCTTCTGGTTCACATGGTCAATTTTTAAACAATGCCTCTTAGGCCAAGTGCCATTTACCAAATGAAAAAAGAAATCAGATCCCCAGTTTGACAGGCCAAAGGATCAGCTGTAGGAGGGAGAAGCTTTGGAGTCTAATGTGCAGAGATACTTACTGAGGGAACAAGTGCAGTGTAGGCATTCAGAAGGGACACTCCAGACCCAGAGGGAGGGGCCACACTCTATTGCATGTTCTTCCTTATGCAGCAGAGAAAGTTAACCAAAATGAACTTTGAAAGTGACCTCAAATGCACAAGAATGTGTCTGGATCACATCATTGCCACAGGGACATACTTGAGGTCCTCTGCAGATTCTGTATCTCATATTACAGGTGTACAGACAGCTAGCTGTCAGAACTGTGTTAAAAAGCCCTCTTTGAAGCAGAATTCCGTAGTGACTGCAAGGTACCTGATGACTGAGGATCATCTAGCATACCCGTCCATCCGTTCATCCATCCATCCGCTCATCCATCCACTCATCCATCCATCCTTCCTTCCATTCCTCCTTCCCTCATTGACTGCCTCCTATGTGCCTGGAAAGACACTGACTATAAAGCAGTCAAGTGGGAATTAAAATTTACTGGGCAAGGCAGACATTAAATAAGTAAACAATCAAATAATTGTATCATTTCAAATTTTGGTGAGTGCTATGAAGGAAACAGCCAGGGCATAGTGACAGATAAGTGGGAGGAAGGTCTATTAGGCACAGAGTATATGAGAAGACCTCCCTGAGTTGATGGCATTTAAGATCTAGATCCAAAGGATGAGGAGGAGTCAGTCAAGCAAATGGTGGGTTGTTAGAATTCCAGGCAGAGGGAAGGCACTTGGAAAGGCCCTGAGGCATTATCCTGGAAGTGAAAGAGCCAGTGTGGCTAGAGTATATCTGAACTAAAAGGGGAGTGGCTTGCCATGAGGTCTAAGAGATAGAGCACAATCCATGTAGGTCCTTGTAGGTATGACAGAAAGTTTAGGATTTATTTCAAGGGCTGAGGGGGAACATTGAATACTTTTAAGCAGGATTTGACTTAGGAGGCTCTTGCACTAGGCACTGGCATGAGAGGATGGTGGCTTGGATCATGTAGTGGCAGTGGAAATGGAAAAGTGGATATATTAGAGATACTTTGGAGGTAAAAATCACAGGAGTTGAGGTTGCAAGGATTTGACAGGATGAGAGGGGTGAGGGAGAAATTGAGGATGGCTACCAAGTGTCTGATTTCATCAGCTATGTGAATAATAGCCAACATTAGGCTAATTTCCAAAATGTGAGGATAACCTATATCCCCACTTTCCTACTTCATTATTCTGACACCAGCCACCCACGTGGCACTTTTCCCTGACCCTAACCACACAGAGGTGGGCCTCCACAAGTTAGAACTCTATCCTTCCAGCCCCTACCAAATAGGCAAATGCCAGTCGCTGCTGGTTCTCACTGCTCCTGGTGGGTTCGATAATTTGCTACAATGACTCACAGAACTCACAGAAACTATAAGCTATACTTAACAGTTACTCATTTGTTATGACCAGAAAGGATACAAGCATCAGGCAGGGGCTGGGAGAGTCCCCAGCATGGGGTCTTCATTGTCCCCAGGGGTGTGTAACTCCCTCTCCCATGCATAGATGTTCTCACTGATCCAGGAGGCCCCCCAAAAGAGCCCTCCAAAGCCCCGGTCCTCTAGTCATTGGGACCTCAATGAATATGCATAATCTTAATGTATACTTATGAGCTGTCCAAGCAATGAACATGAATGACTACATCAGGCTCCCCTCCTACCTGAAGTTACTTATCCAGATGTGGGGCCTATGTAGTCCCTGCTTGCCAGGCTATTTTGGAAAACAAGATCCCAGCTGATGCTGATGCTCCTGGTCCAGAGACCACACTTTGAATAGAGATGGTTTGGTGTAACCCTGGTGGCACAGTGGTTAAGAGCCACGGCTGCTAACCAAAAAGTCAACAGTTTGAATCCACCACGCACTCCTTGGATACTCTATGGGGCAGTTCTACTCTGTCCTGTAGGGTCGTTATAAGTCGGAATCATCTCGATGGCAATGGGTTTACCGTGTAACCCTTCCTGTCTTAAATGGAGCCGTGGTGGTGTCTTAGATGCTGGTCCTAGGGGGAAGCTTATAACACATGCTAGAAGACCTGGATCCCTTGCCCTTAAGGGGTTTTAGTCCAATGGAGGGAGATTAGCTAATGTGCATGAATTGATTAAAAGACAAGTGATAAGGAGTATGCTCCTGATTCCTATTGAACTTTAGAGACAGGAAGGAGAGCCTTCAAGAAGGGACCCACCGAGAGGTTCCACAGACGCTGTAAGGACTTGGAAGTCTTGCAGAGGCCCAGGAGAGGCGGAAAGATGTTCCAGGCAGGATAGAGGTTGTGTATGAGAAAGGATGGCTTGGGCAAAGGCATATGTGGGACTCTCATGATTAGCAATTGTTGTAGTCATCTAGTGCTGCCATAACAGAAATACCACAAGTGGATGGTTTTAACAAAGAGAAATTTATTTTCTCAGTCTAGTAGGTTACAAGTCCAAATTCAGGGCGTTGGCTCCAGGGGAAGGCTTTCTCTCTCTGTCGGCTCTGGAAGAAGGCCCTTGTCTTCAATATTCCCCTGGTAGGGGAGCTTCTCAGGTGCAGGCACCCCATGTCCAAAGGATGTGGTCCTCTCCCGGTGCTGCTTTCTTGGAGGTATGAGGTCCCCAACTCTCTGCTAGCTTCCCTTTTATCTCTTGAGTGGTGGTGCAGGCCACACCCCAGGGAAACTCCCTTTACCTTGGATGGGGAGGTAACCTGAGTGAGGGTGATGGTACAGTCCCACCCTAATCCTCTCAACATAAAATTACAATCACAAACTGGAGGACAACCATACAATACTGGGAATCATGGCCTAACCAAGTTGATATACACATTTTTAAGGGGACATAATTCAATCCATGACAGCAATACTAAAAATAAATATAATCAAAATTAACATCTGTTGAGTGTCTGTCTGAATCAGGCAAGCTTCTAAGTATATAAAATAACACCAAACCAGTTGCCGTTAAGTCGATTCTGACTCATGGCAACTCAACGTAGAGCTGTGCCTCATAGGGTTTTCAGTAGCTGATTTGTCAGAATTAGATCGCCAGGCTTTTCTTCTGCAGTGCTTCTGAGTGGATTCGAACCACCAACGTTTGGGTTAACAGCCAAGCGCATTAACCACTTGCCCCACCAGGGATTTGTCTAATACATGGCTTAAGTTTAATCAGCCTCTGAATGTATCTGTCATATTCACATATTGGAGTGGAGACTGTCCTTTGTGGGGCAGCCCCTATGTGCCAAGCACTGTGCTAAAGCACCTTACATATGAGGAACCCCAGTGTTACGAAGACTTAGTAACCTGCCCTAGGTCACTGCTGACAGGCGTCTCACTCATCTGACTCCAGAGTACCAGTGGGCTACAAAGATAAGTAAGACGTTTTTCCGTGCCCTTGGATCGAGTTTAGGCAGAACTCTGTAGGCCTGTGTTTTTCAAACTTTAAAGAAAACCTTTTCCAATCAAACTAAATCTTGCCAAGAGCCCCAGTTTTACTAAAGAGCTGTTTCATGAGTTTATTTTGTAAGTTCAAATGTGTTATAAAGTCAATTAAAAAAAAAAACCAAACGCTTGTTTGGTGAAAAGAGCTGTTAGCTTCATGCTTTGTTTTTGTATCTTCTTTTAGAGATGAGTAATTGAAAAGGCAGTGGTTCAGTTCCTTCCCTTGCCATCTTGAAAAGACTTAGGTGCTGAAAGAGAAATAGTTGGAAACTGTGTTTGAGAGTTGAGTCACCTATGTTCTACATCCTAGTTTGGTGAGTAGCATCTGGGTTCTTAAAAGCTTGTGAACAGCCATCTAAGATATGACTATCGGTCTCTACTCATTTGTAGCAAAAGAGAAAGAAGGAAATCCAAGTTTCAGAGAAGTAACTGGTCTACAGGACTAATTATCTACATGAACCACGCATGGCCTTCTCTACCCTGAGACTAGAAGAACTAGATGTTGCCTGGCTACTGCTACCAAACGTTCTGATCAGGGCCACAATAGATGGATCCTGACAGAAAGGGAGAAAAATGTGGACCAGAACTTCAAATTCTCAAATAATCCTGACTTACTGGACTGATTGAGACTGGAGGAATCCCTGAGACTATTGCCCTGAGATACTCCTAAACCTGGAACTGAAACCATCTCCTGAAGTCACCTTTTAGCTAAATAGCAGGTTAACTCACAAAGTAAAGGATACTCCGCCCCCCTCCCCCCCCGGCCTTGAGTACTGCACTCCTTTAAAAATCATCTACAGTAAAACCTGCAAAGCTGGAACCTGTGTAACGTGGAAACCTGTCAGAGAAAAGTACCTCTGCTAATGGAAAGCAGTAGAAAAGTGGTTAGACTGCATGCAACCTGTCAGAGGTGGAAAACTTTGGAGACCTGAAGAAACAAGGCTGTCCTGTGGAGTTCTGGCTCTCACAGGCTTCACTATATATGAGACCAAATGGCCAACAATTACTCTAAGGCATAAACGAGAAGCTTGGAGGGCAGTGAGGTTAGGTTATTGGGAATGGAAGAACTAGAACAAAAATAATGAGAATGTTGACACAATGTGAAGAATGTAACCAATGTCACTCAACAATATGTGTGAGATTCTTGAATGGGAATCTGTTTCACTCTGTATACTTTAACCAAAAATACAATAAAATATTTAAAAAAAAGAATTGAGTCACCAAGAAACATCTCATGGCACCAGTTCCTTAGTTGTCAGATGTCCAGCAGGGAGAAGGTTGATGAAAATGTTCTTCAGTGATTAGCTTGTGAGTCCTATGAACGCAGGGCCCTGTCCTCATTTCCCTGATCTGTAGCCAGGGCTGGAAAATATAGTTGCAGAGTATGTGTTGAATGAATGAACCAATTCCTCACTGTTTGGGGAGATACAGTTTCATTTCTTTCATGTAACCTTATGAGATGACCAGAATGTTATTTTAAGACAATTATACATCAGTATCTTCATATCAGTATCTTCTCTGGAGGATACTGATTCAGCAGTCAGGAAATTAAACGACGTATTGCATCGGGCAAATCTGCTGCAAAAGACCTCTTTAAAGTGTTGAAATGCAAAGATGTCACTTTAAAGACTAAGGTACTCCTGACCCAAGCTGTAATATTTTCCATTGCCTCATAGGCATGCCAAGGCTGGACAATGAATAAGGAAGATGGAAGAAGAATTGATGTCTTTGAATTATGGTTTTGACAAAGAGTGTTGAATATACCATGGACTGCCAGAAGAATGAACAAGTCTGTCCTGGAAGAAGTATAGCCAAAGTGCTCCTTGGAAGCAAGGATGGCGAGACTTCATCTCACATACTTATAACATGTTATCACAAGGGACCATGCTTGGTAAGGTAGAGAGTCAGCGAAAAAAAGGAAGACCCTTGATGAGATGAACTGGCACAGTGGCTACAACAGTGGGCTCAAACAAAGCAACGATTGTGAGGATAGCGCAGGACCAAGCAGTGTTTTGTTCTGTTGTGCATAGAGTTGCTGTGAGTCAGAACCAACTCAAAGGCACCTAACAACAACGACATCTTCTCTGTCAGATCTTTATTTAAAGTTTCCAAAGAGTAACATTTATTTTGTTTTGGTTTGAGTCATTGCTGACATGGTCTGTAGTTGTAAAGAGGGTAAATTTGAGACCCTTCCTAGCCAAATATTATTTATCAAAGGTTGGCCGAGGATGACTTTAAATTTGCAGTGAGTGTGAGAAAGCACCAATCATACTGTATTCTTACAGCATAACACGCCAGGTCTCCACGGTGATGAGACTCTACCTAAAGTAGATGGGCTTGAGCTTTGCTGCCATTTATGAGGTTGAACCTCTTGGATAGGACTTGTTTGCATGAGTACATTAGTGCAGGAGCCCCTGGGTGGTACAAATGGTTTAATGCACTTGGCTAGTAACTGAAAGGTTGGCAGTTGAAGTCTACCCCAGAGGTGCCTTGGAAGACAGGCCTGGTGATAGACTTCTGCAAAATGAGCCCATGATAAATGAACCCATGAAAACTCTACAGAGCATAGTTCTACGCTGATACACAGGGGGTCACATGAGTCAGAATTGGCTTGGGAATATAGTGTGTTTTTTTTTTTAAACAGAGGCATGACTCGATATAAGAAGAAAAAGGCTCAGTGAAAAGCCATAATGTTCTCAATCCATGCCCCAACAGATAAGAATTTAAATATAATCAAAGAAATAGCAGGAATGCGAGACCAAAGACAGGGAGACCAGCCAGGAGAAGGCAGTGGACTCCTGGCCAGATGGTGGTGCCACCACCAGGGAAGTGATGTGATCTGGGGTAGGTTGGGGTAGAGAGAAGTCAGAATCTTTATATTACTTTTAATAAGCACTGGTTTCCTCCAACAGCTAAGGGTGAGCAAAGGCTTCAAGCTGCCCTGAAGTGTTGCTTCCAGCAGAGTATTTTGAAGAAAGCCTGCCTCAGATACAGTGTTGCCACATTCACAAGCATTTGTTAGCACATGGGAAGAAGACTGCTATATATGATCTGTTTTATAAGTGCAATGAGTTCCTAGCTCTGTCCTCTTGGATACTGGTATAGCTCTGTCCTCTTGGATACTGGTATAGCACCTTGCAAGAAGGATGAAAATGTGTGGCAGGATTTAGCCAATTTTCCAGTTAGAATCAGGGGCCCAAATCCTCCAATTTTTATATGCACTTAGGATCCATTTGAGACCCTAAGCAGTTCGGTGGCATTTGGCCCATTGGGTTCCTTAGGTTTGTATTCCCTCTTTGGGTAAGCACCTAAGCAGTATTTCTAGACAATGCACACATCTGGAACACCGATGAAAAATTATTTTTAACATCCTTGATGCTAATTAAAACATAGCCTCTGGTGTTGATCAGAGAGAGCTGGGGCAGAGCGGTTGGAGCGTAGGCTTCTGACTAGGGTTTTTCACTTGGTAACCGGCCACCTCTGGAGGGTGTATTCTCTTTAGGATACTACCTGTTAACTTACTCCATCTAGTGTGTAAACTAAAGTGAACACGTGCATACCACACTGTCGTCTTGTTAGGTGCCGTCAAGTTGGTTCCGACTCATAGTGACCCTGTGTACAACGGAACAAGACGCTGTGCCATCCTCACAATCATTACGGTGTTTGATCCCATTGTTGCAGCCATCTCACTGAGGGTTTTCCTCTTTTTCACTGACCTTCTACTTTACCAAGCATGGTGTCCTTCTCCAGGGACTGGTCCTGTCTCATACCACACTGTGTGAGGTATTTTGAATTGAAAGCAATATGACAAAAGACATAGTGATTTAAGCTTCTTAAGTACTCCTTAAATTATAAAAGTAATACATCTATGATATGGGAAAATATATAATCATATATATTGGAATTACCCATATCTCATACCCAGAGATAACTTTCAACATTTAGGCGTTTTTTTCCCCTAAATATAAATAGGTAGATGTATAGATAGACATAGGGTTTTCATTGACTAATTTTTGAGGTAGATCACCAGGCCTTCCTTCCTATTCTGTTTTAGTCTGGAAGCTATGATGAAACCTGATCCTGCTGATATTTGAAATAACCAGTGGCATAACTTCCAGCATCCTAACAACACAGAAGGCACCACAGAAGGACACACTGACAGACGGGTGATGGTCATATGAATATTGTCCAATATGGTGCTGGAAGAGGAGCCCCTAGGTGGAAGGTACTCAAAATACAAAGTGGCCACAACAGTGGACTTGGACATACCAACAATAATGAAGAATGACAGAGGATGGGACAACATTTGGTTCATTTGTGCATGACGTAGACAGAAGTTGGAGCTAACTCAGTGGCAACAGTGACATCAACAGCATACATAGTTACGTAGAAATTTAAGGAGCCCTGGTTGCACAGTGGTTAAGCGCTTAGCTGCTAACTGAAAGATTGGCATTTCGAAACCACTAGCCGCTCCTTGGGAGAAAGGTGTGGCAGTCTGCTTCCCTAAACATTAAAAACTCACTGCCACTGAGTTGATGCAAACTCATAGTGACCCTGTGGGGCAGACTAGAACCGCCCCGCAGGGTTTCCAAGGCTGTGATCTTTTATGGAAGCAGGCTGCCACGTCTTTCTCCCAGGGCGTGGCTGGTGGGTTCGAACCAAAGACCTTTTGGTTAGCAGCCCAGCACTTAACCACTGTGCTACCAGGACTCCTTCCCTAAAGACTACAGCCTAGGAAACCCTTTAGGGGAGGTTCTACTCTGTCCTGTAGGGTCCCTATGAGTTGAAATGACTCTATGGCAATGACTTTGGTTTGGGGTTTTATAGTATAGTCAGTTTATTACTGTGAACTTGAGGGTACTTATGATCACGTTTTACTTTCAGCTTTGAACCCTACTTTTGTGGTTTTAGTATATTGTGATAGTTTTTCTGGGTCATGGAATATTTTTCCTGAATGAGAATGTGATTGGTTGCATGGAGGAGAAGACAGAAGAGGAATCTATGGGCTTGGCCAAGGAATTGGGTGTTACAATTGAGAGAGGGGGTTTAGATATGACTGATAGACCCCTGGGTTAACAGGCGGGATGACTGTTAGACCCCTGGGTGAACAGGCGGGATGACTGTTAGACCCCTGGGTGAACAGGCAGCAGTGGGGAGAACAGCTTAGAGACTGACTGTTCTAGTTGATGCCCCTGCATGTGCACATGTGTGGGATGTCCTTTCCAGCCTGTCTGCTGTCCCTTCCTCTATTTCTTCTTGTGCTCATTCCTATATTGACTTCCTGGAGTAAGTTCTGATATAAATTCAGATTTTTCTTTAAAACATATTTATAGTGCATAAGAGGTGTCATTTAAAAGTCAGACCCATGAAGGACTATTTTTAACTGTTGGGTTTAATTTCAGATACCAGTGTTATCATAAAAGGCAAACTCCCATGCTCTGTTTTAAAAGTTTGCACAAATTGTGAACGTTGAACTTCTGCAGATGGAGAGAAGAAAGGAGGAAAATACGCGTTTTAAAGAGTTGTTTTTTTAAATGTTATTTATATATTGATGCCAGTGGAGTTCCTATCCTCCTACTTTCCCCTAATGCCTAAATTTGTCTATAGCTTTCCAATTCTATTTGTGTGTTATGCTCTCTTTGGAATGGGAACAAACAGGTATGATATATTTGACCCTGTGAAAGAAGTAATTGTAAGATTCGATATGAAGGATATAGGTTAGACCAAAATGAAAAAATAGCCCCAGCAAGAGTTGTCAGAATCAGTTACTAAAGAGAGCTGAGGTATGTCTGCCTTGTAGTAGCTGTGTTACTTTTGGCCATTTATTGAACTTCTCCAGGTCTTCATTTTCTCTCTGTAAAATGGGGGTTAAAAATAGAACCTAACATAGATTATTTTGGGAATTAAATAAGCAAATATATGTGAAAAGCATAGAAAAGTGATTGACACTTGGTATTACTGCTAGTTCCACCACCTGTCTCAGTTTCTTCTACTGTGGTGTTTTGTACATTGCTATGATGCTGAAAAGCTATGCTACCGGAATATCAAATACTAGCAGGGCCATCCAAAGCAGCCCTAACGGCGCACTGGATATGCACTCAGCTGCTCACTGAAAGGTTGGCAGTTCAAACCCACCCAGCGGCTCTGTGACAGAAAAGACCTGGTGTTCTGGTCCCATAAAGGTTAAAGCCTAGAAAACCCTCTGGAGCAGTTCCAGTCTGTCACGTGGGGTCACTATGAGTAAGAATCAACTTGATGGCACCTAACAACAACAACAACAACAGCAGGATCACTCGTGGTGGACAAGTTTCAGCAGAGCTTCCAGACTAAGACTAGGTAGAAAAGCCTGACAATCTACTTCCAAAATTAGCCAGTGAAAACCCTATGGATCACAACAACAGAACGTTGTCTGATATAGTCCTGGAAGATGAGCCCCCTAGATTGGAAGGTACTACAATAGCCCCAGCAATGGACTCAAGCATACCAACAATCATAAAGATGGCGAGGACCAGGCAACATTTTATTCTATTGTGCATGGGGTTGCTGTGTATCAGGGCTGACTCCATGGCAACTAACAACTGCTAGTTATCTTTACTGTTGTTGTTACTATAAGAGAATTATATAAAAAAAAAAAAGACAAAAACCAAAAATACCATTTGCAATTTTAATGTGGCCATACATCCTGAAGGAGAGTTGAATAGGTGGGCCCTTCAGTATTTTTTTTTTTTTTTTAATAATTTTTATCGTGCTTTAAGTGAAAGCTTACAAATCAAGTCAGTCTCTCACATAAAAACTTACATGCACCTTGCTACATACTCGCAATTACTCTCCCCCTGATGAGACAGCCCACTCTCTCCCTCCGCTCTCTCTTTTCATGTCCATTTCACCAGCTTCTAACCCCCTCTACCCTCTCATCTACCCTCCAAGCAGGAGATGCCAACACAGTCTCAAGTGTCCACCTGATCAAGAAACTCACTCCTCACCAGCATCCCTCTCCAACCCATTGTCCAGTCCAATCCATGTCTAAAGAGTTAGCTTCGGGAATGGTTCCTGTCCTGGGGCAACAGAAGGTCTGGGGGCCATGACCACCAGGATCCTTCCAGTCTCAGTCAGACCCTTAAGTCTGGTCTTATGAGAATTTGGGATCTGCATCCCACTGCTCTCCTGCTCCCTCAGGGGTTCTCTGTTGTGTTCCCTCTCAGGGCAGTCATCGGTTGTAGCCAGGCACCATCTAGTTTCCCTGGTCTCAGGATGACTTAGTCTCCAGTTCACGTGGACCCTTCTGTCTCTTGGGCTCGTAATTACCTTGTGTGCTTGGTGTTCTTCATTCTCCTTTGATCCAGGTGGGTTGAGACCAACTGATGCATCTTAGATGGCTGCTTGCTAGCGTTTCAGACCCCAGATGCCACTATTCAAAGCGGGATGCAGAGTGTTTTCTCAATAGATCTTATCATGCCAATTGACCTAAATGTCCCCTGAAATCATGGTCCCCAAACCCCTGCCCCTGCTACACTGGCCCTCGAAGCATTCAGTTTATTTAGGAAACTTCTTTGTTTTTGGTTTAGTCCAGTTGCGCTGACCTCCCCTGTATTGTGTGTTGTCTTTCCCTTCACCTAAAGTAGTTCTTGTCTATTATCTAATTAGTGAATACCCTTCTCCCACCCTCCCTCCCTCCCTCTTCTCATAACCACAAAAGAATGTTTTCTTCTTAGTTTAAACTATTTCTCAAGTTTGTCCTTTTGCAAATGACTAATTTCACTCAGCATAATGCCTTCCAGGTTCCTCCATGTTATGAAATGTTTCACAGATTCCTCACTGTTCTTTATCGATGCGTAGTATTCCATTGTATGAATATACCATAATTTATTTATCTATTCATCTGTTGATGGGCACCTTGGTTGCTTCCATGTTTTTGCTATTGTAATCAGTGCTGCAATAAACATGGGTGCGTATATATCTATTCCTATAAAGGCTGTTATTTCTCTAGGATATATTCTGAGGAGTGGGATTGCTGGATCATATGGTAGTTCTATTTCTAGCTTTTCAAGGAAGCACCAAATTGTTTTCCAAACTGGTTGTTTCATTTGACATTCCCACCATAAGTGTATAAGTATTCCAGTCTCTCCACAGCCACTCCAACATTTATTATTTTATGCTTTTTGGATTAATGCCAGCCTTGTTGGAGTGAGATGAAATCTCATTGTAGTTTTTGTCTGTATTTTTCTAATGGCTAATGATTGTGAACATTTCCTCATGTATCTGTTAGCTACCTGAATGTCTTCTTTAGTGAAGTGTCTATTCATATCTTTTGTCCGTTTTTTAATTGGGTTGTCTGTTTGTAGTTGAGTTTTTGCTGTATCATGTAGATTTTAGAGATCAGGCACTGATCAGAAATGTCATAGCTAAAAACTTTGTCCTAGTCTGTAGGTAGTCTTTTTATTCTTTTGGTGAAATCTTTGGATGAGCATAGGTGTTTGATTTTTAGGAGCTCCCAGTTATCTAGTTTTTCTTCTGCATTCTTAATAATGTTTTGTATACTGTTTATGCCATGTATGAGGGCTGCTAACGTTGTCCCTATTTTTTCTTCCATGATCTTTATCATTTTAGATTTTATATTTAGGTCTTTGATCCATTTTGACTTAGTTTTTGTGCACGGAGTGAGGTATGGGTCTTGTTTCATTTTTTTGGAGATGGACATCCAGTTATGCCAGCACCATTTGCTAAAAAGATTCTTTTCCCCATTTAACTGTTTTGGGGCCTTTGTCAAATATCAACTGCTCATACGTGGATGGATTTATGTCTGGATTCTCAAATCTGTTCCATTGGTCTATGTATCTGTTGTTGTACCAGTACCAGGCTGTTTTGACTGCTGTGGTGGTATAATAGGTTCTAAATTCAGGTAAAGTAAGGCCTCCCACTTTGTTCTTCTTTTTCAGTAATGCCTTATTTATCCGGGACCTCTTTCCCTCCCATATGAAGTTGGTGATTTGTTTCTCCATTTCACTAAAGAATGTCGTTGGGATTTGGATCAGAATTGCATTAAATGTATAGATCGCTTTTGGTAGAATAGACATTTTTATAATGTTAAGTCTTCCTATCCATGAGGAAGGTATGTTCTTCTACTTATGTAAGTCTCTTTTGGTTTCTTGCAGAAGTGTACTGTAGTTTTCTTTGTATAAGTCTTTTACATCTCTGGTAAGATTTATTCTTAAAGTATTTTATCTTCTTGGGGGCTACTGTAAATGGCATTGATTTGGTGATTTCCTCTTCGATGTTCTTTTTGTTGGTGTAGAGGAATCCAACTGATTTTTGTATGTTTATGTTTTATCCTGATAATCTGCTGAACTCTTCTATTAGTTTCAGTAGTTTTCTGGAGGGTTCCTCAGGGTTTTCTGTGTATAAGATCATGTCATCTGCAAATAGAGATACTTTTACTTCTTCCTTGCCAATCTGGATGCCCTTTATTTATCCATCCTAATTGCTCTGGCTAGGACCTCAAACACAATGTTGAATAAGAGTGGTGATAAAGGGCATCCTTGTCTGGTTTCCGACCTCAATGGGAATGCTTTCAGGCTGTCTCCATTTAGGGTGATATCGGCTGTTGGCTTTGTATAACCCAGTAAACCAGTGCCGTCATGGCTTTGTATAAATGCCCTTTATTATGTTGAGGAGTTTTCCTTCTATTCCTATTTTGCTGAGAGTTTTTATCATGAATTGGTGTTGAACTTTGTCAAATGCCTTTTCTGCATCAATTGATAAAATCTTGTGATTCTTGCCTTTTGTTTTATCTATGTGGTGGATTACATTAATTGTTTTTCTAATGTTGAACCATCCCTGCATAGCTGTTATGAATCCCACTTGGTCATGGTGAATTATTTTTTTGATATGTTGTTGAATTCTATTGGGTAGAATTTTGTTGAGGATTTTTGCATCTACATTCATGAGGGATATAGGTCTGTAATTTTCTTGTGGCGTCTTTACCTGGTTTTGGTATCAGGGATATGGTGGCTTCAAAGAATCAGTTTGGTAGTATTCCATCCTTTTTTATGCTCTGAAATACCTTTAGTAGTAGTGGTGTTAACTCTTCTCTGAAAGTTTGGTAAAATTCTTCAGTGAAGCTCTCTGGACCAGAGCTTTTTTTTGTTGGGAGTTTTTTGATTACCTTTCCAATCTCTTCTTTTGTTATGGGTCTATTTAGTTGTTCTACCTCTGTTTGTGTTAGTTTAGGTAGGTAGTGTGTTTCTAGGAATTCATCCATTTCTTCTAGGTTTTCAAATTTGTTAGAGTACAATTTTTCATAGTAATCTGATATGATTCTTTTAATTTCAGTTGGGTCTGTTGTAATATCACCCATCTCATTTCTTATTCAGGTTATTTGCGTCCTCTCCTGTTTTTCTTTTGTCAGTTTGGCTAGTGGTTTATCAATTTTGTCGATTTTTTTTCAAAAAACTCAGCTTTTGGTCTTGTTAATTCTTTCAACTGTTTTTCTGTTTTCTATTTCATTTACTTCAGCTCTAATTTTTATTATTTGTTTTCTTCTGGTGCCTGTGGGTTTCTTTTGTTGCTCTCTTTCTATTTGTTCAAGTTGTAGGGATAATTCTTTGATTTTGGCCCTTTCCTCTTTTTGGATATGTGCATTTATTGATATAAATTGGCCTGTGAGCACCACTTTTGCTGTGTCCCAAGGATTCTGATAGGAAGTGTTTTCATTCTCATTGGATTCTCTGAATTTCTTTATTCCATCCTTAATGTCTTCTATAATCCAGTGTTTTTTGAGCAGGGTATTGTTCAGTTTGCAAGTGCTTGATTTCTTTCCCCTGCTTTTCCTGTTACTGATTTCCACTTTTATGGCCTTATGGTCAGAGAAGATGCTTTGTAATATTTCAATGTTTTGGATTCTGCTAAGGCTTGCTTTAGAACCTAATATGTGGTCTATTCTAGAGAATGTTCCATGTGCACTAGAAAAGAAACTATACTTGGTTGCTGTTGGGTGGAGTATTCTGTATATGTCTATGAGGTCAAGTTGGTTGACTGTGGCATTTAGATCTTCCGTGTCTTTATTGAACTTCTTTCTGGATGTCCTGTCCTTCACCGAAAGTGGTGTGTTGAAGTCTCCTACTATTATTGTGGAGCTGTCTATCTCACTTTTCAGTGCTGATAGAGTTTGTTTTATGTATCTTGCAGCTCTGTCATTGGGTGCATAAATATTTAATATGGCTATATGTTCTTGGTGTATTGTCCCTTTAATCATTGTATATAGTGTCCTTCTGTATCCTTTATGATGGATTTAACTCTGAAGTCTATTTTGTTAGAAATTAATATTGCCACTCCTGGTCCATTTTGATTGTTGTTTGCTTGATATATTTTTTCCCATCCTTTGAGTTTTAGTTTGTTTGTGTCTGTAAGTCTAAGGTGTGTCTCTTGTAGGCAGCATGTGGACGGATCTTGTTTTTTACTCCATTCGGCTACTCTCTTGTTTCTTTATTGGTGCATTTGGTCCATTTACATTCAGGGTAATTATGGATAGGCATGAATTTAGTGCTGTCATTTTGATGTCTTTTTTTGTGTGTTGTTGACAGTGTCTTTTTCCCCTCTTAATTTTATGTGCTGAGTAGATTGTCTTTATAAATTGTCCTTTCCTCATATTTGTTGTTGTTGATTTTGTGTCTCCTGAGTCTTTATTTTTTTCTTGTATTTTATTTTGATGAGTAGGATAATTTATCTCCTTTGTGGTTACCTTATTATTTACCCCTATTTTTCTAAATTTAAACCTAACTTTTATTTCTTTGTATCGCTGTATCTTCCTCTCCATATGGAAGGTATATGATTACATTTCTTAGTCCCTCTTTATTATTCTAATGTTGTCTTCTTTTATATAATAGCATCGCTATTACCTGTTTGGGGTTTTTTTTTTTTTTTAATTGCTTTTTTTTTTTTGGATTTCCCTGTCTGGGTTGACTTCTGGTTGCTCTGCCCAGTGTTCTAGTCTTGGGTTGATACCTGATATTATTGATTTTCTAACCAAAGAACTCCCTTTAGTATTTCTTGTAGTTTTGGTTTTGTTTTTACAAATTCCCTCAACTTGTGTTTATCTGAAAATGTCTTAATTTCACCTCTATATTTAAGAGATACTTTTGCAGGATATATGATTCTTGGCAGGCAGTTTTTTTCCTTCAGTTTTTTAAATATGTCATCACATTGCCTTCTTGCCTTCATGGTTTCTGCCGAGTAGTCTGAGCTTATTTTTATTGGCTTTCCTTTGTAGGTAACTTTTCGTATATCCCTCCATGCTATTATAATTCTCTTTTTATCTTTGGTTTTGGCAAGTGTGATTATAATATGTCTTGGTGACTTTCTTTTAACATCTAACTTATGTGGAGTTCTATGAGCATCCTTGGAAACTCTATGGGGCAGTTCTACTCTGTCCTGTAGGGTTGCTGTGAGTTGGAATCGTCTCGACGGCATTGGGTTTTTTTTTTCTGGGTATGAGCATCTTGGATAGATATCTTCTCATCTTTCACAATATCAGGGAAGTTTTCTGCCAACAAATCTTCAACAGTTCTCTCTGTATTTTCTGTTATCCCTCCCCGTTCTTGTACTTCAATCACTTGTAGGTTATTTCTCTTGATAGAGTCCCACATGATTCTTAAGGTTTCTTCGTTGTTTTTAATTCTTTTAATCTGATTTTTTCTTCAAATATATTAGTGCTAAGTGATTTATCTTCAAGTTCAGAAATTCTGGCTTCTGCTTGCTCAGTTCTCCTGTTACTTAGTATTGAGCTGTCTACTTTTGTAGTTTTATTGTTAATCTTCTGAATTTCTGATTGTTGCCTGTCTATGGATTTTTCAAGCTTATAAAACTTTTTATTATGTTCTTGAATAATCTTTCTAATTTCTTCAGTTACTTTATCTTTGTGTTTCTTGGCTTGTTCTGTGTATCGTCTCATTTCCTTCCTGATGTCTTGAAGGGTTCTCTATATTAAACTTCTGTATTCTGCATCTTGTAATTCTAGGAATGCACTTTCATCTAGAAGATCCCTGGATTTTTTGTTTTGAGAGCCTGTTGAGGTGATCATGGTCTGTTTCTTTATGTGACTTGATATTGACTGTTGTCTCCGAGCCATCAATAAATTATTGTATTAGTTTATGCTTTCTTACTGTGTTGTAGCTTCTTGCTTTGTTTTGTTTTGGTATACCCCTATGGGTTGCTTGAGTGAGCTAGCTGGATTATTTTTGCCGTTGGAGCTCTGGTGCCCCATCCCCAGATGGCTAGAGCTGTTATCAGGTATATCAGTCTAGGAGTCCATTCAGTTTTCTTGTATGAATTCAGCTCAGGTTTCCAGGTAGCTGATCATCAAGTGTGTGGTACAGGCTCTGTCCTACAGTCTTAGAGGGGCAGCAGGGGTTGGCGTATATACTGATATCTGGTTGCAGCAGGGGGTCACGCTCTGAACAAGGCAGGGGGCTGAGAACCGACCCCCGAGCATCTCTGAGTAAAGTGCTTCACTGTTCCCCAGAGCATGCAGGTGGGTGGGTTCTGCAGATTGACCATGGGCACACAAAGTTTTTGGTTTTAGGACTGGGAGGTACCAGTTATCTTTGAACCCTTGTCGTGGGTGGGTGGGTGACCTGAGTGGAACTTCCAGTCCTTAGGTCCCTGATGTGGTAGGTGAGGACCTTGTTTCATAGGCCAAGCAATGTCAAACATCAAACACCCACCTCTCTGCCACACAGCTAAAATGGTTGGAATCTGCCAACAAGGGCCTTTTCTCTCAAAATAGGCCCACACAGGTCCATGCAGACGGGAAAGTTGCTCAAAGTCCATGGGTGGTTTATGCCTGGATAGTAGCTGCTTTTTTCCTGAGCTCCCCTGGTTAGCGGAGGTAGCAAATTACCTTTTCCCCAAATGCAAATTTTTTCCTTCCCCAAGTCCGGGAGGATGGCTCTAGGTGGTCAACAGGGCCTATCTCAGGCCCAGGGAATTCAGCTGCTGAAGCCGGTTTGTGGGTGGGGGTGCGCATTAAAGTGTACGCAAGTACTTAGCTTTTGCCGAGAGCACCGTTCTCCTCAGGTTGCAGAGGTGTGAGTGGGCCGTGTGGCTGGCTGCTTCTCCCTGAAGAAACTGCAGCTGAACGCTAGTACCAGCCCACCGCAGCCGCTGCTCTGAGAACAGTGCCTGGGGGCTCCCCGCGATTCAGGTGCGGTAACTCCTCTCCGCCTCTGAAGGGTCTGTTCCTCCCCCTGCCCCTCAATTCGTTTTCTAAGTTTGCCTTTGAAGCTCAGGGCTCCCATCTTGTCACAAATATACTCGTTTCACTTGTTTTTTGGGGTCTTTATTGTAAAGAGGGCTCGCCAGCAGCGTCTTCCTATTCCGCCATCTTGGCTCTCAGCCTGGGCCCTTCAGTTTTAACTCACCCATGCAGCCAGTCCCGTACCTATTGTTGGGATCTGTTTTCCACAGGACAGGGGGACAGGGGGAGTGGGAAGAGATAAAACATAAGAGGCTGCACCTCTGCCCTTAGAAATGGGGTGTCATTCCTGTCATGAACTTGATGAATCTTTAAATAAAACCAGGTGCTGTCAAAGCGACTCCAACTCGTGTGTCAGAGTAGAACTATGCTTCGTAAGGTTTACAGTGACTGATTTCTCTGAAGCAGTCGCCAGGCCTTTCTTCCGGTGCTTCTGAATTAACTCGAACCTCCAACCTTTCAGTTAGCAGCAGAGCATGTTGACCCTTTGCACCACCCAGCGACTCTTGATGAATCTTTGCTAATCACTTATTCAAGGACTCTCTCTTTTAAGCCTCATTGCAACTTTCCAAGGTAAAGGGCATCACCCCATTTTGTAGATGAGCAAAATGAGGCTTACTCAGAGACAGGAGACTTATCCAAGGTCACAGCTCATCAAGTGTGGTGGCTGGATTTGCCCCCAGATCTTTCTAACTTCTCAGCCCTCTTTCCCCGAAGAGAGTCTGTGATTCTCATTTTTCGGAGTATCAGAGTTCCTGGGTAGGGTTTGTTTCCCATGCTTTAGATGGAAAACTTCTGGGGGGGCGGGGGCAGGTGGCGTGGGTGGGGATTTTTCTCAAGTCAATGTTTTTTGTTTAAAGGAATTTTTCTGTCTCAGTTTTACTTTCAAGTCCACACCCTCGAGCCTCAGGGAGTTTCATCTGTTTCAAAAGAGGGCTATTTAGGAAATCCTGTCAGAGTTGTTGTTGAAGAAAGCCTGGTGTGGACAGTTGATATTGGCTCTATTAGGTGTTTATTGCCAGCAACTTGCTGAACATAAACTCCTGAAGCTTGAGAAGGTTGCCTTTGGTGAGGATCTGATTTCATTTATTTCTTTAACAATTACCAGACACACCCGCAGGGGATAGGCACTGTGCTAAGTCTTGGTGGATGCAAGGTGACTCAGATAAGTTGCCTGTCTTCTGGTGAGGACAGGAGATGGTTCAACCACACCATCATCATATGGGGCCTAAGGGTTGTGACGGAAGGAAGGACACATTGTGGGCGTACCGAAGAGGCCGCCCTACCCAGCCACTTCCTGGCCATCCACTCTTTGGGAATCTGAGGCTTTTTATACCCGTTTGCAGGTAGCAGGTTCTGCTCCATTAGGGAGGTTCCATGTGAATTTTCTTCTTCACTTGCAGCCAGCCCAGCATCTATGTTAGGAGGTGGACGGAGATGAGATTTGGGTAGTCTGTTGGTTTTTTAGCCGCTTTATAACTTACCTGACTTTCTCACCAGGTGAAGGATTTTGGACTCTTTACTCCCCGGGTAAGAGCCCTGATAGTGCAGTGGTTAAGCACTCAGCTCCTAACCAAAAGTTCATCAGTTGGAACCCACCAGCTGCTCCTTGGAAGAAAGATGGCATCCTGCTTCCATGAAGATTTCCAGCCTTGGAACCCCTATGGGGCAGTTCTACTGTGTCCTGTAGGCTTGCTATGAGTTGGAATCAATTCGATGGCAGTGGGTTAGGGTTTTGGTTTTTCGGTATTCCCTGGGACCCTGGGTGGCACAAATGATTTCCATTCAGCTACAAACCTAAAGGTTGGAAGTTCAAACCATTTGTACCACCTAGAGACCCCTGGAACATAAAACGTGCTAACTAAATGCTCCTTTAATAGGTGTGTTAACCCAGGCCCAGGACTGATGTATATTATAAAATACACATGTGAGGGAGGGAAGGTGTGAGCGAGTACCTTTATCCTTCTTTCTTTCTTTTTTTTTTTTTTTTAAGAACTGCCTCAGTTTTGAGAGATTTTAAGGCTATAGCATCATCTGTTGTCATAAAAGCTTAGCAGGAACTACTTTCAGGATCTATGGGAAAGTTTTCTTCAACAGTATGCATCTACTTACTGTGCAAAGAACTCAGCCCTTCCTCCCTACTCTCCCTTCCAGAAAGTACTATGACGGAGGCCGAGGACTTCATGCTCCGGATAGAGAAACAGCACTGGGATTAGGATTGCCACTTCCGAGAGGATGCTGGGAATCTGCAGAGGGAGACGGAAATTCCTGGCTGCCTCTCTGACTCTTCTCTGCATCCCAGCCATCACCTGGATTTACCTGTTTGCTGGGAGCTTCGAAGGTAAGAATGGAAGCCAGAGGGAGAGGGAAGGAGAAAAGAAAGAGAATCCTGGCTATGACAGAATCCCAGAAAGAACCTCAGAGTTGTCTGGTTCCAGTTTATCATTGTGTAGAACAATGGGCAACGGATGCCCAGTCACAGGAAATGACTTGCCTCCACAGATAGTTGGAGCCAGCTTCGCGGAGAAAAAGATAAAAACAAAAACAAAATAACGTGCACCTTGATTCAGTGCCGGTGTGGTGGTTTTACAAATGTCAAATATCATTTTTGCCAAGTCACTTTGTCTGTAATGGGGACAGCATTGGACCCTGGAGGAATTACTCAGTGATTCGTGTTACAAGCCAGATATTTTCATTCCATCTTCCATCTAGTCATTCACTTAATCACACGTTCAGTGTTTTCTGTTTTTTATTTACTTATTTACTCAATTATTCCCTCACTGACTGACTTATTCGTTCATTCATTCATTTATTTTTGTTTAACATCCACAGTAAAAGGTGCTGAGACTATGGGGATCATGGATGTAGACGTTCACAGCATGGGTGAGGAGGTAGATAGGTTAGCAAATGATCGCCTGCATTGCCATGTGCGCTGTGGTCCAGGCTAGGGTACCCTGGGAGAGGCTTGCTGTAGCTGTCAGGCCTGGGCTGGGCATGAAAGATGATCCGTGATTCTGAGGGGCTTAGTAAAAAAAAAAAAAAATGCAGGGACGCAGAAAAGGATGTATCCTCCCCAAGCAAACAAAAACAAATGAACCCTCTTGCCACTTTGCAGAAGTGTGTAGGAAGGCCCAGGCTTGCCACTTTTCCTGTCAGTAAATTCAAATGCAGAGTGGTGTTTTACCTATCAAAGGTGGTTTTCTGAGCTCCAGGGAGGGAAAAAATGGCAGTGTTGAAAAGCAAACTTTCTTTTTATTTACCCCTGCACTTGCATTTTTTTTAAAAAAGAAAATTATCTCAAAGGAAAATCTGTCTCCAGGATATCACTACTGTGTTTTCAAGCATTTCCTTTATGCATAATTTTATTGATAGCTCAAGGCTATCTTTTAATTAGGAGTTCCACTTTACTTTCTGAGATTTGCCCTGAATTAGCTAGGCTGAATGTAAACAAGCTGGAAATATACACCAGGCTGAGCAGAGAAGGGCCCGGGATTCTCAGTCCAGAGCTGGGGTCTGGGTGACACCCCGGTCACTGTTCCTGCCCCACAAGTAAATCCACAGAGCGGTTAAAGCCTCCCTCTAAGCAGTTTGATAAAGTACATTATGCCAGGGCAGTGGATGGCAATTTTTGGCAAAGGGATCAGAGGAAAGGTGAGTTGATCCTTGAAGAGTGATAAGGAAATATTGTCCCAGCAATGGTGGAAGGCAGAGAGCACAGGATGCTAGTACAGGTTTAATAAGTTAAGGCATAGTACCTTTTAATAGGTTAACGAAACTGGCAATAATGTTTGATAGCATAACAAGAATAATAGCAATGATGAAATGATATAAACAACTGGTATTTTGAGCATTTCTATGTGCCAGTCACTGTTTTAAGGACTTTACATGTATTAAATCTTTCTTCACAATAATCTTATATATATTTAAAAAAAAACAAAAAAACCAAACCCGTTACCATTGAGTCGATTCTGACTCATAGTAACCCTATAGTACAGAGTAGAACTGCCCCATAGGGTTTCCAAGGAGCGGCTGGTAGATTCTAACTGCTGACCTTTGGTTAGTAGCTGGACGCTTAACCACTGTGCCACCAGGGTTCCATAATCCTGTATAGTAGATATAATTACTGTTTTACAGATGAGGAGGGTGAGGCAGATAAGCTTCAGTGAGATTACCAAGGGCCCAAAGGTAGGAAAGAGAGAGCCTGACTTGGATTCTCTGGCGCTTGAGCTTTTAGCTGCTGTACTATGCTGTACCAGCCTCTTGAAATGGACATCATGCTTGATAAAGGTAGAGGGTCAGCAAAAACGACGGAAACCCTCAATGAGATAGATTGACACAACCACAAAAACGGACTCAAATATACCAATGATTATGAAGATGGTGCAGGACTGGACAACCTCCGATTCTGTTATGACCAGGTCATCACCAGTCAATGCTAACTCAGTGGTAACTAACAACAAGAACAGCCATGCTGTAGACCAGGGGTTCAGTATGGTACTAGACTTTGGAAAGGAGTTTGACAAGGTATTACATGACCTTTTGTGTAGTGGAGAGTGGGTTGGGGGAGAGTAGTTGCTGAGTTTTGATTTGCGCACATTGACAGAAGCTCAGCCCAAACTGATTTTGGCAGAAAGAATTTTTGACTGACATAACTATTAAGTTCAAAGGTAGGACAGGCTTCAGGCAGGGTGGGAACCAGGAGCTCAAATGATGTTTTTTTTTTAGCTCAGTCTCTCTCCATCTCTGTGTTCTGCTTTTCTTTACCTTGGTTTTTGTTCAGAGTGTCTTTTCCTACACAGAGGCGTTTGAGGCTTGCATCAGATCCTCATTTATCCCAGTAGAAAGAGGACTTCTTCTTACCCTAAACTTCCTTGCCTCTAATTGGATTATCTCAGGTTACTTGTGGTCCTGAAATCAACCACTGTGGTTGGGGAGGCTGGTGAGGGAAGCTCGTACCTTTTAGCCAGCCCCAAGCCATGTACTTATTTCTGGTCATGGAATCAAAGGGCTTTACCAGGGTGCCAACCTTCCCTGAAGCACATGGGCTATGTTTGGGGGAAGGATGACCCCCAAGGCAAATGGTAGTGTTTCCCAAAAAGGAGAAACAAGAAGTTGATCTGGGCTGTGAAAAGTTCATACTTGACTATGCTTAGATGTGATGTCAACTTGAAGGGTACTTTCCAGCATCAGGTCCTTGCGTAGTGCAAACGGTGAAGCACTCATCTTCTAACGAGAAGGTCGAATCCACCCAGAGGCACCTCAGAAGAAAGTCTTGGTGATCTACTTCTGAAAAATCGGTCCTCGGAAACCCCGTGGAGCTCAGTTCTATTCAGAAGCACATGGATTCGCCGTGAATTGAAACCAAGTAGATGACAACTGGTTTGGTTTGTTTTTTCCAGCATCATGGTGCCTGGCCCAGCCCTGGCCGGCAGAGGATCTGTGAGCAGTCACTTTTAGTGGCTTTACCAGACTGGCTGATAGATTATGGGAAACTGAGAAGATGGTACAAATACTCTGGGGCAACATACACAGAGTGAGTATAGGTTCTATATCCATTAACGTGATACTTAAGAATAAATTCTAGGGCCAGATCACAAATAGCATTATGCAGGGGCTGGAGGAGTCCTGGTTGAGAAGCTGTGATGTGGGCTCACTGACCGAAGTATTCCAGCTAGAACGGCAATGGTGGTGATGGATGTTTTTGGATATCCATTAGCCCTTAGCGAGGCTGCCACATTCAGTTCTGGACTCTACGCTTTTAGAACAATCTAGATAAGTCAGCAGACGTAGGAGAAAACTAGGTGAATGACAAGCCAGTTCAAACCTTGTTACACCAGAAATAGTGGGAAGCAATTGGAGATGTTTACCTTGGAGAAGCAGAGGCTCAAGGTGTACATGACCAGCTTGAGCAAACATTCCAAGGGCTGTCACTTGAAAGAGAGCTTTGGTTTGCTCTGATGGCCCCCGAATCTAGGGAGGGACATGGCCAGGAGCCAGATGTCAAGCTCAGACTAATGAGGATCCTCCTGTCCACCACTGTTGGGATGAGCTGCCCTGGGAGGCAGTGAAATACTTGTCATGAGAGGTATGGAGACAGACATCCAGTGTCGGGAGAGTGTTGAGCATTAGGGGCCATTGCAGAGACAACCCACCTGGCCCTTCCTGACCCTGAGATCCTGAATCTCTAGAAAAGGCTGCATATTTTTCAGAAGACAAAGGCCGCGTCTGTGGAGATCCCTGCCATTTGCCTCAGACATCAGTGCATTTCCAAAAGGGCCCGTGGAGACACTCTTCTCTCTGTAGTTAAACATAACAGTTTTATAATCCATTTATTGACACCCTTGAGTTTTCTGTTTCAAGGCAGGCGAAGCTGTAAATAAGGGCAAAGTTGCCACCTACATTTATGGAAATGCGATTCGTACTTTATGTGCGTTTATTTTTCAACCCTGTTTAATTTCAATGGTTCTCCTGAGAGCAGAGCCAAGAGCCCCTCCAAAACATGGGTGCTCTTAATGTGAGTCTTTGGAGTTAGGTTACACGCAGCAGTGCAGTGTATTGAGACTGAGCACCGGGCAGGGTCAGAAGTCTCTGACTATAAAATCCGCTCAACCAGAGTAGCTGGGTGATTAGGGCACAGTCACCTGATCATGTCTCTTCTCTTCTAGGTTTTAGTCTTCCCCCTACGTGCAATGAAGGAGTTGCAAAATGAAGCCCACGGTTATGGATTGAATTGTGTTCCCCCAAAATGTGTTGGAGTCCTGACCCCTATACCTATGGATATAATTCTATTGGAAACAGAGTTTTCTTTTTTATATTAATAAAGCCATATCTGTGTAGGGTGTGTCTTAAACCTAATCACTTCTGAGTGACATAAAGAGCAGCATAGACTCAGGGACCAGCAAGCACAAACTGGGGAAGATAGATGCCACATGGAGATCGCCAAGGAACCGGGGCTACAGAAGCTGAGACACGGATCTTCCCCCAGAGTCAACAGAGACAGAGACTTCCCCTATAGCCAGTGCCCTGAATTTGGACTTCTAACCTCCTAAAAAAAAAAAAAAAAAACTGTGAGAAAATACATTTCTGATATTTAAACCTACCCACTTGGGCTATTTTTGTTAAAGCAGCAGAACTAAGACACCCGCCTATTGGGGCACTTAAATTCTGTACGTTTATGATTGCAAGCATGTGGATGCCAGTGAGTTAGAAATGACCAGAATCTAACAAATTATATAGAAAGGAGAAGCTTAAAGGAAAATATAACAGGAAGAGGGAGAAGGCTTATTGTGATTTGCTTCCAAGTGTGGAACCACAATCATTGCATAAAAGTTATGGGGAAACAGGCATTGTCTTAATGTAAGAAAGCAGGGCCATTCTAACGATTAGATTGGCCAGGCATTGTACTACCCCACTGGGGAAAGTGACCAGCGTCTCACTCCATGGCTGGCCCATCAAAGGCCAAGTGATCATTGGATAAGGATGCTAGTTGACCGGCTTCTCACCCCATGGCTGTCCCATCAAAGGCCAAGTGACCACTGGATAAGGATGTTAATCAGTGGATGGTTTCTATTCATCCTTTAACTCCCAAGTTCCTGAAACCAACTTATTACTTCATTTCTTCCTCAGTATGCCTTTCTTCCTTTTCTACCTCAGTTCACTTCATTTCCAGCTACTTGTTCTTCAGGCTCCAACTTTGGTGTATTCTTTTCCTTTGATTTGGAGTAGTTATTTTCTTCCTTGCTTTGGTGTAGTTATTCTCTTCCTTGGACTTCATTCCCTACATCTACTTGGTTGCTCATTGCATCTGATCTTGGGCTCTTGCATCTGTGTCTTTTGTTTCCTCTCCTCTGCTGCTCCTGGCCTGGCTCAACCATTCATCCTTTTGTGATCAGGACTAATCAACAGCCTGGAAGCTATTCTTTGGGTTTCAGTCTCCCACACATCTGCTCCAACCTCCAGTGAGATGCCAAAGCTACACTCCTTGGCAGGGCTGATTTGCTTTTTGTCTGCCTCCCTGGCCCTATCTCCTAGCCTTCCCCCTCATGTTCTCTGTGAATATACTGACCCGTCAGCTTCTTGCTTGTGCTGCTGCCTTTTCTGGCCTCTGGTCTTCTCACATGCTGGCCTCTCTGCGTGAGACTTTTTCTTTTTGGTGGTGAAAACATACACAGCAAAATATACACCAATTCTACAGTTTCTACATGTATAACTCAGTGACACTGGTTGTATTTCAAGTTGTGAAGCCATGCTTACTATCCATTTTATATAACCATTAACATAAGCTAACTTGCACCTTTGCAAAAACTCTCCCTTTCCCTCTCCCTCCCACTGTGGTAGCCACTCATAATTTTTGATTTCTGTGTATTTACCAGAAACCCTGGTGGCATAGTGGTTAAGTGCTACGGGTGCTAACCAAAGGGTTGGCAGTTCAGATCCGCCAGGCGCTCCTTGGAATCTCTGTGGGGCAGTTCTACTCTGTCCTTCCTATAGGGTCACTATGAGTCGGAATCGACTTGATGGCGCTGAGTTTGGTTTGGCTTGTTTTACGTATTTATTACGTCATGTAAGTGAGTTCATACAGTATTTGCCCTTTTGTGACTGACTTAGTTCGCTCAGCATGATGTTTTCAGGGTTCATCCACGTTGTGGCGTGCATCAGGACTTCATTTCTCTCTATGGCTGAGTAATATTCTATTTTATGTGTATACCACATTTTCTTTCTCCATTCTTCTGTTGATGGTCATTTCTGTTGTTCCCACCTTTCAGCTGTTGTGAAAAGTGCTGCAATGAACTGGAACACACCACACCCTTTCTCTTCTTTGCTTGGCTAGCTAATACCCTCCAATCTAAGCCTACCCATTCTTACTCTTGCTCTTTAACTAGGATGGCTTCCTCTGCTACTGTTCCCCTAACTGCTTATACTTCCCCCTTCTTACTACTCATGGGGCTTTGTTTTTCTTGCTTTTATAATCACCTGTCTCCACGACTGGTTTATAAGCTTCAGAAGGCAAGGGACTGGTTCTGTTCTGTTCCTCCTGTCAACTGTAGTACCTACTATCCATTGCCATCAAGTCGATTCTGACTCATAGCAACCCTATAGGATAGGGTAGAATTGCCCCATAGAGCTTCCAAGGAGGGCCTGGTGGATTCGAACTGCTGACCTTTTGGTTAACAGCTGTGGCACTGAACCATTATACCACAAGGGTACCTACTACAGTGCCAGGGAAAGAGTTGGCCCTCACATGTTTGCTGAATGAATGAGCGAGTGAATAAATGTGTCCTTTCTGGCTTTGCATGCAGACAGCCCTCATCACTGGCTCCTGGACTAATCCTTGACTCCTTTGCATGGCTCCTGGGGTCTTTTAAATCTTTTCCCAGCTGACATTGCCTGTCTTCTCTCAGGCCAGTGCCTCAGGGAACTCCCTGAGGAAACGGTCACTTTCTTGCTTCTGAATGTTGCTCTTATGTTTCTTCTACCCAGTATACAGTTCTCCTTTCCGTGGCCTTCCTTTTGAGGCTACACTTTCAGAGCCCGTGATAAATGTCATTTCTTCGTAGTGGTCCCTCATTATTCCTGGGAAGATGCGTTTTCTCCTGTTGTCGGATTGTGGACGGAAATGTTGGTGGCAGCACTCACCAAGTGATAATTTGGTTGCTCGATGTCTTTCTAACCACTGGACTCTGAGTTTTCTTGAGGCAAGGGACTTGTTATGGATTGAATTATGTTCCCCAAAATATGTGTTGGAATCATAACCCCTGTACCTGTGGATGTCGTCCTATTTGGCATAGGGTTTTCTTTGTTATGTTAGTGAGGCCATATCACTATAGAGTGTGTCTTTAACCTAATGACTTTGAGATATAAAAAGGCCAGTAAGCAAGCAAGCAGACATAAATGGAGGAAAGACAAATGCCATGTGGAAATTGCAGAGGAACCTAGGAACACTAGGGTTACAGAAGTCGAGACAAGTATCTTACTCCAGAGATGACAGAGAGAGAAAGGAGAGAGCCTTCGCTCAGAGCCAGTGCCCTGAATTCGGACTGGTAGCCTCCTGAACTGTGAGAAAATAAAGGTCTGTTTTTTGAAACTACCCACTTCTGTTACAGCAACACTGGCTAACTAAGACAGGACTGCTTAGTTTATCTTCATACTCCCAGTGCTAACTGACCGCTTGCTTCTCAATGGCACCTTAGTGTTTCCTGGAAGGAATTGGGTTTTGAGGGAAGTAAGAGCCCTGGTGGTGCAGTGGTTAAGCGCTCGGCTGCTAACCAAAAGGTTGGCAGTTTAAATCCACCTGCTGCTCCCTGGAAACCCTGAGGGGCAGTTTTACTCTGTCCTATAGAGTCACTATGAGTCAGAATTGATGGCAGTGAGGTTTTTTTTTTTTTTAGGGGCAGCTGGTTTGGCTGCTAAACCAAAGGTCACCAGTTCGAATCCACCAGGCGCTCCTTGGAAACTCTACGGGGTAGTTCTACTCTGTTCTGTAGGGTTGCTATGAATTGGAATTGCCTCGACAGCAGTGGGTTTTGGTGGGTACTGGCTCCTGGTGCTCTGACCACCTATGATTTTGAGGCCCAATGTGGCTCCAGGAGCCTCTCCTTCCTTGTGGTTGTGATGTTAACTTTGGCTTGAGTAGTTCTGCTCAGCCACATCTTTGTTCGAATTATGATCATGCATATTATTTTCTCGCAGCCTCACCTTTTCTCAGGGGCGCGTGAGTTTCATTTGTGGAGGGTGGTTCTTTCTTTTCAGCTTTTGCGCCCATCACGGAGATGTGCGTTTGGCTCTTACTGATTACCATCGTGTGTAAAGTGGTGCTTTACAGCCATTCAGAAAATTGTTCACACATGTTCCAAAACCCAAAACCAGATGGGTTGCCATTGAGTCAATTCTGACTCATAGCAATTCTATAGGACAAAGTAGAACTGCTCCATGGTGTTTCCAAAACTGTAATCTTTACAGAAGCAGACTGCCACATCTTTCTTCCCTGAAGCGGCTGATGGGTTCAAATTGCCAGCCTTTTGCTTAGCAGCTGAGTGCTTAACCAGGGCGCCACGAGGGCTCCCTCTGGTAATTCCTAACTAGCTCAGCACGGAAGCTTCTCATTGTCAGGGAGGCAGGCCAGCGAGGGGTGTGGGTGTTATTTAAAAGCAGATGCCTGCGGAGGATGTGAAGTCCTGAACATTTAAAACCAGTGTTGTGAGCAGGCACAGGATATTACTTTCTGAGCCGCTTTCAGCCGGCACTCAGGTTTTGTCCTTGGGACGCCTTGGTTCACTGTGTGTTCCGTTCTTATCAACACAGATGCCTCCTGAAATGAATGTGCTTGAGCGTCATCACAGTAAATCTCCCGACACTTAACCATTTTGAAGAGTTGCAGTGAGTCAGGGAGGTTAGAGCTTTTTCATTGCTTTATCATATGGATCATGGGTTACAGGTGCCGTGGAGGAGGACATGGTACCGTATCCAAGCAGGGCTTGTCCAAATGTGATTAATTTTCCCCACCCTGTCTCTGCTTCCTTAAGTCCCCAGCTCAAAGACTGTACCAGAAGGCTTGTGAATACAGATTGTGCAAGTCGCTAGAGCGTAATTTACTCAGGTTATCAGTATCGCCCAAGGCTAGGCTGCACGGCAGCTTTGATGGCAGCAGAACCCATTTCGCCTTCCTGCCAATGGCCCAAATGTATCACTTAATAAGGATATCATTGGGTATAAGAATGCAGAATGCTGAATGCAAAATGAGCTGGAAAGCGTAATATAAAACTTTTATTTATTTATTTATTTATTTTTAATGGATCAGAAATGAAGAGTTTTTCTAGCCAGTGCTTAATGGCTGTCCGTGCTGAGCTGGAGCACATGTGTACAGAGAATGAGAACATGAACCCGAGAGTGAGCAGCCTCAAATGGCGCTCAAGCCACAGAGCGCAGGCAGGCTACATGGGTCTGGTTCTTCCCTTTGGGACAGAAGGAGCTTCTTTAAGGTCTTTACTCAGAGAGGGCAATTGAAGTTTGCCACAATTTTATTTCGTTGTGACGTGGTTGCTAAGGTGACCTCTACTTATACCTGGCCCTCAGTCCTAAAGTAATGTTGGCTCTTCTGCTGGGGTGGAGAAAGTGACCCTGAGGCACCACGCCACTGCAGCTCCTGAAGGAGCTCATGAAAAGAGCCCTGGACCAGGAGCCAGGTACTCTGATTTCTGCTAAGCCCACCTTGTTAGTTTCCTATTGTTGTTATAAAAAATTACCATGAATGTAACAAAACAACACACATTTGCCATCTTGCAGTTCTGGTAGTCAGAAGTCTTATAATCAGGGTGTTGGGGCCGGCTGTGTTCCTCCTGGAGACTCTAGAGGGGAGTTCATTTTCTTTCCGTTTTCAGCTTCCAGAGACCACTTGAATCCCTTGACTTGTGGCTCCTTCCCTTCATCTTCAAAGCCATCAGTGCAGCATCTGCCAATCTCTTCTCTTTTTCTCTGACTTCTGCTTCTGTTGTTGCATTTCCTTCTCTATGACCCTCCTGCCTGCCTCTTAGAAGGACCCTTGTGATTATATTGAGCCCAAGCAGATAATCCAGGATGGTCTTCTCATCTCAAGATCCTTAATTTAGTCAAATCGGCAAAGTCTCTGCCATGTGGGGTAACATTGTCACAGGTCACATGAATTAGGATGAGGTCATCTACTTTGGGGCTGTTATTTGGCCTATACATCACCCTTTCCCTGTCCAGTCCCATTCTGCCACATCCCCTCCACCCTGCTCCAGTCCTTTAGAGACAAAGGAATGGTGTACCATTCACTTTCTTCACAGAACACCTTAACTGTGCTCTAGAAGTTTTTGGTTTTTAAATTTTTATTTGATATATAAATATCTTAAAGACCTTAGAACTCATGAAAAACAAACATCGTACTCAGATTCATCCGTCTTTTAGAACAATTCGATACTTGTGTATAGATGGAGAGATAGCTGCTGTCCATTCGACTGCAACTCATGGCAACCTTATGTACAACAGAACGACACATTGTTTAGTCCTGCGAAATCCTCATGATTGCCTGCACGTTTGAGGCCATCCTTACAACTGTTGTGCCAGCCCATCTTATGGAGGGTCTCCCTCACCCTCGCTGGCCCTCTCCTCCAGCAAACGTGATGTCCTTCTCCAGCAATTGATCCCTCTTGATGACACGTCCAAAGCAAGCTCGTAGGACGGTGTTCTATTGTGATCTATAAAATTTTCATTGGTTAATTTTGGGAAGTAGATCACCAGGCCTTTTTTCCTGGTCTGTCTTAGTCTGGAAGCTCTGCTGGAGCCTGTCTACCATGCGTGACCCTGCTGCTATTTGAAATACTGGTGGCATAGCTTCCAGCATCACAGCAAAATGCAAGTCACCACAGCATGACAAGCTGAGAGACAGGTGGTGGACTTTGTGTATAACAAGTGTTTTATAAGTAACCAGGGATAAGGTTTCCTGAAAAGAAAGGCCTAAGACTTCTGTTCTTTGGGAGTTCCGGACTTAAAGTGATTTCATTTATTTTTGATGTCAGTTACTGATTTAACAAAAGTAAAGGAGGGAGGATTTCATTTAGACAGACCTGTGGATGGTTGAGTGGGTTTACTAATTTTAAGTAAATGGTAGCTGTTTGTATAAGTATTTGGAGAATTCTTTAGTGTTATTGACTAAAGCTGAGCATACCCCATGACCCAGCTATTCTATCCCTACCCATATAAAAAAAAAAAAACCCATATAGCAGAGAGAAATGCCTGCACATGTGCACGGACACGGGCAAGGATCTTCAAATCAGCATTATTTGTGGTAATGCCGGACAGGGAACTGCCCAAAGGTCCAGCAACAGTGAGATAAACTTAACTGGTAGCATATTCATGCAGTGGAGTGCTATATATTGTTGCTGGGTGCCATCAAGTTGGTTTTTGACTTACAGGGGACCCCGTGTGACAGAGTAGAACTGCCCCATAGGGTTTTCTAGACTGTACTCTTTATGGGAGCAGATCACCAGGCCTTCCGCCCTTAGAGCCGCTGTGTGAGCTTGTACGGGCAACCTTTTAGTTAGCAGATAAACACGTAACTGTTGCACCACTGTTGAACAGTGAAAATGAATACATTCACAACAGTGCTAAACAATAGAAGGCAGACACAAGGTAATACGTACTGTAGGATTGCAATTATAGAAAAGTCTAAATCAGTCTAGGCCTCTAGCCCTGGAGGCCCAGTGGTTAAGAGCTGCAGTGTGCTGCTACAGCTGCTAACCAAAAAAAGGCTGGCAGTTCAAACCTGCCAGCCGCTCTTTGGAAGCCCTGTGGGGCAGCGCTGCTCTGTCCTACAGGGTTGCTGTGAATCGGAATCAGCTCCCTTCCATGAATCTGGATAGTGGCTAACTGTGGGGGGCAGAGTGGGAGAGAGTATGGGACAGGGCTTTGGAGTGCTGGTAGTAATTTTATTTCATTTTTGCCTATTTGATGGTTATTCACTTTTTGATAATTCATCAAGTTGTTTTAATTATGATTTGTTCACTTTTCTGTATGTGTTATTAAAAAACAACCTATGTAAATCTTCATAGTTAATTAAGTACCTGAATTGGAATAGATTTTGTGGGTTATGTATTCTTTTCAAATGAGAGGAATTTTATTATGCTTCGGGATTTGCGAATCTTTGTCATGGCTTAACTTTGAAATTCAAATGCTTTTTTAAGCATGAAAGTTTTCTTTTGGGATAGATGTTTAACACTTCTATTTTGCTGCATATCCTTTTTTGTTTCTTCCAGCTGTACTGTACCGTTTGGACAGATATTCCCCTTGCACAGGTCTGATCATAGCACTACCTTTGGGATCTGAAATGTCCTCATAAAACCTTAATTCTGAAAGCGCGTTTTCATCAATTTGAAAGACTGGTATTCCTCCCAGAACTCTTAACAAGGCACAGCTCCCACGGATATTAACACAATATTATTTCTTCGTATTGACACCATGCCACGTTGGATAATATTCCCATCTGTACTAGTCAGCAAACAGACGTCTTCATCAAATCCTTGTGTCTGGAAAAGAAAACCCTTAGTGTTGAATTGTAGAAGGTAGGGAAACATGAAAACGATCATGTACTATTTAAACTATCACAGTGATGGAAATGATAGTGATAGCTCCCATTTATAGCTTGATTAACAGAGACTGGCTGCATTGGCCTATACTGTTGAGTTTGGCTTGCCCAGTGCTTCTACTGTTCTTGAATTAGTTGCTAACAGTTAAAAATTGGGAGACTGTGCATAAAAATCACGATTTCTGTCTTTTCTGGATCCCCCAAACTAGACCCTCATTCCATTAGAACAGACATTGGCTGGAGCTGAGTAGCAGCTATCTCTGTACGATGCATGTGTGCTCCAGTTTGCCACAGTCCCCACCATGCCGTGTTGCTCCCTGTGGCATCCCCCACACCGTTGTTAGAGATAGAGCAGTGTGAGAGGGAAGTGCCATGCTTGTGATAAGTGTTTGTCAATTATTGACCTTGCCCTGCCTGGCCCAGTTCCTCTGTGCCAGGTGCTGGGCTAGGGGTTTTACATACATCACCTCATTGATTCCTCCAAACAACTTCACACTTGTTCCATTTTAAAGATGAGGAAACTGAGGCTCAGGGAGATTGAGCTGTTTGGCTGAGGTCACTAGCTAGTAAGGAAGGGAAGTGGCATTCAAACCCAGCCTTTGTATTCAAAAGCCCCTGCACACTGCTGCCTGCCAACAACTTGCAGGTATAGAAACAACTGACAGGTGACATTTCAAGGGCAATATGCTCAAGTTTCAGACAACGACAAGACGAACCCTGGGAGAAGTGAAAAGGGGCTATCTTGAACAAGAAGGCAAACCATGTTCTGGGGGCCAGCATGATTATTATAGCCAGTATAAGCAGAAAATTTCATTCGTCCTTTAATGCAGTTTGCGCTTGCTTGTTCTGTAGAATCAATTAAGAACAGGAATGAACGTTAGAAATCACCAGTACAGGCTTACACCCTAAACAGATAAAACGTGTTGAAGCTACACAAGGACTTCATATAGTGCAGGGATTGATGGTAGTGTGAACATGGGCTTTAGGGTCAGATAGACCTGAGTCTGAATTTTAGCGACACCATTTAAATCACGAAGTGACATTGGGCAAGCCACTTAACCTCCTTGGAGGTATTTGTGAAATGGGGAGCCTAAATTGTAGCTCATACTGTTAGGTGGTTGTTGTTGTTAGCTGTTGAATCAACCTCTGACTCCGCAGTCCCATGTACAACAGGATCAAGCCTTTGTGATCCATAGGGTTTTTAATGACTGATTTTTGGAATTAGGTCATCAGCCCGTTCGTCCTGGTCCATCTTAGTCTGGAAGCTCCACTGGCACCTGTTCAGCACCATAGCAGTGCACAAGCCTCCACTGACTGTTGGGTGGTGCCTCTGTGTAAAGTGCATTGGCCAGGAATTGGACCTGAGCTTCCCATACGGAAGGTGAGAATTCCACCACTGAACCACTAGTGCCCCCTACAGTTGTTACAAAGACCAAGCAAAGTACCTGATATAGAATGGTGATCATTCAATAACAGTTTTCCTCCCCTTTTAGTATTTCCCTATTGTTGTGTGCCACTGAGTCGATTCCAACTCATACTGAACCTCTAGGACAGAGTAGAGCTCCCCCATAGGGTTTCCTAGGCTGTAATATAATCTTTATGGGAGCAGATTGCCAGGTCTTTTCTCCCACGAGCTGCTGGTGGGTTCAAACTGCTGACCTTTGGGTTTGCAGCCAAGCACTTTAAGCATTGTGCCGACAGGGCAGCTTTGTATTTCCCTAGAATTCTGAAATGTCATCCTGGGAGGGATGTAAAAGATCCCTTGGTCTGAGTTTTACACTGAGGACCCTGAGCCCTAGAGAACATGACTACTCAGTGGTATAATATAATTGGAGCCACCACCCAGATAGTCTATGTGGCCACTCTGTTTGCTGCTTGTTGTTGCCCTCAACATTATCATTCAGAAATAGTAAGCGGAAAACCAAAGGTGAGTGCCAACCTTGCTCATTTCTATCCATTTCTACTCCCAGGCACTCACAGCATCCCTCTAGGCGTCAGACAGCAGCGGGGGAGGAGCTACCATAGCTATGGTCATAACTGCACCTGCAGTTAATTGTGGATGCAGCGGCCATGCCTGGGGAAAATGAGATTATTTCACGTAAATGACCTGATGTGAGAATTTTAAAGAGGATTGAAGAGGAAAGGACCATCCTCTGGTGGAGAGTTTAATCACTTCCCTTAAAGAAGACTCGTCTCTTAGGGCTGTAGCTAGGTCAGCCATACCGGGGCTCTAATTCTCAAACCTCCCCTGAAAAGCTGTGTGTCCTCGGTGGAATAACTTAGCCTCTCTTAGTCCAAATTGCCTTCTCCAAAATTGGGGGTGGTGTTACCTGTTTGATAGGGTTTTTGCTTTTAGTGACAAATGAATCCACCATGCCTAGGACAAAGTGGGTTCACAAAGTCATTTTCTGTTCAGCAGTCGCTTTATATATGCTGACTGCTTTCTGAAGCAAAAACATACTCAAGGAGTCAATGGAGTTGAATGTTTAAGCCTGCACCCTTCTAAAGACCCCTGAAGCTGCCAAGATTCCTGTCCTTTCTAGGAAGGGACCTTTACATAAGAGGTATTTGGCATTTTCCCTCCAGCAGAGGGCACTGCATGCCCCATTAGACATGCCAACCAATTGGTTCCCTTAATGGAGCACAGCCTGTGTTAGGCATTGAAGCTTGCAGTGATGTCTCAGGCAGGAAGCGTCCCCACGATACCAGTTGGCAGCAGTTATGATCAGGTTTCCAATTGCTGTCGAGCTGATTCTGACTCATGGTGACCCTGTGTGGGTCAGAGTAGAAGTGTGCTCCATAGGGTTTTCAATGACTGTGGTCTTTTGGAAGTAGATTGCCAGGCCTTTCTTCTGAGGTGCCTCTGTGGATTCAATCAAACTACCAGCCCCTTGACTAGTAACTGAATGCTTAACCGTTTGTGCCACTGATGAACTTCAACAATTATGATTTGGTACCATTGTACCATTTAACGGGAGCTTTCTCATACACATTTACACAGTCCCCGCAGCAACTCCATTAGGGAGGGTGGGCATTCCCATTTCAAAGAGGAGGCAACTGAGCTTTAGAACCATTCTTTGAATCACCCAAGGTTATTCATTCATTCAGCACACATAGTCAGACATTGTTCTAGGCACTGAGGATAGAGCTGTGAATGGTTTTCTCCTGGGGCTTAGAGGAGGGACAGAGATAATGAATGAACCCGTCCACCTATGCTGAGTAGTGATAAAGTGCCACAAAGAAAAAGCAGGGGGAGATGGTAGAGAGTGCACTTGGAGAGTGGGGTAGACAAGGGGATAAATGGGAAAGTGCAGTTCCGTATAAGGTAGTCCAGAGGCTGCTCTAATGGGTGATAATTAAGTACAGTCAGGTGGCAATCGGGAGGACAAGCATCTCAGCAGAGGGAATAGCAAGAAGTGGTGATTTTTTGGTGCCTCCGTTACTTCCCTCGGGCTGCCGGAACAAAATACTACAAACCGGAGTACTTATAAGGACAGGAAATTGTTGTCTCACAGTTCTGGAGGCTAGGAGTCCAAATGGAGGGTGTTGGCAGGGCCCTGTTCTCTGCAAAGGCTCTTGGGGAAGATCCCTCTTTGGAAGCCTGAATTCCATTCCCAGCCAGTGCATCTCCTGTACACCCACCAGCCTGTCGGTGGGGACTAGCATGTTGCTATGATGTTGAGCAGGTTTGCTCGGAGCTTCTAGACCAAGACTCTATGATGGACTAGGAGAAAGGCTTGGCAGTCTACTTCCAAAAAATCAGCAGTGAAAACCCTGTGAATCACAGCAGCCTGATCTACGACCAGTGATGGGGATGGTGCAGGACCAGGCAGATGTTGTTCTATTGTGTGTGGGATCACCATGAGCTGGGGGTGCCTTGACTGGCAGCTACCAATAGTGATTTGGTTAGGACCCACTCTGCTGCAGCATGACTTCATGTTAATTGATAGCATCTTGAAAGACCCTATTTGCAAACAAGATCACCTTCACAGGTATCAGGAATTAGGAGTTCAGCATAGCTTTTTGGCTGGACACAATTTAACTCCTAACAGGGCCTTTGCAAGGCAAGGAGAAAGTGGGGAGAGTGGTGGAGAAGTCAGGACTGGTAGGCAAGGTCCAGTCACGCAGGCCCTGGAGCGTGGGTCTTGTTACCCTGTGTTCTGGCTTCTGCTTCACTGTTCTCACCGCCTCCTCCCTGTGAAGCTTATTTCTGAGAGCCTAGACTTGCCTTTGGCAAAGATTGAGGAACCTGAAATGAGTATTACTTCTTTCTGCACATAGGAGGTCACCTAGATCTCTGGATCCAGAATTTACCAGATGATAATAATTACTGGAGGCGTTTCTTAAAAATATAGACTCCAGCCCACCCGGGGCTTTTATGAAAAATACAGGTTCCAGGGTCCTGCCTCAGACCTGCTAAATCAGATACTTCTGAGGGGATGCCCAGGTGTCTGTATTTTAAACAAGTGGCTTAGGTGATTCTTGAGTTCTGGCAGGTTTGGGAAGCAGTGGCCTGGATAAAGTGAAGCCTCTGGGTAGCTGGCTTCAGCTCTCCCTCTTCCCCTCCTGGGCACAGGGCCTTGGATCTAATAATAAGAATCAACATGGTAATGGCAGCACTAATTGAGTGCCTGCTGTGTGCCTTCCACTCCAGCCTTTCTCTATATGTAATCTCCTTTGACATTTAAATCTTAGTCCTCACCAAGTTCTTGAGGGGGTATTATTATCCCCAGTCAACGTATTGTTTATGCTTTTGTTAATCACTTCTCATGGTGAATTGCACCTCATTTGTGTGAATGAGTGCCTCCTTTTCAGAGTTGTGTAGACTGCATAAAGTAATGGTGTAAATTGCTCAGAAAGGTGCCAGGCACGTCCGGAGTGCTGAACAAGTAGTTATTATCATTCTTATTTACTCTTATTTCCATGCCCTTCAGATGGTGAGGTCTTGCCTTTTCCTTAGTCACCTCTGCATCCTTAGTCTTTGACATAATACCTGGGATACAGTTAATTGCTCAGTAAGTATTAAAGTGTCAGAAATAATATTAAGCATTTATTATGCATCAAGCTTCAAGTCCTTTCCATCTGTCAGCTCATTTATTCCACGAATTATAAGTGCCCTATCAGGCAGGTACTAATTTTATTCCCATTTTACAGGTGAGGAAAGCAAGGTTTGCAGAAGCTCAGTAATTTGCTCAAGTTGCCACAGCTGGAAAGTGGTAGCGCTAAGATTTAACCCAGGCAGTCCTGTCAACCGTGCTCTCTCCAAGGTTCCTTTCATGAATTGACATGATTCTAGATCCTTTTCCCTTTTCTATGTAGACCACTTCCTCCTGCTTGGTTCTCCATGGTAACTGGGAAAAGTTGGTCTCTTCCCTGTTATGGATGATGTTGTTAACTGCCATCGAGTTGGCCCCCAACTCATGGCGACCCCATGCACAGCAGAACAAAATGCTGCCTGGTACTGTGCCATTTGCTTGATTGGTAGAGGATCAGACCATTTTGATCCATGTGGTTTTTATTGGCTAATTTTTGGAAGTGGATTGCCAGACCTTTTTCTGTAGTCCGTCTTAGTCTGGAAGCTCTGCTGAAACCTGTTCAGCGTCGTATCAACATGGAGTCCTCCACTGACAGATGGGTGGTGGCTGTGCATGGGGCACATTGCCTGGGAATCAAACCCAGGTCTCCCACATGGGAGGCACAGATTCCACCAGGGAGCCACAGTGCCCTTCACATGTACTTGGAAAGTGTACTAGTTTGAAACTTTGTCTCCAGGTAAAGTGGGCTCTGTCCTGTTGACCTTTCTTATTTTTCAAACTCTGAATTTTCCTTGCTTGCTCCTCGGATTATCTGCCAGTTGCTTCTGCTCCTGTTGATGATTGGATTCAGCGTCCAGGGACAGATAAGGGTCAGCCTGTTCTGAGCAGGAGAGATAACTGGGCCCTTGCCTTCCCCTTCCAGGAGCCATGCCTGTGATTTATGCTTCTCAGAATGCCATGCCTGGCTTGCTCGCAGTGATTTGGGGCAGTTCCGGTGCCTGAACTCTTCAAATCACCAGTGCAGAAACGTACTCGGCACTTTTCAGCACCCAGCGAGGCAGGACCCGCAGGTGAGCTGCTGCAAGGCAGCAGGAGTGGGACAGGTCTGGGTAGAGACGAGCACCTCACCCACGGTTTAATTTCATGTTTTGGGTAAACACTCAGAGGTGAGTGGCATGAAGGGTTGGCCAAGTAAGGATCTCTGAGAGGGAGATATTTACAGAATTCTTCGATTTCGCTTACACAAGTCTCTGTCTTAATAGATAGTCCTGCTCAGATGGCTCTCTGATGCGTAGAAAGGAGCCTGTTTTTCCTTTTGGTCTTCCCTCTGCTCTAGATAATTCCTGCATTGCTTTCCAGATGCTTCAGTGAGAGGTACTAATGAGAGAGAGACCCTTGAATTGCATTTTTTCCTCACCTCTTCATTTGATCTGTTCCCGGGTGAGATTCATGGGCTCCTTTAAGCTTTGAGGCAACCCCTTCCTTCATTAGCGTACCATAATGCGAGGTAACACTTAACCGACCATTTACTCTGTGTACTGTTCTAAACACTGTTCACTTTTTACAACACACCTCTAGATAGATACATAGATGGCCAGGTAGATAGATAGATAGATGGTAGATAGGTAAATTAGGTAGATAGATAGCTGCTGTCAAGACAACTGTGACTCGTGACAACCTTACGTATAACACAATGAAATGTTGCCTGGTCTTGAATCATCCTCATGACCGCCAGCACGTTCGAGTCCATTGCTGCATCTGTTGTGCCAATCCATCTCGTCAGGCGTCTCTCACCCCTTCTGCTCCACCAAACACGATGCTCTTCTCCAGCAATTGATTCCTCCTGATGATGTGTCCAAAGCAAGCAGGTCAGATTAGGTTCTGTCATGATCCAGAAAGTTCTCATTGGCTAATTTTCAGAAGTAGATTGCCAGGCCTTTCTTCCTATTCTGTCTTAACCTGGACGCTATGCTGAAACCTGTTTAGCTTGGATGACCGTGCTGATATTTGAAATACCAGTGGCATAGCTTCAAGCATCATAGCAACACACAAGCCACCACAGTACAGCAAACCGACGGATCTGTGGTGGACACACCTCTTAAGTAGTTGCTACCATCATTCTCTTTTTATGAGTAAAGTATCTAAAGCATAGGATGTTCAGCAACCTGTCCAAGATCACAGAGCCAGTGTGGGGCAGACCTAGCTTGTCTGGCTCAAAACTCCTGCTTTAACGATGGTATACATTGCTCTTGTGTCCCTCCATCCCTCTTCCCTCCTTCCCATCCATTATAATCAGTAACATGTATATATGTCCTGCTCTGTGCTGAGCACTGTGCCAGTCACTAGGGACCAGGGATGAGTAAGGTGGTTTTGGGGGGGTAGAGAAGGTGTAGAAATACAGAAGTCAGACCGTGCTGCTGGTGCTATGAGAACACAGGACTCCAGACACAGTGGGAACCTAGGTAGGGCAGAGTTCAGAAAAGGGCATCATGGGGGAGGTCACCCATGAACTAAGTCATGAAAAGTCGGTAGGAGTGGTTTGGGGACCCAGGAGAGAACATTTGGTCGCTTGGGAAAACAAATGGAACAGCCTGGAGTGAAAGGGGAATTGGAAGGCATCACACGTGCACCAAGCACTATCATCACCTGTTAGAAAGGGGGACTCTCTGGTTGGGGCAAATGTTAAGCACCCCACTACTAACAAAGGTTGGTGGTCTAAATCCACCCAGAGGTGCCTTGGAAGAAAGGCCTGAGGATCTACTTCCAAAAGACCAGTCATTGAAAATCCTATGGAGCACAGTTCTGCTCTGACCTGCATGGGGTCATCATGAGTTGGAATCAACTTGATGGCAACTGGTTTGGTGTAGTTTTATCAGAGAGAGTGCCCACCTCCAGGGAGTGAGGACAACAGGGTGGAGCGGAAGGGGCATGGGCTTTGTTGACAGAAAGCTCGGAGTTTGAAACCTGTCTGCCACTTCCCAGCTGTGTGACCATGGTCATGCCTCATAACTTGAATCTGCGTTTTTTTCTATGTACAAATGGGAACAATTAGACCGTCCTTGCACAGTGGTTCAAAGATCTAAATGGGATGGTTTATGGATGTAACTGACATCTGTTAGGCTCTCAGTAAATTGTTGCTCCTTGTTTTATTACTTTTGTTTTTGATGAGATCATTTATAGATAAACTTCAGATCTGTAGTTGCAAATGAAAGGTAGTATGAAAAAAAATTTGTTTTGGCACACAGTTGTGGCTTAATAAATACAAAGCGAAGGCCAAATTTGCACGCAGTTCAGCTGGACTGCATGCCAGCAGCAGGGCATAGTGGGAAAAGCATGGAACCGGAAGAGAGAGCGATTTATCGGCTTGCTCAGGGTCACTTGGGTAGTATGTGATGGTGCTTATTTTCTCAGCGGATCTCTATAATAGCTCTGTGTGTGTGGCTGGGTTAGCATTATCTTTCCCATAGACAGAAAAGTAAGTCCCAGGGAAATTAAGTATCTTGTACAAATCATTCATATTGTTGGTCCTAGAATGGATTTCATCACTGACTAGCCATATGGCAAGTCCAGGACTCCTTTTCCTAATCTGTACAATTGGGATGATGGCACTTGCCCTGACCACCTCAAAGAGTTGTTGCCCAGGGCAAATGGACTAGTCCATGAAGAAGGAAACTCTGAAGTACATAAACATTAGCTGGCTTGACAAAGGGCAGAATTCCGTTGTTGTCGTTAGCTGCCATCAGGTTCGCCCCCGACTCATGATAACCCCGTATGTTACAGAATAGAACTGTTTCATAGGGTTTCCTTGGCGGTAATCTTTATGGAAGCAGCTCGTTAGGACTTTCTTTTGCAATGCTACTCGGTGGGTTCGAACTGCCAACCTTTGGACTAGCAGCCGATTGCAAACTGCTAGTAACATCCAGGCTCCTAGAATTTCGTTACCAGCTCATAATTTTCTAGTGTTTCCCTATTTTCTGGAAATACGGAAAATGGAAAAAAGAAGCTGTTTTGGTCAATGCATGGATCTAAGATAGACGTTGTTATTGTTGGTAGAGGCCGTCAAGTCAGTTTCAACTCAGCGACCCTATGTACAAACACTGTCCGGTCCTGCTCCATCCTCATAATAGTTGTTATGCTGGAGCCCATTGTTGGAGCCACTGTATCAATCCATGTCATCGAGGGTCTTCCTCTTTTTTGCTGTCACTCTACCAAGCGTGATGTCCTTCTCCAGGGACTGATCCCTCCTGATAATATTTCCAAAGTATGTGAGACATAGTCTTGCCATCCTCTCTTCTGAGGAGCACTCTGATTGTACTTCTTCCAAGACAAATTTGTTCATTCTTTTGGCAGCCCATGGTGTATTCAGTGTTCTTCCCTAACACCATAATTCAAGGCGTCAGTTCTCCTTTGGTCTTCCTTATTTATCACCCAGCTTTCACATGCATATGAGGCAATTGAAAGCACCATTGCTTGGGTCAGGGGCACCTTAGTCTTAAAGTGACATCTCTGCTTTTTAACACCTTAAAGAGATCTTTTGCAGCAGATTTGCCCAGTGCAAATGCGTCTTTTGATTTCTTGACTGCTGCTTCCATGAGTGTTAATTGTGGATGCAAGTAAAATGAAATCCTTGGCAACTTCAGTCTTTTCTCTGTGTATTATAATGTTGCGTATTGGTCCAGTTGTGAGGATTTTTGTTTTCTTTATGTTGAGATGAAATAGAGTAAGCAAGTCTATGGACATTAGAAAGATGAAATGCTTCCTGCCTCTGAATCTAGCTGAAGTCTTCAGGGAAGAAGGTAGAGGCACTCAGCCCCAGAGAAGGATGTTTGAGTTCACTGTCTACTCTGTTGTCCTGGAGAGCAGTTCTGAACCTGAGCTCACATCCTCTCTCTCCCAGCTTTTTCCCACCCTTCAAGGCCCAGCTAAAAGCCACAGTGCCTTCCCTGTATCCTTTCCTAGAATCTTCCTCCTTTCCTAGAATCACTGGCGTGTCCTTCCAGTGTAATCTGTAGCCTTCGTGCCTGGGCCAGGCATTTAGAACCACAGTCTGCAGTCTTGTTAATGATCCTCCCTCATTCACTTATTCAGGAAAAATCAGGGACCTATTGTGTCCCAGGATACCCTGGGTGGTTCAAATGATTAGTGTGCTCGGCTGCTAACTGAAAGGGTGGAGTTTTGAGTCCACCCAGAAGTACCTCGAAAGAAAGGCCTAGCAACATACTTCTGAAAAATCAGCCATTGAAACCCAGTGGGGCACAGTTCTACTCTGACACACATGGTGTCACCATGAGTTGGGATCAACTTAACAGAAACTGGTTTTGGTACTATGTTCTGGGCATACTTTTAGGTCCTCTGAAGACACTCCAGTCCTCATAGAGCTTTTAGTCTGCTGGGGAAATAGAAAAGTAAGCAAGTTTATAAATAAACAAGATAATGACACTGTACTAAGAGCAACTAGGCATGCCATTTTGGATAAAGTGGCCAGGGAAGGACTTTGATGAGGTGACAGTCAGCTGAGATCTGTTGCATAATTATGAGCCAGCTGGTGGTGGGGCACTGTAGGCAAAGAAAACAGGGTAAAGACCCAGAGGTTGGAAAAACTTGTCTATGCTTGCAAAAAGCTAATGGAGGCCAGTGTGTCAGGCGGGAAGTGAGCAAGAGGACAAGTGGTCAGAGATGGAGTTGGGACTTAGGCAGATGCCACATGGACAGGCCACAGAAAGGAGTTTGAATTCCTTTTAAAAATAGTGAGAAGACATTGAAAACTTGGGCTAGTGTAACAGCATGGCTGGGCATGTTAGTTTTCTTTGGCTACTGCAGCAAATTACCATAAATTTAGTGGCTTAAAACAACATGAATTTTTTCTCTTATAGTTTTGGAGACTAGAGGTCCAAAACCAGGGTTGAAGCCAAGGTGTTGACAGGGCTTGCTGCTTGTAGAGGCTCTAGGGGAGAATCTGTTTCCTTGTCTTTTCCAGCTTCTAGAGGCCACCTTCATTGTTTGGCTCATGGCCCCTTGCTCCACTTTAAAGCCAGCAGCCATGTCACTCCAACCTCTGACTTCATCGTTACATCTTTTCTCTGACTTTATTGCCTCCCTTTATAAGGACCCTTAGGATTACATTGGACCCACCCGAATAATCTAGGATAATCTCCCCATCTCAAAATCTTAATTTGATCATATCACCAAGAGTCCCTTAAGATAGCATATTCATAGGTTCTGGGATTAGGACTAGGACACCTTTGGGTGGGGGGCCATTATTAAGCTAGTGCACTGGATTTACATTTCAAAATGACCCATCTGGCTTCTGTGTAGAGAATGATCTAAGGGGGACCGGAGTTTAGGCTAAGCCACCAGCTAGGTGGCTAATATATTAATCCAGGAGAGTGGCGATGATGACCTGAGCTGAGATGGTGGCTGTGGAGGTGAGAGAAGTGGCTATCTGAAGATAGGTTTTGGAGGTGGAGCCTCCTGGTCTTGGTGATATTTGGGTTGTGAAAGTGAGAGGTAGGGAATCACCAATGACACCTAGATTTTGCCCTGAGCCTAGTGTGGAGGCTGGAAGAAAAGCAGGTGCTGGGCTAGGGAATAAATAGATGAGATATGTTGATAGCAGAACAACGATCTGACAGTGAGCACCCCAACATGCTCACACGGGGTGTTGGGACCCTTGAAACAGTGACACCCAACAGTGAGGTGAGCTAGGAAGCCAGAGTCCACTCTTAGCTCTTATTTCTTGGTGGTAGGAGGTTCCTGTCTCTGTCTGCTCACTTCTCTGTTTTACGTCTCAAAAGATACTGACTCGAGACAACCTAATCCTGTAGATTCTGTCTTGCCTCATTAATATAACTGCCTCTAATCCTGCCTCACTAACGTTATAAAACCAAACCAAACCTGTTGCCAATGAGTAGATTTGGACTTATAGCAACCCTATATATATATTTTTTTTTAATAGGACAGAGTAGAACTGCCCCATAGGGTTTCCAAGGAGCGGCTGGTGGGTTCGAATTGCAGACTTTTTTGATTAGCAGCCATAGCTCTTAACCACTTCATCACCAGGGCTCCAGTAACATCATACCCAACCCACTGCCGTCGAGTCGATTCCGACTCATAGTGACCCTATAGGACAGAGTAGAACTGCCCCGTAGAGTTTCCAAGGAGCGCCTGGTGGATTTGAACTGCCGACCTTTTGGTTAGCAGCCATAGCACTTAGCCACTATGCCACCAGGGTTTCCAGTAACATCATAGAGGTTAGGATTTACAACATATAGGATAATTATATCACCTCACAAAATGGAGGACAGTGACTCAATACTGGCAATCATGGCCTAGCCAAGTTGACATATATTTATGGGGATACCATTCAATCCATGACAGAGGGTTAATAGTGAGGTTTCTGCAGAGCTGAAGCCTCTTTTGCGGGCACTCTCAGCCACAAATCAGTTCTTCATCTTTCTACTCTGAGTGCTAAAATGCTGGACAAGTCTCCTTTTGGAGGGGCCATGTGAAATCAGGCCGAGGTTCTCCTCCTAACTTTCATGCCCCTTCTGTCCTTGAGCTTTGGAATGGAGCGCTGGATTTTTTCCCCAAACCAGCTGTGCTTGTGTAGGGTATTTAACCTCCTGATGCCTCAGTTTTCTCACCTGTAAGATGGATATGTCAGTAGTTCCTATTTACATACTTAGAGCACTCAAGCGTTGGATTTTTTTGTAAGGTTGTAGCAGGGCCATAAAAAAAAATTTTTTTTTTTTTTCTTCTTATTCCTTTTAGCTGCAGCTCAGGTGCTCTGGTGCTACCTCAGCATCCCTCGTCGCCTTCCTCTACCTGGTGCTTAGTCAGAAACTGTGGTCCTGGGCCTTGGCCAGTGGTGTGCTGCCTTCGGGGCTCCAGACCCAGCAGGCTGGGTGTAATTGCAGGTTCAGCGTTCCTGAACTTGGCTCAATTACACTTTTGCATTTTTGAAAGTCTCCATTCCACTAAAGATGTTTGCAGGTAACTCCAGGGGACTAGTATTTGATGTTTCAGTCACTGGTTTTTCTGTAGGTGTTTTTATTCCTGTTAACTTGTAAGCCCCTTGAAGGTTCTGGCTTTCGGATTTCTTTAAATCCCCTACTGTGCTCCATATGCACGTTTGTTGTTGTTCGCTGCCTTGGAGTCAGCTCTGACTCACACCAACCTTACGGATAACAGAACAGAATGTTGCCTGGTCCTGTGCCGTCTCCATGCTCATTTGTTTAGTTGGAGTCCATCTCGTTGAGGGTTTTCCTTGTTTTCACTGACTTTACCAACCACAGTGTCCTTTTCTAGCAATTGGTCTTTCCTGATGACATGTCCAAAGTGAGCAAGGCAGAGTATGGCCGTCTTCACTTCTAAGCAACATTCTGGTTGTATTTCTTCTAAAACTGATTTGTTCATTCTTCTGGCAGCCCACAGCATGTTCAGTGTTCTTCGCCAACGCCACAGTTCAAATGCTTCAGTCGTTCGGTCTTTTTCATTGTCCTGCTTTTGCATGGTTATGAGCCTATTGAAAAGGCCATGGTTTGGGTCAGGTGCACCTTAGTCACTGAAGTGACAGCTTTCCTTTTTAAAACTTTAAAGAGGTCTTGTGTAGCAGATTTGTCCAGTATAATACATTGCGTCACACATCCACCCATTGCTGTCTGGTCGATTCTGACTCATAGCGATCCATAAGACAGAATAGAACTGCCGCATAGGGTTTCCAAGGAACAGCTGGTGGATTCAAACTGCTAATGTTTTGGTTAGCAACCTGACCTCTTAACCACTGTGCCACCAGGGCTCCTTGCTTCACACATAAAAAAAAAATCACACATAGTAGGTGCAAATTCTGTAGAAGAAGTGGTGCTCTTATTTCAGCCATTTTTTAAATTTGTATTTTTCAACCTAGTTAAGGAAGTCATGCTATATGCATGATACAGCAATAATCTTGTTTTGTTTTTTTTTTAGTATGGATGCACTATTATCAAAACTAAAAGACTAATTAAAGTCAGGGCAAAGACTTGTAATGCTGTACTGTACTGTAATGTACAGTACTGTAATGCTGTAGTACTGTACTATAATGTACTGTAATGCTATAGTACTGTACTGTTATGTAATGTACAGTATTGTAATGCTGTAGTACTGTAATGTACAGTACTGTACTGTAATATACAGTACTATAATGCCATAGTACACTTACCTGAGTACTGTGTTCCAAAGTGCTGGCTATATACACAGCAGAGATAAGTTCAGCAGAGACATTTTGATGATGGCTTCTCTTCTTGTAGGAGTCCCAAACTAGTCCCCTTCACATGTGAAATTTATCATCTCCTTGATGAAATGGCTCCAATTCATCCTATGAAACATGGGGGTACGCCCCTTCTGGGATTCCCCTGTTTCTGTCCTACATTTTTCAAAACTTAAGCCCAAATGTCAGATGGTGTGGGATTTGGGGAACGGGGAATCTCGTATTTGAATGAAAATTCAGGCAGAGCTTGAGTTCGTGAGATTAGTAGAGTGGGGGAGTACCCTTGTCTGCTTTGCCTTTATTTTTTATGATGTAGTTTTGAGAAGGGCCTGATGCTTAGCCACACGTGAGACCTGTTCTGCAGGGCTTTATGATTCCCACAGATACTTTTGCTCATCTCTTCTTGGTTGCTGAGGTTTCTTCAGGGTGGCTGGCTGTTTCGTGTCACCTCCATTCATTCTCCACTCCCCTTTTTGCCTGTTAGATCATTGAACAGTTATTTATTAAGCACCCACTGTATGTTTGGTACATAGAAGGTCAGCGAAAAAGAGGAAGACCCTTATTGAGATTGATTGATACAGTGGCTGCAACAATGGCTAAAACTGTGATTGTGAGGATGGTAATGGGACCTGGCAGTGTTTTGTTCAGTTGTACGTGGGTCACTATCAGTCGGAACTGATTTCGATAGTACTTTTTTAACAACTTATGTTTGATACAGGGCTAGAGTCTAAGAAAGACACAGATAGCCCCAGCAAGAGTGTTTTCTTGTTGGTCTTTGGCCATGATGACTTCTTTCCATGTGATCATTCCCTGAAGATGGTGGTGCTTTCGGGAAACCAGGAGATAAAGTAACAGAAGCACTGTTTTTGGATAAGGGAGGTTACAGGGTGGGAGGAAGCTTTGAATTTAAGCCTAGAGTGTCGATCTCTTTTTTTGGGAAGGACTCACTAAGTCACAGTTGTAGTCAAAAATGTCTTCTGTAATAAAAGTATATGAGAATAATAAAAGGAGTAGTAATAGTAAATAAATAATAGATTAATAGTAATAAAAGTACTTTGGGAATCCCAAAGGAGAGACATATAACTATCTGGGAAGTCGAGGAAAGTTTCACAAAGAAGGTGCGTCTTGGGCTGAGAATTGAAGGAATAGGCCAGGGAGGGAGGGGTCGGAAGATAGCCCCTCAGCTCTGTTGTTGGTTGGGATCTTGAGATCCCAAAGAGTTCATGGGCAGAGTCTGTCTGCTGAGATTATGGAATGATCCCTGGTGTAGTCTTAGAGCTTAACCAAATCAGTCAAATAGTCTTTGTAGGGAAAGCGGCAGAGGAAGTGTGAAGCGCTGCACGGTGTCACGCGCGCACTGTCTCTGCTAACGGGTTTCTGTGTTAGCTTTGGCGTCTCGCAGGGTGACTGCAGAGACAGACTCTGTCTTCATAAATCTGAGGTGTCCCTTTCTGCTTCCATAAACACGAGGCACTCTCATTCCCTCCCCCACTCTCTCCACGCCCCCTCTTTGGCCCTCAGTAATTCTGTATTAATGGCAGCGATTAAGCCGCCTCACCTCATCAAGGGGAAGATATCAATCTTCATCAGGCCCAGGGAGGAGCCTCAGTTTTTCTGCTCTGCTCCCCCCTGCTCTCCGCGTGGAGCTCAACTGCAGCAGCGTCTGTGGGATGCAGTCCTGCATGTACTGATGCCTTTCGGTTGGTTCCCTTCTCTGATTCCCTCCCTTCGCCTCCTCACATCCCAGCATCCTAGCAAGCATTGCAGGCTGTAACTGAAGATCACTGTCAGCAGATGGAGGAAAGGAGAAAATGTTCTGTCGACAGGGCAGGACTGCAGCCGGAAACTGGAAGCTTTGGGTTTATGAATCCCTCGGAGAAGTGTGCCGGGACCTGCCTGCCTTTTTCATGCTATGTTTCTGTGATTAGTTGTGAGCCAAGGATGTTGGATGCCCAGGGCCAGGGCAGGAGGCAGGGAGGCCTGGACGATTAGTCAGAGAATTAGGAATGGAAAGAAGGTAGTTCCCCCAAGACTGGTCTTGCAAGAGGGAACCAGTCATCAATAATAGCTTCTTGTCCATTGGGTTTCTATTATGTGCCAGGCTCTGGGCCGACACTGTAAATTACACATTTTATCTCATTTAATCCTCACAAGTAAACTTGCCAGATGTGCGTTGCTCTTGCATTTTTCAGATGAGGAAACTGAGGCCTGAGAGGTTACATACCTTTGCAGAGTTGCATGGGTAGCTGGGAGGGAACTTCATTCTGCTCTAGATTTCCTGACTCCCTCTGTAGCGCTCTGCGCCTTGTACCTAGAGTGACCTATAATTTATTGCCCAGACTGGAACACTTTTGAGAATGAAAGGAGGTGTAATTCATAATTACACCAGGACAGCAGGCATGAACTGGGCCTGGTCCAGGGGAAGGAGAAGCATGCTGTCTTACCTGCACCCCAGCTGGAGGCAGAGGGATACTTCCACCCACCTTTTGGAAGCAGACTGACAAGAAGGACATGGGCCCCTCTTCCCCATGCACCTTTCCTCCTGCGGGGAGTCATCTGTAGCCCCTGAGGGCCCTGCTGGCTTACCAGTTGCCCAACGCAGGCAGACCTGATGATTTTGCTTTTAAAATGAGGAACCTCAAATAACCACTGCTCAGCAAGCCTCTTTCATCCCCCGACCACCTTGGAGGAGGAGCTCCTTAACTCTCTCTGCCCTGTGTATCTGCCTTTTTCAGCCTTTGAGCACACCTGGGTTGGCACAATTCTTCTTTTTCCAAGAGTGGGCTCCGTTTATATATATGTATATTCCACCAGCAATCTTCTACTCCCAGGAATTCCTAAGACATTAAATTAGCAGAAAATTACATTAGTGCTAAGACCCAAACTCAGTTACCTGAAATACAAGTATTTATTGTGAGGAATAAAAGCACCTCATCTCTACCTCTCCACGCTGGGTCATACCCTCACACCGAATCTTATTAATACTGATTTTGTTTTAATTGGCAACATTTTTATTTTTTGGTAGGTGGTCTCAAAGGCACAGAGTATGTGATATGACATATCAGTCAGTGCAAGGCAAGCTTGTACATGGTTGTTCCACATGTGGTTTACTGGCTCTTTGGGCTACGGTCTGCAAATACGAATTCTGACAAAGGCCTTCAGAATCTCCCTTTACATGACCTGTCTCCCTGGGCTCTAGCTGTGTCAGCCTGCTCACTTCTTCTCTGACATGACGGATACTTTTATGTCGTATTTTTCCTCCACTCTCTGTTTTTCCACTGTCAAGGCTCAAGCCAAGTTCCCCTTGCACCTGGCAGCCTTCCTGAGCTCACTGCCTTTCGTTCTTATAGTTGTCACCGCTTTTAAGGGACAGTGCCTTGCACAGATGGGCGCTCAGTATGTCCTTGTTGGCTGATGGGGCAGATGCCTTGCCTTTTAGGGAGTTGTGTGCATTTCTGCTGGTAAGAGTGTGTGCTCCTTAGGAGCTGGGTCAGCTTTGTGGCCATCTCCTATCTCCTGCTCAGGTACGGTGCCTTACAGAGAGCAAAAGTATAGTGAGTACAGTAAGAGGTCACCTTAGCGTGCCAGGCTTTGTGTGTGCTAGCCCATTGAATCCTCTCAACAACATCCCAAAGTAGGTGTTATCCCATTTGTCAGAGGAAGAAACCCAAATGCAGAGAAGTATAACTTGCCCAGGGTCACCCAACTGGTAAGTGGTTGAGTTAGATTTTGAGCCCAAGGGTTCCAACTCCTGAGCCCAAGTTTCAGTTCCAAGAATTTTTTTTTATTGCAAATGTCCCCTTTTGCTCTTAAGGTAGGCCAAATGTTTCTTATGTAGTTCACCTAGCCAAGCTAGAATGCTTAGGTACACAGAGCAACATTTCTATAACAAGCAGAGAAGTCACTCTTCTCCTGAGTCTACCTACAGGACAGTGCAGGCATAATGTTTGGCAGCTACAGGCTCCTTAGTCTTGAGAAAAACCCCATCCAGCAGTGTTGGAAGAGGTGCCCCTTACAGAAGCAGAAAGAGAGTAAAATGTGTGTGTGTGTGCATGTCTGTGTGTTTTGTGCTCTAAATGACACCAATAAGAAAGTCAAAAAACAACCCACAAAATGGGAGATACTATTTGGAAATCATATATCTAATAAGAGGCTTACATCCAGAATTCTCAAAGAACTCATAATATAACAAAGACATATAATCCAGTTAAAAAATGGCAAAGGATTTGAATAGACATTTCTCCAAAGAAGATCTACAAATGGCCAATACACACATGAACAGATGCTCAACCTCCATGAGTCATTTAGGGAAATGCAAATCAAAACCACAATGGGATCCCACTTCACCTCCTACTGTTGTTGTATGCCCTCAAGTAGATTCTGACTCATATTGACTCTGTAGGACAGAATAGGACTGCCTCATAGGGTTTCCTAGGCTGTGATCTTTATTGGAGCAGATCACCAAGGCTTTTCTCTCGCAGAGTAGTTGGTGGGTTCTAACCACAGACCTTTTGGTTAGCAGCCAAGTGTTTAACCATTGTACCACCAAGGCTCCTTTCGCCCCTACTAGGATGGATATAATAAAAAAAAAGATAGAAAATAAGTGTTGGTGAGGATGTGGAGAAATTGGAATCTTCATACATTGCTGTGGGAGTATAAAATGGGGCCGGCACTTTGGCAAATAGTCTGGCAGTTTCTCAAAAAGTTAAGCATAGAGTAAGCTTGTTGTTAGGTGCTGTCGAGTCGGTTCCGACTCATACCGACCCTGTGTACAACAGAACGAAACACTGCCGGGTCCTGCACCAGCCTCACAACCATTGTTATGCTTGAGCCCACCGTTGCAGCCAGATGGCCCAGCAATTCTACCTCTAGGTATAGAAGCGAGAGAAATGAAACATATGTCCACACAGAAACTGGTACATAAGTTGTTCATAGCATCATTATTCACAATAATTGTAAAAACAGCTTGGGGGAGGTGTCTGGAAACCAGGCCTCCCCTGGCAAGGCTGATGGAAGGGCTGGATGCTGGAGACTGAACCCCTTTCAAGGACCTGCACAAGGGATCAGACTCCTGGGCCTAAGACTTACCAGGATGCTCTACCTCCACACTGGGGCAAACATCACAGGGAGGCTTGAGCAGCTGGGCTGCTCTTGTCCCTGAATTGGAGAAACTGGAGGTGCCAACAGAGGAGCTCAAGAACCAATCAACGGGGACTGAGTGTGTCAAGTCTGCACCATATTTCTGGAAAGCTCCATGCCTTTCCCCTCAGTTTAGTCCATAAATGAAATCTCATTTTAGAACAAACAGTTGATCTCACTCAAGCTTCTGGCTCTGTGGTCTGGGCGGGGCAGGGCTGTCCTGCTCACCCCAGGCCTGGGCCCAGGGCCACCTGCTCAACGGAAGGGGCCTAAGCAGAGGAGGTAGGCACTCGACTGGGGATGAGGGCCTTCCTGGTGCAGTGTCTGAGATCTGAGGCCTATGGTGACTTGGTCCCCCAGGCCTGGGCATAATTTGGGCCTCCTGTGTCCCTTCTGAGTCCCGGCAGATTCTCTGTGGAACCCAGATGATGCTTCCCACCCTCACACAGTGCCTCAGCAGCCCAGAGGAGATACTATTATCAGGGACCCAGTGGTTTTGGACTGCCAGCTCCATATACAGGGTAGTCCCTGTCTGCTCACCTTCGAAAAGGATCCCTTCCCCCATCCTCCAGTAGTCCAAGTGATGCTCTTCAGCGTCGTATAGAGAACTAAAGTATAGCGCACTCAGGCCAGCACACATAGGCCAAGGAGAACAAAGGCAGTCTTTTCCAGGAGAGCTGAGATTAAGACGCCCCGTTTCATCTGTCTCCAGGACAGACATTCTGCAGGACATAGGAGCCTAGGGCTTCTGCTCATAGAGGTCATGATACTCCTGCTGCTCCAGCTCGAGGTTATACTTCTCAGGTTCCCTGTTGGCATCTTCCATGTAGTCATTCACGAACTGGTCTGTGAGTGGGTGAAAATCGGCCTTGTCACCAAAGAAGTTGACAAACTGAGTTCCATTATAAAAGTAGCCTGCAGATAGGGGGTCTAGGTGGTGTTTCACGTGGATATTCCTGATTTCCTGCTGAGTCAGCATCCGCCTGGTCTTCAGGGCTTTCCTCTGAGGTTTTTGCTTAGCTGACTGCTGCAACTAGTCCTTGACACTTTCTTCAGGGAGCAGGTGATGAACACAAGGTAGTAATTCTGCTGCCCACTGATCTCTTGAGGTGCGCTTCTGGAGTCAGGTGGTAGAGTGTGTCCCTCCAACACCGGCACAGTGCTTAAGGAATTGGCTAGTGTGTTGTGGCAGACCTCCATGTTCCTCTCAGAGTAATTATGGGGTTTATTAGGGAAGAAATAGTTACAACGCAGGCTTGAGAACACTCAGGATACAGTTCTTCTATCAGGATAGCCTCTCCCAGCTGTGCTCGCAAGCACGTCTCTCCTTGGCCCTCAGTTTCTGCCCAAAGGCACTCACCTTTCTCTCTCTGTGGGCTGGGAAGCTCACTGCACCATCCCCTGTGCCGGGTTTCTGCTGCTGAGCCTCCCCTTCGTTGGTGGTGGTAGATTCCTGTCTCTTCTGGAATTGGCTCTCTTTTAAGGCAAAACTGACCAATCCCCGTGGTAGACCACAATTATCCTATCATACAGTCACTTGGGTGGGAGTTACAAAGTCATGGCTAGAAAGGGCACACACAAAATTAATTAATTGGGCCACAATAACCAAATAGTGGAAACTAACCAAATGGGTAAATAAAATGTGGTGTATCCATACAATGGAATATTTATTCAGATATAAAGGAATGAAGTGTTGATATATGGTACAACATGAATGAACCCTGAAAATATTATGCAGAGTGAAAGATGCCAGACACAAAAGGTTCCATATTGTATGATTCCATTTATATGAAAGTTCAGAATAGGCAAATCCAGAGACGCAGAAAGCAGGTTAGTGGTTACCAAGGGCTGAGGACGAGAGAGTGGAGAGTGACTGCCAGTGGATATGGGGTTTCTTTTTGACATGATTAAAATGTCTTGGAATCAGATAGTGGTATTAGCTCCATAACTCTTTAAGTATACCAGAAATCACTGATTTGTACACTTGAAAAAGATGAATCTTACGGTATATGAATTACATCTCAATAAAGCTGTTAGGAAAGATGACAAAAATGGAGCTGCTTAAGGTGGAGCTGGTCCAAGGGGCTTGTATCTTCCCCCATCTACTCTTTCTCTTGAACCCCCCCCCAACCTGGAGTGTTCCTCGAGATATCCTCAAGCACCCAGGGGGATAGTTTGGAGGGCCTCCATGGTTCTTCTGGCTTTGATATTGTATATGTATAAGAGACTGATGTGAAGGTTCATGTGGCAGCCAAAGAAAGCATAGAAGATGTTTTCTTCTGCCTGTGTCCCTGACTTTGAAAGGGGTGTGACCACCCAGCCTCCCAGTCTAAACCAAGTAGGAGAAGGTCATTGTATGGCCTGCCACTTCATGTACAGACCAGTCCTGTGCCAGAGACAAAGCAAAGGTTATGAAGAAAAAGAAGCGTGAGCTCCAGATTTCCTGTCATTCAAATGTGAAGGTCATATGGGGTTTACATGTTATTTCTGGAGGTAAAACAAACAAAAGAACAAAATAGACAATATCTTAAGATGGCCAAAAGAGCCTTTCTAAACACAAATACTGTTGTCTTAGTTCCTCCCTTGAAACCGTTCAGGGGTTTCTCATCAGCAACAGGATGACATCCAGTGCCAGGACCTCTGGTGGCCTGCTCCTGTCTTCTGCAGCGTGCACCCAGTCACATGGGCTTCCATACCCCGTTCCTTGACCTCGTCAGTGCTGTTGCCACCATCCTCTCGGCGAGCTCATATTCATCTTTCAAGATCCAGCTTCAATCGTCTCCTTGAATACTGTGGCCCTTCTCTCCACTAAACCATTCACTTCTTCTGTGTCTCCAGCCTTTGGCATTTGATTGTCATACTTAACATATCACGTAATGTTTTAGGCTGGGTTCTCTAGAGGAGCAAAATCAGTGAAGCATATGTATAAATATATATATATATATATATAAATATATATATATATAAATATATATATATATATAAATATTTACTTCAAGGAAATGGCTCATACAGTTGTAGAGGCTAGCAAGTCCCGAGTCTATGGATGAGGTGTCAGGTTGGAGGCTTTTCCTGACTCACGTGGTTGCAGGGACTGGCAAATCCCAGAATCTACAGGTCAGGCGGCAGGCTGCTAGCTCACATCCCAAGAACTGGAGGTCAGATGATGACCAGTCAGATGAATGATCGAGAGAGAGATAGAGCGAGCTTTGCCAGAACATCCATGTATATTGGATTCAGACCACATCTCCAAGGCAACTCCCCTATATCAGATCACGAAATGGAGGATAAGTACATAATACTGAGAATCACAGCCTAGCTAAAGGGCACATAACATTAACTATCACTCATTGTGTTTATTTCTGTTTGTCGGTACTTGTGAGGTTTATCACATTACATTCTTAAAGACTAGTAGTGTGCCTGTCAGATAGGAAGGATGGATGGGTAGACAGGTATGTGGATGAACGGATGGATGGTGGACAGGTGGATGGCTGGTTAGATGGTTGGATGGATGGATGATGGACAGTTGGACAGGTGGATGGATGGTTGGATGGTGATAGAATTGTGCAGTCTCTCCTGATTACCCAATTCCGAAAGTGAAAAGCCAAGCTCTTTGAATCAAAGCTCAAAGTTTAAAATGCAGATTAACATTTAAAAGATATATGTGTCATTTCTATTTGAGTCTCTCTTTGGGAAGCAATCTTTAGACATTTCTCAGTGTAAATAACTTTGGATGTGTTAGAAAGTTCACCAGTGTTTAAGTTCATTAAATTAATGTTGTCATTTTGAGCTGCTGAGTGTGTTGCAGGTTGTAAGCTGTTCATCACAGTTCTGTAATCCTGCAGGAGTGTCACCCTTGGAATGTGGACTGTATTAAAAATAGAAGAATTACCTTAAAGAGCCCTAGACCTGAAATTAAATGACTCGGGTCTGCCAGCTAATGCTGGGTGGCATTATCTATTCATTCATTTAGTCATTCTACTAAACTCTGAGTACCAAATTTGTGCCATGAACTCAGCTAAGAACTCGGGATGCCAAGGTAATAGCAAACGGTTCCTGCCCTGAAGGGGCTTACAGTCTCCTGGGGGAGAAGGTGAGTAAAGCAGAATTCAAGTATGAAAATATGAGGCATATGATGGAAGTTAGCACGGGGGCTGAGGTAGCATAGGAAGGGACACCCAGATCCCAAAGTTGGTGGTGGTGAGGAAAGCCTTATCACAGGAGATGACAGAGTCTTTACTACATGTCCTGCTTTCACCTGGCTACAGGTGAGGGATTGGATGCTGCACCAAGCGCAGAGAAAAGCATATGCAAAGGCACTGAGGGACCTGGGGAAAGTGAGGTGACTGTTATCAGGGACAGCAACATGAGAGCAGGTGATGGCCTCTGAGGATGAGCACTTTGACTGCAGTCATTGGAATACAGATGTTCCAGGGTAGTTTTTAAACCTTCAGTCACATTATTTTGTCTCTGTTTGCAGAAGATTGATGTACTTAGTCTTCCAACACTCACTTGCCCACTCGTCTCTTTATCCTTTGGGGAACAGGTGTGCTTGTGCACTACCCTGAGTCAGGTACTATGCTAAGCACTAGGCTCACGGTGGTGAATGAGACAACCCTCATGGGAGATTTAGCAGGGAGTTCTCATATTCTCTGCCTGCTCCTTGTTCACTCTGCTGCAGGAACACTACCGCTTCCTGCTTGCTGCTTGTCAAGCATACACCTGCCTCAGGGCCTTTGCACTGGATACAGGATGCCTTCTGTTGCCCTTCCAAATACCCCTGAGCTTATGGGTCCCCTTTTTTTTTTTTTTAATTTTTATTGTGCTTTAAGTGAAAGTTTACAAATCAAGTCAGTCTCTCATACAAAAATTTATGTATACTTAGTTGCTCTCCTCCTAATGAGACAACATGCTCCTTCTTTCCACCCTCTATTTTCATGTCCATTCAGCCAGCTTCTGACCCCCTTCTGCCCTCTCATCTCCCCTGCAGACAGGAGGTGCCAACGTAGTCTCATGTGTCTACTTGATCCAAGAAGTGCACTTCTCACCAGCATCATTTTCTATCCTATAGTCCAGTCCAATCCCTGTCTGAAGAGTTGGCTTTGGGAATGGTTACTGTCTTGGGTTAACAGAAGATCTGGGGACCATGACCCTCTGAGGTCCTTCTAGTCTCAGTCAGACCATTAAGTCTGATCTTTTTATGAGAATTTGAGGTCTGCATCCCACTGCTCTCCTGCTCCCTCAGGGGTTCTCTGTTGTGCTCCCTGTCAGGGCAGTCATCGGTTGTAGCTGGGCACCATCTACTTCTTCTGGCCTCAGGCTGATGTCATCTCTGGTTTATGTGGCCCTTTCTGTCTCCTGGGCTAGTAATTACCTTTTGTCTTTGATGTTCTTCATTCTCCTTTGGTCCAGGTGGGTTGAGACCAATTGATGCATCTTAGATGGCTGCTTGTTAGCATTTAAGACCACAGATGCCACTCTCCAAAGTGGGACGCAGAATGTTTTCTTAATAGATTTTATTATGCAGTTGACCTAGATGTCCCCTGAAATCATGATCCCCAAACCCCCACCCCTGCTACTCTGGCCTTTGAAGTGTTCAGTTTATTCAGGAAACTTCTTTGCTTTTGGTTTAGCTTATGGGTCTTTTACAAACATTATCAGTCAAGCAAAGAAAGCCTGGTCATATTATCCCTTCAGCAGTGTTAAGGAATCTGGGACCAGCTGTATACCAGAGACTCATTCACCTAAGGCGATGTTTGTTCCCTTCTATTTTTATCCCTATTCTTCTCTTTGTGGACTCGATAATTTGTTGAGTGTCTGCTTGATGCAAGGATCCACATGTGTAGAATTGTGGACCTGCCCTCCAGTAGCTAGTGGGGAAGCCAGACAGTGCAAGGCAGTCTAGAATAGTATCCTACGTGTTGAGTGTGCATGCCTAGTGCAGGTGTGTGCCTGACCTACTGGAAGCGAGGAGGAAGCATAGGTCTCTACTGGAAAGTCAGGGATGGCTATTGTCTCAGTCATCTAGTGCTGCTATAACAGAAATACCACAAGTGGATGGACTGACAAAGAGAAATTTATTTTCTCACAGTCAGTAGGCTAGAAGTCCAAATTCAGGGTGTCAGCTGCAGAGGAAGACTTTCTCTGTCGGCTCTGGAAGAAGGTTCCTTCTCATTAATCTTCCCCTGGACTAGGAGCTTCTCCTTGGAGGAACCCCAGGTCCAAAGGATGTACTCTGCTCCTGGTGCTGGTTTCTTGGTGGTATGAGGTCCCCTCACATCTCTCTGCACACTTCTCTCTTTTATATCTCAAAAGAGATTGGCTCAAGACATGATCCAATCTTGTAAATCCTGTCAATATAACTGCCACTAATCCATCTCATTAACATCATAGTGATAGAATTTACAACACACAGGGAAATCATATTAGATGTCAAAATGGTAGACAGTCATACAATACTGGGAATCGTGGCCTAACAAGTCGACAGATATTTTGGGGGGACACAATTCAATCCATGACAGCTACCTAGAGACAGTGTTTCTGGAATAAATCCCCTGGAAATGTTTTGATTTGTGGGTTAGAGGGTCTAGGCTGGAGGCACAATCTACAAGTGGATAGAAAGGGTAGATGATGAATTTAGGAAACTCCATATGGAGCTGGGGCTGATAAGATAGAGGAGACCCAGATCATAAAGAGTGAGCTGTATAACGTTGATATGGAGCCATTTGAAGGGCTTTGAGCATGGCATTTCCAGAACAGACTTGCATTTTAATTCAGTTTATTTGGATACTCCAGCCAGGCCGTGTGTCTGGCCTCTGAATGCCCCTTACCAGTTCCCAGCCCTTTGCTCCTGCCATTCATCCTCTGCTGATGTTGTCTTCCCTGTGTATGCTGCTGGCCCCACTTCTACCCATTCTTCAAAGCTCAGTTCAAATCCCATCTCTCCTAGGATGCTTCCCTTGACCTTTCTAAGCCCTGATTCCCTCTTTTCCTCTCCTTCTCGGAACTTCTTTGCCACCGTTTTCTATGTTAGTCATTTGGAGAATGGACATGGTTTGTGGTTCCAGCCTTGTTAGCCAATGAATTTGTGATCTTAAGCATATCATGTGACCCTTCTGTGTCTTACTTTCTTCATCTACAAAATGGGCATGATAATAATACTTCCCGTATAAGGAAAATAAACAGATCCACATTTGCTTTCTTCCCTGTACAAATGTAGCCTGGGCTTGATCTTTTTCCCATTAAATGCCATTCCTAGTGGGGTTTGAAGCCACAGGGCTCTAAAAAAAAAGCTAGCCATGTTTTATTTCTCTTCTTGTTGCATTGTCTAGCACCATTCACTCTACCACAGGGTGGTGGGGAGAACGTAGCATTAGTCCCTCTCAGATTTGAATGTGGCCCTGTCTCTTACTTTACCTGGTTTGGCAAAATACTTAACCACTTTATGAACCTTGGTTTCTTCATTGCAGAAATGGGGGTAGTACAGTCTTCTATACTACCACTTGTCAGTGTGTTGTATTGTGGGGGCTTGCATGTTGCTATGATGCTGGAAGCTATGCCATCTGTATTTCAAATACCAGCAGGGTCACCCAGAGCTTCCAGACTAAGACACACTAGTCTTAGTCTAGTGGTCTACTTCCAAAAATTAGCCCGTGAAAACCCTATGGATCACAAAAGAATATTGTTCGATATAGTCCTGAAAGAGGAGCCCCCTAGGTTGGAGGGCAGTACACAATCGCTGCAGCAATGGGCTGGACCATACCGATGATCCTGAAGATAGCACAGAATCCTGCAGTGCTTTGTTATATTGTTCATAGGGTTGCCATGAGTCGGAACCAACTTGATGGCAACTAGCAACATGATCTGTTACCTCCCTTTGTGTTAGGATTGAATCAGATGGTGCCCAGGTCAGAATAGGTGCTAGTTAAGTAGCTTAATCAAACCAAGATAACCTCGTTATTTGATGTAGTCCCTGACATTTCTTGATTCTTGTTAACAATAACAAGATTCTTGATTCTCCTAACAATATTGTCATAAGAAATAAAAAACATCTTCTTTCTCTTGGGGAATCAATTCAGAGTTGCTCTTGTTTGTGAAGACCTCTTCCTTTCCACCCTTGACCATCTTCCAAAAGTCCATGGCACCTGTCTGGTGTCACCTTGCCCTTCAGATGACCTTGTTTTTGCTGCCAGAGTTTGCCTATCTGTGCTTGCCATGAGAAACCACCTCTGTCCACAGAACTTTTCCAGATCCACTGACGGATCATCTCAAAGCTTCTTCTCCTTGCCTATATTGCCTTAATTTCTCGTTCCTCTGCCATTAAGTAGGTATTGATTTCTATTAAGATAAACATCAGGATTTATTGAGCCGAGAGGTAAATACTGACAGAAGCAGGGAGGTGTGACCTGAGTAGGGAGGGAATTCTGGCCCTGCAGCCTGCCTGCTGCTTAGCAGGTGGAGTTCTAGCTCATGGCCCACCTTGGCCTGGGCAGATAATTAAAGTCTTGGACCAGGTAAAGAGGGTCTTTATGCATCTTGTATTCCAGTATTCCCAGCCTCAGCAGAGGGTGGGTGTCACGTTACTTTTGGAAGGAAGGAAAGGAGAGAGGAAGGAGTACAGTTCTTCCCTCTTCTATCTTGAAATAATTCTCTCCTGCTTATTGAGTCCACCTGGGCGTAGTTGAGGGTGTGAATGGTAACCCCTTTACAACTGTCTTAGTTCGCTAGCACTCCTATAGAAATGCCACAAGTGAGTGGCTTTAATGAACAGAAATTTATTTTCTCACGGTTCAAGAGGCTAGAAGTGCTAACTTAGGGTGCCAGCTCTAGGGGAACGCCCCCTGTCTGCTCTGGGGGAAGATCCTTGTCTTGTTCAGTTTCTCATCCTTGGTTTGAATTCAGAGCCCCTTGGTGATCTCCAGGTGGCATCAGTTTTTCTCCAGTTGTGCATCCTTGCTTCTGTGCCTAATCTCCTTTTGTATCTCAAAAATGAGTTGTTTAAAACACACCCTACGCTGATAAGGCCTCATTAACTTAAAGAAAATCCTGTTCCAAAATGGGATTACATGCACAGGTGTGTTGTTGTTATTAGGTGCCACTGAGTTGATTTTTGACTCATGGCGACTCCATATGACAGAATAGAACTGCCCCATAGGTTTTGGTTTTCTTGGCTGTAATCTTTAGGGGAGGAGATCTCCAAGTCTTTCTTCCGCAGAGCTGCTGGGTGGATTCATACCACCAGCCTTTTGTGCCACCAGCACTCCTTATCCACAGGTATAGGGGTTAGGCTTCACAACATATATTTCTGGGAGACACAATTCAATCTATAACAGGAATGCAATGACTGGGAGCCCTATTTCACACTTCTGTCTGTGGCTTCGAAGCATCACCAGCCTAATCAGTAAGGCCCTGTAGAGGTCTTTGTGTTCTGGACCCTTACTTAGTACTGAAGTACTTCCTGTTCCCTCTGCCTTCCTCACCTCCCTTTCATGCTCTCTCTTCCACCCTTCCCATCTAATTGCATGTGGAATTTTCAGCAGGAAGAAAAAAATGTGTTTCATCATTGACACTCCTCTAACTGGTTGTCTTCCTTTCAGAGCCCTGTGCTGGGTCCGCCAGTCACTCTGGCACGCTCCATTGCCCACGTGGCCACACGTACTCAAGCCTGCATTTCCTTACACACTTTGGATCTGCTGCCCTCTGTCACTGTCACTGGGGCTCCTGCCTGTCTTCAGCCTCCTGTTCCTCCCACCTGCATGTATTGTCTCCCTTGGCACTTATGCTGGTTCCTACTCTGCTCTCCATCAAGCATCCTTTGACCCTTCCTCTTTGAAATTGTGCAGCTGCCTTCAGCTGACATTTCAGCATAATTCCATTTTTGAAGGAAGGAACTGGTTTAGTGTGCACTAGCTCCAAGTTTGTCTTTATGATATTTTGTCTCCCTTATCCTCCTCCCTGCCTTGGCTACAGCTCAGGAATGGGCCAGTGATGAGTTCCTGTTGGACTGGTGCTGGGTCAGGCTCTGCTAAGACTATGGCATGAATGATGTCCCCCAGGGAGGTCATAACACATGTGTAGTGGAGGAGAAAAGGAGGCTGAGGCTGTCTGTGTAGATGGCAAGGCTAGCTGAGGTCCTGAAAGACAAAATTACTGTTTATGTCTAGCACAGATACTATCTTCCAATCCTGTCTTAGTCCTTCTTTGAATTCAGACCCCCTGTTCCCCCTTTTAAGGAGCCCTGGTGCTGCAATGGTTAAAGCCTTGACTGCTAACTGGAAGGTTGGCTGTTCAAGCCCACCCAGTGGCTCCGAGAGTGGTGATCTGTTCCTGTAAAGATTAAAAATCAAACCCATTACTGTTGAGTTGATTTTGACTCATAGTGACCCTATAGGACAAAGTAGAACTGCCCCATAGGGTTTCGAAGGAATGACTGGTGGGTTCGAACTGCTGACCTTTTGGTTAGCAGCTAAATGCTTAACCACTGTGCCACCAGGGCTCCCTGTAAAGATTACAGCCTGGAAAACCCTATGGGGCAGTTCTGCTCTGTCATGTGGGGTTGCTATGAATTGAAAATTGACTCGACAACACCCACCAAGAACAACAGCATTCCCCCCTCACCCTGATTCCTTTAGGAAACCTCTCTTATGCCCCTCACCCCATTCTGTCTGATATCAGAGCTCTTATGTGTGTACAATCCTTGGGGTCAACAATACTGCCTTTTTCTTTTCTTGTTTTCACCTCAGCACCTTATGGAACATTACACATAGTAGGGCTTCTAAAAGCATCTGTAGGGTGAGCTGACTAGCAGAGGAAAGGCGTGGGGATAGTAATCTCTGAAATTCTTTGCTCATTACCCATGTCTGAAGTTGTTCTCTTTTTTAGTTTTTATTGTTCTTTAAGTGAAAGTTTGCAAATCAAGTCAGTTTCTCACACAAAAACTTATTGCTATATATTCCCAATTGCACTCCCCCTAATGAGACAGCCCGCTCCCTCCCTCCACTCTCTCTTTTCATGTCCATTTCACCAGCTTCTAACCCCCTCCACCATCTCATCTCCCCTCCAGGCTGCAGATGCCAGCATAGTCTCGAGTGTCCACCTGATCCAAGAAGCTCACTCATCACCAACATCCCTCTCCAACCCATTGTCCAGTTCAATCCCTGTCTGAAGAGTTGGCTTTGGGAATGGTTCCTGTCCTGGGCCAGCAGAAGGTCTGGGGGCCATGACCACTGGGGTCCTTCTAGTCTCAGTCAGACCATTAAGTCTGGTCTTTTTATGAGAATTTGGGGTCTGCATCCCACTGCTCTTCTGATCCCTCAGGGGTTCTCTGTTGTGTTCCCCGTCAGGGCAGTCATCGGTTGTAGCCGGGCACCATCTAGTTCTTCTGGTCTCAGGCTATTGTAGTCTCTGGTTTATGTACCCCTTTCTGTCTCTTGGGTTCGTAATTACCTTGTGTCCTTGGTGTTCTTCATTCTCCTTTGGTCCAGATGGGCTGAGACCGATTTATGCATCTTAGATGTCTGCTTGCAAGTGTTTAAGACCCCAAAGTGGGATGCAGAATGTTTTCTTAATAGATTTTATTATGCCACTTGTCTTAGATGTCCCCTGAAACCGTGATCCCCAAAACCCCGCCCCTGCTACACTGGCCTTTGAAGCATTCAGTTTATTCAGGAAACTTCTTTGCTTTTCGTTTAGTCCAGTTGTGCTGACCTCCCCTGTATTGTGTGTTGTCTTTCCCTTCACCTAAAGTAGTTCTTACCTGTTATCTAGTGAATCCCCCCTCCCACTCTCCCTCCCTCCCCCCTCTCATAACCATCAAAGAATATTTTCTTCTGTGTTTAAACTATTTCTCGAGTTGTAATAATAGTGGTCTTATACAATATTTGTCCTTTTGCAACTGACTAATTTCACTGAGCATAATACCTTCCAGATTCTTCCATGTTATGAAATGTTTCACAGATTCATCGCTGTTCTTTATTGATGCATGGTATTCCATTGTGTGAATATACCATAATTTATTTATCCATTCATCCATTGGTGGGCACCTTGGTTGCTTCCATCTTTTTGCTATTGTAAACAGTGCTGCAGTGAACATGGGTGTGCATATACCTGTTCGTGTAAAGGCTCTTATTTCTCTAGGATATATTCCATGAAGTGGGATTGCTGGATCATATGCTAGTTCTATTTCTAGCTTCTTAAGGAAGCGCCAAATGGATTTCCAAAGTGGTTGTACCATTTTACATTCTCACCAGCAGTGTAGAAGTGTTCCCATCTCTCCACAGCCTCTCCAACATTTATTATTTTGTGTTTTTTGGATTAATGCCAGCCTTGTTGGAGGGAGATGGAATCTCATTGTAGTTTAGATTTGCATTTCTGTAATGGCTAATCATCGTGAGCATTTCCTCATGTATTTGTTAGCTATGTGAATGTCTTCTTTAGCGAAGTGTCTTTTCATATCTTTTGCCCATTTTTTAATTGGGTGATTTGTCTTTTTTGTAGTTGAGTTTTTGTGGTATTGTGTAGATCTTAGAGATCAGGCACTGATCAGAAATGTCATAGCTGAAAACTTTTCCCAGTCTGTGGGTAATCATTTTTACTGTTTTGGTGAAGTCTTTGGATGAGCTTAGGTGTTTGATTTTTAGGAGCTCCCAGTTATCTAGTTTTTCTTCTGCATTTTTAGTAATGTTTTATATACTGTTTATGCCATGTATTAGGGCTCATAACATTGTCCCATTTTTTTCTTCCATAATCTTTATCATTTTAGATTTTGTATTTAGGTCTTTGATCCATTTTGAGTTAGTTTTGCACATGGAGTGAGGTATGGGTCTTGTTTCATTTTTTTGCAGATGGATATCCAGTTACACCAGCACCATTTGTTAAAAAGATTGTCTTTTCCCCATTTAACTGCTTTGTTGCCTTTGTCAAATATCAACCACTTATATGTGGATGGTTTTATGCCTGGATTCTCAATTCTGTTCCATTTGTTTATGTATCTGTTGTTGTACCAATACCAGGCTGTTTTGACTACTGTGGCAGTGTAATAGGTTCAAAGATCAGGTAAATTAAGGCCTCCCACTTTCTTCTTCTTTTTCCATAATACTTTACTTATCCGGGGCCTCTTTCCCTTCCATATGAAGTTGGTGATTTGTTTCTCCAGCTCCTTAAAAAATGTTGCGATTTGGGTTGGAATTGCATTAAATGTATAGATCACTTTTGGTAGAATAGATATTTTTATAATGATAAGTCCTCCTATCCATGAGCAAGGTATGTTTTTCCACTGAAGTTGTTTTCTTGAGAGCCCCAGAGATGGTATGCCTCCCTCCTGCTTGGACTCTAGAGGTCGAACTTCTTTCGTCGTGAACTCAACTCTGAGCTTGCTTTGCAGTAACCTGGAAATTAATTTATGCATTTTCCCTTTTGTAAGAACTTCATAAAGTTCTTTGAAACTTGAATTTTTTTTCTTTCTTGTAATTATCCTTGTACTGGGTTGAATAGTGTCTCCCCAAAATCTTTGTCCACCCAGAAGCTCAGAATGTGACCTTATTTGGAAACAGGGTCTTTACTGATGTAATCAGGTTAAGATGAAGTCATACTGGATCAGGGTGGGCCCTAAATCCAATGACTGGTGTACTGATAAGAAGGGAAATTTGGACACAGACACTCAGGTAAGAGACACAGAGGAGACTCATTGGGAGGGAAGCCCTGTGTAAATGGAGGTAGAAATTAGAGTTATGCTGACAAAAGCCAAGGAATACAAAGGACTGCTGGGAGCTGCCAGAAACCAGAGAGGCATGGGGCAGATTCTCTCTCAGAGCCCTTAGAAGGAAGCAGCTGTACCAACACTTTGATTTCTGACCTCTGGCCTCCTGAACTGTGAGGGAATAGATTTGTTTTAAATCACCTAGTTTGTGGTAATTTGTTATGGCAGCCCAGGAAACTGATGTAGCCCTCAGCTGCTGTCTTGTTTAAATAAGTCTTTGTTAGCCCATATCTGACTCCTGTACTTGGACTTTTGACTCCTATTATCCTCCCACTCTCTTCCTGTCGATACCAGAGGGGTCTTCCTCCAAGGCTGTACCATTCCCTGCTCAAAAGCCTTCTGTGGCTTCGTATTGCCTAGAGAATAAGAGACTAAGCCCAGGCATTATTACCTTCATACTGACTGCCTTCCATGATCTTGTACTAACTTCCCTTTCCAATTTTATCAAAACAGCTTGCCCCTCAACCTCAACTCCAGCCCAAGACCCCATTACTGGACACACCCTTGCTCCAGCCATAAAAGTTGGTTCCCCAAATAGATACATTGCTCTTCTGTCTCCATGCTGTTATCCACGCAGTGCCCACCCCCTTCCTCCTTGGCCATCCTCATCTTCTCTATAGAGCCCAGTTTAACTGTTTCCTCTACCAATACATGTCCCCTATTTGGTCTTGTCTGAATTATTTTTCCCTTATTAGGATCACCATTATACCCACTTCTGTTATGGGACTTACTATTTTGTACCTTCTACTATGACTCTTTCATATGTTCTTGTCTGTTCCATTCAATTCTAAGGGCATGCACGGAAAAAAAAAAAAAAACGCATTGCTGTTGAGTTGATTCTGACTGATTGTGACCCCATAGATTTTCCAAGGAGCAGCTGGTGGACTTGAACTGCTGACCGTTTGGGTAGCAGCCAAGCTCCTAACCACTACACCGCAAGCACAGTATATACCCCATAAAGTGTAGCTTGGTCCTGTGCGTGTAACAAGCGCTCAGTGCGTTTTCATCCAATTGAAGAACTTTTGCTATCGTTGTTGTCACAGTTTTTGTTATTGTTATTTTCATCTTCATCATTAATGTCTTCATACTAGTAAGAAAAAATAGGTACCATCAAGCTGACTCTGACTCATGGCCATCCCGTGTGTGTCAGCATTGAACTGTGCTCCCCCAGGTTTTCGGTGGCTCATTTTCGGAAGTAGATCATCAGGTTGTTCTTCTGGTGGACTTGAACCTCCAGCCTTTTCTGTTAGCAGCGGAACATGTTAACTGCACCACCTGAAAAAACCAATCCCACTGCCGTTGAGTCAATTCCAACTCATAGTGACCCTGTAGGACAAAGTAGAACTGGCCCATGTGGGTTCTAAGGCTGTAAAAACCTTATGAAAGCAGACTGCCACATCTTTTCCTACAGAGCAGCTGGTGGGTTCGAATCACCCACCTTTCGGTTAACAGCTGAGCACTTAACCACTGTGCCACCGAGACTCCTTTTGTACCACCAAGAGACTCCAATATCTTCATAGTGACATAGAATTGATGAAGTTATTTCTTTTCCAGGATCTCAGTTGTAGCTCTGACTGCAGTCTATAAGACAGAAATACCAAAAACAAAGATTTAAAAAAAAAATGTTAAGGTTGCACCCAAGACTTTCATCTTCAGGTTCAGCACCCAGGAAAACGATACTGCTGCAGACAAGGAGATAAGCCGTTTTCCGTGCTGAAGGGATGTGAGGTCCAGAGCTGCCAACAAGTATAAACAGAGCACCACACATCTGCAGGATGTGCCTGCTCTGGGCTTCCACCTGTCAACTGTGTGGGCTGCCCTTAGGTATCTGACTTAGAAAATGTCCCTTCAGGATACTTCTGGGAAATGTTCATGAATGTATTTCCCCTTTGTGCTCCTGGGTTTGAGGACTTTCTTATTCTTTTCATCTGGACCTTTAAAGTCAGTGGGGACTTAGTAAGTTATTTGTATTGTGAACGGTCTCTCATGTTTGCTAAGCATCCCACTTAAAAGGAACTTGCACTTTTAGGTTTTCATGCAGCCCTCATAATAATCCTGTGAAAATAGTTGTCCCCCCGCCACATTCCACAAGTGAGTCAGTTGAAGTTCAGGAGGCATTAGTGTTTTGCCATGGTCCCTGGATGGTGCAAACAGTTTGTGCTCTGCTGGTAACTAAAAAGTTGACCACTTAAACCCACCTGCAGCACTGTGGAAGAAAAGCCCTGGCGATCTGCTTCCGAAAGAAAACCGTATGAAGCAATTCTACCCTGTAACACATGGTGTCGCCATGAGTCAGAACTGACTCCAAGAGCACAAGACAACAACAGTATGTTTAAGTGACTTGTCCAAGGTCTTACAGCTGGAAAGCCAAGATTTCAATCTAGATCTCGTCACTTCCAGTCCTTTTTTCCCTACACACACCTGATCCCAAAGTCACTTTTACTTAGATGATCTTAATCATCTGAGCAGCTGCAAATTATAAAACCCAGTTATATTGTTTGACAGCACACTGCTGAATTCCACTTCTCTCTCTTTCTGTTTTCTCATGTATTCCACCAAGATTTGCTTTGCCTTATTTTTGGAGGGGGGCGGGGGGTGGTTAAATATACATAACAAAACATATACCAGTCAACAGTGTCTGCATGTAAAATGCAGTGACCTTGGTTCCAGCCTTCAGTTTGTGCCACCTTTCTCCACAACCGTTCCCAAACTGTCTCACCATCATTATCACAAACTCATTGCACCCTTAAGAGTCTCATGCATTTTTTTTTTGAATTGCTATTGTAAGTTGGATCATGTACAGATAATCATTTAAAAGAGTGTGATGCCTGAAATGCAGACATTCTTTCTAATGAGGCTAAACCGTTATTTGGTTGACCAGTGAAGTTAGGGAGTAGTTTTGGTTCAAGATTTAAAGATTTCCTCAGGGTAATACTTTCAGGAGGTCATCCTGTCCAGCGGCTCCAGAATGTCTGGATTCCATGAGAATTTGAAATCCTTTTCTGCATTTTTTTCCCTTTTGATGAGGACTCTGCTATAAATTCTTGATCTAAATCAGGGCTTTGAACTGGTTCGTTCTGGTTTGAACTTATGCTGAGAATTTGCATTTCTAACAAGTGCCCAGGAAGTTATACATAAGAATCACCTAGGGATTTTGTTAAAATGTAGATTCTGATTCAGTATATCTGGGGTAGACATGTTCTGTATTGGTAGCCGGGCAACATCCACTTCTTTTAGTTTCATGTCAAAGGAGGCAGTTGTCCATGGAGGTGATTGGACGTGACTTGCATTGCCTTCACGGATTTCCTGACCCTCCTTCTTTTGATGCTCCTTGCTTTGCTTTTAAAGCTAAGAATTTCTGGTTTCCTTTCACTTGTTCAAGAATCTCATTGGAAAAAAGGACCCAGGAGCTGCTCTCCCAGAGCGGCCTCTAGTGCCCTACAAGGGGGGTCAGGTGGTTATCCTCATGCAGTGCTGTCGCTTCAGTTGTGGAAGATTTTCTTAGCAACCATCATGTGCTCTGCTGCCAGATCACTCAGACCCACCATTTCACTCCTTTAAACTTCTCATGGCCTTCAAGGACCTATTCAGTCTGGTCCCTGTCCTCCTTGCAGCCTTATCTCTGGCCAGTTCCTTCTCTGACGTTCCGCCTTCCAGCCTTATGTCACCACAAACCGTGTTCCCCAGCCTCTTGGCCTCCAGGTGTGTACTGTTAAATTGGCTCTCAGGACTGGGAGATGAGTGGTGGGGAGAGAAAGAAAAGAAAGAAAAATGCCCTGACATATGCAGTATTTGCCTCTTTCTGTGGTATAAACTCTACGTATCACCAGAGAAGCCAGCTCCAGCTGGAATGCTGCTCTCTTCACCTGCCTGACTCCTGATTACTACTGGGATGTGGTTCAGATGGTACTTCCTGCAGCAAAATTTTCTGGATCAGGACGCACCTATGTCCTGGCTAAAGAATTGCCCTGCTCTGGGTTCCCACAAGTAGCCCTGTGGACTTTGGTCGTAAATAGCACTTAACAGACAGTGTTGTAAATGTGTGTGCTTGGTCTTCTTGCATCTATGTTCTGCACTCTTTCGGTAGGTAGGGGCTGTGTCTGGATTCATTCCTCTAACCCGGCACCAAGTACAAGGTTAAAGACATAGAAGATGCTTAACAGATGTTTGTTGAATATAGGCTTTTTTTTTTTTTTTATCAACAAAGAAACAGTAACCTTTGTAGTTAATTCAAGAGGAGTGCTTGATGTTGTTGCAGTTTCTAATTCCAGACATTTTAGTTATAAGACATAGAGATCTGGTCACATGTGAAAAGAGGCCCAAGCCCGTTGCCGTCAAGTCGATTCCGACTCATAGTGACCCTATAGAAGGACAGTGTAGAACTGCCCTGTAGAGTTTCCAAGGAGCACCTGGTGGATTTGAACTGCCAACCTTTTGGTTAGCAGCCATAGTAGCACTTTACTACGCCACCAGGGTTTCCTGAAAAGAGGAGTGATGTTATTTATGAGATGCAGGTATATGCCAGAAAACCCAGGAACAGGAAGTAAGGCCTGGTTTTGACCTGAGCATTTAGGAACTGAAACTGTTTCCTTCAGGGTTTAGGAGATAGAGGGTCTGTCTGAGTCCATGGGTGGTGCAAATGGTTAGGTTCTTGACTACTAGCCAAAAGGTTGGCACCTCCAACCCACCCAGAGGCTCATTGGAAGACAGGCCTGGCAATCTGCTTCTGAAAGGCCACAGCCTCGAAAACCCTATGGAGCAGTTCTACTCTGTACACATGCAGTCTCCATGAATCAGAATCGACTAGACAGCAGCTAACAACAGCAGCAGGGTTTGTCTGGTTCTCTGTCTCTTTTCCTCCACCTTTTTCCTCTGACTTGCTGTCTCTCTATCTCGCACCCTCGCCTCATTCACTCTTCTTGTCTTCTTCCTCTATTCATTCTTCACCTGCGTTTTTTGATCCTTTCTCCTCTCCAGCTTCCCCTGCTTTTTCATCTTTTGCACAACCCAGTGTGGTGTTCATAGTGCCAATTCTAAGTGACCTGTTAGCTCAGGCACCTCGCACCAATTAGAACTTATCTTTAAGTATCACTTAGCTAAAACGTCCATGAGAAGGAATGTGATTGGCTCAGCAGTGCCCTTGAAGCTCCTTGCACCTGTCTTGGGTTAGGAATCTGTGACGGATGTAGTGGGGAGGGCAGACTCAGGGTGAGACATGCAGACAATGAGGGACCTTTCTAGGAAACTCAGTAGGAAAGTGGCTCATTCGAAATGGTACAGTCCTAAGCTCAGTTGAAACGAAAAGTGATGGTAAACAGTTATTGGGGTAGGGGAGCCATTTCTCTCTCAGTAAAATGATTGTGGGTTGGGATATAACGAGCACAGCCCATCGGCCATGTGGCTAGCCAATCCTCTGTTGGCTCGTGTTGTTTCTACCCTGTAAGAATCTAAATCTATTAAAATAATCATGGCTTCAGCTTCTGTGACTGCCTCTGGGAGTCCAGTCAACACATTAATTAATTATCCTCAGTGTGAACAGATTTCCCTTAAAAAGCCTCCTGTCTGTTTATTTTTTTAGCCTCGTTTTGTGCCTTCCAATTTTTCCAACCTAGTTCCCCTTATATATTGGCTACTGTCTTAGGTTTCTCCTCAGTGTCTGGTTTGACTCTGCAGTGCTGTCTTCAGGTGAGCCCACGGTGCTTTTGATGGAGCACACTTAGCCCAGGCGCCCTTGATGCAAGAGGATGGGTCCTTCCGTCTTGGTATTGTCATTCTTGGATGTTTGTTCTCTGGACACGGTCAGTTGGTGTGCTAATAAGGAATCCTGAGCTGATGATAAATATCAGCACAGGTGGTGTGACTGAAGGGAAAGTATAGATGGTGCCTAGAATTTTCTGCAGCCAGAGGAAAAAGTTGTCTACACTGCAGTATGTTGTGATTAAGCCTTTCTCCAACTGGTTTATCTCACAAAGTGTCCCAAAAACCTAGAAATTAGAATGAAAAAAAAGAAAAGAAAACTTTAGGACTGTTGGAATGGAAGTAATGAGAACAGAGTAATGACAAAGGGATCTCTCAGGGGTTGAAATTTAATGGTGAATGGAATGGGCAGGCCCAACATAGGAGGATTGGAAGAGAGATGGGAAGCCTAATCTTTGAGACAAAGTGACCCTAGAGGAATGTGTTTGAAAGGAAATTTCAGGACATGGTTGGTTAAGTGATTCCATGTATGGTTTTCGTAATCGTCATTCTTCATGCATTCAGGCTTTTGTTTTTTGTTTTTTCATTTGTTGCATTGGAGAGGTAAGTGCCAGCTGGTTTCTTAACCACATTCCTTAGTGTTTAGATGTTCACAGAAGCATCTGTTGGGTCAAAAGCCTTCTCAGATAACCTGTGGCTCAGAGCACTCTTGTCCCACTTAGGCACTTCAGTCTCCGGGAGTGGATTTATTGGCCCTTCAAGGCGCCTTTGTGGCTTTTATGGATTTCTGCAGGGTCATAATATGACCCCAAGGAAGTACTTACTAGGTAAGGAGAAGAATTGGGTCAAGAAGGAGTATGGGGCCCTATCAATACTGGGAGTAAAAAAGCCCTTACTCTCTGGTGGCGTCTGAGAGCATATTTACAAAATACTTCTCCGAAAGAGGCCCTTCCTGGATAGAAAATATTGGCCTTTCACTCCTAGGGAGCCAATCGAAGGTACGGCCTGGGATGTCTCCCAGTAGCTTGAGAGTGTTACGCCATTGGATGTTACAATAAATACATAAATAACATCCAGTACTCACATAAATAGCAAAAATAATATCTAGCACTCACATACATAACAAAAAAATTCAGCATTTACGTACATGAATATGTCCTTAAATTACATGTGTAACATACATAAATAACATACAACACTCACAGTGTGGGACGGATGGGTGGGAGAATGAGAGTGAATGGAGTTAAATTCGTGAAAGAAGAGCCTCACAGACGTGACCCCCAAACAGTAACAACTTTTAGTCTACTTGGAGAGACGGAATATAACATACACAACTAAGAGGAGTATTCTCTGAGTATTAATTTATCAAATAAATCATTTGGGTACTGTTGTTGTTGTTGTTAGGTGCCGTCGAGTTGGTTCCGACTCATAGCGACCCTATGCACAACCGAACAAAACACTGCCCGGTCCTAAGCCATCCTCACAGTCGTTGTTATGCTTGAACTCATTGTCGCAGCCACTGTGTCAATCCACCTGGTTGAGGGCCTTCCTCTTTTCCACTGACCCTGTACTTTGCCAAGCATGATGTCCTTCTCCAGGGACTGATCCCTCCTGACAACATGTCCAAAGTATGTAAGACGCAGTCTCTCCATTCTTGCCTCTAAGGAGCATTCTGGCCACACTTCTTCCAAGACAGATTTGTTCGTAAAAACCCAACTAACAGTGTATTAAACAAATAGTTAATTCGTCCTACCATAAGAGCTTGGTATTAGGTGGTTGTTGACCTGTGCTTCAGTATGTTTGGTGCCATACAGGCATCTCTGCAGGTCTTTTGACCTTCCCTTCATCTTTGCGGAATGGCCATAGGAACTCCGAGCATCAGCAGACACTCCCCAAGAGCTGGTTCTTAACATTTTCCTGCACATCTCTGCCTGTGCACCTTGAATTGGCAGCAAGTCTTTAGAGTCACTATGAGTTAGAATCGACTTGATGGCATAGGTTTTTTGGGTTTTGAACGGATAATGAAAAAGCAAAACTAAACCCATTGCCATCAAGTCAATTCTGACTCACAGTGACCCTGTAGGACAGAGTAGAACTGCCCCATAGGGTTTCCAAGGCTGTAATCTTTACAGAAGCAAACTGTCACATCTTTCTCCCAGGGAGCAGCTGGTGAGTTTGAGCCACGATCCTTTTGGTTAGTAGCCGAGTGCTTCAACCACTGCACCACCAGGGTTCTTAACACACAGCAGAGACTCAGTAAATATTTATCGAACAAGTGCACAGGTGTATGTAGGGTTGCTAGATAAAATACAGTACTCCTTGTTAAGTTTGAATTTCACATAAACAACTAACAATTTTTAGTGCAAGTGTATTCCAAATATTGTATGAGATATCCTGGAAAAAAAAAAATTCCTTCTTCATCTGAAATTCACATCTGAGCATCTATCCTGTGTTATTATTTCCTAAATCTAGTTATAGGAGCCAATTAGGGAAATAGATTTGAGGGTGTGCTTTTCGACAGTTCGAATCCACCAGGTGCTCTTTGGAAACTCTGTGGGGCAGTTAGTTCTACTCTGACCTATAGGGTAGCTATGAGTCGGAATTGACTCGATGGCAACAGGTTTTTTTTTTTTTATAACTTTTATTAAGCTTCAAGTGAACATTTACAAATCCAATCAGTCTGTCACATATAAGTTTACATACATCTCACTCCCTACTCCCACTTGCTCTCCCCCTCTTGAGTCAGCCCTTTCAGTCTTTCCTTTCGTGACAATTTTGCCAGCTTCCCTCTCTCTCTATCCTCCCATCCCCCCTCCAGACAAGAGTTGCCAACACACTCTCAAGTGTCCACCTGATATAATTAGTTCACTCTTCATCAGCATCTCTCTCCCCCCCGATGACCAGTCCCTTTCATGTCTGATGAGTTGTCTTCGGGGATGGTTCCTGTCCTGTGCCAACAGAAGGTCTGGGGACCATGGCCGCCGGGATTCCTCTAGTCTCAGTCAGACCATTAAGTTTGGTCTTTTTATGATAATTTGGGGTCTGTATCCCACTGATCTCCTGCTCCCTCAGGGGTCCTCTGCTGTGCTCCCTGTAAGGGCAGTCATCGATTGTGGCCGGGCACCAACTAGTTCTTCTGGTCTCAGGATGATGTAGGTCTCTGGTTCATGTGGCCCTTTCTGTCTCTTGGGCTCTTAGTTGTCGTGTGGCCTTGGTGTTCTTCATTCTCCTTTGATCCAGGTGGGTTGAGACCAATTGATGCATCTTAGATGGCCGCTTGTTAGCATTTAAGACCCCAGACGCCACATTTCAAAGTGGGATGCAGAATGATTTCATAATAGAATTATTTTGCCAATTGACTTAGAAGTCCCCGCAAACCATGTTCCCCAGACCCCCGCGCTCGCTCCGCTGACCTTTGAAACATTCATTTTATCCTGGAAACTTCTTTGCTTTTGGTCCAGTCCAATTGAGCTGACCTTCCATGTATTGAGTGTTGTCTTTCCCTTCACCTAAAGCAGTTCTTATCTACTGATTAATCAATAAAAAACCCTCTCCCACCCTCCCTCCCTCCCCCCCTCGTAACCACAAAAGTACGTGTTCTTCTCAGGTTTACTATTTCTCAAGATCTTATAATAGTGGTCTTATACAATATTTGTCCTTTTGCCTCTGACTAATTTCGCTCAGCATAATGCCTTCCAGGTTCCTCCATGTTATGAAATGTTTCAGAGATTCGTCACTGTTCTTTATCGATGCGTAGTATTCCATTGTGTGAATATACCACAATTTATTTACCCATTCATCCGTTGATGGACACCTTGGTTGCTTCCAACTTTTTGCTATTGTATACAGAGCTGCAATAAACATGGGTGTGCATATATCTGTTTGTATGAAGGCTCTTGTATCTCTAGGGTATATCCCGAGGAGTGGGATTTCTGAGTTGTATGGGTAGTTCTATTTCTAACTGTTTAAGATAACGCCAGATAGATTTCCAAAGTGGTTGTACCATTTTACATTCCCACCAGCAGTGTATGAGAGTTCCAATCTCTCCGCAGCCTCTCCAACATTTATTATTTTGTGTTTTTTGGATTAATGCCAGCCTTGCTGGTGTGAGATGGAATCTCATCGTAGTTTTAATTTGCATTTCTCTAATGGCTAATGATCGAGAGCATTTTCTCATGTATCTGTTGGCTGCCTGAATATCTTCTTTAGTGAAATGTGTGTTCATATCCTTTGCCCACTTCTTGATTGGGTTGTTTGTCTTTTTGTGGTTGAGTTTTGACAGAATCATGTAGATTTTAGAGATCAGGCGCTGGTCGGAGATGTCATAGCTGAAAATTCTTTCCCAATCTGTAGGTGGTCTTTTTACGCTTTTGGAGAAGTCTTTAGATGAGCATAGGTGTTTGATTTTTAGGAGCTCCCAGTTATCTGGTTTCTCTTCATCATTTTTGGTAATGTTTTGTATTCTGTTTATGCCTTGTATTAGGGCTCCTAGGGTTCTCCCAATTTTTTCTTCCATGATCTTTATCATTTTAGTCTTTATGTTTAGGTCTTTGATCCACTTGGAGTTAGTTTTTGTGCATGGTGTGAGGTATGGGTCCTGTTTCATTTTTTTGCAAATGGATATCCAGTTATGCCAGCACCATTTGTTAAAAAGGCTATCTTTTCCCCAATTAATTGACACTGGTCCTTTGTCAAATATCAGCTGCTCATACGTGGATGGATCTATGTCTGGGTTCTCAATTCTGTTCCATTGGTCTATGTGCCTGTTGTTGTACCACTACCAGGCTGTTTTGACTACTGTGGCTGTATAATAGGTTCTGAAGTCAGGTAAAGTGAGGCCTCCCACTTTCTTCTTCTTTTTCAGTAGTGCTTTGCTTATCCAGGGCTTTTTTCCCTTCCATATGAAATTGGTGATTTGTTTCTCTATCCCCTTAAAATATGACATTGGAATTTGGATCGGAAGTGCGTTAAATGTATAGATGGCTTTTGGTAGAATAGACATTTTTACTATGTTAAGTCTTCCTATCCATGAGCAGGGTATGTTTTTCCACTTAAGTATGTCCTTTTGAATTTCTTGTAGTAGAGCTTTGTAGTTTTCTTTGTATAGGTCTTTTACATCCTTGGTAAGATTTATTCCTAAGTATCTTATCTTCTTGGGGGCTACTGTGAATGGTATTGATTTGGTTATTTCCTCTTCGGTGTTCTTTTTGTTGATGTAGAGGAATCCAAGTGATTTTTGTATGTTTATTTTATAACCTGAGACTCTGCCAAACTCTTCTATTAGTTTCAGTAGTTTTCTGGAGGATTCCTTAGGGTTTTCTGTGTATATAATCATGTCATCTGCAAATAGTGATAACTTTACTTCTTCCTTGCCAATCCGGATACCTTTTATTTCTTTGTCTAGCCTAATTGCCCTGGCTAGGACTTCCAGCACGATGTTGAATAAGAGTGGTGATAAAGGGCATCCTTGTCTGGTTCCCGTTCTCAAGGGAAATGCTTTCAGGTTCTCTCCATTTAGAGTGATATTGGCTGTTGGCTTTGCATAGATGCCCTTTATTATGTTGAGGAATTTTCCTTCAATTCCTATTTTGGTAAGAGTTTTTATCATAAATGGGTGTTGGACTTTGTCAAATGCCTTTTCTGCATCAATTGATAAGATCATGTGGTTTTTGTCTTTTGTTTTATTTATGTGATGGATTACATTAATGGTTTTTCTGATATTAAACCAGCCTTGCATACCTGGTATAAATCCCACTTGATCAGGGTGAATTATTTTTTTGATGTGTTGTTGGATTCTATTGGCTAGAATTTTGTTGAGGATTTTTGCATCAATGTTCATAAGGGATATAGGTCTATAATTTTCTTTTTTTGTAATGTCTTTACCTGGTTTTGGTATCAGGGAGATGGTGGCTTCATAGAATGAGTTGGGTAGTATTCCGTCATTTTCTATGCTTTGGAATACCTTCAGAAGTAGTGGTGTTAACTCTTCTCTGAAAGTTTAGTAGAACTCTGCAGTGAAGCCGTCCGGGCCAGGGCTTTTTTTGTTGGGAGTTTTTTGATTACCGTTTCAATCTCTTTTTTTGTTATGGGTCTATTTAGTTGTTCTACTTCTGAATGTGTTAGTTTAGGTAGGTAGTGTTTTTCCAGGAATTCATCCATTTCTTCTAGGTTTTCAAATTTGTTAGAGTACAATTTTTCATAATAATCTGAAATGATTCTTTTAATTTCATTTGGTTCTGTTGTGATGTGGTCCCCCTCGTTTCTTATTCGGGTTATTTGTTTCCTGTATTTCTTTAGTCAGTCTAGCCAATGGTTTATCAATTTTGTTAATTTTTTCAAAGAACCAGCTTTTGGCTTTGTTAATTCTTTCAATTGTTTTTCTGTTCTCTAATTCATTTAGTTCAGCTCTGATTTTTATTATTTGTTTTCTTCTGGTGCCTGATGGATTCTTTTGTTGCTCAGTTTCTATTTGTTCAAGTTGTCGGGACAGTTCTCTGATTTTGGCTCTTTCTTCTTTTTGTATGTGTGCATTTATCGATATAAATTGGCCTCTGAGTACTGCTTTTGCTGTGTCCCAGAGGTTTTGATAGGAAGTATTTTCATTCTCGTTGCTTTCTATGAATTTCCTTATTCCCTCCTTGATGTCTTCTATAACCCAGTCTTTTTTCAGGAGGGTATTGTTCATTTTCCAGGTATTTGATTTCTTTTCCCTAGTTTTTCTGTTATTGATCTCTAGTTTTATTGCCTTGTGGTCTGAGAAGATGCTTTGTAATATTTCGATGTTTTGGACTCTGCAAAGGTTTGTTTTATGACCTAATATGTGGTCTATTCTAGAGAATGTTCCATGTGCACTAGAAAAAAAAGTATATTTTGCAGCAGTTGGGTGGAGAGTTCTGTATAAGTCAATGAGGTCAAGTTGGTTGATTGTTGTAATTAGATCTTCCGTGTCTCTATTGAGCTTCTTACTGGATGTCCTGTCCTTCTCCGAAAGTGGTGTGTTGAAGTCTCCTACTATAATTGTGGAGGTATCTATCTCACTTTTCAATTCTGTTAAAATTTGATTTATGTATCTTGCAGCCCTGTCATTGGGTGCATAAATATTTAATATGGTTATGTCTTCCTGATCAATTGTCCCTTTTATCGTTATATAGTGTCCTTCTTTATCCTTTGTGGTGGATTTAAGTCTAAAGTCTATTTTGTCAGAAATTAATATTGCTACTCCTCTTCTTTTTTGCTTATTGTTTGCTTGATATACTTTTTTCCATCCTTTGAGTTTTAGTTTGTTTGTGTCTCTAAGTCTAAGGTGTGTCTCTTATAGGCAGCATATAGATGGATCGTGTTTCTTTATCCAGTCTGTGACTCTCTGTCTCTTTATTGGTGCATTTAGTCCATTTACATTCAGGGTAATTATAGATAAATAAGTTTTTAGTGCTGTCATTTTGCTGCCTTTTTATGTGTGTTGTTGACTATTTCATTTTTCCACATACTTTTTTGTGCTGAGGCGTTTTTCTTAGTAAATTGTGAGATCCTCATTTTCATAGTGTTTGACTTTATGCTAGTTGAGTCGTTACGTTTTTCTTGGCTTTTATCTTGAGTTATAGAGTTGTTATACCTTTTTGTGGTTACCTTATTATTTACCCCTATTTTTCTAAGTAAAAACCTAACTTGTGTTGTTCTATATTGCCTTGTATCACTCTCCATATGGCAGTTCAATGCCTCCTGTATTTAGTCCCTCTTTTTGATTATTGTGATCTTTTACCTATTGACTTCCATGATTCCCTGTTATGAGTATTTTTTTTTTAATTAATCTTAATTTGTTTGTTTTTGTGATTTCCCTATTTGAGTTGATATCAGGACGTTCTGTTTTGTGACCTTGTGTTGTGTTGATATCTGATATTATTGGCTCTCTGACCAAACAATATCCTTTAGTATTTCTTGTAGCTTTGGTTTGGTTTTTGCAAATTCTCTAAACTTGTGTTTGTCTGTAAATATCTTAATTTCGCCTTCATATTTCAGAGAGAGTTTTGCTGGATATATGATCCTTGGCTGGCAGTTTTTCTCCTTCAGTGTTCTGTATATGTCGTCCCATTCCCTTCTTGCCTGCATGGTTTCTGCTGAGTAGTCTGAACTTATTGATTCTCCCTTGAAGGAAACCTTTCTTTTCTCCCTGGCTGCTTTTAAAATTTTCTGTTTATCTTTGGTTTTGGTGAGTTTGATGATAATATGTCTTGGTGTTTTTCTTTTTGGATCAATCTTAAATGGGGTTCAATGAGCATCTTGGATAGATATCCTTTCATCTTTCATGATGTCAGGGAAGTTTTCTGTCAGGAGTTCTTCAACTATTTTCTCTGTGTTTTCTGTCCCCCCTCCCTGTTCTGGGACTCCAATCACCCACAGGTTATCCTTCTTGATAGAGTCCCACATAATTCTTAGGGTTTCTTCATTTTTTTTAATTCTTTTATCTGATTTTTTTTCAGCTATGTTGGTGTTGATTCCCTGGTCCTCCAGATGTCCCAGTCTGCATTCTAATTGCTCGAGTCTGCTCCTCTGACTTCCTATTGCGTTGTCTAATTCTGTTATTTTATTGTTAATCTTTTGGATTTCTACATGTTGTCTCTCTATGAATTCTTGCAACTTATTAATTTTTCCACTGTGTTCTTGAATAATCTTTTTGAGTTCTTCAACAGTTTTGTCAGTGTGTTCCTTGGCTTTTTCTGCAGTTATCCTAATTTCATTTGTGATATCTTTAAGCATTCTGTAAATTAGTTTTTTATATTCTGTATCTGATAATTCCAGGATTGTATCTTCATTTGGGAAAGATTTTGATTCTTTTGTTTGGGGGGTTGGAGAAGCTGTCATGGTCTGCTTCTTTAAGTGGTTTGATATGGATTGTTGTCTCCGAGCCATCACTGGGAAACTAGTTTTTCCAGAAAATCCGCTAAAAAAAAAATGCAGTCAGATCCCTATCAGAGTTCTCCCTCTGGCTCAGGCTATTCGGATGTTAATGAGGCCGCCTGGGGAGGGTGGGGGAGGGAACAGAGAGATAGGAGAGTAGCGCCTCAGAATATAGCCAGAGTTGCTTGTCTTGCTTGGAATGACTATTATATCTGAGATTCCCGCGGGCGCGTCACCTATGTGTGCTGGCTGTGTGGAGATTGCCCCTGGGGGGTCTGGCCCGCTGGAGTCACGGTCAGATCCTCCGCTTCCAGCCGCATGCCCAGCGTCAAGGCTCCCCTACTGGGACGGTGCACTCTCAACTCCAAAATCAGTCGCTGCCTCCCGGGGACTTCTTGTCCCTCCTGCCAGGTGGCCGTGCCGCCTCCGCGAACAAGTTGGGCCACCTCCCGGGGTTAGTTCAGATGGGTGGAGCAGCTCCCCGTGCTTGTGCCGTGACCGAGTGTCCCAGCTGGGACGCTGATCTGCCCGCTCCAATACCAGTCGCTGCTTCCCGGGGACTTCTCCTATCGGCTGCGTCCCACGCCGCCCGCGCGACCTGGCTGGGCCCCTTCCCGGGGTTAGTTCAGAGGGGTGGAGCAGCTCTCCGTGTTTATGCCGTACCTGCGTCCAGTCCAAATCCCGGCGGGACGGTTGCCCGGCTGGGACACTGCTCTTCCTGCTCCGAGACCAGTCACTGCCTCCTGGGGACTTCTCCTACTGGCTGCGTCCCACGCCACCCGGAACCGGCTGGTCCCCCTCCAGGGGTTAGTTCAGGGGGGTGGAGCAGCTCTCTGTGCTCGTGCCGTACCTGACTGGTACGCTGGCTCCAGGCTCTGGAAACAATCGCTGCTTCCCCGTATTAGTTCGTTCTCCGTCTCTAAATCTGTGTTTGTTGTTCAGGGCTCATAGATTGTTATGTATGTGATCGATTCACTTGTTTTTCCGTGTCTTTGTTGTAAGAGGGATCCGAGGTAGCGTCTGCCTAGTCCGCCATCTTGGCTCCGCCTCCGCAACAGGTTTTTTTTATTTCACAAAGTGAGAGCTGCCTGTTTTGATCATGTGGAGTGAGGCAGAAATTTGAGTGTGGAACATGCAGAGTTAGAATAGTGTATCTAGAGGGAAACATGAAATTGGAATTAGTTTTTTTTTTTTTTAAAGGGGGGAGGGTAGGGTTGCTATGAGTCAGAATCAACTTGACGACAGTGGGTTTGGTGGTTTCGTTTAATGGGGAATTGGAAACCCTAGTGGTATAGTGGTTAAGAGCTACAGCTGCTAACCATAAAGGTCAGCAGTTCAAATTCACCAGGCACTCCTTGGAAACTCTGTGGGGCAGTTCTACTCTGTCCTGTAGGGTTGCTATAAGTCAGAATCGACTTGATGGCAAAGGGTTTGGGTTTTGGGTGTAATGGGGAATTGGAGCCCTGGTGATGCAGTGGTTAAAGTACTCAGCTGATAACCAAAAGGTGAGCAGTTTGAACCCACCAGCAGTTTGAACCCACCAGCAGCTTGAACCCACCAGCAGCTCCCTGGGAGACAGATGTGGCAGCCTACTTCCATAAAGATTTACAGCCTTGGAAACCCATGGGACACTTCTCTGCCCTATGGGGTCTATGAGTCAGAATTGACTTGACGGCAGTAGGTTTGGTTTCTGGTTTGGAATGGGCAGTTTACTCAAAATTAAATAAACCCGTGAGTGATTCGGAACTCCTTAGAGAGATTCCCTAGTGTTGGCTTTAGAACAATGAAAGGAAAGCCCGTTGTCAACTGGGACCTACTGCAGTCAGTGAGGGGCCTTTGCTCGGCGACCAGGGGCCTATCTATGGAAAACAGCACCTATTATCAATCAGTTTTAAATTGCTGAATGACCTTTCGCAGCTGGCAGTGGAAACTGCCATGGCCGATAGAACCTGCTCATTAGCGCCCCTCCTCAGGTGGTGCCCAGAGCAAGTGCCCTACCCTGCAGTGCCTCAGTTATGCCTCTGTCGGTGACTTCTGTCTGTGAGCACCTGAGGGACTTGAGCTGTGTCCAGGATAGCGACTTTAACCCAGCATGCCAGGTGCCCCTGGAGTTGCAGATAGTGGGCCAGTCAGATTTTTAGTCTTTGCCACATGTTGCTGGATTGGAGAGTTAGGGAGAGAGAATTTCTGATCAGGGAACTTGTTGGAAATATAAATTCTTGGGCTCCACTGCAGACTAGGAAGAAAGGCCTGGTGATCTGAAAATTAGCCAGTGAAAACCTGTGGATCACAACAGAATTAAGATCCCCCGGTGATTTGTAGGTATAATTTCCTGGGAACTTGTTAGAAATGCAAATCCTTAGCGGGGGTTCTAACCAGAATGAACCAGTTTGAAGCCCTGCCCCAGTGTCTGACTCAACAGCCTGCCCCTTAAAAACGTCAGCTCAAAGAAGCAGGATGGCAGGGGTCTCTTGAACCACCAGGGAGCAGTGGGATGATTCAGTGGGTTTAGAAGAAGAAGACACTGTTGGTGGTGGAGTGGACTTGTGAGTATTGGTGCTAAGAAGTGGGAAAAGGCCTGGGTGATTGGCAGATACCCTGTTCGGGGTTCTGGCACCTGGCCAGTAACTTGTTGAGTGACCTCATATAACTACTTAATTTCCTCTGGACCTCAATTATCTGATTGTATAAAATGCAGGTTTCGAAGGAAGAGCTCTAATTTCGATTCTTTGCTGCCCAAGCTTCTCAGGCAAAGGATGGAGAGGGTGGAAGCCCCAGAGCTCCTGTGAATTGAGTATGGAATTCAAGTCTCCTGTTCCACATTCAGGGTCTTTCTCCTCCCTTTTGTGGCCTTCCTTATTTCTCTCTGCCCTTTGAAAACAAGTCTTTCTAGGAAAGTGCCTCCTAGGAAGTGAGAAGAGGCTTACTTTGAATAGAATCCAAGAGGACAACCTGGAGTGAGGGAGGGGGTCTTCCAGTGGGTCCTGACTTCAGATATCCAGTGGGAGGCAGATATGGTGATTTTGAATGAGTGACTTAACCTCTTGGAACCTCATTTTCTCAGTCTGAGTAAAGGGTGTCAAATAAAAATGAATCCGGACTTACATAGGAGGAAGGTTTACTCAAAAATTCAATTGCAATAGGGAGAATGCTGTGATATCTGAAATCTAGGAGCATCTCATAATTAAACAGAAAAAGACTTTCCTTTCATAGGGTAGGAGAGGTTAGGGGAACTTGGTCAGATGAGGAGGAATAAGCAGGTTGCAAGAACCAGAGTGGTTTGACAGGAAATGTATCTTGTTAGCTGGTCCTCAGGTAAGCTGATAAAAGGGGATGTTCAATTTAGTGCTTGCTTATACTTGGCGACAAAGTTCAGGGGCAGGTGGGGAGGAGAAGGAGCCCTGGTAGCATAGAGGTTAAAGTGCTCATCTGCTAGCTGACAGCTTGGCAATTCAAGTCCACCAGATACTCTGCATGAGAAAGATGTGGCAGTCTGCTTCCTTAAAGATTGTTGGGTGCCAAAAGTCAATTTCGGCACATGGTGACCCTATGTGCAGCAGAAGGAAACACTGTCCAGTCTTGCTCCTTCCTCACAATCTTTGCTATGCCTGGGCCCATTTTTGCAGCCACTGGTCAATCCGTCTCATTGAGAGTCTTCTTCTCTTTTCCTGACCCTCCCCTTTACCAAACACGATGTCCTTCTCCAGGGGACTGGTCCCTACTGATAACATGTCCAAAGTATTGAGACATAGTGTTGCTATCCTCATTTCTAAAGAACACTCTGGCTGTCCTTTTCAAAGAGAGATTTGTTTGTTCTTCAGTCTTCCTTATTCATTGTCTAGCTTTCACATGCATATGAGGCCATTGAAAATACCATGGCTTGGGTGTGGCTTGCCTTAGGCCTCAAAATGATATCTTTGCCTTTTAACACTTAAAAGAGGACTTTTTCAGCAGATTTGCCCAGTGCAATACATCACTTGGTTTCTTGACTACTGCTTCCATGGACGTTGATTGTCCTTGACAACTTCAGTATTTCACTCTGTTTATCATGATGTTGCTTATTGGTCCAGTCATGAGGATTTCTGTTTTTTTTTTTTTTAATATTACAGCCTTGGAAACCCTATGAGGCAGTTATACTCTGTTCTATAGGGTCGCTATGAGCCAGAATCGACTTGAAGTCCATGGCATTGGCTGGGAAGGAGAGAAGCTTGACCGAAGTTTGGTCAAAACAAAGCAGGGGGTAAGACATGGGCAATTGTGAATTCTTTCGTTAAGGGGATAACCAGACATAGAGGGTAGTGGATCTAATGAGATATACTCAGAAAAGTATTCCCTCCTTCTGTCCTGCCACTCAGGAAGTGATCATTGAAAAGGTGCCTTACCATACCCAGTTCTGTGAGTCTTCAGTACACATGAGGTAGCCACCCTGCTGTCCTTCCATCATCTCAGGTGCTTTCAGTTGGAACTGAGTGCAGTGGAGGTTTGAAATGGGTCAGAGTTCTATGCGTGTTGGCTGGTTCTTTGAGAAGTACCTGGTACCAATGAGGCCATGGTGCAGCAGGGCTCTGTGAGAACAAGTTGGGTAGTAACATAAGACCATGTCACAGTCAGTTATACCTGGACATTGTGGATTATTTTGCTAGTTTCTCTCTTTTTTAAAATTGATTTGTTACTAAGGTAAATTCATATTACAGTTCTTAATTTAGTACTTACATGATCAAACCAGTGAATACTTGTTATTATCCCCAGTATTGTGCTGTCTTTTTTTCTCAGTTTTGACTTTGGTCATTTAATTGTATAAAGCAGGTGACTGACATGCCCAGTGCTGCATAAAAAGAAGCCAAGATTGGAACTAGCTTTGTCTGGCCCAAGAGCCAGAACTTCGATCCCCATGCTCTTGAGATGCGAGTTCATTCACTCAATAAGAGAGCCCTAATTTTTCCAGGCAAAGACCAACTTTTCCATATCCCTGGAATCACATGATCACAGGATGGCGAAGAAAGGACATTTCTGATTTGTTAGTCACAATGTTAGTAGGATGGAACTTCCAACCTTAGTAGCCAACTTGTTAGCAAGGCAGGAGCAGCCCCTACTTGTTGGAATCCATAATCAGGACCATCCGGTTAATCATTGTGGACTGGTGATGACTCATTTTTAAATGCTGAATATCAAGGACAAAGAGTAAACAAATATATGGATTGAGTATTTATGGGTTAAAAAACATAAAGCTAAAAAATTAAAAAGAGAAAGAAAAAGAAGCTTGAAACAAAATCACCGCCTAGATAATTAAGGAACTGATGGATTAAATAGTGTCAACCTGGTTTGCTGTGTCCAGCTGCATTGCTGGTTGTGTGTTTTTAAATAAACCACTGATAACCACAGTAATGAGAGAACCCCAAGCTGTAATTGATGGGCCTCCTAGCAGCTGGAGGGTGGTGCCCTACATTTATATACTGGAGGCATGACAGGGTGAGGAGATTCTTAGCAAAAGGCTATTTGGGGATACATTTTAATGTGTTCCAGAAGGAATTGGAAATAGCCTTTCATTTTTCTTAATCAGATTCAGGGTATAGGGAATGGGTTAGGAACCTTTTTTAAAACAAACCCCATCCATTTCTTTAATGATCATCTGAGCAGCGAAAACCTCCTGAGACTATTATATGTAATCGTTCTCTAAGCTGTATCCATTTTCCCTAGTCTGTAGATATATCTATCCCCCACCCCTTTTTAAATAAAACTGATTAATTATAAGAAGATAGATATAAAACAAAACTCTGAGCTTCTTAGCAAATCTTAGCCCTTAAGTGATGTAATTTTGCTCTCAAGATGGAGAAGTTCCATAAAGGGGAAATTTTGAGGACTAACACAAAACAAATTAGCCACGGAAATAGGCAACTTAGGTGCCTTTAAATTAGTAGCTGTCATTTCACCATCGACGAATATTTGTGATATGTCTTCTGTGAGTACAACTGCGAAGCAAGGCAGATTCCTGAAGGCTGTGGAGTCTATTCCTTAGGAACATAATTTTTTATTTTTTTTAATGTTGTGCTTTAGGTGAAAGTTTACAGAACAAATTAGTTTCCCCTTTGATAGTTTGTACATGAAGTGTTCTACGACATTGGTTGCATTCCCCGCCATATGTCAGTACTCTTCCCATTTCTGTCCTGGGTTCTCAGTTTTCCTTTGGTCCAGATTTTCTCCCCCTTCCTGCCTTCTCACATTTGCTTTTGAGCAAATGTTGTCCTTTTAATCTCGTGTAATTGATTGTTTTAAGAAGCACATTCCTCTCGGGTGTTACTGTTTATTTTACAGGCGTGTCTATGGTTTGGCTGAAAGGTGGTCTCCAGGAATGGCTTCAGTTCCAGATCAGACGGGTGTCTTAGGGCCATAGCCTCAGGGGTTCCTCCAGTTCCTGTCAGACCAATAAGGCTGGTCCTTTTTGTGAATTTGATTTTTTATTCTATATTTTTCTGGACAATGAATAAGGAAGACCGAAGAAGAGTTGACACCTTTGAATTAGGTGTTGGCGAAGAATATTGAATATACCATAGACTGCCAAAAGAACGAACAAATCTGTCTTGGAAGAAGTGCAGCCAGAATGCTCCTTAGAGGCAAGGGTGGCAAGACTGCGTCTTATATACTTTGGACATGTTGTCAGGAGGGATCAGTCCCTGGAGAAGGATATCATGCTTGTTAGAGTACAGGGTCAGCGGAAAAGAGGAAGACCCTCAACGAGGTGGATTGACACAGTGGCTGCAACAATGAGCTCAAGCATAACAACTATTGTAAGGATGGCTCAGAACCGGGCAGTGTTTTCGTTCTGTTGTGAATAGGGTCGCTATGAGTCGGAACCAACTTGACAGCACCTAACAACAACAACATTTTTCTCCTGCTCTCTCCCAGACCCTCTATTCTGGTCCCAGTTGGAGTGGTCAGTAGTGATAGCCAGGCACTATCTAGTTCTTCTGGCCTCTAGGTCATGTAGGCTGTGGTTCATGTGCTCCTTTAGTCCTTTGGACTAATTGCTCCCTTCAGTCTTTGATTTTCTTCACTCTTCTTTGCTCCAAGCAGGAAAAGACCAATAGTTGTATCTTAGATGGCTGCTTGCAAGCTTTTAAGACCCCAGACACTACTCACCAAAGTAGGGTGCAGAATATAGTCTTTATGAACTATGTTGTGCCAATTGATGTAGATGTCCCCCAAGTATATGGTCCTTCGCCTTCTAGCTTAGAAACTTCATCCCTCGAGGTGTTTGGTTATGTCTGTGAAGTTTCCATGACTGCCCCTTGTGTGCTCCATTGTCCATATTAATATACATGCAGCACCTATAATTATGTATGTGGAAATATCCACAACCAATCGTATATCTGCAGGTGAGTTGTGTTCCCTTATACCTTCCCACACCTCTTTAGCATACCTATCTACCTATGTATCCATTTGTAGATTATTGTTTGTTAGTACTATTGTACTATTGCAGGATTGTCTATGCAGCTGCCCTTTATTTTTGCTTCCTTCTCAGTGCCCTCCTTTGACTTGGTCGTGCTGTACTGACTTCGTCCATATTGTGTATTGCCTTTCCCTTCACCAATATTAATACCTCTCTTCTATCTAGTTAGTGATTTTCCCTCCCTTCCTCTCCTATTTCTGGTAACCATCAAATATAATTTTTTTTTCCTGTGTGTGAACCTTTTTTTTTTTTTTTAAATCATAGTGGTCTCATATAATATTTGTCCTTTTGTAATTGACCTATTTCACTCAGCGTAATGTCCTCCAAATTCATGCACGTTATGAGATGTTTTGCAGATTGTTATTTATCATTGGATAGTGTTCCATTGTGTATGTGTACCATGGTTGGTTTTATCCATTCATCCATTAATGGGCACTTTTTGATATTGTGAATAATGCTGCAGTGAATATAGGTATGAATATGTCTATTCATGTCATAGCTCTTATTTCTTTAGGATATATATACCTGGGAGTGGGATTGCTGGATCATATGGTATTTCTAGCTTTTTAAGGAAGCATTGTACTTTTTTCTGTAATGGTCGTACCATTTTACATTTCTATCAGCAGTGTAAAAGAGCTCGAGTCTCCCCGTAACCTCTCTAACATTTGTTATTTTCTGTTTTTTTTAATTAGTGCCATTATTTTCAGGGTGGGATGGTATCTCATTGTAGTTTTGACTTGCATCTCTCTAAATGGCTAATGATAACGAGCACTTCTTCATGCGTTTGCTAGCTGCCTGACTATTTTCCTTGGTGAAGTGTCTGTTCATGTCCTATGCCCACTTTTTAGCTGGATTGTTTTTCTTGTTGTTGAGGTATTAAAGTTCCCGTAAAATTTTAGAGATTAGACACATGTTGGGTATGTCGTAGTCAAAATTTTTTCCCAGTCTATAGGTTCTCTTTTTACTCTTTTGATGAAGTCTTTTGATGAGCGTAAGTGTTTAATTTTTAGGAGGTCTCATTTATCTAGTTCATCTTCTGCTTTTTGTGCATTTTTAGTTGTTTGGTATTCTGTTTATGCCATGTATTAGGGCCCCTAGTGTTGTTGCTATTTTTTTCTTCCATGATCTTTATAGATCCTCCTCTCTCCTGGGAAGTCTTTCTTTTTTAGCACCCCATCCCTCAACTAGGCATTCCTCAAAGGTTTGAACACTTAATAATACAATTTATATTAAAGTATATGGTATTCTTCCATATTATTTATCTCCTCAAATTGCTTGTAAACTCCTTGCTATCATGAACTATTGCTATCATGAACTGATTTGTTGGTAACTGCCCGAGGTAGTTATTTGCCTGTATAACTACTCAAACACATTTGTTGAATGGCAAAAACGTTTTCCAAGTAGCAACATAGACAACAGAGGCTTGAAGTCAGTTAATAATGGTGAAGTTTTCCTTCCTTTTTTCCACCTAGCAAGTGCCTGGTGAGACAGGAAAATACAGCAGCGCAGTGTTGGAATTAATTATAGGTAGAAAGTTTCATTGGTCCTAGGGGTTTTTCATTATTCTCTGGCTGGGAAAAGCCCATCATTCTCATGGGCAGCTTCTTACCACTGCATTATTGCATTTGGTGATGATGCCCTGACAGGCTGGGTGAGTAGGAGGCAGAAACACTGTAGAGAAGAAAGGCACTGGCTTGGGTCTGATGCAGTCCTGAGCCATACAGTGGCAGCCTCGCTGTGTCACCTCCTACGGCAGAATCATAGACCTTAAAATTGGCAAGGGCTTGTTGAGGTTACCTCGATCCTTCCATCCGTCGGTCCATCCGTCTGTTTGTTCATTCATTCATTTATTCATTTAACAAACTTTTTCAGTGGGCTACTTTGTACAAGGCTTATAGTAACCACCATCAGAAGAACATTCGAAAAGCCAAAACTAAATCTGTTGCCGTCGAGTTGATTCCAACTCATAGCGACCCTATAGAACAGAGTAGAACTGCCCCATAGGGTTTCCAAGACTGTAATCTTTATGGAATAAGACTGCCATCTTTCTCCTGTGAAGCAGTTGGTGGGTTTAGACTGCCGACCTTTTGGTTTGCAGCCAAGCACTTAACCATTGTGCCACCAGGGCTCCAAGAGACCATTAGGAAAATGTGAAGTACAGTTTGGAGATCAGGCATGTTAACATGGTGGCTGGTCTCACAGTTGAATGGCCTTTGATGAAGGTTATTGGACACCTTTCTTAAGATCAGTGAATGCAGTGGAAAATGTGTAGCTGCGTACTCCCAGGTCCTGGACAACTCCAAATAGAGAAGACTGAGTTATGATTGTAGGTGGTTACTGGTTCAACAAAGAGTTGTTCTAATCCAAGAGCACTCTTGGCGTGCTCAATGCCAATGACTAGTTGGGGTAAGTTAGACGAACCTGGGTATGAGTCCCAGTGTTGCTTTTTTAGATCTGTGAACCTGCGATGAGTTATATAACTACCCAGAGCCTTGGCTTCCTTGTCTTCCTCACCAATAGCTACCTCACCAGTCTGAGCTTTGTGGAGTGGCAGGATTGTGTTGTTAGGGTCTTAGAGGTTTGGGCTTAAATCCTGGATCTGTGACTTCTGAGAAGTCATTTGCTCTCTCTGTGTTTTATTTTCCTCGGTGATAAAAAGATAGTAATGATAATCACTTGTAGAGATGAAACGACGCAAGAAGGCTTGTAATGTCAATGTTATAGTGCCTGGCACATGGAGGTGCTAATGAATCCTGGCTAGGCCAAGCAGAACAGATTCAGACTGGACCCTCCATTAAGGCTGCTCTACATACACATTCATGAGGGGCATGGTGGTTCAGTGGTAGCATTCGTGCCTTCCACGCAGTAGACGTGGGTTTGATTCCCAGACAGTGCACCTCATATGCAGCCACCACCTGCTTGTCTGTGAAGGCTTGCATGTTGCTATGATGCTGAACAGGTTTCAATGGAGCTTCCAGACTAAGACAGACTAGGAAGAAAGGCCTGGTGATCTACTTATGAAAATCAGCCAATGAAAACCCTGTGGATCACAGTGGTCCAATTGCACCTGATCATGGGATGATGCAGAACTGGGCAGCATTTTCTTCCGCAGTGCAGTGGGGTCACCATGAGTTAGGGGCCCACTACAAACAACACATACACATTCACTACCACAGCCACCTTCCATGGTGCTGTTTCCTGGTAGACAGACTCAGTGCCTGGCACATAGTCATATTAATGAGAAACCTATTACCCATTGCCGTCGAGTTGATTCTGACTCATAGCCACCCTATAGGACAGAGTAGAACTGCCCCACGGGATTTCCAAGGAGCGCCTGGTGGATTTGAACTGTGGACCTTTTGGTTAACAGCCATAGCACTTAACTACTACACTGCCAGGGTTTCCTGTTAATGAGAGTTTAAAAAAAATGGCAGCTGTGCTGAGTGTCAGTGGCTTTATATGTATTTAACTCACAGAGGCCAATCACAGGACAGTGCCAGCCTCTGCTGAAAGCACTTTTTTCTCTCTTAGTCCATGTGCTTCATTAGTCCTGAGCCATTCATTCTAGGAAATGGCCAAATGTGTTTTTCCTAAGGGTCCCACTGGGAGATATTTGGGACTCCATCATTCTCAGCACCTCAGACATCACCAGCCTGGTGAAATGCCGTCTCCTCTCTAAAAAACCCTGGCTCTGTCCTGCCGTGTGTGTGTGTACAAATGTCCATTTAATTGGTCTCTTTGTGACGATGCTGCAGACATCTCCAGCGCTCAGTGCACTCTGGTTCCCTGGCTTCTGTCTCTGCCTTTCTCAGATGTGCTCACTGTTGCTGATTTTTATGGGGCTCTCGCCCCCCGGGCCTTCGCAGTACTACCCAAACCACAGTTGTGACATCAGCCTTTTGGGCGTGTGGGTAACCAGTGGGAGGCAGCTCCATCTGTAAACTCAAACGAAGAGGAGAACAGAATCCTCTTCTCTCACATCCCCCTGACTTTCCTGTAGCTTTGTAAGTAGACAGGGCCAAGTAGGGAATTTACAAATTGACACTTCTTTTTCCAAAGCAGCTTGAGTTTTTAAAAAGTTCCTTTGAGTCCAAAAAACTGGGAGCAGGGAGTGGGGTTGGCCAGGAAGGCAGAGCAGTTGGAGAAGGGAGAGGGCATGATGCATGGGTACCTGGAGTCCTGTGAGCCTGGAAAATCTTGGCGCTGCTCTGCAAACCAAGCCGCCAACCCCAGTGCCAGGAGCCCTAGAACCATGTCCAGCTGTTCACACCTGGAGGCTTTCTAAGTTGCAATGAGAAGAACGTCCCTGGCAAGCCCAAATGTATCTTATGAATTTTTGTACATGTAGCTTGAATGCTTTTCTTACCCACCTGGGCACTGCCTGTATTTGACTGGTGGACAGACACATAGTGAAATGACCAGGCTGCTGAGGACAGAGGGCAGGTGTGGTCCCCGAAGGGCCTCCCTTTCATAACTTGCAGAAGGCTGATGAAAAAGGCTAGTGCAGCTAGTGCCTGGGCAGTGAGGGGAGATGCCAAAGTGGTTTCCCCCTCCTCCCTTCCGTTGCTTTGTTAGTCATAACTTTGTTGAGCTGGAATTTGTCTCTTGTGTCAATCCTGGATCTACTATAGAGGATAAAAGCCTTACTTGGCAAAAACCAAACCCATTGCCAAGTCAATTCCAACTCATAGCAACCCTATAGTACAAAGCAGACTTGCCCCATAGGGTTTTCGAGGCTGTAATCCTTATGGAAGTTGCCCTGATCGTACAGTGATAAAGTGCTCAACTGCTAACCAAAAGGTTGGCAGTTCGAACCCACTAGCTGCTCTGTGGGAGAAAGATGTGGCAGTCTGCTTATATAAATATTTACAGCCTTGGAAACCCTATGGAGCAGTTCTACTCTGTCCTATAGGGTTGCTATGAGTCCAAATGGACTCAATGGCAACAAGTTTGGTGCTTTTTTTTTTTTTTTTTTTAATCTTTATAGAAGCAGACTGCCACATCTCTTTTCTAACTTGGAGCGACTGGTGGGTTAGACCCACTGACCTATTGATTAGCAGCTGAATGTTGAACCACTCTGCCACCAGGGCTCCTTTTGCTTGACAAGGGGGTGGTGATTTCTTTTTTAAGGCTGCTTTCCTCTTGCAGTGGTGTCAGATGCCAGCTGGTGTAACACGATCAGGAGGAGTAGGGGTTGTAGCTGCCTCAGGGCAGAAAAGATCCAGTCCACAGGATGTGTGTCTTCATCTTAAGGAGCAGAAAAGAACTTCAAGGGTGGTGGGATGCTTATGCAGATGACCTGTGGCCCAAGAACCTTTTGTCTCCATTTGCTGAATCATCTCCTTTCTTTAAAGCTATTCATCCAGTCTGTGTTAGAATCCCCATCCCCACCCTTTCAGGAAATCAGAAATTACTGATTTCATGGTGCTCTAGAGTTCCCTAGATGGTGCAAATGGTTTGTCCTCCAGTACTAATTGAATGGTTGGCAGCTCGAACCCATCCAGCGGTGCCATGGAAGAAAAGCCTGGAGATCTGCTTCATAAAGATGACGGCCAAGGAAGCCCTATGGAACTATTCTGCCGTCCGACTCATGATGTTCCCACGTGTTAACAATCAGCTTGGTGAAACAGGTTTGGTTTGGGTTGGTACAAACTGTTAACGTGCTCGGCTGCTAACCGAAAGGGTGGCGATTTGATTCTACTCTGAGGTGCTTGGAAGAAGGACCTGGTGTGATCTACTTGCAAAAAATTAGCCTCTGAAAACCCTGTGGAGCACAGTTTACTCTGACACACGTGGGGTTGCCGAGAGCCAGAGTTGACTTTTTTTTTTTGTTTGTTTGCTTAATAATTTTATTAGTCTTTACAAGATCCAGACTGACTTGTTTGAGGTCCCACATTGAGTTACTGGGATTTGTACCCATGACTTCCTTTCCCAGCTCAGTGCTCGCTCTCCCTTGTACCAGGCTCCTTCAGCTGCTTTCTAGGAGCTCTCACCTTCCTGTTCCTGCCTCTGCACTACAGATGGTGTCCCTCAGAGGGTGCCTTCCCCCTTCTCTCCTGGCCCGTGGTGAGAAAGCCCCTTTCATCCACTGGGGGCGGATGTTGGAGGCCTGTGCTGGGGTGTAGGCTGATCCTTGTGATCCATGGTTGCTATAATGGGAAGCAGCCCTCAGAGTTGAGAAAGATGTGCACTTCTATGCAGCCAGTCTGATGGGGTTGAAATAAACACAGCACTGATCAAACTACACCCAGCCTACACAACACAGGGAAGGCAAACCAAAATGGAATGCTGAGCTTTCTCACCGTCTTCTTTAGAAACCTTCTTTCTTGATGTGCACCTGGTGTGAACTGTTAGAGGCAGTCTAGCGTTGGTAATTAAATGCTTAGGCTTTGGAGAGAGACCTGGGTTCAAATTTGATTAACGATGGATTTATTTTCCATTTATAATCAATAGAACTCTTGGGCAAGTCACTTCTCAGAGCTTCACTTCTTTCATCTATAAACTAGACACGTTATAGCCTAGCTCATAGATAGTTGAAGTTAATAAAGTAATATATGAGTGTAAAGTGTTCAGCACCATGTCTCACACACACTAAGCATGCAGTAGTTAGTAGGTGCTTCAGCATCATCGTTATTTTTGCCTCATTGACTTGGATGGATGCAATTACGTATATAATAAAATACCCAGCCTAGATTCTGGCCTGTGGTTATCTTTAATAAATAAAAGCTGTTTCAGTAGTTTTCGATAACTCAAAGATCGGGATAACTCAGCAGATACAGCAGGACGGGAAGGTTCCTGGACTTAAATTCTTCCCCCCTAGCCTTACCTCAAAATAACTGTGTTGGTATGGAGCAAGTCTCTTTACAGGGTTCACTTTCCTCAGCCATCAAATGGGGCTAAGCTTTGCTGTGGAGAGAATTGTATCCACCAAAAGATGTGTTGGAATTCTAACCTCTGTGCCTTTTGATGTAATCCTTTTTAGAACATTTCTTTTTATTATTATTATTTTTTTTTTTATTGTACTTTAGTTGAAGATTTACAGAACAAATTAAAAAAACACCAAACCCAGTGCCATTGAGCCGATTCCGACTCAGAGCAACCCTACAGGACAGAGTAGAACTGCCCCATAGAGTTTCCAAGGAGAGCCTGGTGGGTTTGAACTGCCAACCCTTTGGTTAGCAGCTGTAGCACTTAACCACTACGCCACCAGGGTTTCCACAGAACAAATTGGCTTCTCATTAAACAGTACACATATTGTTTTATGACACTGGTTAACAACCCTATGACCTGGCAACACTCTCCCTTCTCGACCTCGGGCTCCCTATTACCAGCTTTCCAGTCCACTCCTGCCTTCTAGTCCTTGCCCCTGGGCTGGTGTACCCCTTTAGTCTCATTTGTTTTATGGGCCTGTGTAATCTTTGGCTGAAGAGTGAACCTCAGTATTGACTTCAGTGCTGAGCTAAAAGAGTCTCTGGGGGCCATACTCTAAGGGTTTCTTCAGTCTCTCTGTCCGGCCAGCAAGTCTGATCTTTTTTTTTCGGTGAGTTAGAGTTTTGTTCTACACTTTTCTCCAGCTCTGTCCAGAACCCTTTATTGTGATCCCTATCAGAGCAGTCAGTGGTGGTAGCTGGGCGCCATCTAGTTGCACTGGACTCAGTCTGGTGGAGGTTGTGGTAGTTGTGGCCTATTGGTCCTTTGAACTAATCTTTCCCTTGTATCTTTAGTTTTCTTTGTTCTCCCTTGCTCCTGAAGGGGTGAGACTGGTGGAGTAGCTTAGGTGACTGCTCACAGGCTTTTAAGACCCCAGATGCCATGCACCAAAGTAGAATGTAGAGCATTTTCTTTATAAACTGTTACGCCAGTTGAGCCAGATGTTCCCTGAGACCACCATGGTCCCTACAGCTCTCAGCTCAGCAACTTGGTCCCTTGGGGAAGAGCATTTCCTTGTTACATTAGTGAGGGACCACATCAGGGTAGCGTGTATCCTAAACCTAATCACTTCAGAGTTATGAAAAGAACAGATCAGCCACAGAGTTCACACACAAACTGGGGATGGCAGGTGCCATGTGAGGGTTGCTGAGGACCAAGAAATGCGCCAGGAAATCGACAAGGAAGGAACTCAGACAGCCGAGACCCCTGGTCTGGACTGGTAGCCTCCAGAACTGTGAGAAAATAGATTTCTTTTTCTTTAAAGCCACCCACTTACGGTATGCCTGTTACAGCAGCATGAGGAAACCAAGACAAGGCTTGCTGTGTGTTGAAAAGCAGTAACTGCAGGAATGGCTCAGTGTGAGAGAAAAACAGCACGACTGCTGGATCTGAATCACAGTGGCCCCAGTATCGCCCTTCCTGGAGAGTAAACGGCTACACCGTCACAGGAACTATAAATCGTGCCTGCTCTTCAACTCAGGAATTGTAATTTTAAAAATACAGATTGCCAGGCCTTTCTTCTGAGGTAACTGTGGGTAGACTTAAACCTCTCACCTTTCAGTGGGATGGGCTGGGACAGGCCCTCTTTGACTGGTTCATGGCAGTCTGACAGTATTTGGAAATTGAGAACTCTGCACATGCCACCCTAGTGAGGTATGTTTGGGTGTTTTTAACACTCCGGAGCCCTCTGTAGCTGTGGAGTATGTCAGGTATGTGAAAGGGTGTACTTGGCTTTCAGTTTGTGGAATGTTCCGTCTGGGAGGGAGCTGAGGGATTGTGAGGGCAACAACCAGCTATTTTAACTGAGGCCCAGAGGGGGTATGTGACTTAACTAAAGTTTCGCAGCAGTTAAATGCAAATGTGAGAGTTTGTGATCAGCCCTTGAGCCCCTTGCTCTCCTTTCTGTGGGTCCCCTGCTTTGGTGACAGCTAACGCATGGCCATGGCACCACTGCAGTTCCTGACCGTGGCCTCAGGGGCTTGGCGGCAGTGCCAAAGCAGGCCCAGCTTGTTCAGATCCGGGGCTGCTTAGATGCCACCTGAGTGATTCCTTTAGCAGCAAGCAACATTCCAGCAAATGGCTTCTGCTAGCAAAGGCCCCGGGGAAGGTGGCAGAGAGGGTTGCATGTGGCACAGAGAGTAGGTAGGAATCACGAGAAGCTTGGAGGCTGGCTAAAATCACACATGTGAAGCATTTTCTGTGTGTAGACAAGACTAGGCAGGAAGCGTTGGGAACATGGGCGAATGGGTTGTTCCTCTGCCCCTGAGCTGCCCTGATAGGCATCAAGTCTTGTATCAGGTATCAGGCTCAGTCACATGAGGCTCGGGCCCTTTGTAGCTCAGCGGGCTGCCTAGAGGTATAGCAGTCTGCAGAGACTCACTTGGGGTCTAGTGAGGAATGGCTCACATAGCTTCTGGCCCCAAGGTTAGGGTCAATAGTGTCTGTTACCTTTCCCCTTTCTGGAGGTGGGGGGCATTGGTGGATGTCCTTTTTAGGCATACTGCAATCATCTGGCCAGGATTTTTGGAAAAACTTGGAATTTGCAGTATAATCCTCTGTCTACACACACATACCCATCCTAGAATCCAAAAACCAAAACCAAATCAGTTGCTTGAAGTTGATTTCAGCTCATGGTGACCTCATGTGTATCAGACTAGAACTGTGCTCCATAGGGTTTTCAATAATTTTTTGGAAGTAGATCTCCAGGCCCTTCTCCCTAGGCACCTCTGGGTAGACTCAGACCTCCAACCTTGAGGTGAGAAACCAAGCGCATTAACGGTTTGCACCCAGGGACTCCCCCATACCTGATTATAGCGCTACAAAGGTCAGTATGCATCTTTGAAACAGAATGGAGTTTGGAGAGGTAGAAATAGAGTTAAATATTCCAATAGATTATTCCTTCTTTTTATAAAGCCATTATAGACTATGATAAAAGAAATGAGAGTCAATAAATGGAGAATTATATATGTGATAATTGCTAAGAGTTAAGGACAAAAATTTGACGATTCAGTGTTTTAGTGTGGGCATTCTTATTATATCATCCTTCTGTTTAATAGCCTCCACAATGGCTCCTCACTGACTGCAGGATAAAATGGAAACTCGACCTAATGTATAAATCCTTTCATGATTTGGCCCATGCCTGCCTCCTAAAAAAAAAAAAAGGTAGTTTTATTTTTCCAGCATTTTTCTTTGACCTTCCTGAAGTTGCACCTACAACAAGATGTATTAGCTTCCTGTTGCTACTGTAACAAATTTTCAGGCATTTAGTGGCTTAAAACAACACGTATTTATTATCTTAACATTCTGGAGGTCAGAAGTCCAAGATCAGTCTCACTGAGCCAAAGTCAAGGTGTTGGCAGGGCTGATTCCTGCAGGAGGTTCTAGGAGAGAATCTGCTTTCTTGCCCTTTCTGGCTTGTAGTGACTACCTGCATGCCTTGCCTTGTGGCCTCTTCCTCCATCTTCCAAGTACATCACTCCAGTCTCCACTTCCATCATCACATTGCCTTTCCCTGGGGCTCTGACTCCTTCTTTGTCCATTTTAGAAGAACCATTGTGATTACATGGGCCCACTCTAACAGGAGGATTTCCCCGTCCCAATATCTTCAGTCAAACCTGCAAGGCTCCTTTTGCTGTATAATGTTGCATTCACAGATTCTAGGGCTTAGGACATGGGCATATTGGGGGACCTCTATTCAGCCCACCACATGTAGTTCCCTAGCCTTTATACCTGGTGTTCTCTCTGCCAGGGACACCTTTCACTGCTGTCTTTGCAGAGAGGAGCCCTGGTGGTGCAGTGGTTAAGAGCTCAGCTGCTAAACCAAAAGATCAGCAGTTTGAATTCACCAGCTGTTCCCTGGAAACCCTGTGGGGCAGTTCTACTCTGTCCTATGGGGTTGCTGTAGGTTGGAATCAAATTGATGGCAGGAAGAGTTTTGCAAAGATAATGTCTATTCACCGTTCAGAACCCAGTCTCAGTGTCTCTTCCTCTATAAGAAGACTTCCTTCAGCCTCCCTTCTCCCCTGTCCATTGATCTGGCAACGTGCTCTCTCCCTTGCTTACATAACATCTAGTGCCTACTCCGTTAGTAGCATTTAGGTGGTACAAACAGTTAATGTGCTCAGCTGCTAACCTAAAGGTTGGTGGTTCAAGTCTATCCAGAAGCACCTTGGAAGGAAGGCCTGGCAGTCTCCTTCCAAAAATCAGCCATTGACTGGGGTCTTAAAAGTTTACAAGCAGACCAAACTTAATGGTCTGACTGAGACTGGAGGAATCCCGGCGGTCATGCTCTCCAGACCTTCTGTTGACACAGGACAGGAACCATCCCTGAAGACAACTCATCAGACATGAAAGGGACTGGTCAGCGGGTGGGAGAGAGACGCTGATGAAGAGTGAGCTAATTATATCAGGTGTACACTTGAGATTGTGTTGGCAACTCTTGTCTGGAGGGGGGATGGGAGGATAGAGAGAGAGGGAAGCCGGCAAAATTGTCAAGAAAGGAGAGACTGAAAGGGCTGACTCAAGACGGGGAGAGTAAGTGGGAGTAGGGAGTGAGATGTATGTAAACTTATATGTGACAGACTGATTGGATTTGTAAACGTTCACTTGAAGCTTAATAAAAGTTATTATAAAAAAAAAAAAGTTTACAAGCAGCCATCTAAGATACTGCACTGGTCTCACCCCGTCTGGAACAAGAGAGAAGGAAGAAAACCAAAGCCATAAGGGAAAGATTAGTCCAAAGGACTAATGGACCACAAATACCACAGCCCCCACCAGACTGAGTCCAACACAGCTAGGTGGTACTTGGCTGCCACCACTGACTGCCCTGACAGGGATCACAACAAAGGGTCCCAGACAGAACTGGAGAAAAATGTAGAACTGAATTCTAACTCACAAAAAAAGCCCACAAAAAAACAGAATTACTGGTCTGACAGAGACTGGAGAGACCCCGAGAGTATGGCCCCTGGACTCCCTTTTAACTCAGTACTGAAGTCACTCCTGAGGTTCACCCTTCAGCCAAAGAGTAGACAGGCCCATAAAACAAAACCAGACTAAATGGGCACACCAGCCCAGGGACAAGGATGAGAAAGCAGGAGGGGGCAAGAAGGCTGGTAACGGGGAACCCAAGATTGAGAAGGGGAGAGTGTTGACATGTTGTGGGGGTGGCAACCAATGTCACAAAACAATATGTGTGTTAATTGTTTAATAAGAAAGTAATTTGCTCTGTAAACCCTCATCTAAAATACAATAACAGCAACAACAAAAAAACCAACCATTGAAAACTTTGTGGAGTACAGTTCTACATTGACACACATGGGATTGTTACCAGGTGAAAACCCCAGGTTTGTGCTCAGCATGACTCGTATTGGCCAATAAATGAGAGACCCAGATGGGATTACAAGAAAGGCACCTTTATTTCGTTGTACAGGAAGTAGAGTCAGTCAGAGCTGCTGCTGCCAAGACTGCTCGCCAAGGGTGGGCAGGCAAGTCACTTTTAAAAGGGTTTACAAGTGGGGAGTTCATACAAGTTACATCAGCAACATTCTTAATCATACTATGCACATGCAGTGGGGTTTGCATATAACCTCCAGGGAAAAGCAGGATTCAAATGCACCACTGGGGGTGGGGGAGCCCAGCAAAGGAAACAATGTTGCAATATGACACTGTATGGGAGGAAACCAGGTAAAGAGTACAGTACTGTGGGGTCTGTGTCTCAGGGTCGCCATGAGTCAGGCCAACTTGGCCTCACCTGGTTTGGTTTTTTGGTTGTTGGTATTGTAACCGTAGGTTTGTCTCCCTGTCCCTGTCATCCTTGGAGACAGAAGGCCCACATTTTAATCACCTTTTTTATCCTTGCCACTTAGAGAGCCATAGCTGCAGAATAGGCACTATGTGATGGATGCCCAGGAAAATGGGGACCAGGCCAGGAACCATGGCACCCACCGAGGAGACATCCCAAGGAGAATCCCTTTGTCCTGACTGCTGTGCTGCCTTCTTGGCCTGGAATTTCATTCCCTCCTGGGAACTGAAGTCCTTTGGGCTTCAGCTTGTCAAGGTCCCATGTTTTCCTGTCCCTTCAGCTGTCTAATTCCCTTTTTGCTGGGCTGCAGTAGATTAGCCTAAGTTAAAGCGAATAGACAATCTCCTATTAACATTTATATTGCTTTTCTTTTCTGTTTCTTGGTGAGGCTCTGAGGACCAAGGCAGCTTCCGAAAATGTTCTTTCATCTAAATAATGTCCCTGTTGGGGGCTGGATTCAGGCTTGCCTTCTGGCTGTGGAGACAAGTGGGTGTGGTGGACTCCTGAGCCAGTGGAAAATGAAGGCAGAGAGGCCCTTCTAGAAACTGCATGTTGGATTTGGTAAATGCGTGTTCAGTTTCCACTGTGTGTCTGCTCCTGTACCGGGTCTTAGTGCAGAGGGTTCATATCTAGCATTTGTGAAGCGGTTATCAAGTGCCAGACATTTTTCCAAATGTTTTAATTTTATACAGGTTGACTTTTTAGAACATGCCTGGGGAATGTAGGTACCATCATTATCCCCATTTTATAGATGAAGAAACTAAGGCAGAGAGAGATTACAGAACCTTGCCAAGTTCTCCCTCTAGTAAGTGACATGGGGCTCCAGAGTACACTGAGGCGCTACTGCCTTGATGTTGTAGAAGGTCCAGCCTGTGTCCCCAAAGAGCTCGTGGCCTGAAGGGAGTGTCTGGCCTGGGGGTGCACTGCGAGGTGTGCCGGAGGTCCACCAGTAGCCATATTTGAAGGGTATTCCAGGCAGATGGAATACTAAAAACAAAAGTAGAGAAGCATGAAAGTTATTACGTTCAGGAAAGGGTAAGCAGCAATTCAGGCTGCTGTAGGTTCCCTGGGTTATGCAAATGGTTAGGCACTGGGCTGCTAACTGAAAGGTCAGTGATTGAAACCCACCCAGAGGTGCCTCGGAAGTAAGGCCTGGTGATCTGCTTCTGAGAGGTGACAGCCTTGAAAACCTAAGGACGGCACTTCTGCTCTGCACATATGGGGTCTCCATGAGCCGGAATCACCTTGGTGGCAACCAGTAACAACAACATTGACAAGGAGGGAAAGACTTGGAAGACTAGGAGGGTGTGGCCAGAGAATGGACTTCCAAGCCCGTGATTTGGAGGTAAGTAGCTCTAGTGAGGTTTATGATGTCAGGAGCAGTGTTTCTCAGTGGGCGTGCAGGTACCCTGGGCATTTTGTTACAGTACACGTTCGGATTCAGTATGCCTGGGGCCAGGCCTGAGAGTCTGCTTTTCTGACAAACTCCCAGGTGATGCTGATGCTGCTGACGCCTGGACCACACTTTGAGGAGTGAAGGTGTAGCAGAGAACACAAGATGCTACAGGGGAGCATGGGTGACCATTCTTAGAAACGACGGCCTTACGTTTCTGTCAGCCTTACGGGTTGGGTGAGGCTACAATAACTGTATCAAAAAGAATCACTGTAGATGGAGAGGAAAATTGGGAATTGGGGACAACAGTGTTGAGCAAATGGAGAAGGGGCTTGGAGATCTTTGATTAAATGGAGGCTGAAGGCAATGAAGTGGTGTAGCTGTTACAATTAGGCTCAACAGCATGTAACAAAAAGTCTCCAGTAACAGTGGCTGTCATTTTGTCACACTGGGGTGACCTGAGTGTTGCTATGATGTTGAAAGCTGTGTCACCAGTATTTCAAATACCAGCAGGGTCACCCATGGTGGACAGGTTGCAGTGGAGCTTTCAGACTAAGACAGACAAGAAAGAAGAAAGACCTGGCAATCTATTTCTACAAATTAGCCATTGGAAATCCTATGGATCACAACAGGATATCGTCCAATATAGTGTTAGAGGATGAGCCCCTAGGTTGGAAGGCACTAAAGTACACTGTGGGAACAGCAGTGGACTGAAGTGTACCAACGATTGTGAAGGCGATGCAGGACTCGGCAACGTTTTGTTCTCTTGTACATGGAGTAACAGGAGTCGGAGTCGACATTGTGGCAACAAAAAGGAGAGCAGCTTTTTTTTCTCGTGGGTACAAGAAGTAGGAGGCTGGCAGCGATGAGTGGTATGCTGTTTTCATGATGTCATTGGATTCCCAGAGTCCTATCTTTCTGCTTTGCTGTCTTCAGTTTTAGGCTGAGGCACCTCTGAGTCCAGTATGGTTGCTAAAGCATCAAACCCAAAGACGCTGGGAGATGGTATCTTTTGTCTGGAGTGCATTTCTCCCCTGAATGTATGCAGGGTTCTTTTCCTAAGTAGGAAAGGGAGGATAGATATGGGATGCAACTGGCAGCCTTTGATGTAAGTGGAGCCCAAGGCGGGGACTTAAAAGGGGGGCAATTGAGTGAATCAGGTTCATAGGGGACGTCTTGGTGACGGCTCCTGGTGCTCAAGAGGCTCTCTGTCTACTCATGCTAGTGCTGATGTCCCTCTCCTCTGTCATAGGGCACCTGTCCAAGTCCTTTCACTCTGCGAGTCCAGCTCCACTGACACCTCCTCTGAGAAGTCCACTGGGACTCTTGAGTCAGAATCACTCTTCCATCCTCTGAACAAAGCATGGTATGGGCACCTCCATCAGCCCTCATTTCATGCCGTTTTGTATTTAGTCGTTTGCACACGCACCACTTCTTTAAATTGTGCGGGAGCGGCCAGCCCCCAGCACAGTGCCTGGTGCTCCGTTAATTCCCGGGACGTTTTAGTTAAACCTCGGTGAGTCTCCATATCAAGCTGATGGTATGTGGTTCTAGGGTGCTTTTCTTTCTTTTTTTTTTTTTTTTGATCATGTGAAAATCTCCTGAAGGGCTTGTTCCATCTTGGTTTCTGATTTAGTAGGTCTTGGGTGAAGCCCCTAGTGATGCTGATGCTACTGGTTTAGAGACCACCCCCTGGGAGCTGCATAGATTTGGTGGTACCCCCCCCACCCACCCTGTAAAATTTGCAGTTTAGTCAGGATGGAAAATTGACATGTGAATTAAACCCAGGGAAATGAAGTCAGTGGATGAACTTAAATATTCAGGGACAAGGGTGTTTTGCAGTCTCGTTTCCAGTTTTTCTCAAATTCTCTACTTCCCCTAATATTACCAGGGCCACTGCCATCGAGTCGATTCTGAAGATGTTGCCAGTTATAAGAGGCACCATTATCTTATGTAAAACTGAAAATTTAAAAGCTTTTAATTAGTCTGGGACACAATGCTTTCTTAATCATCTGACTCTTTCCTTTATGCTTATTGAAAGGGCGCTTTTAGACCTAATGAGCCAGGTTTTATCATATTTTATGGTTGTGCCTACATGTAAAGGAAAATATGGGCAAATACATTGGTTCAGATGTTCCTGAAGCTTCTTTATCCACATCAAGTCTCTCCTGGTTCACACTTTGACTCGCCGTGCCCCGTGACTGTTTTTCTACATTGTGCCGTCCTCTGTGTCATCGTGAGCATGCGGCATTTCTTAGACGCGCCCCAGCAAGAAGGCCCTTAAGCCTGCTTAAAGGAGCCATGGTGGTCAACAGTTAAGTGCTCGGCTGCTATCTGAAAGTTCAGTGGTTTGAACCCACCCAGAGGCTCTGCAGGAGAAAGACCTGGCAATCTTCCGGCCCAGAAAATCTTATGGGGCAAACCTACTCTGTTACTTGGGGTGGTTGTGAGTCAGAATCGACTCGAAGGCATTCACCACCAACAAAGCCTGCTTTGCAGCTCCGTGGAGCTAGCCTCCTCCTGCCTCCTCTTTCAGGAATGTTGCTAAGAGCATCTGACTCTTCCCCTTCCTTTCCCATGACCATTTGGTTCAGAGCGGTGAAAAGTGTGCCTGCCTCTGCTGTTTCCAGAATTTTCTTCTCAGCTGCTCACACTGTTGTGCAGGTTTTTTGAATGTGCTGGCAGTGACAGCTACTTCACTGCTGCTGTGTGGCCTCCAGTGATTGCTAGATGCTTCTCAACAGCTGAGGCTGTAGAATGTAAAATATGGCTTGTCTTAGAATTGATGAACTTTTTTGAATGTGGGCCATGTACTAGACACACTGTCATGTGTTTTCACATAACCAGTCTCAGATAATACATACAATAATTGTCTGAGGTAGGCATTGTGGGCCTGGGTTCATAGATGAGGGCCTTGCAAGCAGGCGAGTACTCATTCACACATCAAATATTTGTTCCACTCCTATTATGTGTTGGTCAACACTCTAGGCACTGAGAATACTGGAGTGGACAGAAAATTTCCTGGGGGAATAGTCAGTGAAGAAATAAGTATATGAGACTGAGTCACATAAGTGCTAGTGAGAATAAAAGTAAGTCGGTGTGCAGGGGACTGGGGAAGGCTTTTTGAGTAGAGACTGGAATAATTTTAGGGTGCGCACCCTGCAGATGCAGATTCCAGCCAGGAAAACTGTACGTGCAAAGGTCCTGTGGTAGTCATGGGCTTGGCTTGTTTGAGGAACAGTAAGGAAGCCAGTCTGGCCAGAGCAGTGAAAGCTCAGAAAAGTTTCAGTAAATGGCTCAAGCTGGGATGTAGCTGAGCTGAACTTTCCACGTCCTTGCGTTCCAATCCAGAGTCGGTCCACATTGAGGTAAGTGTGAGGGGCCGCTGCAGATTTCGCCCTTCTCTGCTCACTGGAGTGAGTTTAATCTTTTAAGAAACCAATGTCTTCATTAATTCAGCTCCAGTGGCAAGGCACAGCAGAAAAATATGCTCTTTATCATCACCGTTGCGCTGTCTAGGGGAGTACCCGTGGTGTCTGATTCTCGAGCAGCAGTTTAACCAACCCAGGTAAAGATAGTCTCACATGTGGGGAAGTGTGAAAAGGATGACAAAGAAATATCAACATTTCCTTCCCAGTGCACATTCTCAAAATAGAACGTGGGGCTTTCAACTCTCTCCCCTTTGAAGAACATTGTCTAAAGGGAGGCTGTGGCAGCACACTGTAGAAGAAAGAGCAGAGAGCTAGGATTTGGTCCCAGCTCTGCCAGTAATTAGCCGTGGGACTGTATCCATTAGAGTTCAGTTACAGACAAGAGAATATGAAAGTTTGTATTGAAAAGGATTTATTGCCATTATTAGGCACCTTGCAGAATTCTAGGAGAGACTAGAAGTGCAGGCTCTAAGCTGAGCTGCTAGGAGCCACTTTTAGAACCACCCAGAACCAGACCACCAAAGAAGGCGTTGCCTTTCCCACGGTTAAGAAGCCACTGTGAAAGGAGGCTGGGTGGTACAAGCGGTTTGTGCTCAACTACCAACTGAAAGTTTGGTGGTTCGAGCCCATCTGGTGGCACCACAGAAAAAAGGCCTGGCAATCTGCTCCCCTAAAGATTACAGCCAAGAAAACCCTATGGAGCATTTCTATTCTGTAAAGCATGGGGTCACCGTGATAAACTCAAAATCTTACAGAATCATTACATCAGCGCCACTACCAACAAAAAAACTACTAAGTAAGGAAGCCACTGCAGCTGGTCACAGGTAAGGACCACTTCGAATCTGCTGCGATCTCGTTAGCAGAACTTCTTGATTCTGACGAAGTTAGGGAATGAGGGATCTCAACTACAGCTGCTGCAGAAGAAACAAATAGTTCTTCGCGCATGCTTGCCAGAAAGCAGCAGAAGAGTGGCCACCAGAGTCTGTAATCTCACGCAGGTGTGTCTGCTGCGTGGAAACTAGGCATCACAATAGGAATCCAAGATGCCAAGGCATTTGAAAAATGCCTGAGGCAGCCCCTGGGTTATGAAGGAGATCCATTCCTGACTGTGCCTTTAGGTCGAATTTGTAAGTTGGTAACAGGTGCGTAGGGTTCTTATTTAGCCTGTTTTTGGTGCAAGAGACGGCTTGAAGCCTTTTCAATGATTTAAAAGCCACGTGTGCAGCAAGTGAAGGTGGTTGTGATGAGTTTGTTTTGAGCAGGGTTTGAGTAGAGGTTGGTTCGGTCCTTTCCAAGTGAGGGCGTATTTACATAACATTAAAGGGCAAGTAGGAGTTGTCCCTATGTTGGACATTCATAGCCCGGGGACTGTCGTATATAATGCATTCTGATTTGTTACCATTTAAAATAGTGGGCAATTGGTGCTCTGTTAGCTCTTTGGCACCACACATTTTATTTTCAGGAGCAAATTATTGAAATCCTAAGGGAGATGGTTGCATTTTAAGGTAAGTTGCAGACCCCAAAACACTGCTCATTTTGAAGGGAAGTAGAAACATGGTTGCATCAGGAGAAAGGGCCTGGTACCCCTAGAGGCCACAGAGCTGCCTAGAGAGGATTAGGACTTGCCCCCTGAGGCTGTGGCCCTTCCTGGTTCCCGAGGTGTCCCCCATCACCCTCACGTCAGACAATTGAAGGGACTGGCCCAGAGCGCAGGAGGAGGCTAATTGTTAAGAGGAGTCATGGCCTTCATCGATGCTCATTGGACATCAGTTGTGATGGAGTGGGACGCGCTGGGAAACGTCTGAGAGATTAATGGGGCTTAGCAAATTTTTATGTCAGAGCCTGTATGGAGGTATATGGATGTGAGCAGAGAGACACATATTTTGCCTGCTTGCTTGCTGGACCCCTCCTGCTCTGCTAAGAGCCATATTCCAGTCTTGAGCTCACATGGTTTCTTACTGTGCAGTCAATATTTGCCAAGGAGAAATGAGTCCACTGGTACCACCATGTCCGATACTCAGCCAGGCTTATTCTATCTGTGATCAATGTTGTGTGCACGGCTTGTAGTGCTGGGGTGACAACAAATCTATTTTTAATTCTGTCTTTCCCTCCCATCTTTGAGAAAAGAGTGAAACCACTCATCCTGACCAGTAAGCCTCTCCCCCTCCTCTGCCCTCCCTGGAAATGTCAATTGGATTAAAAGTTTGGAGTTGTGGCTGCCTCTACATCTGCTTACAGAGCATGGCTGGACTTGGGGGAGCAATTGCATGATGCCTTTGTGGCGTTGCTTTATTTATTTTCATTCAATCATGTCCATAGCAAATTTGCTCTGCTCTCCAGCCAAAGGATGATTTGCTTAACCGCCAGGGCTGCAGACTTAACCTGGGGACCCGCTCGAAGCAAAGGCTTATGGGCCTGCTGCCTCCCGACTCTAAGAAGGTTCTGTAATTAGGAAGGAGCTGACTTGCTTGTGGCTGAGGGTCCCAGGCAGGGCAGACCTGACCACCTACTTTCTGCCTCTACGGTGGCTCTGTGGTGCTGGCCTGAGTGGGCGGGAGTGTTGGATGGAGCAGTGGATGGACGGTGTGGGTGGGACAGCTTGGAAAGGACTGGAGCAGGAGGGGGTATAGAACTCCCTTCTGGTGCTGGCCTCTGAGGCTGGCGGGGCCCCCTGTGGCAGAGGTAAGGTGAAGACCTCCAACTTGGCTGTCTTGTAGAGGAGCCCTCAGGATCTCTTTCTCTTCTTCCTTTTCTCTTCTCTGGTCTCTGCCTCTCACAATCTCCCCCATCACCTAAGGTGGGAAGGTCCTTCTCCTGCTTCTTTTCTCTTTTCCTCTCTGTGTCCCCCCCTCCCCCCCACCCCGCCCCAGTCTTTCCCAGTGTCTCTAGTGGAAGAAACATGGAGAGTGTTTGAGTTCTTCTACCTGCTGATCACTGACTGTATGAACTTGGGCACCAGCTTTCTCAGGGGTTAATTGGGTATGTGAGGGACAGTGGTGGTTCGGTGGTGGAATTCTCATCTTCCATGTAAGAGAAAACCCCAAAGCATACCCACTGCCATTGAGTCGATTCTGACTCATAGTGGCAGAGTAGAACTGCCCTGTAGAGTTTCCAGGGAGTGGCTGGTGGATTTGAACTGCCAGCGATTTGGTTAGCAGCCATAGCTCTTAACCACTGTGCCATCAGGGTTACCCATGTAAGAAAGAGACCCAGGTTCAATTCCTGGCCGGTGCATCTCATGTGCAGCCATCACCCATCTCGCATTGGAGGCTTGCTTGTTGCTGTGATGCTGAACAGGCTTCAGTGGAGCTTCCAGACTAAGACAGACTAGGAAGAAGGGCCTGTGACCTGCTTCTGAAAATCAGCTGATGAAAACCCTATGAATCACAAGGGGTCCATCGGCAACCGATCATGGAGATGCCGCAGGACTGGGCAGCTCTTCCCATTGTGCATGGGGTCCTCATGAGTCGGGGGTTGACTTGAGGATAGCTAACAACAACAAATTTGGGATGCAGTTACCTACTTCTGAGGTTGTTGAGAAAGCTGAATAATGACACTTTTGTAGCCTTTATGTTTAGATAGCACCTGCGGGTCCTACACAAGTATACTGTTAATTCTCAGGGCAACCCATGAAGTGGAGACTATTATTCTCATTTTACAAAAGAGGAAAGAGGCCTAGAGAGATTAACCAACTTACTGAAGGCCACACAGCTAGGACATGGTGGAGCTAATACTGGAACCCAGGGCACCTGGCTCCAGGGTACTTTCACACCATCCTGCGATTGATTACCCATGGAAGTGGCAAGCACCCAGGGACATGAGGAATGAACATGTATTGAACATCTCTGAGTAAAAATTCTTTAATGTGCATTGTGGAAGATGCACATTGTAAGTATTAAAAGATAATTTAGTCATCTTTATCTCTCCTTTTTAAATTTCCTTTTTGTTTCTTTTCCTTTATTCTTCTAGGAAACCCTGGTGGTGTAGTAGTTAGGAGCTACAGCTGCTAACCAAAAGGTCAGCAGTTCAGATCCAACAGGCACTCCTTGGAAGCCCTATGGGGCAGTTCTACTCTGTCCTGTAGGGTCGCTATGAGTCGGAATCGACTCGATGGCAACGGGTTTGGTTTTTGGTTTTATTCTTTTACTTCTCTTATTTGATCTAGCCTGCCTTCGCCATTCTTTTTGACTTTCCTTCTTTGTAGTCTCTCCAATATATCTCCTCTTCTCTGTGCCCATTTCCTTTTGGTCTTTTCTTTTTTTAGGTTCCCAAAACTTTCCTCTTCCCCCTCCATACCACATCCATTCTCCCTTCTTCCTTCCTTCGTCGTTCCTTCCTTCCATCCCTCCCTCCCTCCCTTCCTTCCTTCCTTCCTTCCTTCCCCTCTCTTATCTATCCCTCTGGATTTATCTATCTTGATACTTGCCAAACCAAATCCCACATCTCCAACAGGGATTGAGGTTGACCCCCTGACACAGAGTGGCTTGAGCTCAGGGACTGTGCTGGCCCGGGGCCACCTATTATAGCACACACAGGTACCAGAGGATGGAGTGCTGCTCCTTCAGCCTTCGTCAGGGGGTGACCTTTATTTCTGCAGAGGAATTTCACCCTAGGCAGGGAAATCATTAATGCAGCACTGTTCCTGAGAATTCAACCTCCCCAAAGCCAGAAAGTTCTGAGATGGGAACGCTTCATAATATAGCACATAACATAGTGCACACACACACAAGCACACACATTATGGCAGTAAATTTGTCAGCCCGTACAGTCACACACGGTTCTAAATATGGGCATGGTAGAAAGAGAGATGGTTACTGTGGGAGCTGTAATTTTTAACTTACTGCTTAGAACTCTAAACCTGGGCTTGGTGCTTAATGTAGTGTTTTCACATGTGGGTATGTGCTCAGGAAAGGCAGAAAACCTTGCAAAGTGAGGGCCAGAGTTGGAGGAGTCAGGGAGGGAGGTCCAGAGGTGGCTGCAAAATTGAGGTAGAGAATGGAGCCAATTAGTAGGTCCCTGGCACCCAGATCATCAGGGTGGAAGCTGGAATCACTGGCTAGGTCAGCTCCCTCAGCTTGCCCCTGAGGAGACCAGAGAGGAAGGATGGTGTGGCCAGGGAAGGGGACTGTAGGAGACTGAGGTCTGGGTACAAAACAATGCCAATCTGAGGTTAAAGTAGCAGTGAACATTCAGGTACTGTTCCTGTGTGCTAGTTAGTCTCGGCAAGTTAGTACTCGCTTGTTTAATCCTCACCACAGCCCCATAACACAGGAATTCTTATTTCTACCCTACAGATGAGGACACGGAGCTAGAGAGGGGTTTAGGGCTGGGATTTTATTCCAGGAAGTCTGGCACCAGAGTTGGTACAGTTAACTTCACTGCATTATGTCCTGACTTTGTTACTTGTTAGCTATGTTATCTTGGGCAAGTTCCTTAATCTTTCTGGTCCTTCATTTACTCCCCAGTAAAATAAGAACCGAGGGCATTGGTGGTTCAGTGGCAGCATTCTCAAATTCCATGTGGGAGACCAGGTTCACTTCCCTGGCCAGCGTATCTCATGCACAGCCACCACCCTGTGGTCAGTGGACTTGAGTGTTGCTATGATGCTGAACAGGTTTCAGCAGAGCTTCCAGACAAAGACTGACTAGGACAAAAGGCCAAGAGACCCACTCCTGAAAATCAGCCAGTGAAAACCCTGTGGAGCACAATGGTCTAATCCACAATCAATCATGGGAAGCGCTGAATTGGGCAACGTTTTGTTCTGCTGTGCACGGGGTCGCCATGAGTCGGGGAGCAAATTTGACAGCGACTAACAACAACAAAATAAGGACAATAATACTTCCCTTCCATGGTGGTGGTGAATCTGAGGGGAGAACAAGCATATGGAAGGTCTAGGCAGGTGTGAAGTTTAATTATGACTGTTCACCATTGAGAGAGGGTGAGTGAGGGCCCCTGTCAGATAGAGGACGGATGGACAAAAAATAGTATTTGGTTATTTTTACTTTGTAAGTGGGTAGAACTCGTTGACATTGGGCCCACCTGACAAACAGCAGGTCCCCTTCCTACCTCCCACCTCCTCATCCTCTGAGCACTGGCCCCACGCGCCACTCTCCTCCTCCCAGTGGCGTACTTTCCCACACACGTTGTAACTGAGAAGCCAACACCACCTGCTGAGACATGTTGAGTTGGCACAGCTTCCGGTATGGCTCACTTGAGCAGAAAAGAATGTGATGCTTCCTTGAATATTCATTCATTCATTCAACAAATGTTTATTTCGCACCTACTATGTTCTCAGTCACTTCACGTGCATGCAAAACCTGGACAACAAGAAAGGAAAACTGAAGAAGAATTGACACGTTTGAAGTATGGTGTTGACAAAGAATATTGACTATAAAAAATAACATGGATGGCCAGAAGAACAAACAAATCTGCCTTGAAGGAAGTACAGCCAGATGCTCCTTAGAAGTGAGGATGGTGAGACTTCCTCTCACACATTTTGGACATGTTATCAGGAGGGACCAGTCTGGAGACGGATATCATGCTTGGCAAAGTAGAGGGTCAGCGAAAAAGAGGAAGACCCTCGATGTGATGGGTTGACACAGTGGCTGCAGCAGTGGGCTCAGACATAGCAAAGGATTGTGAGGATGGCGCAGGACCTGGCAACAGTTTTGCTCTGTTTTACGCAGGGTTGCTAGGAGTTGGAGCTGACTCGATCACACCTGACAAGAAGAAGAACATGTTCTGAACCCTGGGGAGACATTAATGATTAAGACACAGTTCTTGGCCTCATGAAACTTACTTTCCAGTAAGGGAAATGGATAACAAATAAATTAAGTCACCTGGTGATGAGTGTTATAAAAAGTAAGTGGTTTACTTAGGAGATACAGTTTTTGTTCATGGTGGTGGAATAATTTGGAAAAGGACAGTGGTATGATTGCACAATATGATAAATGTAATTAATGTTGCTAAATTGTACATGTAAAGATCGTTGAATTGGCAAAGGTTTTATTGTTTACATTTTTGCCACAATAATAGAAAAAATAAAAATAAACAACTTAAAGGAACGCAGACTGAGGGGCTAATTAGAGAGTGGGATATTAGCAGGTCAGAAGAGGTGATCTTGGAGCAGAAGCCTGAGTAAAGTGAGACGGAGGAGCCAAGCAAAGATCTGAAGGAGAGTATTGCAGATGGAAGGAACAGCATTCCAGCTGGGTGGAACAGGAAGTGCAGTGGCCCTGAGGCATGCTCAAGGAACACCAAGGAGGAAGAGATGGGAACAGAGAGGCAGATGCCAGATGATATGGGGCCTCCCAGAGGCTGGTAAGAAGCTTGACTTCTGTTCCCAACACAACAGGAGGCCACTGACGTAGGTTGGCAGATAAAATACAAGATGGGAGTTTACATTTAAATGTCAGATAGGCCACAGATAATTATTTAGTTTGCGCATAACCGTGCACCCTCTATTTTTATTCACTAAATCTTGTGTGTGGAGGGCATATTGACTGAGAAGAAAAGTGCAGTCAGGGGGCGTCTTAGTGTCTTAGTGCTGCTGTAACAGAATTCCCACAAGTGGGTGGCCTTAAAGAACAGAAATTTATTTTCTTATAGTTTAGGAGGCTAGAAGTCTGAATTCAGGGCGCCGGCTCTAGAGGAAGACTCTCTCTCTGTAGGCTCTGTGGGGAAGAGCCTTGTCTCTTGCAACTTCTGTAACCCAGTGTTCCGGGGTTTCTTGGCATTCCCCATGTGGCATTTATCTTCACCATTTTCTGTTCCCTGAAACCCTAGTGGTGTAGTAGTTAAGAGCTACGGCTGCTAACCAAAAGGTCGGCAGTTCAAATCTACCAGGCACTCCTTGGAAATCCTACTCTGTCCAGTAGAGTTGTTATGAGTTGGAATTGACTGGACAGCAATGGTTTTTTTTTTTTTGGTCTCTTTGTCTAGGCTGTTCTTTATAACTTGGAAATGATTTTCCTTTAGGACATACCCCACACTGATATGGCCTCATTAACATCAGAAAGAAAACCGTATGTTCAAATGGGATTACATCTACAGGTTAGGATTTCAATACCTATTTTTGGAGGTTGCGGACCGCGCAGGGGGCTGTTGCAGTCACCATGACAGGCCATGGTGGTCTAGGCTGTGGTGGTGCTAGGAAGTGTTTGGATTTGGGATCTGTTGTGGTGCCTGAGGAGCTTGTGAATGGATTGGATGTGAGAGGGAAAGAGGGAAGTAAAGTAGGGCTGGTCCTAAGCTCTGGTTCACGGGGAGGGGACATTGAGAGACTCAGGGATTGGTCAGCAGTGTGATTAACCGGACTCTTAACCTTTAACCAAGTTGCCAGCAGTAGCCCTGAGCTCAACCCATGCACCTTTTGGAGGGTAACATATTCAGGCGCCCACAAGAACAAAGGCAGACTATGTAATTTTTCATGTTTTGCTGCATTTGTTTTATATTTGGTAAATTTATATACGCGGTGTATAGCTACATCAGTCAATAGATAATATCCCAGATGAGCACTTCATCTTTTGTGCACTCAGCCTGAGCCAGATCCCTTGCTAACTGCTCCCACTTCTGTCTCATCTCGTTTGTCCCTCACACTACCTGGGGAGATTGGGGCTGTGACCATCCACATTTTACAGCTGAGAGAATCAGCAAGATTGTGGCTTGCATATATGCTTTATGTTGCCAGGGCTATTTATTTGTTCTCTATAAAGTTTTATGGGCACCTGATTCTTTCAGATCTACCCTCAGTACCCAACCAGGACATAATCCAGGTGAGAGGACATCTTCTGAAGCTGTCTTAATCCTTGGGGCCAGAATCTGAACCCAGTTCTCTCTGATTCCAGAACTTTATGCAGCCATCCTTCTCAGACTTTAGTGGGAATAATAATCACCTAGGGAGTTTATAAAAATGCATATTCTTGAGCCTCATGTCAGAGATTCTAGTTCATCCATCCTGGGGTGTGGCCCAGGAATCTGCATTTTAACAAACACCATAAGCATGGGGTTGCCATGAGTCTCAGTTGACTCAGCGCTGCAGATGTTTGTTTTTTCCTCAGTGACAGCAGCCAACAGGGACGTCTCTTGTTGCTAAGACCTTTGGCAAAGATGGGGCTATCTGATTATTTGCAGTTCATGGAGTATGGGATTGAAGACCTTCTTTTTTGTCACTGTCCCTTATTCAGTTCTTCTCTTGCTGCTGTTCTGGGTTTTTCAAAATGACTGTATGAGAGCCATAAATGGGTAGCTGGCCAGTTCAACCTTGCCACAGATGGGCATGTTGCTGAAACCAGAGAAGCTTGATGGCTTGTCCCAGGCCATCCAGCTGGTGAGTGATAGAAGCAGCAGTAGATAATAGATTGTGTGACTTCTAGCCCAGTGCTCAGCCTCAAATCTAGGTAGCCTATTCTTAGAAAGTAGACTAATGGAATCCCAGCACTGTGTAGCTGAGAGGATCTTCTTCAATTTTTCGTACTTCCTTTTTCCATGTATAGAAATTAAGGTCCAAAGATATGAGGTGACGTCCTCAAGAATATAAAATGAATGTATGGCAGAATGGAAATTAGAAAATTGTGTGCAGTTCTGGACCTCCAAGGCCTATGGATACCTTCCCCCAGCCCCTATCCCAGACACATGCTTCAGTATCAGAAGACCTTCCCTGGCCTCCATGCCCTAGACTTGAGCTCCTGGCTAAAGCTGCTGCTTGTTTTTGATTGGGGAAATAGAAAAGAGTAGCTTATCTAGACCAAGGGAGTATAATTAGCCTTGAATAAAAGAGGGTACAAGGGACATCCTGAAGCAAATGTTAAGACCTTAGAAAAGAAAGGCAGAAATGCAGCTCAAACTGGCTTAGGACAAAGGGGAATTTATTGGCTGATGTTATAGGGAAGCCCAAGATTAGAGGAGGTGTTGTAAGATTTCCCTCCCCTCTCTTTCACTCTCCTCTCTTTCCACCCTGGAAGAGGAGCAGACATGGCTACCAAGTACAGCTCCACGCTGCAGCGTTTGGCAACTTCGTTGGAAAGGAAGGGCTTAAGGCAGGGTTCTGACTGGCTGTTTTTCTATCACATGTCCATTCCAGGGGAACTCTCTGGTGTTAGGAGCATAACCACTGAAAAAAACCATTGCCATCAACTGTACCCTGACTCATAGCGACCCTACAGCCCAGAATAGAACTGCCCAGTAAGGTTTCCAAGGCTGCAGTTTTTATGGAAGCAGACTGCCACATCGTGCTTCCAGGGAGCAGCTGGTGAGTTTGAACCACTCACCTTCTGTCTTCTTGGTTAATAGCTAAACACTTAACCACTGTGCTACCGGGGCTTCTTATTGGGAGTAGGGGGGAGTATAATTGTTCTGTGCCTGCCAGCTCCACACAGAGCACCTGGAAGTCCTCGTAAATGAAGGTGATGAGGAGGGTTAGCAGAAATCATCTGCCATATTGAAGAAGCGAAGTAAAAAGTTTTGGCTGAGAAAGTGGGAACAAAGTTGAAGACGAGTACATGTGATTGGGGTAGCATCTTGGGAGTATGTGAAGGGGATTGCAGGGAGGACAAAGGGAAGGGATACAATGAGCTCTCTGCTTCTTAGCTAGACTTTACATGGCTTAGCAATATGTTTCTTCACCCTTGGATGTACTAATGAATTTATCGTCATATACACAGTGACCTATAATGAGATAGTTCCTGAAATTCCATAATTGCTTGCCATTGCCTGTGCCTAAATGGGCTGTCCCCTTGCTAATAGGCAGTGCTACTCAGGAAACAAAATGAAACACCAGATTGCCCTCAAATTAAAAAAGGCTCTCGAGAAGTTCGCTTGGATTTTCCTTGGTTCTCGAGGGTATGGGGCATCCTGAGTGCCAGGGATGTGAAGGATATAAAACACAATGGTAGCCTGGGGCCTATCTCTAGGTCCTTGCTCTCTCCTTGGCCTTGATAATTGTATTAAGGATCTCTTATGATCCCTGTAAACTTGTTGTCAAGGTGTTAGTGGCGGGAGCTTGGGCAGAGAAGGAAGCAGATGCCAGAGAGAAAAAGGCGGAGAAGTATTGTTCAAAAGTCCTTCCCTAAACAAATTCCACATTCACCAGGTGTACAATCCACGATGATTTCTGATGCTACTGACATAAGGGCAAGCACATTTGTCCTAAATCTTGCTTTGTGTCTTATTAAGGAGCTTCGAACTATAAAATTAATTGTTGAGTATCTCAAAATGGTATACTCTCAGAACTTTCCCAGCCTACTGGCTTCCATGCCAGAGGGCAAATGTCAGGCTAGAGTAGTCGTGCTGCTATTGTTACTATTACTACCACCAGTAGTGATAATTGTCATAATATCCATATGCCTACAAAGAAAATCGGTTAATACAACTATTATTCAAACTTACATACCAACCAACCACTAAGGCCAAAGATGAAGAAATTAAAGATTTTTACCAACTTCTGCAGTCTGAAATTGATCGAACATGCAGTCAGGATGCATTGATAATTACTGGTGATTGGAATGCAAAAGTTGAAGACAAAGAAGAAGGATTGATAAGTTAGAAAATACGGCCTTGGTGATAGAAACAATGCTGGAGATTGCATGATAGAATTTTGCAAAACCGATAACTTGGTCATTGCATATACCTTTTTTCACCAACATAAACGGTGACTATTTTTTTTTTTATACACATGGACCTCACCAGATGGAATACCCAGGAATAAAATCGACTACATCTGTGGAAAGAGACGATGGAAAAGGTCAATATCATCAGTCAGAGCAAGGCCAGGGGCTGACTGGGTAACAGATCATCAGTTGCTCATATGCAAGTTCAGGTTGAAACTGAAGAAATTAGAACAGGTCGATATGAGCCAAAGTACGACCTTGAGCATATCCCACCTGAATTTAAAGACCAATTCAGGAATAGATTTGATGAATTGAACTCTAAGGACCAAACACCAGATGAGTTGTGGAATGACATCAAGGACATCATACATGATGGAAACAAGAGGTCATTGAAAAGATGGGAAAGAAAGAAAAGACCAAATGGATGTCAGAAGAGACTCTGAAACTTGCTCTTGAACATTGAGTAGCTAAAGTGAAAGGAAGAAATGATGAAGTAAAAGCTGAACAGAAGATTTCAACGGGCGACTCAGGAAGACAAAGTAAAATATTATAATGACATGTGTAAAGACTTGGAGGTAGAAAACCAAAAGGGAAGAATACACTCAGCATTACTCAAGGTGAAAGAACTGAAGAAAAAATTTAAGCTTCGAGTTACAATATCGAAGGATTCTATGGGAAAAATATTAAATGACGCAGGAAGCATTAAAAGAAGATGGAAGGAATATACAGAGTCGTTATACCAAAAAGAATGCATTGGCAGAAAACAAGGCTCTGGGAATTGATCGAATACCAATTGACATGTTTCAGCAAACAGATGCAGCGCTGGAAGTGCTCACTCATCTATGCCAAGAAATTTGGAAGACGGCTTCGTGGCCAACCAACTGGAAGAGATCTGTATTTATGCCTATTCCCAAGAAAGGTGATCCAACCGAATGCAGAAATTATTGAACAATATTATTAATATCACATGCAAGTAAAATTTTGCTGAAGATCATTCAAAAGTGGCTGCAGCAGTATATCCACAGGGAACTGTCAGAAATTCAGGCCAGATTTGGAAGAGGACATAGAGCCAGGGGTATCATTGCTGATGTCAGATGGATCCTGGCTGAAAGAGAATGCCGGAAAGATGTTTACCTGTATTTTATCGACTATGCAAAGGCATTCGACTGTGTGGATCATAACAAATTATGGATAATGTTGCAAAGAATGGGAATTTCAGAACAATTAATTGTGCTCACGAGGAACCTGTACATAGATCAAGAGGAAGTCGTTCGAACAGAACACCATACTTATTCAATCTGTGTGCTGAACAAATAATCTGCAAAGGTGTACTTTATCAAGAATGGGGCCTCAGGATTGAAGGAGGACTCATTAGCCTGTGTTATGCAGATGACACAAACTCGCTTGCTGAAATCGAAGAAAACGTGAAGCACTTACTGATGAAGATCAAAGACCACAGCCTTCAGTATGGATTACATCTCAACATAAAGAAAACAAAAATCCCTACAACTGGATCAATAAGCAACATCATGATAAACAGAGAAAAGATTGGCGTTCTCAAGTTTTTCATTTTACTTGGATTCACAGTCAATGCCCATAGAAACAGCAGTCAAGAAATCAAAAGGCGCATTGCATTGGGCAAATATTCTGAAAAAGACCTCTTTAAAGTGTTGCAACGTAAAGATGTCACCTTTAAAGACTAAAGTGTGCCTGATCCAAGCCATGGTGTTTTTAGTCACCTCATATGCATGCGAATGCTGGACCATGAATAAGGAAGACCGAGGAAGAATTGATGCCTTTGAATTGTGGTGTTGCTAAAGAATATTGAATATACCCTGGACTGCCAAAAGAATGAAGAAATCTGTCTTGGAAGAAGTACAACCAGAATGTTCCTTAGAAGCAAGGGTGGTGAGGCTACATCTCATGTACTTCCAACCTGTTGTCAGGAGGAATCAGTCCCTGGAGAAGGACATCATGCTCGGTAAAGTAGAGAACCAGTGAAAAAGAGGAAGATCCTCAACAAGATGGATTGACACGGTGGCTACAACAATGGGCTCAAGCATAACAGCAATTATGAGGATGGTACAGGACTGGGCAGTGTTTAGCTCGGTTGTACATAGGGTTGCTATGAGTTGGAACCAACTCGATGGCACCTAACAACCACCACCACCACTACTGGTTATAATAAAGCAGCTACCATATAGCCTATACCTACAGCAAACACCCAGTTTCATTCTAGTACCTCTGAACCCAAGTGTCTTAGTTACCTAGTGCTGCTATAACAGAAATACCAAAAGTGGATGACTTTAACTGAAATTTATTCTCTCACACTCTAGTAGGCTAGAAGTCCAAACTCAGGGCGCCAGCTCCAGGGGAAGGCTTTCTTTCTGTGTTGGCTCTGGAAAAAGATCCTTGTCATCAATCTTTCCCTGTTCTAGGATCTTCTTAGTGCAGGAACCCTGGATCCAAAGGGCATGCCCTGCCCCTGGCGCTGCTTTCTTGGTGGTATGGGATCCCCATGTCTCTCTACTCACTTGCCTCTTCCATTTCCCATTTTGTAGATTAAGTCCTGAGTCATCAGCATAACTGCCGATGGATAATCCCGTCTGATTAACATCATAGAAGCCCAAAACCAACCCCACTGATGTGGAGTCGATTCCAACTCACAGTGACCCTATAGAATTTCCAAGGAGCACCTGGTGGATTTGAACTGCCAACCTTTTGGTTAGCAGACATAGCTCTTAACCACTACACCACCAGGGTTTCCGTTAACATCGTAGAGGTAGGGTTTATAACACATAGGAATATCACATTAGGTGACAAAATGGTGGACAGTTACACAATGCCGGGAATCATGGACTAGCCAAGTCGACAGATACTTTTGGGGGACACAATTCAATCCATGACACCAAGCTTGGGTCTTATCAGCAAGGGCTCCAGAGAAGGTCTTCACCTACCATCTACCATGGTAATGTTCAGTCAACCTGGTAGGAGGAAAGGCAGGAGATGGTAGATGGTTCAAGTACCATCTCCACCACATAGGATTTTAGTGACTTATGGTACATTTACTAATTGTTGTAGGCCTCAGTTTCCTCATCTCTAAGATGGGGATAATAACAGCACATACCTTATGGTGATAGAAGGATAAAATGAATAGTGTCTGGAACGATGCTTTGTATATATAGGAGGCTCTTATTATGTTTTTGTTGTTGTTAGCAGCTGTCGAGTTGGCCCCTGACTCATGGTGGTCCCACGTAGTACAGAATGGAATGGTTCTACATGTTTGTGCATCAGACTTTTGTGATCCCATAGGGTTTTCATTAGTTGATCTTTGGAAGTAGATTACCAGGCCTTTCTTCATAGTTTGTCTTTGGCTGGGAGCTCTGCTGAAACCTGTTCAGGATTATAGTAACACTCAAGCCTCCATTGACAGATGGGCTGTGGCTGCACATGAAGTGCCTTGGCTGGAAATGGAAAATGAGTATCCTATACAGAAGGCAAGAATTCTACCAGCGGATTACTACTGCTCACTTTAGTATATGCCCTGTATTATTGTTTCTCACCATCTCTCTCTACCACCACCACCGCCATCATCCTCACTGTTATTATTACATAGTTGATCAGAGCCAGGAAACCTGGGGTTGAAATGCTGGCTCTGCTCCCTACTCTTGTGTGACCTTGCACAAATGATTGGCCTCCTAAGCCTCAGCAAAATAAAACCACACGACTCAGGTGTTGCTTTCGTTCCAATAACATAGTAGTAGACACCTAGCAGAGTGCCTGGACTACAGTAGGTGATATGCGGTGATCTGTTCACCAGCGTAATATTGGTAACCTTTTTTTTTTTTTCACTGAGCATCTGCTGTATGCCAGTGTGTTAGTTACTGGGGATTTAATTGTCCCTAATTCCAAGAAGCCTACTGTTTCTTCGGAGACTCTATATGGCACAACTTGTCAGCATGTTTGGCAGTTAACTGAAAAGTTAAAGGGTCGAGAGTCCTCCCAGAGACGCCTCTCAAGAAAGGCCTGACAATCTACGTCCAAAAATTAGCCATTGAAAACCCTACAGAACACAGTTTTACTTTCACATACATGGGGTTGCAATGAGTTGGAATCAACTCAACAGCAACTGGATTTTACTGTTTCCTGAGAACACAGACATCACAAGAGAAGACTGCATACAAAGAGGTAGTTGCTGAAATGGAAGACAGTAGGAAAAGCAGCAGGACCAGTGAAGCTGAGCTAAGCTCTGCCCGAGGGGATCACAGAGGCTTCACGTGTGTGGTGTTGAGCGAGACTTGAGAAATGAGTAAGACCTGGATGATGGAGAAGATAATGGAGTGTCCTATGGAAGGATAAGAGGTGGGCAAGGTAGGAGAAGGGATGAGAGGTCAGGGTCAGGTCTCAGGTTCTTTGCTTCATATGCTTCCTTTAGGGCCAACTTTCATCAACTTTGTTGTTGTTAGGTGCCGTTGAGTCAATTCTGACTCGTGGTGATCCTCTGTACTACAGAATGAAGCAGTGTCTGGTCCTGCCCATCCTTACAATCGTTGTTATGCTTGAGCCCATTGTTGGAGCCACTGTATTAGTCCATCTCATTGAGGGGCTTCCTCTTTCCCGCTAACCCTGTACTTCACCAGGAGGGACTGATCCCTCCTGACAACATGTCCAAAGTATGTAAGATGCAGTCTCACTATCCTTGCTTCTAAGGAGCATTCTGGCTGTACTTCTTCCAAGACAGATTTGTTTTTTGGCAGTCAATGGTATATTCAATATTCTTTACCAACACCACATTTCAAAGGTGTCACTTCTTCTGTCTTCCTTATTCATTGTCCAACTTTCGCATGCATATTAGGCGATTGAAAACACCATGGCTTGGGTCAGGTGCACCTTAGTCTCCAAGGTGACATCTTTGCTTTCCAACACTTGAAAGAGGTCCTTTGCAGCAGATTTGCCCAATGCAATATGTCTTTTGATTTCTTGACTGCTGTTTCATGTGTGTTGATTGTGGATCAATGTAAAATGAAATCTTGACAACTTTAATCGTTTCTCCATTTATCATGATGTGGCTTATTGGTCCAGTTGTGAGGATTTTTATTTTATGTTGATGTGTAATCCATACTGAAGGCTGTGGTCTTTGATCTTCATTAGTAAGTGCTTCAAGTCCTCTTCAATTTCAGCAAACAGGTTGTGTCATCTGTGTAATGCAGGTTGTTAATGAGTCTTCCTCCAATCCTGATGTCCTGTTCTTCTTTGTATAGTTCAGCTTCTCAAATTATTTGCTCAGCATACAGATTGAATAAGTACAGTGAAATGATACAACCCTGGTGCACACCTTTCGTGACTTTAAACCATTCATTATCCCCTTGTTGTGTCCAAACAACTGCCTCTTGGTCTATGTACAGATTCCTCATAAGCACAATGAAGTGTTCTGGAATTCTCATTCTTCACAATGTTATCCATAATTTGTTATGATCCACACAGTCCAATGCCTTTGCACAGGCAGTAAAACACAGGTGAATATCCTTCTGGTCTTCTCTGCTTTCAGGCAGGATTCATCTGACATCAGCAATAATATACCCGGTTCCATATCCTTTGCTGAATCTGGCCTAAATTTCTGGCAGTTCCCTCTTGATACACTGCTGCAGCCACTTTTGAATATCTTCACCAAAACAATGATACTATTTGATAATTTCTGCATTTGGTTGGATCACCTTTCTTGGGAATAGCCATAAATATGGATTTCTTCCAGTCAGTTGACCACTTAGCTGTCTTCCAAATTTCTTGGCATAGACTAATGAGCACTTCCAGTGCTGCATCCTTTTGTTGAAACGTCTCAATTGATATTCCGTCAATCCTGGAGTCTTGTTTTTTGCCAGTACCTTCAGCGCAGTTCGGACTTCTTCCTTCAGTACCATTGTTTCCTGATCATATGCTACCTCTTGAAATGGTTGAATGTCAACTAATTCTTTTTGGTATAATGACTCTGTATATTCCTTCCACCTTCTTTAGATGCTTCCTATGTAGTTTAATATTTTCCCCATAAAATCCTTTACTATTGCAACTCGAGTCTTGAATTTTTTCTTCAGTACTTTCAGCTTGAGAAATGCCCAGCATGTTCTTCCCTTTAGCTTTTCTATCTCCAGCTCTTTGCACATGTTATTATAATACTTTGTCTTCCCGAGCCACCCTTTGAAATCTTCAGTTCTTTTACTTCATCATTTCTTCCTTTTGCTTTAGCTGTTTGATGTTCAAAAGCAAGTTTCAAAGTCTCCTCTGACATCCATCTTGGTCTTTTCTTTCTTTCCTGTCTTTTCAGTGACCTCTTGCTTTCTTCATGGATGATGTCCTTGGTGTCATTCCACAACTCGTCTGGTCTTCAGTCATTAGTGTTCAGTGCATCAAATCTATTCTTGAGATGGTCTCTACATTCAGGTGGGATATACTCAAGCTCGTATTTTGGCTCTCATGGACTTGCTTTGATTTTCTTTCATTTCATCTTGAACTTGCATATAAGCAATTGATGGTCTGTTCCCCAGTTGGCGCCTGACCTTGTCCTGACTGATGATACCGACCTTTTCCATCATACCTTTCCACAGATGTAGTCAATTTCATTCTTGTCTATTCCATCTGGCAAGGTCCATGTGTATAATCGCCGTTCATGTTGGTGAAAAAAGGTATTTGCAATGAAGTCTTTGGTCCTGCAAAATTCTGTCATTCGATCTCCAGCATAGTTTCTACCACCAAGGCCATATTTCCCAACTGCCATTTCCTTCTTCTTTGTTTCCATCTTTTGCATTCCAATCACCAGTAATTATCAATGCATTCCGATTGCATGTTTGATCAATTTCAGACTGCAGAAGCTGATAAAAGTCTTCAATTTCTTTATCTTTGGCCTTAGTGATTGGTGCGTAAATTTGAATAATAGCCATATTATTCGTCAACTGTAGCATCTTGAAATCCCATTTCTAAGGAACACAGTATTCACAGACCTGTGTGTTGACATAAATCATTTCCATTGTAATATTACTTAAATGTATAACTTTTGTACAAACCAAACGCAAACCAAACCCATTGCCTTTGAGTCGGTCCTAACTCATAGTGACCCTTTAGGACAGAGTAGAACTGCCCCATTGGGTTTCTAAGGAGTGGCTCATGGATTCAAACTGCCGACCTTTTTGGTTAGCAGCTGAGCTCTTTAACCACTGCCCTACCAGGGACCCTTTTGTATAGAGGTTGCTCTAATAAAATATAAAAGCACAACAAGTTTATATAATGAATTCTAATAAAACTACAAAACTAACAAAGTTCAAATTACCAGCATTAATTTAATGTGTTCGGTGATGCTGTTTATTCTCCTTTCACGAATATAGGATGGATCAAGTTGGCATAGGATTTGGAATGTCTGTGTGGTACACAATAACTCATTTTTCTTATCACTTTTCCTCTCTTCCAACCAGAGTGCACCGAACCACTTTGCACCATGTTCTTGGCCTTTCCTTGTTGTGACTGTATCATTTACATATCCAGTTTTTCCGTGTTCTGTTTTCATTAGCCAGTTGCCATGGAGTTGATTCTGACTCATGGTGATCCCATGTATGTCAAAGGAGAGCAATGCTCCAATGGTGTCTATTAATATTATAGAAAATTCTTACTGTAGCAAGTGCTTAAATTGTGCATACTGTATGCCCGGCACTATTCTGAAGATATAGATCATACATATATTATGTATATACCACATTCATAATATATATGATAATATATATTGTGTGTATGTCATATACGTAATATATATATTATATATATTGATATATATAATATAAATATATGTTCGGCTGCTATTCATAAGGTTTTCAGTGGCTAATTTTTTTAGAAGTAGGTTGCCAGGTCCTCCTTCCTAGTCTTTCTTAGTCTGAAAGCTCTGCTGAAACCTGTCCACCATGGGTGATCCTGCTGGTATTTGAAATACTAATGGCATAGCTTCCAGCATCACAGCAACACACAAGCCTGCACAGTACGACAAACAAAAGTCCTTACAACTGGACCAATAAGCAACATCATAATAAACAGAGAAACTATGAAAGTGGTCAAGGATTTCATTTTACTTGGATCCACAGTCAACGCCCATGGAAGCAGCAGTCAAGAAATTAATTGACATTGTATTGGGCAAATCTGTTGCAGAAGACCTCTTTAAAGTGTCCAAAAGTAAAGATATTACCTTGAGGACTTAGGTCCTCCTGACTTGAGCCCTTGTGGTTTCATTTACTTCATGTTCATGTGAAAGCTGGAGAGTGAATAAGAAAGAACCGATGCCTTTGAATTATGGTATTGGTAAAGAATATTGACTATACCATGGACTGCTAGAAGAATGAATAAATCTTCCTTGGAAGAAGTACAGTTAGAATGGTTCTTAGAAGCGAGGATGGCGAGACTTTGTCTCATATACTTTGGACATGTTATCGGGAGGAAAGAGTCCCTGGAGAAGGACATCATGCTTGGTAGAGGGTCAGTGAAAGAGAAGAAGAGTCTCAATGAGATGGATTGACACAGTGGCTGCAGTGATAGGCTTAAGCATAACAACAATTGTGAGGATGGCACCAGACCAGGCAGTGTTTCATTCAGTTGTACATAGGTTGCTATGAGTCAGAACTGACTTGATGGTACCTAACAATGACAACAACTTGTTAAAATTTAGTATTCAGGTCAGTGCTGCCATAGCTATTTGACAGTTTCAGATATAATCTACCTTAAAGATGTACAAGTACAAATTAGGCAATTTGATTTTTAAGTGCTTTTCCAGTAATATAAATAATGAAGTGTGTTGGAACTGGCAGATATAGTACATTAAATTGAGTGCAATTAAAACAGTGTGATATTTTTAAATTAACAAGAAAAAAATAGGTGTCAGAATCAAAACTTCTGAATCTGTCTTTGCAGCCTCCTCCAGCTGATAACGGGGTAGATGCTTGCAGAGGGCATTAGTAACATTTATGCTCTGCATTTCGAGTGTGATGATAGTCACATTTAGCACAAAGAGCTCTTTGATTTCAGTTCTATGTAACAGGCAGATGACATTTCCAACAACATCATCTTTTCAGATATTTTTTTGAAAGCCGTTGACAAGGGGGTATTCTGAGAAGACATGCAAGTGGAAATAATGAGTCGCCTTCTGGGTAACATCTCAATGAGACATCTGAAAGTCAAGGTTTCCTCTGCTAGACAGAGAAGAATCTGCATCGTTCACGCTCATGGGCGGGCTTTGCCCTTTCCAAAAGCCACCAGGCTGTTCATGGAACTAAGAGGACGGCACAACTGTGAAGATTGTTTTTTGTTTTTTTATGTCCCTCCCAAAGGTCTGCTGTGAATGGGGTGAGATCTGCATTACCTTTATCCAGAAGTTCTTATAAAGCTCACGCTATAGAGATTTGTACATCAGGGTCCTCTTTTGGCTTCTTTGTTCTGGAGTTGGGGAGGCTCAGGCAGGATATCACTACCTGATTTTGTTGCAAACACACTTACGCCTCTACATTTGTCTGAGTGAGTTTCCCCTAGAAATGGTCATCTCCCTTAACTGTTCAGCTACTCACAGTAGTTAATGCCCTCTTCCAGTGGTCAGAGATTCTGTCTTAGTTACCTAGTGCTTCTGTAACACGGATACCACACATGAGTGGCTCTAAAGAGCAGAAATTTGTTTTCTCATTGTTCTGGAGCATGAAAGTCCAAATTAGGGTCTCAGCCATGTTAATTCCTTCTTCCTTAGTAGCCCCAAACATTCCTTGGTTTCTTTGCCATCCTTGCGTGGTATCTGCTAGCCCCTGTGTGTGTGTGTGTCACTGTGTGTAATCTGCTCCTTTTATAACTCAGAAGTGATTAGGTTTAGAACCCAGCCTACTCTGGTATGATCTAATTGACATAACAAAGAAAACTTATTTCCAAACAGGATTACGTCCACAGGTATAGGAGTTAGGATTCCACCACAAATTTTGGGGGGACACAGCTTAATTTACAACAGACTGCATGGTAATTGTGTTTTTGGAAACTTGTTTCGTGGCCTGCAGCACATTCTTTTGAGTGGCCCAAATGGGGACCATGAGCAGCTTGTCTGTAGATTGACGTGTAGCATCCACATTTTGATGTCCCTGTAACTGCCAAAGTGGTTACTGCATAGAATTGACGCACACATTAATTCATTCACTCAGTCGCTATTTGAGTACTTTGTGTCAGGCACTGTCCTAAACACTGGATATAACGCAGTGGGCAAAGCAGACATGTCGTTGATCTCAGGAAGCCTGTATTTTAATGGTGGGATAGATATGAAACAACAATTTGTAATGTCAAGTAGAGCTGTGTGTGATGAAGAGAAGTAAAGCCAGGTGACCAGTGATATGGGCTATTTGAGATTGGGGGTCAAAGAAGATCTCTCAGAGCAGATGGCATTTGGGCAAAAACTTTATTATTGTTATGTGCTGTCAGGTTGATTCTAGCTTATAGCGACCCCATGTGACAAAGTCGAATACCCTATGTGGTTTTCTAGGCTGTAGTCCTGACAGGAGCAGATTGCCAGGTCTTTTTTCCCATGTAGCTGCTAGGTGGTTCGAACTGCTGACCTTTTGGTTAGCAGCAATGCACTTAACCATTGTGCCACCAGGGCTCCTTAAAGACTTCATTGCAGTTAGGGAATAAGCTATGGAGAGGTCTGAGGAAAGAGCATTCTACACAGAGGTGGATGCTCAGTTGTATGTTAGTGAAATAATATTGATTCTCAGTACATATTTGTAGAAGGAGCCCTGGTGGCATAGTGGTTAAGTGTCTGCTACTAACCAAAAGGTTGGCGATTCGAACCCACCAGCTACTGTGTGGGAGAAAGATGTAGCAGTGTTCTTCTGTGAAGATTATAGCCTTGGAAGCCCCGTGGGGCAGTTCTCTGTCATATGTGATCACTGTGAGTTGGAACTGAAACAAAGGCACACATCAGTATGTGTACTGACTGTTTCTTTTAGCTTATCCATGTCCATCATGTTCATAGACATATGCAGGAATGCTATTTACCAGGTCTACAGGTCCTTATGGGGCCCTGGTGGCACAGTAGTTAAGTGTTTCTCTGCTAACCACAAGGTTGGCAGTTCGAACCCACCTACCATTCCTTGGAAACCCTAAGGACCAGTTCTGTTCTATCCTATAGGGTCGCTATGAGTTGGAATCAACTCAAAGGCAACAGGTTTTTGGTTTTATAGGTGCTGACGAACTCTAAATATTTGGTTGTTTTTCGTTTACTTTTCCCCTTCCACCTGAAAAGGTCCACATTTGGAATTCTAAGGGCTACAGTTCAGCACCAGGGACAGAGGGCAGATGCCATTCGTAGTGGGATCCCTGGTTGCACAATGGTTAAGTATTTGGCTGTTAATCCAAAATTCTGTGGTTCCAACTCACTAGGGGTCTGCAGGAGAAAAGACCTGGCAATCTGCTCCTATAAAGATTTCAACCTAGGAAACCCTATGGGACAGTTCTACTCTGTCTTATAGGGTCGCTATCAGTTGGAATCGACTTGATGGCAAAGGGTACATGTTTGTAGATTCAGTTCAAGAAGTTTGGGGAGCAGGCATTTTTTAAACACGCCGGGTTGTTTGGGGGTGAATTCTGATAATTAAGAGACAGGATAACATGTTAGGTTAAATGCATAGTGGAATAACCTTAGAACCTTCTGTCACATTTGATCTGAACATTGGCCTGGAAGACCACTTCTAAGGAGGGGCTTGACAAGGTCTACCACTGAAAGCCTCAGCGTGTCTATTCCTGTGTGAATCTTAGTCTCCTGGAGTTTCAGAGAACCTCTGAGTCCATTCATGTTTTCCTCCCACCCAGTGCAGAGCTGAACCTTCTCTTTCAACATCCCCAATGGGGCTCTGTGTCCAGCACCTTCTTGGGGACCTGCTGGGATGTGTAACTCAGTTAGTTCTACTGAAGATAGCCCACTCAGTTCTGGACAGACATGTCCAAGCCTAGCTCATTGTCCCATGGAGATGCTTTACCCCTCTGCTTCTCCCTTTTGCCCAGGGTGGCTGTTTGTCTGTGTTTACAATGTTTCAAGCCCGAAATCAGTGGTTCTCAATGTTGAATATGAGGCAGAGCCATCTGGAGAGTTTTGTATGTGATGCATTCCATGGTTCCAACCCACACCATGAGTTGGGGTCTTGGGCATAGGGGCCTGGCAGATTATCTATATCATCTGTCTATCTAATCTACCTATCTAATCATCTATCTATCTAATTTATCACCATTAAAATTTAAAGATATGGATTTTTTTAAAATAAAGCTCTAAATATAAATCTGCTGTGCATTCATAATTAAGGCATTGACCTTGATGCATTGACATTGTACCCCAGGGGTCAACCTTTCAATTAGAACAACATCAAGTAAAGTGATTAGACAAAGGATGTTAAGGGATGTCGTCTCTATCCCCACCACAGTGTCTCAGCCGTGCCCCTTCTTCCTGGTAGTCAAGAATGGCTCTGTTCCATTGCATGCTCTGCTCAGATTTGTTGAAGATATGTCATAATAACCAGACTCTTCTTCCCATCTCAGCGGGTCATTAAGAAATACTGAGAGATCTGGGTCAGGTTGGAGAAGCGGAAAAAAGAGAATTAGTTGGTTCTACAAAAAAAAAAAAAAAATTTTTTTTTTACTGCTGTTGCTAAAACCAGAACTTGAGCAGAGATTTACCTTTTCATCTCTTATGGACCATTTGGACAGAGAAATCAGAGAAAATGATGAGGTTCCCTCTGCTAGCCTCTCCATAGTAAAATCTCATAGAAAGTGAAGAATTTTTGCAATGTCAGTAATCCCTCCTCCTCCGAACGTCTTATGTACACATTCAAGTGATTATACTCAGTTATCTATAGCTGATTCAGATATTTCAAGGTGTCCATTAGCAGTCCTTATAGGGTTGCTATGAGTAGGAATTGACTCGACGGTGATGGGTTTGGTTTTAACGGCTTTTTATTAGAAGTCATTATCAACTCCTTTAAAACAAACAGGAGGCTCCTATCTCAGTTCTTGTGTCCTCACACTCAGTCTTTTTTAGGGGCAAAGAGCCACTTTCTACACCTGACCAAATAGTATCCCTTTATATATAATAAGAATAGCCCTCCCCCCAACTATATTTTTATAGTTTTATGGGTTTTTCATCTGTACAATTATTTTTATCACTTTTTCACTTGGTCTTTCTCCAAGTCCTCTAGATTCTTCCTGAATTGAGTAAACACATCCCACATCTTTGAAGTCATTTTTGGCAAATGTTTTTTTGATTCCAGCTTGGCTTGGTGTGCCGATCTGTCTGCTGTTTCCCTGAGATTTTAGGTCTCAGTCGTCTTTTTCCCTTTTTCTTTTATTAAACATGCTGCGGTGTCTGCACTCTACTCACAGAACAGAGTTTGGCTTTTGCCATACCTCCTGCATTCCTGGATGGCTTTTTTACCTCATGTCCCCTCCATGCATGGCCATGGCTGATTGCACTGTGATACATCTGTGACCCAGTCCTAGTTAGCCCCTTTGCTTGTTTGTGACCAACTGGGTTCTCCTTCTCAAGAGTTTGGAGAGAGAGACAGTAGAAACTGTGGGTTCAGAGCAGAAGGGGAGGGCGGCATCCGAGCAGGGTCAGCACTGTGGCAGGCGTACCTGTTGACATAGGTGCACAGCCCCTATCAGTAAGCAGAAAAAACCAGCTAGTGGAGCAAAGAGCATGCCGTACACTCAGGAAAGCACAGATGGAGAGACTCGTGCTTCTGACACAGGGAGAGAGAGAAGTGCCTTGATTTCCGATGGATTTCCAGTTCCTACAAGGATCAGTGTGCTTTGTTCTTATAATGTTTCCATGGATTTATGATAAACTGTCCTTTTCTTTCTTGGACCAGTTTGAGTGAGTTTCTATTGCCTGCTCCTGAAAGGTTGAAGAACAACTCGCATTCAGAGCTCTTACATCTTGCAGGTCATTTAATTATATTCGTCTGTCCTTTCCACAAAGGAATTGTTTCTCCATCCTTAAGCAGTTAGCTACATGGCATGGTGAAAAGCTGCCGGGAGTTAAAGTTCCAACACACCCGGATTCTAATCCTGGCTTTGCCATTGACATGATGGGTGATCCTGTGCAAATTGTTTCAGGTCTTTGAGCCTCAGTTTCTTCTTTTGTAAAATGGAGATAAATAACATTTGCTTCACAGAGTAGGTTTTTAAGAAAAATAAAACTTTAAGAGACATTTTATTTTTCATTCAAACACATTTATTGGGTTGGGTTCTTTATATCAGTTATTTTTTTAAAAAAAAAGATGTTTTTTTGGTGAAAGTTTATACATCAAATTCGATTCCCATTTAACAATTTCTGTATGTATTGTTCAGTGGTATTGATTACATTTTTCACGATGTATCAACATTCTTATTATTTCTGTTCTGGTTTTTCCATTTTTATTGATCTAGCTTCCCTGCCCTCTCTTACCTTCTCATCTTTGTTTTAGGGCAAATGCTGACTGTTGGATCTCATACAGATGGTTTTTAAAGCAGCACAGTACTACCTTGCTTGTTTTTTGAGTCAGCCCATTATTTAGCTGAAAGGTGACCTCCAGGAGTGGTTTCAGTTCCAAGTTTAAAGGGTATCTCAGGGTGATAGGCTCAGGGATTCCTTTAGTCTCTATTGGTCCAATTAGTTTGACCTTTTTTAAGAAATTGAGTTTTGTTCTTTATTTTTCTCCCATTCTATCCAGGACCATCTATTTGTTCCTGATCGACATGATTGGTAGGGGTAGCCAGGTACCATCTAGTTCTTCTGGTCTCAGGATTGATGAGGCTGTGGTTCATGTAGGCTATTAGTCCTGTAGATTGGTTTCTTCTTTGAGTCCTTGGTTTCCTTCTTTCTCTTTTGCTCCAGATGAGTAGAGACCAATTGTTGTGTCTTAGATGGCAGTTTGCAAGCTTTTAAGACCCTAGGTACCACTCACCATACTAGGCTGTAGAACATAAACTTTGTGAAATATTATGCCAAGCTGTGCCACAAGACTATGGTCCTAAGCCATCAAATCGGGTAAACTAGTCCTCCAAGGTATTTGGTTATATCTAGGAAGTATCCATAACTGTGCCTCCTATGTGCTTTATTGTGTATAAGAATATATATGCAGCACACCCAAACATGTATATACATATGCCCATGGATACACCTATACACGCACACTTACATGTACACATATTCCTTACTGTACACATACATATCTACCTATGTAACCTCACAGATTTTTTGGTTGTTATCGCTGTTATAAAATTATATGTGTTATAGCATTTACCAAAAACGTCCCTTATTCTTGTGTACTTCTTAGCATCATCATTTGTTTTGGTCAGGTTGTCCACACTTCACACACATTCAGTATTGCCTTTCCCATCACCAAAAATAACAAGTGTCTACTATCTAGAGAGTGGTTCCTCCTCTCTCTCCCTCCCATCCATGGTAACCACCAATGAACATTGATTTCTGTATGTATACTGATTTTTGGCTTTTTATGTAAAGTGAGATTATACAGTGTTTGGCCTTTTGTGATTGACTGACTTCACTCAGCATAATATCCTTCAGATTCATCCATGTTATAAGATGTTTCTAGCACTCATATTTATTCTTTATAGGGTGGTATTCAATTGTATGTATGTACCACATTTTGTTTATCTGTCTGTTGATGGGCACTTAAGTTGTTCCCATCTTTTTACTATTGTGAATAATGCTGCAGTGAACATAGGTGTGCGTGTGATGTCCAAATATCATTGCTTTGAACAGTATGAGAAGACTTGTTCTCGGCTGTTAAGGACAGAGGTTGGCAAATTACGGACTGTAGGTCAAGTCTGGCTCACCGTATACTTCTGTAAATAAAGTTCATTTGGAACATAACTTGTACATTGTGGCTGCTTTTGAGCTACAACGGCAGAGTTGAAGACTTGCAACAGAGACCATCTGGCCCACGAAGCCTAAAAATATTTGAGCCTTAGTAGGAAAAGTTTACCACCTCTTGTTCAAGGATCTTACAGGCTTGATAGGAGTAATAAAATGCCTTAATATGCATGTTGTATATTATTGTAGACTTGAGCTTTTTAATTTTATTGTACAGCTCTATTGGTCTTTGATACAAATTTTAGCTTTCATTTATTTGACCAGTTGGGACATTTTATGCCATTCTCAGTTCTCTTTCAGCTGCCTTTATAAAATGTTTTTAGCTAGCTGGCTTTTTTTTTCCTAGCCATTTAATCTGTAATATGACATGTGGGTTTAGCCTGCTGGACATATTGGTCACACACAAGAATTTGATGTGCTCAGTGGCATCTCTCAGGGGATTCTCTCCCTTGTGACTGACTGGCTCTTGCTCCCCTGGTTTTATCTCCAGAACCTGGCCTCTTTTGGGGAATCTCAGCTGTGACCTGAGCCTGCAGCGTCTGTACTCAGCAGTGAATCTGCATACGCCACTTTCTGGTGTTTTGTGCAAAAATATCCTTTGTTACCGAAATATCACCCTACAACTTGCACTGATAGTGTCTGTAATGCATAAACACATAGAACTGTCTTTTGGAACAAGAATTTTAAAAAGCATTAAAAAAAATTCAAAGCTAGGCTTATGCAAGAGCTGTGATTTGGTGAAAATGTCATGAATTTCGGAGATAGATCTTTGTCCAGACCTCAGTCCTGTTACATACCAACTAATGACCTTGGGCCAATTACCTGATTTGTCTGCGCTTCCATTTACTGTTCTCTGGATTGGGGAGAATATCTGCATAGAACTTTGGAGAGGATTAATGGAGATAATGCATGGAAAACCATTAGGGTCATTATTTCACATGTAATTATTGGAGGAGGGGCTCTAGTGTTATTTAGAGATAATTCCTCTGTTGTCAAGGCTCTCAAAAGTTTGGCGCCATTTATACTAGAACATTCTCTGATCAGAAGTCTTCAGAGAACATCAGCTTTGCTAAGCCTTTGGTTCATGCCATACTAGGCAGCTCTGACCTTATACCTTTTCTGTTTACTCTGGTCCACTCACACTGGCCTTTTTTTTTTTTTTTTCCTCCTTCTCTCCCTGTTTTCAGATATACCATGCTGTTCATTACCTTTTGAGTTTTTACATCCTGTCATTCTATCTACAATATTCTAGTCCTTCCCATTTTTGCCTAGTTAATTCCTTCTTGTTTTTCGTAGTTGTTTTGGCTATTGGAACAAATTCCACTTTCTCAGGAATGCTTTTCCTGAACCAGTCAAGGTCAGGTTCTCCTCTTCTCCTCATTTGTTAAACAGACAAAGTCTTTCTTAAAAAAAAAAAAAGTTTTTTTTTTCTCTCTAAAAAAAAGAAAAAAACCCTATTAAATGCTAGGCAGTGGTTAAAGACCTTGGCTGCTAACCAAAAGATCAACAGATGGAACCCACCAGTGGCTCTGCAGGAGAAAGATGTGGCAGTCTACTTTTGTAAAAACTTACAGCCTAGGAAACTCTACGGGGCCGTTCTGCTCTGTCTTATAGGGTCACTATGAGTCAGACTTGACTTGATGGCAGTGAGTTTGGTTTTGTTTTTATGCTGGAAGGAGCCCTGATGGCACAACGGTTAAGCACTCAGTTGCTAACTGAAAGGTTGGTGGTTCAAACCCACCAGTGGCTGTGCAGGAGAAAAGACCTGGCGATCTGCTCCCATAAAGATTATACCCTAGGAAACCCTACGGTTCAGTTCTATTCTGTCATATAGGGTCTCTATGAATAGGAGTTGACTTGACTGCAAGCAACAGCAAAAACAGCATGCTGGGAAAACAAAAACATACACTACCTCTCCTCTCTTGGAACTTGTAATCAGTATAAGAGCATTGCAGGCATACACATAGATATGGGTTTCCTTGTGCTTGAATTCTTCTCAGAGGAGACACCCATGGTGGCCAGAGAGCCAGCACATAATAAATTAGATATGTTGCGGACATCAGGTTGAGACTTCCTCGAGGATGAGGCCCTTGGGTGCAGATTGAAAAAGTGAATAGGAGTGAGCCAAACAGAGAGATGCTGGAAGAGTGACCCAGACAATGGGAACAGCATGGCAAAGTCCTGGCAGTGGGACAGAGAGACAGGACAGTTTTCTGGAACTCATGTCAGGAGGCTGGAGGGAGTGAGGGTGACATGCTGTGACAGGAGAGCAGTGGGGCTGAGCAGGAGCGGCCTCAGAGCACATGAAGGAGTTTCGCTGTTGCCCTCAAAATGAAAGCCACTTGTCTTGGTTATCTAGTGCTGCTATAACAGAAATACCACACGTGGATGACTTTAACAAATAGAAATTTATTTTCTCACGTTTTAGGAAGCTAGAAGTTTGAATTTAGGGTGTCAGCTGTAGGGGAAGGCTTTCTCTTTCTGTCAGGTCTGGAGGAAGAGCCTTGTCTCTTTTAGCTTCTGCTCCTGGGCTGTCTTCATGTGGCTTGGCATGTGTCTTCCCCTAGCTCTCTCTCTGATATGCTTGTTTAATCTCTCTTGTATCTCAGAAGAGATTGACTCAAGACACACCCTGCACTAGTCCTGCCTCATTCACATCGCAAAGGCAACCCATTCCCAAATGCAATTATGGCCACAGGCATAGAGGTTAGGATTTACAGCACATGTTTTGGGGGGACACTATTCAATCCGTAACACCACTGATGGGTTCCCTGTGGAAGGGTGGCATGGTCAGATTGGTGTGTTGAAAAGATCCTACTGTGTGGCAGTGGATTGGGGTGGGGGCAAGAATGGATGCACGTCAATCAATGCAAGCCTATTTCCATAGAGAGATCCTAGCTGGTAGCTTAGAATGGAAGTGCTGGTGAGGATGGAGAGAATACCATCCATCTGAGAGATACTAAAAAAAAGCCAAAAACAACCTGTAGGTGTGGAGTCAATTCCGACTCAGGGCAACCCTGTGTATTCCATAGTAGGAATGCTCCAGGGGTTTTCTTGTCTGTAATCTTTATGGAAGTAGATTGCCAGGCCTTTCTCTATGCTGCCACTGTGTGGATTTGAACTGCCAACCTTTAGGTTAGTAGTCGAGCGCAAAATGCTTGCGCCATCCAGGGATCCATTGTCATCGTTAGTTTCTGTAGAGTTGGTTTCAACTTACAGTGACCCCATGTGTGCAGAGTAGAAGTACTCTGTAGGGTTTTCAAGGCTGTGACCTTTGGGAAGCAGATTGCCAGGCCTGTCTTCCGAGGCACCTTTGGGTGGGTTCGAACACAATTTTCAGCCAGCAGTCAAGTGCTTAACCAACCATCTTTGCTACTCAGCTGCCTACCTAGGGGCCTAGGGAGGCAAAGAAGCTAGAACTTGAAGATGGCTTAGGTATGGAATAGTTCAAGAGCAAGGGGGAATATAGCATCAAGGGTGGGTTCCTGGGTCTCAGGTTGCCAAATGGGTTGGGCCGTTTACTGAGATAGAGAATTTCCGTACGTCCTCTCACAGCTCTCTGTACTTAACACAATTATGACTAAGCAATTCAATGGACAATCATTTGTCCTCCTGACGAACCATAAATATCACCTGAGCAGACACCGTACCTACCTTCTTCACCACATGCCCCCAGCACCTAGCGTGTCTTGCTTATAATAAGTGCTCCATAGATATTTGTGAAATGCACATAATTTGTGATTTATCAAATTTGCCTTTCCGCTAACTACTTTGGTTCTTAAGCTTATTTCTAGGGTTGAGGATTTAGGGATCAATAAATAATACCCCTTCTTTTTATGTCTGAGATGAAAACAAAATGAGAAAGAGAGAGACACAGGACCAAACAAAATGAAATCAAAATACCACTTTTTGTTAAAACCTTTTGGAGTATGTGTCTCAACCAAGTGTCTTCATCATCCCAAATTAGATTTAGCGGCATAGCAAATGCTGGCAAGCCTTCTCCTCAGGGACAGGTAGATCCACTTTTACCACGTAACACGTGTTCTTTGCAGGCAGACAGACTCTGAAAGAACAGGAATTCTGGGCCAAGCTGAGCATGTCTAGGTCCTTCAGGCAGACTCGCCAGTCAGATAATTAATGAGAAGCCAGGTGTGTGCTCAGGGAGTGCTGGCTCTGCAAGGAAACCGAGATAAGTGAATCCCCTAATATGGGATGGCTTTTCTTGCTGCCGAGTCCTTGGGTAGTGCAAATAGTTATTGCACTCGGCTGCTAACCAAAAGTTGGAAATTCAAAGCACTTTGGAAGAAAGGCCTGGCAAGTTCTGAAAAATCACCCATTGAAAACCCTGTGGAGCACAGGTCTACCTTTTTTTCCCCCCTTGCAATTTTTCATGATGATAATTTTTTCTGTGGCACATCTCGAACTGTCCAAAGTCCCTGGTCCCCTGACCATTTTCTGTCCCATGTAAAGAAGACCGAGCATGAGGTGCACTTGGGATACCCATCTCCTCTGCTGTGAGCTCATTATAGAACAGCCTGAATAACACCTCTCTTCTTAGTGCTCCCACTCTCTAAGACTCACAGGGGACAAGGTGATTTGTTACTACATAATACTCAAGCTTAACAATGATTGTAAGGATGGCACAGGACCGGACAGTGTTTCTTTCTGTTGTACGCAGGGTCACTATGAGTCGGAATCGACTCAATGGCACCGAAGGACAACAAGAGCAATACCCAGCTGTTTTCTAACTTTTGGAACTGTCCAGATAAGTTGGGTGACAGTCGGTTTTGCTTTCGATTGATAGAAGCTTTTCTCTGCCTGGAAAGACATTTCCCTTAAACATAACATTTTAAGGACAGAAATACCTTCGTGTAAAATTTTTAAGAGGCATTTTTTCAGTGTTTTTTTTTACTTGATTGCAAGATAGACAAGAATAGTCAAGCATTCTAGAAATCTTAAATGATGCTTTGGAGAAATGACAACGTACGTTGTTTCAATGTGGTGAACATCCAGCGCGTAGTGAAGTTAAACAGTTCAGATGTCACCTGATGGCTGTTTCTCTTTTTGCTTCGGGGGTCAGAAGAGTAATGGCTCCAGCTCCACTAGGCATAAGCTTCAGCAATGATGTAGATTAAAGAAAGGTGGACTAGAGTGTGTCACCTGAGAGGTCGGGCAGGACTTAAATTCACTCTAAGTAGACTAGTTTTGGAATATATGAAACCCACCTAAGTAAACACCACATAATGGTAAGTTTTCTTTGTCAAGCATTTTACACTTTATACAAAGCTTTCTTTCACTTAGGCTTGACGAATTAGGTGAAATTACCTAAACATTTCGTGTTAGTTTTTGGTTGCTGCCAAGTTGGCTCTGATTCCCAGTGACCTTATGTAGGATAGAATGAAATGTTGCATGGTCCTGTACCATCCTCAGGGTTGTTGCTGTTTGAGCCCATTGTTGCAGCCACTGTGTCAGTCCATCTCATTAGAGGGTCTCCCTCTTTTTCACTCACCCTCTACTTTACCAAGCATAATGCCTTTCCGCAGTAATTGGTCCTTTCCAATGACATGTCCAAAGTAATTGAGACAAAGTCTGGCCATACTTGATTCTAAGGGCCATTCCATTCTGGCTGTGCTTTCTTCAAGACGGATTTGTTCGTTCCTCTGGAATTCCATGGTGTAGTCAATATATTTGTAGAAACCTCATAACGGCTTTCAAGGGAACTGGTCTGACTTGGGCCCTGACTCCTCACTGTGGGCCTAACTGTAGTATCCACGTAGTGGGATATGAAATTCTGGGGACCGGGGAAGACTGGTAAAACTAAGGTGTATTGAGTTTTGTGTTACAGAGAAGCTTAAACATTTTTGTGGCCTCCACTGGCCTCAGGATGGAGCCCAAGCTCTTCAATGTGCTTACAAGGCCCTCTGGCCTGTCTACCCACCTCTTCCTCATCTTTCCAGAGCCTTATCTCACCAGTCCCCACCTAGTCCTCAGAGCCTTAGCCATATCAAACTTTACTGTGAGCACTGCTCTCTCATCTCCAACGAGAGTTCACCACATTTTTTCATATCATGGGGCCCTTTGTGTCTCGAGGGGAGTCCTGGTGGTTCAGTGGTTAAGCGCTCAGCTGCTAACCGAAAGGTCAGCATTTCGAGCCCACCAGACGCTCCATGGGAGAAAGATGTAGCAACCTCCTTTCTTAAAAATTATAGCCTTGGAAACCCTATTGGACAGTCCTACTGTATCCTAAAGGGTCGCTTTAGTGGTGGGTTTGGTTGTTTTGGTTTTTAGTGTCTCATTAATTTTTTCACAGGGTCTGCTAGGCAGTTCTCTGAAACACATGGGGTCATTATGAGTTGGAATCAACTTGACAGCACCTGGTTTGTGTTTTGTGTGTGTACGTGTGTTTGTGTGTGTGTGCATACTAAATAAAATATCTAATGATTTTGTTTATTAAGTGTTTATGTCCTAACAATGTAGTTGCTGTTTGAAAAAATAATACACATAAATTGAAGGAAAAGTAGTATTTTCATTGTACTCTCAAATAACTGTAGTTATTTTCATATGGGACATGTGCACATGTTGGGCACAGTATAAGTTAAACCTTGGAATCGGATTGTACACTTGTTCACACTGATTTTCATGACATTCTAGCACCTTCCAGAAACTATATGACATTGTCAGAAGGAATGCGGTGCAATCTGCTGTTGAACCGGTGAACTGCACTGAGCTAATACCTCAGGCAGTGCCCAGCATATACTGAGTATCGCTGTACTTCTCTAGAAAACTTACACAATATTCTGCAGGGCCCATGTGAATGCACTGTGGCACCTGGGGGTACCTTGGCACACGGTTTGGGAACCATGCTTCTAAGCCTTTTCATATGCCGTTCCCTGTGCATGATCACTTGTCCTGTCAAGCCAGCTTGTTGCTCATCTTTCAGGTGTCAGTGTAGATGTGATGACTCTTAGACGTTTTCCCTGAACCTTTAAAACCAAAGTGTCGGAGCTTCTTCTGTATGCTTCCTTACCATCCTCTCCGTGGTCCTGCTATTGATGTCTTTGTGCTATGTATAATTTTATCTTTATCTTTTCCTCCACTGGGCTTGAAGTTACTTGAAGGAAAGGGACTATACATTGACTGTCATGTTGTAGACGCTCTATAAACGTGTCAGTTTAGTGAATGAGGGAATGAATGAACGAATAACTTTTATTGCCTCTTGTCCAGGATGAGCTTTCAGACTGAAGAGAACCAAAATAATGAGATCAAACGAACAGGTTGAGGAGTGCAGGGCTCTTTTCATTTCTGTGAGAGTGTCTTTTGTAAAAGCCTGACCTTGGTGACGTGTGGTGCCTCATGTCTTCTGTGACCTCATTTGCATACCACAGAGCTCCTGGTTATAACCACGAGGCCAGGTAAATTACAGCACGAATAACACCAGAGTTCGTTTCCATCCTTTTGCATTTATTCGTGTTGGGAGACGCTGGCCCGTATACACATCTCTGTGGTTCAGAAATTGGGGGTGTAACTTGCTTCAGGACGTATATTAAGTTGCCTCACGTTCAGACTCCTGGCATCCTGTAGCATTATAGGAAATACAGTTGTGCTGCAGTGATTTAATCTAGGGGTGATGGAGGCTTGGGGACTATGATGTGGTTCCTGTCGGAGCAGATCCTGGAAAGGGTCGCCAGGCCTCAGCAGGTGGCGGTTGCCCAGGTGTCTGCACACGGATCCTGTATATTTCTGGTGTCTGTTTCTGGAACATTGGGAGCCTTCTGATGTAATGAATATCAAGGGGGAACTGTTGCCATCAAGTTGGTTCCAACTCATGCCACCCCATGTGTTGCAGAATAGAACTGCTCCAAAGGGCTATCAGGGGTGTGACCTTTCAGCAGCAAGTTGCAAGGTCCTTCTTCCAAGGCACCTCTGGGTGGGTTTGAACCACCACCTTTCAGTTAGTAGTTGAGTGCAAATCATTTGCAGCATCCGGGGCCTCACTTCAGGGGTCATCTGATGTAATGAATACATCCAGGTGACCATTTCCTCTACCAGGCTAAAATCATGCAAATAGCTTTTCAGAGCCCTACAGACATTGTTTTGCTTTATCCTCATAATATGAAGATGACAATGCTGTTACCCACTGCAGATCGCTGTTTTTATTACTAAATTAAGTAATGTGCATGAACGTTGGCTAATAACAGTAATAGTAATCCCAATAACGTTCTGTGTGTCTTCACTTAAGAATAACATTTTGTTCTATCTCCATTTTTTTTTTCATAAGATTTCTTATCATATTTAGGCCTTTACTATAGGCCTTTTTTCTTAAATAGCATTTTTTTTTTTAGGTAGAAAAGTTTGTTTCCTGTTAATTAAGGCTTAGAGGTATTAAATGACTTGCCCTAGGTCACCCACCTGGTAGCCCTTCTGTATGCACCTCTGTGGTGGTCCGGGGCTGCAAGGGGAAGTCTTTTCTCACCTCTGCCCCAACTGTGTGGGTCTTGAAGACATCAGTAGCGCAGCCTGAGTCTTCAGGACTCAAGATCTGCTGAGTTGTGTCCTAAGGTCTGCTGTTGGGTCTGGGTGGCTGCTTTAACTCTGCTCTGTCATGACCTTTCTTTATTGGACGGGAAGATCTGTTACTATGCACCTTTCCCACTGTTAAATACTTATACTACTCCCAAAGGTATGAAAGTGATAAGAATGAGCAGAATGTGTTCTAGAAGCAATTCAGGGAATGTGAAGAGAGTGTTGGGGTTTTGATTAGAAACCAGAACCTGCTCCGCCATTCTCTGAGAGCTCTGCAGTACCTTTAGGTCTCTGGGTCTCACTTACCCCATTACAATGGGCACATTCCCTTCTCTGCCTACATCAGTTGATGCAAGAGAGCAATGGACAAGCACATCCACAACAAAAATTATAATAAGTTAAATCAGTTGCCTTCAAGTAGATTCCAACTCATTGCGACCCCATGCGTGTCAGAGTAGAACTGTGCTCTATAGGGTTTTCAGTGCTTGAATTTTGGAAGGTAAATCACCAGGCCTTTCTTCCGAGGTGCCGCTGGGTGGATTTGAACCACCAACCTTCCTGTTAGCAGTCGAACATGTTAACCATTTGCACTGCCCAGGATGCCTTAGCACACCCACAGATGCTCCACATTTGGTCTAATGGTGTTATGACAACATAAAGGAGCGTTATTTTTATCAGAAGCACATAGGGTGGTTATTTTGGAGTTAGCACCCATGGTTACAAAACAGCTGACTTGTGCTTGACTATTAACAGAAAGGCTGGTGGTTTGAACCAGGGTTTTGAATTAGCTCCTTCAGGTTCAAACCCCTGCCGAGAATTTGCATTTCTAACAAGTTCCCAGGCGATGCTAATGCTGCTTGCTGTGCTGGTTAGGGACCAGTTCTGAGAACCACTAGTAGGGCAGTGGTTCTCAGAATTTATTGTACAGAAGATTCACCTGGGGATCTTGTTAAACTGTAGATTCAGGCTCTGTATGTCCGGGGTAGAAATGCAAATTCTCAGCAGTGGTTCAGACCGGACTGAACTGGTTTGAAGACCTGATTTGAACCTACCCAGAAGCTTTTTGGAAGAAAGGGCTGGTGATCTGCTTCTGAAAGATCACAGCCCTGAAAACCCTATAGAGTGCAGTTCTATTCTGCAACACATGGAGTCACCATGAGCTGGAATCGACGCCACCTGGTTTTATCTCATATGCATCATGGGAGCTAATTCTTCCTGTATGTTATCTTGTTTATTCTCCCCAATAAGATAAGTGTTGAGTGGACGATTCTTAACTGACTTCCACTTAAGGACACATCCAATGACCAAGGATTCCTGAATTCTGTCAGACACAGTGTTTGGTGCCCACCTCATGGGATGTCTCCTGGCTGTGAGCCTACTTTGTAGCGCTGTTGGCATTTCTGATCTCAGCAGTTGAATTTGGTGCTTAGCATAAGACATTTTAATATATTCTCAAGCCTATTGTAGCATATCTTTGCCTTATAATTTAATTACATAATTTAATTAATCATTACACAAAGCAGTGAAATATGAGTGCAGGAAGAATGTGTTTCTGTAAAAATGAGGTTGCATATACTGGAACAACTGCATAAAGGCAAATTGCTTTAAAAATAGCTGTCAGATTAAATGTAAGCAAGACAACTAAAATATGCAGAAAAAGAAAAATATGGGAAGATTTCTGTACCCGGATTATTTCACAAATGTCTTTTAGCTTTTTCCTATACTTTAAAAAACCAAATTTGAATGCCAACTTTCACTTAGTGGGCACATGCATACAGAAAAAGCCTTAGCCCCATACCCAAAGACTGTCAAATGAATGCGTGTTTTTAGGTTATAAATTAAAATATTGATAATCCATATATACCCTGAGGATACTATGTAAGCGGGTTTCTACTGAGTTTTTAAGGTCCATAGGTGATGCAGATGGTTTGTACTGAAATACTAACCTAAAGGTTAGCAATTCTAACCTAACCAGTGGGACCGCAGAAGAAAGGTCTGGCGATTTGCTTCCATAAAGATTACAGCCAAGAAAACCCTGTGGAGAACATATGTTCTACTCCGTAACATACGGAGTTGTCACAAGTCAAGATTGACTCAATGGCAATGGGTACGTAATTATTACCTCCGTTTTACAGATGAGGATAATAAAGCACCTGGAAGACTACAATTTTTTTTTTTTTATTATAGTTTATCCTGTAGGCTGCTTGGCTACTTTGGTCTTTAGAATGTCCTGGGTGTAACTTTAGATACCTTTTCCTGGCAGCTTCCTTATTACAACAAGGCCATTGTTCCTAGAAACATCAGTATTTTGAGTCCTAGATTTTGCAATCTATGTGAAGGCCAGCATCCTCACCATGCTTCGGCGTGTAATGAATGGTTCTTTGGTGTATGACGTCCTTCCCCATGGGAGGATGAGAGGCTTGCTGCTCATGTCTTCTTTCCTCCTCAAGCCAAGATAAATGTCATCACACAGATAAGCCATCGGATACTTGGCATTTGATGCTGCTTGCGTTTCCTTCTGGCTTCTTCTCGGCTGAAGCTTCTTAGTCGACAGCTGCAAAGACTGAAAAGTGTCAGGAATACGTGACGAGGTAGAAGCCCTCTTTCTGGAGAAACAATAGCTGTGCCCGCATTCAGTGGAACAACCCAGGTGTGCGTGTCTCTGTGTGTGTGCTTGTGTGTCTGTGCATGCGCTGGTGGGCAGGGCTGGATAATCACAACCTCATAGACACTTTTTGTGGGAGAACTCATCCTTCTCAGTTCTGGAGAGGAGGTCTCTTATGTGCGCTCTCAATTTTGACAGATGGCGCATTTTGGGAAGTGGGGCTTATTTATGCTGAATACCAGGCTTGCTTAGTGTGGAGAGGCACATGCAAAGCCCACTGGGAGCCCCACCCTGCTCGAACCTCCCCAGCACTGCACAATCAGGAAGCCCATTCTCCCTCCCATTGTGGCTTCTAGAAAAGTGTGCTTTACATATGCAAATGCAGCCCCCAAGTTTCACTTAATAATTATCAGCTGGGGATTCTATTGATGAGCAGCTGAAGCTACTCATCAGGCTTGAAACTCTGAGTTAACCATTTCTGGGCCCCCTGAATACTGCTGCTGCAGACCGGCCTCTCTGAATACGTGCCTGATTGAGACCAAGCTTTCTGATTCACTCCGTTCTGCACTGCTCCTGTCAGGCCGGAGCCTGGCCAGCTGAGCCTTCCTGACCCCTTTTTTTTATCATGTGTGCATCTTCCCCATGCCCCTGCCTCCCTTCTCTTTTACCAGCTCCAGAAGGCAGCATAGATCCATCTCTATTTGCAGTGGCAGGATCTCTATTTGCAGTGGCAGGATTGCTTACCGCTCTAGAAATAATGGCCTGTGGATCCCCAGCAGTAGCTCTCCTGCTTAGGCAACTGTATACGCCCTGTGTAAAAGGACACAGGGCATGGGCAACCACGAAGCTGGGTGCCCAAAGTGTCTAGATCAAACTATCAGGAACTTAACTGCTCTGTGTGTCTCCTCCTTTCCTTTCCTTCTGCATCCGTGAAGCTTGTCGTCTAATAGTATATTTTGGCTTCTTTGCTTTTTTTTTTTGTCAGCTGTGCTTGTTCTTCGGGCCTTGGTGGAATCAAGCACATGGCTATAAGTACTTTTTTTTGGATTCCCTTAGCATTCCTGTTCCTATAAAAAGTTCCTTATTTTCTTGATTCTCACTGAAACTGCCCTGCTTCTTGTCTCCCTTATAAGTGAAGTGAGGGGTATCCCCTGCTTGTCACATAGGAATGCAAACTTTATTTCCTGGACAAAGTTCTTTAGGGGCAGGAGTAGAATGAAAATAGAGTTTATTGGGGAGTCAGTTAGACTTTAGTTCAGCCCAGACCCTTCGGCTTTTCTGCACTAAGCCTTGACAAGCTCCTTATGCTCAATGAGCCTCTGTTTCTGGCTCTTTAAGATTGGGACAATAAAAGCTAACTTTGGGACGATTAAATAAGATAATGCGTGTGACTCACCAAGCCAAAGTGGGTGGTCAGTAAGGGATCTATGATTACCACTGTCATTTGAAACACAACTCCCATCATTGAACTTTTCCAGCAATAGTTTGTATTTATTGATTTAGTCATTCGTGACATTTATTGAGTACCTACTGTGTGCTGAGTTCTAGGTCCTGGGAAATGATGGATGAGTCAGATCCACAAAAGACCCTGCTGCCATTGAACTTGTATTCTAGATGTGGATAAGGCAAATAACAAGGGAACAAAGAAATTTGTATTCATAGTGAGAATATGATATGTGCAGAGGAGAAGGATAAACCAGGGTGAAGAGTGAGACATTGGTGCTTCAGTGGTAAACCCCTCACCTTCCATGTGGGTTCTGTTCCTAGCCAATGCACCTCATAGGCAACCACTGCCGCTCTGTCAGAGGAGGCTTGTGTGTTGCTATGATGCTGAACAGGTTTCACTGGAACTCCCAGACTAAGATGGCCTAGGGAGAAAGGCCTGATGATCTACTTTCAAAAATCAGCCCATGATAACCCTATGGATCACAAGGGTCTGATCCGCAACTTGTCGTGGGTATGGTACAGGACTGGGCATTGTTTTGTTTCGTTTTACATGGTGTCACCAAGAGTGAGGGGCTGACTTGACAGCAGCTCACAACAAAAACAAAGGGTGAGAGAACGGCTGGGGCCGAGAGGTGGGCAGGGATGGGGTTTTAAGAGGATGGTGTTTAGGAGGTCCCTCTGAGGAGAGGTATTTGAGATTTCTGAATTAGCGGGTGAGAGGCAACAGCAAGTACAGTTGCAGGGAGGTGGGAGAGCACTTGGTACCTCTGAGGAGCATCTAGAAGGCTAGTGTGGTAGATGCAAAGAGCTGAGGAACAGGTTAAGTTGAAGTCAGAAGGTAACTGTGGTCGAGGTTATGTAGACCTTTAAGCCACTGTAAGGTATTAGGATTTTGTTTTAAGCTTGATGGGAAGCCATGGGAGGGGCAGTTTGAATAGGGTAGCAGTGTGGTGTGATATCCTTGTTCAGTGTCATTTGGCTGCTGAGTGGTGAGTAGACTGAAGCAGGGTGACCAGTTAGATGGCTATTACCTGATTCTAGGTGAGAGGTGGTGGGAGCCTGGACTGGGGTTGTATTGGTGGAATTGGTGAAAAGGGTTCGTATTCAGGATATATTTTGAAGGTTGAGCCGGCACTCAAATATACTATTAATGCAGTGCCTGTGGGACATGAGGGGAGAAGATTTAAGAATGAGCCCTACATTGTGGCCAGTGCAACAGAAACAAAAGTAGTGCCATTTGCTGAGAAAGGGAGCAGTAAGGTTTGGAGGTGGGGATCCAGGGCTCTTGTTCAGAGGTGGAGATGTCAAGGGCCTCTTAAATTGTCATCTCTTTCCACGGTGTCATAGACACATAAGAATGCCTGCGGCCTTATGGATACTTTGTTAGATCCTTGGGAAACAAAGGACATAGCCCTGCATTCACGGTCACAGTATTTGGCCTGAACAGGTGTTTGATAAATCTGTGTTGAGGGAATGAATAAGTCACATTGTGAAACCAGTTGCATAAACAGCAATTACAAATGTAATGGAGCCACTGCTATAGATCCCTGTTGTGGAAGGTTGTAGGAAATCCAGTGCCAGTGGAGACGGAAGGAGCGGCCAGCTCAACCTGGACAGATTGGAGAAGGGTTCCTAGGAGTGACTTCTGAGCCAGATTTTGGAAGGTCAGTGGCAATTCACTAGGTGAGAAGGAATACAATGGAAATAGCGCATATACCAAAAACAAAACAAAGCAAACTTGTTGCCTTTGAGTCAATTCCAACTCATAGCAACCCCATAGGACAGGGTAGAACTGCCCCATAGGGTTTCTAAGGAGCGGCTGGTGGATTTGAACTACTGACCTTTTGGTTAATACCCGAACTCTTAACTACTGCACCACCAGGGCTCCAAATACTTACTGTTTCTTTCCCTTTCCGTTCCCCCTCTCCCCCAACCCCTCACCCTCCGGGAACTTAGTGTAGGACTTACAGGTGTAGGGGCTTAGGAAACTGCCCTTGCTGAAGTTCATTGGTTCTGTTAGTTACTCTTTTGGCCCAGAAGATGAAGTTATAACGTGCAGGGCATTTCAACAGCAATTCCAGGAAGCCCCAGAAAGACTAGAAGCTGGGTTTCCTTTCAACGAACCTGTCCCATGATTCCCTTTCTAACAGTGTCTCAGAGGTCTATCCCATTAGTGCAGCCTCAGGTGGACCCCTGTGCTACATGGGGCTCTTCTCTTTGGGGCCAGGAACGTGGACCCAGTTCCAAAGGCTCCTCCACCAAAGGCGTGTCTTTGGTCCCCTGTGTTTGTTCACGCACACTACACCCAGGCTCGTTCTTTCTCTGCAGAGGAAAACCCCAACTCTGCTTCAAAATGGAGTTGAGTTGAGGGTACTTTGTTTTGTTCTTCTTGCTTTTATGATACTGCTGGAAGCAACTTAAAAAAATCACCGTCATCCCAGGAGTGGGACTTGGAGGAAAATACAATCTGTCAGAAGCAGAGACGGCAGGTTTTGAGCTTAATAGGTATTAGCACAATATTTTACCCAAACATCTATCTTGCTTTTGGTAATATGTTATCTTTGCCAAATGCCCATCCTGATAAAACATTATTTCTGTCAAGCTGAGCTTCTGATAAAATCTTCTGTCCCCTTCCCTAAATCTATCCCAATAAAACCTCATTCTTCATTTCTGATTTCCTCTCAAGGGACAATTTGGATTTGGCAGAAATGGGTGAAAAGGATTTTTCTTTTTCATTTCTTCATTTCATTGTAGATACTCAGGAGAATTAGAATATAACTTTAATGCAAGTCAAGCCGATAAAGGGGGGTTGGAGGCTGTTGAAAAAGGGAAAAGAGGATAGGAAAACAAGGACAGTCATTTATAGGCTAAGGGATGCTCAGGCAAGCTTTTGCTTGTTTTGTCTTGTTTTTAATTTACAGTCGAGCGGAGGAAGATAACATTCATTGATTTAGGTGACGTGGCAGTTTGCAGGAAAGCGATGCTATTGAAGGAATCAACCACATTCACAGAAATACTTGCTTCCTTTTCTTTTTGAAATGTGTTAGAATATGCTTTATGGCAGTTACTCATGCTGCTTGCTTGGCTCTGTAGCCATTGCTAACTTTTACAAATGCAAATTAAGAACCTTACTTGTCTTTGATAACTAGCTGTTCCTACTTATCTCCCTTCCAACCCCTTCCTTCCAGTGTCTCATCTGGTCCAATTGTGTAGTGAACACCACAGGCCTGAGTTGGGTCCTCTTGCTGGGCTGTGGCCTCCATACAGCATTCATAGAGGGTCGGGCAGGAGTGGGCAGGTAGCCGGAAGGCCAGTGGCTTTGTCTCAGAGCCAGTGGATGGTAGAGGAGATGTCAGAGGGTCAGGAGACAATGATGCAAATCCAGTTACCTCCACACTGAAGCCAGAGCTCCTCCTGGAAAGACCAGAGATGGGATCAAGAGTCCCCCTGACCCCCTATATTAATCCTTGCTTACATGCAGACGAGGGAAGAGAACTTTTACTCATAGTTGGTGTGTGCATAATTTCAGGTTTAGTGCTCCAGTCAGCAGACTGACCACCATCACTGGCATCAAGCAGGAAGACCACTTTTTAGACATTTGTCATGTTTTGTACTCACCTTTCCTCTTCTAGTTTCTAGGGCATTCACGGGAGTACTACCGTCCAAACTCAGAAAATAATATCAAAGTCACGTGTGTTAGTGGGTAATCCCCTCCCATTTAGAAGAGCAAAGGACTACAGTTCAATTGTGATACTGTCCAGTTAAATACATACTGATGGTATAAGGTAATCAATCACTTTTTTGGGTCCTTTTTTATAAGGGTCCCTAATTCTTTTCCACAGATCTGAATTTCACTCTGATAGGTGCTGTTGAGTTGATTTTCAACTTATAGCGGCCCCATGTGACACGGTAGAACCACCCCATAGGGTTTCCTAGGTTGTAATCCTTATGGGAGCAGCTCACCAGATCTTTCTCACTTGGAGCTGCTGGGTGGGTTCAAACTGCTAACCGTTCAGTTAGCAGCTAAGTGCTTAACCATTGAGCCACCAGAGCTCCTTAGTAGAAACAGTGGGAGGATGAAGGAGCAGGAATGGTGAGGGCAAGGACTTTGCTGATTGATCTAGGGTCCTGAAACAGCCACTGGCTGCTATTGAAGTCTCTCATTTCTCTCGAGTCCAGACATTATCGTAAATCTTTCTCATTTAAAAAAAAAAAAAAGGAAAATAATTTTTGATAAGTGAATATGGCCACTAAGAATAACAATTTGAGGTTAATGCCAAGTATGACTCACATATGTAGAAAAGATAGTTTTCAAATTTCTTAGTGTGATGAATGAAAAATAAAATTTAAAAACACTGCTAAAGAATGATCCCATGTGGCTCTCTTGCTTTAAATGAGATTTTAGTTGGGGGAAGAAAAATCAAACCTCATTACAAATTTCTACTGTAAAATATGATTCTTCTTAGCTACTCTTGGAACATGTTAGTGGGATTTTTTGAAGGGCTATGAAAATTTCATATAAAACAACACATTTGTTACAAACATTTAAAAAAATTAAATCGGTGGAAAAGCACGAAATCTTTCATCCTGAGTGCTGTCAAAGAGAAAATTAAGAAATTCTGAATGTTTCTGGATCTGATTCTTCATTCAAGAGCCGTGTTGATGACTTAGGATGCCCAGTTCATGTTTTGCAAAGGATAAATCATCCTGCTTGTTTTGCCTTTACTTTTCATGAATGTACCAATGAGAGAAATTCTGACCAGCTGCTGCATATGTATGAAATATGACTCAAGGTACTTTGGAAGGAGAAAGACTGCTTTCTTAACTTCAACCATGGGAGGCCACCACTAAAAGCTGATGAAATATTTAAGGCTGAGTAAAAGAGTGGTTAAAGTGGGGTTGGAGGGTCAATAAAGATGATTGGAATATGGGTTTATTGTGCTCTAACGTGCTGGTTGATTCTCAGGAGTTGGGGTGAATATCCAAGAACATTTTCCAGGGTACACTGGATCATTACCCTCTAATAGTTATTTTCCAAACTACCCAGTAATTTAAGAGAAGGCTTCAACCCTCTCAAGTCATTCAGTTATGTAAAAAACAATGCATTAAATGCACCGTTCTTTTCCTTGGTGACGATATGAATGCTGCTAATAAAATCCAACTGTTCCATACTTGGACTCCTCAAAGAGGAATGTGATGGGCCTGGTTTACAAGCAGAAAGACCCAGTGGCCCCGTTATGGGAACAGTAGTTCAGAGACCAACCACTTCAGGCTTTTGGAGCTTAGGCTACTTGGCAGGAATATTCGAAGCTTAGAGATCATTGAACCTGAAGTTTCAAGGGAGCAAAACACCAACACCGTTGCTCATTATAATAACACTTGAAGCATTTGTAGCCAAAAATCTAGTCTGAATACAGCAAACTGGTTCTAAAACTGTCTTCATTTTCTTGACTTAATGAAGCTCTTTAAGACAGGGTTATTGAAAATAATTACGTGAAGGGAATAAAAAAATAAAATCTCATTTAGCCTATTATGGGAGTGTGAATCCAGGCTTCTTTCCCTGGCTTTGTGCTGGCAAATTCTTTTTAGAAGCTTGTGAGGAGCTCTCTTCTTATTGGTATTTGGTCACTGCCAGAAGATCTCCAGGGTCTTTGCTGGAACTCAAGTGTGCTTTGGTTGACAAAGATAACTTCCAGAAAATCCCTTTGGGGGATTTTTGGGTAAGACATTTCCTGTTTACCCCCCTAACAAGTGAGCAGGCTTTGTGTATCGTCATTGCCATTTTCTTCCCTGCAGCAAATCTGGTGGTCCTGCACTTCTGGGTAGGAAAACGGTCCAACTGAGACCTCTTTCTTGCTATGACTTACATGCTGCCTAGGAAAGCTTAGGAGAAGTCAGCTGACTCAGTTTTCACTTGGACATTCAGTAGTAAAAGTGAGACTTTCAAGAGGAAAATGAGTTTTCTAAATTTTTTTAAAATTGCGTTGACTACAACATTTAATTTATTTTGAAAATTTAAACAACATTGAAGGAGAGTCTGAAAAGGGAGAGCATTGTGTTAAAAAAAATTACAAAAGGCTTACTTAGCACAGTCGAGTGGGGAAGATGAGAAATTGAAGATTTCATTGGAATGAAGCAACCTATTGGTCAGGGGAGCTGGAGGATCTGTCTGCTGGGTATAGGCCCTGCTTTTGAAAGAGGCTCTCAACCCTAGAGGGAGGATTGACGTGAGGAAAACAAGCCCCAGTCTTGGAGGAGCTGGAAGACCGGGCAGCCTCTGGCGTAGGAAATCAGGAAGAGCCAGTATTATAAGATGGGAGCTACTCTAAGAATGTGGTAGAGCCTTGGTCAAGGGAACCTAAGCCCAGGATGAGAGCAGTACTGGAATTAAGGGTGGCAGGCAGATAAGACCTCTGGGTCTAAGCCAGTTGTTATTTCACCTTAAGGAGCCAGCAGGTGTGCTTGTGAGTAGAGTTCATATTATCACAAGAAGCTAAAGGACTGGGAAAGTATCTTCACCAGTGTTTCTCAGTGATGGCCGCACATGAGAACCCCATGGAGGTGGCTGCTTCTAAGAATGCTCATAGCTGGACCCTCACCTCTAGCGATTCTGAGTTAATCTGGGATGGGACCTATGCACATTAATATTTCTTTTAATGTTTTCTAGGTGATTGTAATGATAGCCAGGATGGAGAACCATTGACCTAAAGTCTAGTGAATGAAGCAAGGGGGAAAAAAAAATAGGTTGGACTTGTTTGAAGAGGGCGAATGGGAGACATTCTGGATTGGTGCAGAAAGGACAATTGATCTGGAGCCAGTGAACCTGGGTTCAAGACTCCCTAATCTGCCATTTGCTGCTGGGATGACACTGAACAATTTAAATCATGTTTCTAGTTCTTGATCATTTCATTAGTCAAATGGGAATAATGAGAACACCCACTTCATTACAGTGTTGCATAAATTAAACTGGGATGACACACACACAGCAGCCTGCACTGCACGTGTACTCAGAGGAGCTGAATACACGTTTGTTGAATTTGATACATGACCTTGAAGTAGGTGGAGTTCCTTCTGAACATTTGTCAAACTGCAAAATGTGGCGGAAATAGGGTTGAAGAACATTATCCCTGCCACCTGTGAGTGAAGCTGGCGGGAACAGGGAGAGATTGGAGACAAGGAGACTGTCATGGATTGAATTATGTCCCGTCACCCCACCCACCCCCACCCCAAATGTGTGTATCTACTTGGTTAGGCCATGATTCTCAGTAGTCTGTGGTTGTGCTCCATTTTGTGATTGTAATTTTATGTTAAAGAGGATTAGGGTGGGGTTGTAACACCCTTACCAGGTCACATCCCAGATCCAGCATAGAGGGAATTTCCCTGGGGTATGGCCTGCACCACGTTTTTTCCCCTTAAGAGATAAAAGGAAAGAGAAGCTACCGGAGAGTTGGGGGCCTCCTACCACCAAAAAAGAAGCACTAGGAGCAGAGTGCGTTCTTTAGACCCGGGGTTCCTGCACAGAGAAGGATTGTCCAGGGGAGGATTGGTGAGAATAGACCTTCCTCTAGGGCTGACAGAGAGAGAAAGACCTCTCCTGGAGCTGACGCCCTGAATTTGGACTTCTAGCCAACTAGACTGTAAGAAAATAAGTTTCTCTTTGTTAAAGCCATCTACTTGTGGTAGTTCTGTTATAGCAGCACTAAATGACCGGGACAGAGACTAACCAAAGAGACCAATTTAATGTTCTACAACAAGGGTCCACAACTTTAGCCTGCAGACTAAACGAAGCCCGCCACCTAATTCGTAAAGTTTATTGAAACACAGCCACCCCCATTCTGTATGTATCTTCTGTGGCTGCTTTTTTTTTTTTGCTATAAGGGCAGCTGATGAGTAGTTGCAGTAGTAGCAAGTATGGCCCACAATGTCAAGAATATTCTGTCTCAGGGCATTTACAGAAAAAATATGATGACCTGTGTTCTAGGATAAGACAAAAGGCTTAGCTTGGAATGGAATGTGAAATGGAATGAGAAGAACAAGTGCTTCAAACATCAGGAAGGAAGAATTGGCAGGCCTCGGTGACAGATTGTACGTAGGGAGATTTTGTCACATAAAGGTTAGGGAGGCAGTGTCTGTATCATGAGAGCGATGCAAGAGGACAACTTTCCCGTAAGCTGTGGGTGAGTGCAGAGTTTTGGGTTCCTCGACTGGAGAGACGGAGGTCTGTCACCACTGGTAGGGCCTTTTAATGAGCTCCCTGCATCCCATAGTTTTACTCATTTGCAGGTGGTGGGTAGCACACACATTACTAAGCACCAGCGCTCCGGAGAGATCCAGAGATATTCAGACGCACACGAAATTGACTCAGATCATCACTTAGGACATTTTGGGTGGCAAGTCCCTAATCTCTGTCACTGCTCTGCACGGAGGCTGATTTTCAATTTACCTTTTTTGTTCTGCATCCTAAGATGTTTTGATTCTTAATTCAGAACATTCATCTCGAGAGGATTCAGAGATTCAAATCCGATGATAAATTCATGTTTGTTGAGAAGTTTTGGAGGGAGGAAGAAGAGGTTGTCAACTCAGGTTTTGAGTAATGTCTTGTTTGACATTTGCAGCTCAAAGTGGGCTGAACTGCTTATCTATACGTATAGATGCTGCGACAGAAAGATGCACGGGGATATAAATAGACTGTGCCTACCAAAAACATAGAAACCCAGCAGGAAAGGTAATAGAATGGCAAAGGGAAAGGGGCTCAGAACCTATCCATGGTTTCCTTTACCTGTCCTACCTCCAGGTTTAGTGGGGTGGAGCTGGGAGGGGGGATTTGAGTATCTATTCTGCTTAGACCTGTTGCTAGGCAATATCTATTAATGTGTGTATGTATATTTATATGCGAAGGTCCTTGGGTGGTGCAAATGGTTTGCGCTTAACTACTAACCTCATTGTTGGCAATCCAAACCCACCCAGCAGTGATGCCGAAGAAAGGCCTGGCAATCCGCTTCTGTAAAGATTTGCAGTGAAGAAGACCCTATGAGCAGCTCTATTCTGTAACACATGGGGTCACTATGAATCAGAGTCGAGTCAAAGGCAACAGATTTAGTTCGGGGTTGGAATTTATATGTGTGTGTGCATACACGTACCTACATTCCCTGATTTTACATAGAGAGATACTGAGTCACAGAGGAGCTACTTTGTCTAAGGTTATTTCTTAGTAAAGGGTGCAACCATAATTCCACTCAGGTCCCCCTTATTTTGAAGCCCACATTCCTATTACTCGTCTCCACTTGATTCGTGTGTCTTCCTTGGTTATCTCTCCCTCTTCCCCCGGCGTTCAATATTATAACAAGGTAGCTTTTAAAATACCTGGCAGCTTAAGATTTGCTAGCCTTATTTTTCTCATGTCTTTTTTTTTTTTTTTTTTAATTCTAAATGCTGATCCTTCCCTCCATTCCTTCTGCAAATGCTTGTTAAATTCAGGAATTGTGCCAGACCTTGAAGATAAAGAGACTACATATTGGGCAGTGCCACTCAAAGTCTGGTCTGCAGACTATTTGTGGTCCCCAATCAGTTTGCTAGTGATCTGCAACAAGTATGGAAATAGGGAGTAGGCATTTAGAAGCTTCTAGACCAGTTGGACTTTGTTTCTTGATGAACTGAGTATGGATCAGTTTGTTGAACTCAAGTTATGAGTCACACTTGGGGCAAGTCCTGTACTAGTTGTCCAGGATGGATTAGGGGAGGAGGAGAGGAGCAGGGAGAGACTGGTCCTTCGCTACTGATAGTTGAAAACACTGGTGTGAGCACAAATGTTTACATAGGCTATAAAATTCACTGCCTTGAGGTGATAATGGCAATGTGACATGAAGCTAGGAGAGTGTTCCTGGGAGTGACCCAAAGGCCATCAGGCTTGACAGAGAAGGACAGATTACCTCTAAGTGTTGACCTTTCCCTGTCCTGACACCCGAGAGGATCAGGAACAGCCTGAACAGGGAGGTCAGGAACCAGGGAGATGAGAAATAGTCTAGGAACAAAAGCGAGAGTCAGAATGAAATAAAACTGGAATGAGCTGTGAATGTGGCAGGTCAATGGGGCGCCCCCTTATACTAACTTCTGGTTATCTGGGAATGAGATCATTCATCTGGGTTAGACATGTGGGGTCCATCCAAACAATGAGGCCATGAAAGGTTAGAGCTGAGAGGGGCCTTTGAGCCCAACTCTAGAACCCTCTCTTTGAGGAGAAGCCATGGCTGAGACAGGAAGGGGCATGCTTAAGATAACATCATGAAAACAAATCAACCAACCAGAGAGAGAATTTTGCCACTACTTGAGAACTTCTTAACAATCAAGACAGTGGGCGTAGAACAAGCATTGCCTTTTGTAACATTGGTTCTCCTCACTAAGGTCTGACTTTTATTATTTTGTGTGTCTTCAGTGGTGACAAATCTGTAGAGTTTTAAATTAGAGGAAACAAACACAAGTCTTTGAGAGCTAAGTCTGTTTAGAAACCACTTGATATCTTTAAAGAAGCTGCTGTCGAGTCAAATCCAACTTAGAACTGTGCTCCATAGGGTTTTCAATGGCTGATTTTTTTAGAAGCAGATTGCCAGGACTTTCTTCCAAGGTGCCGCTGGGTAGACTTGAACCACCATCCTTTTGGTTAGCAGTTGAGTATGTTACCCCTTGTGTGACAAGTAGACACAGGGTGCTGATAGCATTTTCCCTCAGTAACTCTGAATTGGTAAACATCCTTCTGGTATTCTCTGCTTTCAGCCAGGATCCATCTGACATCAGCAGTGATATCCCCGGTTCCACGTCCTCTTCTGAAACCAGCCTGAATTTCTGGCAGTTCCCTGTCGATAGACTGCTGCAGCCATTTTGAATGATCTTCAGCAAAATTTTGCTTGCGTGTGATATTAATGATATTGTTCTATAATTTCCACATTCGGTTGGATCACCTTTCTTGGGAATAGGCATAAATATGGATCTTTTCCAGCCAGTTGGCCAGGAAGCTGTCTTCCATGTTTCTTGGCATAGACGTGTGAGCACCTCCAGCGCTGCATCTGTTTGTTGAAACATCTCAATTGATATTCCATCAATTCCTGGAGCCTTGTTTTTTGCCAATGCCTTCAGTGCAGCTTCGGCTTCTTCCTTCAGTACCATCGGTTCCTGATCATATGCTACCTCTTGAAATGGCTGAACATCGACTAATTCTTTTTGGTATAATGACTCTGTGTATTCCTTCCATCTTCTTTTAATGCTGCCTGCGTCATTTAATATTTTCCCCCATGGAATCCTTCACTGTTGCAACTCGAGGCTTGAATTTTTTCTTCAGTTCTTTCAGCTTCAGAAATGCCAAGCATGTTCTTCCCTTTTGGCTTTCCATCTCCAGCTGTTTGCACATGTCATTATGATACTTTGTCTTCTCCAGCAGCCCTTTGAAATCTTCTGTTCAGTTCTTTTACTTCATCAGTTCTTCCTTTTGCTTTAGCTGCTCGACGTTTGAGAGCAAGGCTCAGAATCTCCTCTAACATCCATCCTGATCTTTTCTTTCTTTCCTGTCTTTTCAATGACCTCTTGTTTCATGTATGATGTCCTTGATGTCGTTCCACAATTCATCTGGTCTTCGGTTACTAGTGTTCAGTGCATCAAATCAATGCATCAAATTGATTATGTAATCATTTTTTAAATTTATAAACACATAATCAGGAATTATAATTGTCATCCAACATGCAGAATGTGGGGCTATTAGGAGAGGAGCTCGAGGAGGGAGCAGGTCCCCAAGGGAAACATGTTTGCTCCTCCGCTTTGCCTCTGGTAGAACTTGACCTGGCTAAGGCTGAAAGCAAGACTGTTTAGAGATGCTTCATTGCAAAGTAAGCCAAGGTTTTTTGGCGACTTGCTCCCACAGACCACTTAGGGAACAGCTCTGTGTTCAGAAATATTGTAGCTTTTACTAAGTTACAATTCATCTTAGCCATAGTATCACCCAAGCCCATCAGGAAGTGTTTGCAGGAACTCATTTATACCTATGCTCAGTGCTTTGTGTTTTGGTATCTTGCCTAAGCCTGTCATCACCCTTGCCAGGTTAGTATTTGTGTCCCCATTTCACAGAAGAGAAAACAGTCTCATACAGTTTAAATAACCGCTTCAGAGAGCAAACTTAGGTCTTGTTTATCGTTAACTTTACCTGGTGGGTTTCTGCCCCAAATGCTCCCAAATCCTTTCCTGAGAAAGAAGACCTCTCAGAGCCCAGGGCATTTGCACCTGCAACTCAGTGCATAAATGCAGGAGCTTGGCAGAGTGCAAAATCAAGTGGACCTTGTTTCCAATCACACTTCCCCATGCTGGGTGCACGATGTAAGTGTTTAGAGTCTCAGTTTCCTATAACAGGGGTACTTACTGGCATCTTCTTGTGTTACGATAGTGACTTAAGAACTGTTGGTGTATGCCACCTAGCCCAGTGCAGATACATAATAGCGCTAGGTAGGTGTAACTCTAACCCTCCATGGAAGCAGGTGCGCATCTTATCCCACTCCTGCTCAAAGGGCCCATCTTAGTTGAGAAAACACAATTGCTGTTAGCTGCCTATTGTTTTTCATTCTCCATGGAACTAGTATGGTTTTATCAAATAGGGAGGCCAGTTTCAAAAGCCTGGGTCAGAGCTCACAATTGGCCAGCTGGGTGACAGTGTAACCTCAATCAACTGATGAGCTCATGTCCCCAGAGACTCTGCCGCTACTTTGATGTGTGGTCCTGGGCAGTGGAATTGAGTGAGTCCTATTTGTTGCATTGATAGGCAAGGACCAGGAGCTCAGGCGTTTAACCTGAGGTGATTAAGAGGGAAAAAAGGAGTCCTATTTGTTAAGACCCAGAGATACATCAAAAAGCCCTGGGCAGAGCCAGGCCCAGCACCAGCAGCACGAGGTGAAACCTTCAGGGTGTTATTCAGTGCGCTCTTTGATCCTGAAGTTTTGTGAGTCATAGAGACTCCCTGGGACAGTTTGGAAGCTCAGCAGGGTCTGGGCAGGAAGGAGAAAAACTCTGAGTGTGGATAAAGACGAGGGTTTTTTTTTTTTTTTTTTTTTTTTTATTGGCAGGAGGCTGAGAGAGGTAATTTTCCAGAAAAATGATTTTTGCTTGGTAGCTTCTGCAAGCAGTGGTGAGCGTATCTGAATCCCGGGATTTCTGTAGAGTGGGAACAGAGAGAAGTGAAATCTTTGAGTATGTCTTGTGCAGCTGGGGCTTCTCAAAAGGAAGCATGCATTGAGTACCTACTGTATACAGAGCCCTATTCTAAGCATCCTTGGGAGAAGGAGTTTTTAAATTAATAGATTTACTTTTAATCACACGTTTGATTCTGAATATAGCCTGTTATGAAAGTGCAGTGCAGTGAAAAGTGTACAGGCTTAGGTGTAAGACAGACCTGGGTTGAATTCTCACACTACCTTGTTCTGGTTGTATAACTTTGAAAGACCCCCTTCTCTTCTCTGTGCCTCCAGTTTCTATTGCAGTGTTGTGCCAACAGTCAGTTTAATAGTAGTTGTTTTTCTGGGAAAACCTTGAGAATGGTTGAGCTTTCTATTTTTTTCTTCCTCATTGCCTTGTATTATCTTCCTCTTGGTATAGATGTATGCATCCACCTTGCCAGCATTTTATCATCTATTATATGATATGTTATCACAAAAACAAGAAAGACCCAGCTTTTGCCCTCACTCAACTCACAATCTTCCTAGGAAACATTTAGTTAAAAAATTTACCAAATACAGGCATACCTCAGAGGCATTGTTAGTTGGGTTTCAGACCACTGCAATAAAGGGAATATCGCAATAAAGTGAGTCACACAAATTTTTTTTTTTCCAATGCATATAAAAGTTATGTTTATACTATACTGTAGTCTATTAGGAAATCCTGGTGACTTAGTGGTTAAGAACTACGGCTGCCAACGAAAAGGTTGGCAGTTCAAGTCCACCAGGTGCTCCTTGGATAACCCTATGGAGCAGTGCTGCTCTGTCCTCTAGTGTTGCTATGAGTCGAAATCGACTAAATGGCAATGGATTTGGTTGGTTTTGGTAGTCTATTAAGTGTGTAATAGCATTATGTCTAAAAAAAACAACGCACATACTTTAATTGAAAAATATTTTTTGCGAACTGTCATCTGAACCTTCACTGGGTTGTAATCTTTTTGCTGGTGGAGGGTCTTGTCCCGATGTTGATGGCTGCTGACTGATCAGGGTGGTGGTTGCTGAAGGGTGGTGTGGCTGGGGCAATTACTTAAAATAAGACAACAGTGAAGTTTGGTGCGTTGATTGACTCTAACTTTCATGAATGATTTCTCTGTAGCATGCCATGCGGTTTGATAGTGTTTTACCCACAGTAGAGCTTCTTTCAAAACTGGAGTCAGTCCTCTCAAACCCTGCTCCTGCTTTATCAACTAAGGTTATATACTATTCTAAATGCTTTGTTGTCATTTCAACAGTGCTCACAGCATCTTCACCAGGAGTAGGTTCCATCTCAAGAACCCACTTTCTTTGTATAGCCATAAGAAGCAACTCCACATCCATTAAAGTTTATCATGAGATTGTAGTAATTCAAATACATCTTCAGGCTCCACTTCTAATTCTAGTTCTTTTGCTATTTCCACCACATCTGCAGTTATTTCCTCCACTGCCATCTTGAATCCCTCCAAGTCATCCATGATTGCTGGAATCAACTTCTTCCAAACTCCTGTTAATGTTGATATTTTGACCTCATCCCATGAATCACAAATGTTCCTCATGGCATTGAGAATGATGAATCCTTTCCAGAAGGTTTTCAGTTTACTTTGCCCACTTCCATGAGAGGAATCACTATAAATGGCAGCTATTGCCTTATGAAATGTATTTCTTAAATAATAAGACTTAAAAGTCAAAATGACTCCGTGATCCATGAACTGTAGAATGGATGTGTTAGCAGGCATGAAAACAGCAGTAATTTCCTTGTACTTCTCCATCAGAGCTCTTGGGTGACCAGGTGCATTGTCAATAAACAGTAATATTTTGAAAGAAATCTTTTTTTCTGAGTGGTAGGTCTCAACAGTGGGCTTAAAATATTCAGCAAACCATGTTGTAAACAGATATGCTCTGTCCAGGCTTTGTTGTTCCATTTATAGAGGATAGGCAAAGTAAATTTAGCATGATTCTTCAGGGCCCTAGGATTTTCAGAATGGTAAATGATCATTGGCTTCAGCTTAAAGTCACCCCTAGCAAGAGAGTCAGCCTGTCCTTTGAGACTTTGAGACATTGAAGCCAGGTATTGACTTCTCCTCTCTAGCTATGTGGCATCTTCTTCCAATATAAGGCTGTTTTGTTTTACATTAAAAATCTGTTGTTTAGTGTAACCATCTTCATGAGTTGCCTTAGCTAGATCTTCTGGATAACTTGCTGCAGCTTCAGCTTCTACATCAGTGCTTACTGTTTCGCCTTGTGTTTTTATGTTACGGAAACTGCTTCTTTCCTTAAACCTCATGAACCAACCTTTGCTAGCTTCAAACATTTCTTCTGCAGCTTCCTCACCTCTCTCAGCCTTCATAAAATTGAAGGGAGTTTGGGCCTTGTGGTTTGTGGTGCCCTCCGAAATTATAATAGTAACATCAACGAGCACTGATCATAGATCATTATAACAGTTATAATAATAATGAAACAGTTTGAAATATTGTGAGAATTACGAAAATGTAACACAGAGACATGAAGCGAGCACATGCTGTTAGAAAAATGGCACCAATAGACTTGTTTAATGCAGGGTTGTCACAAATCCTCAATTTGTAAAAAACGGAATATCTGCAAAGTGTGGTAAAGCACAAAGCACAATAAAACGAGGTATGCCTATACAGTGACAGATGCACGTTTCCATAGCACTGTGTACAAAATACTGCTGGAATAAGCTGTAGGATATTTTTGCCTAGGGGTTGAGGAAGGCTTCAGCTAGGGGGTGATTTTCCCAAAACAGGGTTTTGCAGGATAAACAGGAGTTCATATAGGAAGAGCTCAGTAACCTTACCAAAAACCAACCAAATCCACTGCCGGTGAGTCAATTTCAACTCATAGCAACCCTACAGGACAGGGTAGAAGTGCCCCGTAAGATTGCCAGAGAGCAGCTGGTGGATTTGAACTATCTATAGGATCGCTATGGGTCAGAATCGACTCAACAGCAGCAGGTTTGGTTTTGGCTTTGGTGTATCTTTTTTTGTTTAGCAGCTGAGCTCTTAACCACTGTGCCACCATGGCTCCATCATTAGTATTTCTTTAGCTTCTTCTTCTTTTACCTCCTTGTCTTAGTTATCTAGTGCTACTATAACAAATACTACAAGTGGATTGCTTTAACAAACAGAAATTTATTTTCTCACAGTTTAGGAGGCCAGAAGTCTGAATTCAGGGCGCTGGTTTTAGGGGAAGGCTTTCTCTCTTGTTCGCTCTGGAGGAAGGTCCTTGTCTCTTCAGCTTCTGCTTCCTGGTTCCTTGGAGATCTCCATGTGCCTTGGCATCTGTCTTATCCAATCTCTGCTTCTTTCCCTTGCTTGTTTAATCACAGGCATAGAGGTTAGGATTTACAACACATATTTTTGGGTGACATAATTCAATCCATAAGATTCCACCCTTTGGCCTCCAACAATTCATGTCCTTGCCACTTGAAAAACTCCATCACATCATCCCAAAAGTCTTAAATCTACTCTAAGTCCAAAATCTCGTCTTCTGAATCACCTAAATTAAATATGAGTGAGACTTTAGGCATATTCTGTCCTGGGGCAAAATTCCTCTTCATCTGTGAACCTGTGAAATCTACAATGCAAGTTATCTGCTTCCAAAGTGCAGTGGTAGAACAAGTACAAGGCAGACATTTACATTACAAACGGGAGAAATTGGAGGAAAGAAGTGATAATGGGCACCAAACAAGTCCAAAATCCAGCAGAACAATTTATATTAGCTCTCAAGACTTTAAAATAATCCTCTATTCTGTAAGACCATCTGAGCAATGGCCCCACCCCCCAGACTGGGTGTTGGTGGCCATGCCCTCTAGATTCTGGGTAAGGGCCCCTTAGTCCTGGGCTTCAGCTCCACCTTCGAGGCCCTCTGGGATAGCAACTTCGCTCCCTCAGGTTTAGGTGGCCTCGTTCTCCTACTCCATCTGAGTGGCCACCCTGCCCCTTTGGCCTCAGCAGTCCCTGTTCTTCTGCCCCTTGGGTATGCAAACCTGCCTCCTCAGCTTTGGGTGGTGCCCCATCCCCCTGCCACACCTTAACAGCAGTCCCACACTCTGGAACCAAGTTGGGGAAGATCCAACTCTGAATCCTAGGAGGCTGTCACCCCACTCTTTGAAACCAAGAAAGCCCTGCTTCTCATGCTCCTTCCAACAGTTCTGCTGATCTCTGGGCTGTTCCAGGGATGGTCTTTTTATTTTCTTGGAGGATAACAGATGTAGCTCCTTTGGCCTGTTTCTTGCCTGTAGTATTCCAAGAGGCAGACAGCGTTCTTTCCTTTCTTCTGTCTTCTTCAGTCTAAGCTGATGGGTTTTCTGCTGTGATAATTGATTAGAACCATCAGTCACAGGCTTAATCTCTTCAACAAAAGATTGTGCAGACACATCCTCGGTGAACATTTTAGGGCAACTGATAACACTCCTCGTCATCTTTTGCTCTCTTCCCCTACCTCCAGCTCCTTTACTCCTTCCTTCTTCCTGTTCTTCTCCTTTCCTCCTTTCTCCTCATCCATATTCTTTATTGATAAGAATATCTACATAGGAACATGCCAAATAGGGAGAGGAAGAAACTGCATTTAATTAGGAAAAATTATATGTTGATATTCTTTTCTAAATAGCATATTAATTTTTATCATCATAGTAAGTCATTCTGTTCCTAACTTTGTTCCCAGTTCAATCTGCATGCATTTATTTGTAACTCACTTTCCATCTGCTTTCTCTTAAAAATGAGGCTGTGAAAGGAGCTTTGCTATGCAGTAATGAGTGTCTGGGGTACATGGAGGGGTTTGGAGCATGCTTCTTTCTAGGTTAACTCTTCCCTGCTTTTCCTGTACCCTCAGATGGGAAGCCCGTGTCCCTGTCTCCGCTGGAGTCCCAGCCGCACAGCCCCCAGTACACGGCCTCCAGCCAACGGGAGCGTGAGAGCCTGGAAGTGCGCATGCGTGAGGTTGAGGAGGAGAACAGGGCCCTCCGCAGGCAGCTCAGCCTGGCACAGGGCCGGGCCCCAGCCCATCGCCGTGGCAACCACTCCAAGACCTACTCCATGGAGGAGGGTACTGGGGACAGCGAGAACCTTCGGGCAGGTATCGTGGCGGGCAACAGCTCCGAGTGTGGGCAGCAGCCGGTCGTGGAGAAGTGTGAGGTAAGAGCATCAGCAGCCCTGGAGGCAGCCCTCCAAAGGCTGCGTCATCCTCACCCGTTACAAAGTCCTTCTGGAATATAGCTGAGTGCCTGGAAAGAGCTGGGATTCTTGAGTCAGGCCTGGGTGTGAATCCGGCTCAGTAACTAACTTTGTTATATGCCCTAGCAAGGTGTTTAGTCTCTGAGTCTCTGTTTTCCCATCTGGAAAATGGGGTGATATGACCTATTACACAAAAATATTAAGAAGAGTTAACTGATAGACCTTATCCTTTACATCTTTGTGGTTCATTCTGACTTGATCAAGGTTTCTACACTAGTAGTCATCCTGTAGGGCACCAGTTATTTAGACTACAGTGTGAATGATACACCTTGTAGGTGTGGCCCTGTTGGGCAGTTAGTTCCCACTTCACTTTATGAAGAACCTCTGCAATTCCAGAACCAGAGATTGGCTGTTTATCTAAAACAGCAGTTTGAATTTATGTAACTTAGTATTATGAGTTGGAATCGACTCGGCGGCACTGGGTTTGGTTTCTTTGGTTTTGGTAGTATCATTTCCCACTTTTAGAGTACAGATTGTTTTTTAGTGACTCTTTGGAAATTTGGAACACTTACCCATGCACGTGTTGTATCCATGCTTACGTGCGCCCTAACTCCATACACGTATGTGCACACACACACACTTACTTCCTGCTTCTTCCAGTTTCCCTGCAGAAGTAGTAAAGCATCCCTGTTAAGAACAAGGCTTTTTTTTTTTTTTTAGTTGTGCTTTAGGTGAAAGTTTACAGTTCAATTTCTCATACAAAAATTTATATACATATTATTTTGTGACATTAGTTACAATCCCCACAATGTGACAGCATACTCCCCCTTCCCACCCCCAGTTCCCTGTGTCCATTCAACCAGTTCCTGTCCCCTTCTGACTTCTCATCCTGCCTCCAGACAGGAGCCACCCATTTGGTCTTGTGTATCTGCTAAAACTAAGAAGCATACTCCTCGTGTGTATTATTTTTTGTTTTATAGTCCTGTGTAATCTTTGTCTGAAGAGTGGATTTTGGAAATGGTTTCAGTTCTGGGTTAACAGAGCGTCCCAGGGACATAATTTCAGGGGTTCATCCAGTCTCTGTCAGACCATGAAGTCTGGTCTTTTTACCTCAGTTTGAGTTCTACTCTGCATTTTTCTCCTGCTTCGCCTGGGACCCTCTGTCGTGGTGGAATCTCTGGTTATGTGGACCTTTAGTCTCTTGGGCTAGTATTTTCCTTGCCTCTTTGGTGTTCTTCATTCTCCTTTGCTCCAGGTGGCTTGGGACTAGTTAATGCATTTTAGATGACCTCTCATAAGCTTTTAAGACCCCAGGCACCACTCACCAAAGTGGGTTGCAGAACATTTTCTTAAGAAACTTTGTTATGAAGAACAAGGCCTTTTGAGACACAGACAAACCTGGGTTCATATCCCAGCTCTGGTGATTGCTGCTCTGGTACTTAAGCAAGTTACCTAATCTCTCTGATCTTCGGGTATCTCTTAGGTCAACTGCAGAAAAGGATACCTACTTCATGGAGTATTTGTGAGAATTAAATGAGATAGGTGTAAAAGCCACAGAGAGTGCCAGGTGCATACGAGGTTGTCAATTATAGGTAATTATTGTTATTTTAATTTAGAGATAGACAGTGCCTACTGTCTTTACTTCATGTCCTGGCCACATTCTTGGAATATTAACCTTCAGACTCCCTAAAGAGAAAACACTTTGCAAGCTACAGTATGCTGTTCACATGGATGGGATTATTAAGTCACTTTGGTGATGATACATTATGCCCCAAGGAAGTATAGGGCTTATTGAAAGGTGTAGACAAATTCCATGGAAGCTCAGAGGTAAGGGAGGAGATGCTAGCCTGGAGGCTAGTCAAGGAGAGATTTCTCAAGGCTGATTGATGTCTGGATTGGCAGAGGTGGAGAAAGGTAGAGATATTCAAAGAGGGATGTACATGTGAGTAGGAAAAGCATGAAGCAAAAGTGTTGTCATAGCAGGAAAGAAATCAGGGCACAGTGAGTTGGTCAGTCAGGTACAGGAAACCTGGGTAGGGAAGTAGTTCTACTACATAATTATCACTCATTCGTTCATTCATTCAGCAAATACTGATTGAGCGTGTTATACATTTCGCACTGTTTTAGGTGCTGGGACGTAGCTATGAACAAGAGAGACAAAATAGTCGTTCTCCTAGCTCCTGTATTCTGGGGTGGGGGTTGAGGGGGTGAAGATGATAAACAAATAGAGAAGTACAAATGCCACTGTGTTTATTCAGCCCTTACTCTAAGCCAGGCTCAATCTCATGTAATCTTCGACAATTACCAGTGCCTCGTGTTATTATCTCTATTTTATATTGATGAAAATTGGGACTCAGAGATGTTATCAAATTCCCTTGGTCCTGGCTGGGAAGGAATTTTGGGACCCTGATTTTGGGACCTGCCGTGCTTGCCTGGGTGGAGCCTTGTCTGGTTTCTCGTAGGTTCTCTGTCATAGGTGACGGCCATGGTGTCTGTTTGGGGTGGGTGATGGGAGCCCCACTAACCAGGTGGAACGGCCCAGAGTGAGGATATTGTCTCTCAAGACTCTTCACGTTATTATGACTCCACAACCGTCAGTTGCCAATGAGTCAGTTTCAACTCAGGGAGACCCTATGTGTGTCCCAGTAGAACTATACTCTGTATGGATTTCAGTGACTAATATTTTGGAAGTAGATTACCAGGCCTTTGTTCTGTAGCACCTGTAGGTAGACTCCAGCCTTCATCTTGTTGGTGTTAACTGTTAACCGTTTGGAAACCTTGGTGATGTAGTGGTTAAGAGCTATGGCTGCCAAACAAAAGGTCAGCAGTTCATATCTGCCAGGCGCTCCTTGGAAACTCTATGGGGCAATTCTGCTCTGTCCTATAAGGTCACTACGAGTTGAAATCGATTCGACAGCAATGAGTCAGTTTTCTTTTTTGGGGGGGCAGGGGGGTAACCATTTTCACAGCCCAGAGACTTCTATTACGTCTTAGCCCTACCTAAAGAACTGAGTAGGAATCAAGGGAGTGAAAATAGAAAAGGAAAAGAAGAAAAAGTGGGTATAAATAAAATAAAAGGAAAAAAATGATTTGTGCTAGTTAGGGAATTTATTTTCCTGCTCTACTCTGTCTGGCAAGTGGTGTTGCTCCCCTGCTTGGATTTCTTAAAGATACATGCTTGAGTCAGGGATCACCAAGACCTCCGCTAGAGTCCTCTAGAAGAGCTCAGCATGTGGTCACACGCATGGCTGTGATTATTGCAGCTAAAGGATACAAAGCAAACTTGGCAAAGGGAAAGACACATGGACCAAGTCCAGAGGAAACCAGGCACGAGTTTCCAAGAGTCCTCTCCCAGTGGAGTTAACACAGGACACACTTAATTCTCCCAGCAACATGTGTTGTGACAACACGTGTGAAATGTCGTTTACCAGGGACACTCACTAAACACCCAGCGCCTAGGGTTTTTGTTAGAGGCTGCTCATGTAAACACCTTCTGCCTACCATGGACCAAAATTCCACAGCCCCAGAAGGGTAGCAGGTGTTCAGCGTAAACCACATTGTTTGTGCGGTTTAGGCACAATGAGCCACTATCATCAGTGGCAGGAATGTTGACAACCTTCCCACAGTCAAGTTCCCAGAATCCATCTAAAGGCCAACTGTGCAAATAGGCCTTTCCAAGGATTACCTGTTATGATAACTGTTTTCTGCACAGCCCTCTATTTCTGAAGAGAGCTTGGGCCCTAAGTCTACCAGAATAATGCAGACAAAGCCATGAGACGCGAGTTTAAACCTTGGCCCCAGTCCTATCTTAACAGCTGTGTGTCCTTGAGCAAATTATATCTCTTTTCTGGGTCTCCATGTCTTTATCTGTAAATTGTGGATTAAAATCAGGTTCCTGTCTCTTACTATTTCAATGACAAGAAATGGATATGAGAGGTTGAGGAAAATGCTAAGACAGTTATATTAGCGTTAGAGTCCACTATGAATGATCAAAAAACCCCAGCTAGCAGTGGCGTAAAAACAAGATTTGCATGTTATTTCTCTTTGTGTCTTAGAAGTTTGGAGGCCATCAGTATAGGGCTGGCATATCACTTCCCAGTGTCAGGGGTGCAGGCTCCCATTGTCTTTTGCCCTAGCCTGCTTGACTGCCATACCCAAGGCCATCTCATGGTCCGTGATGCCTGTCAGGTTTTAGCTGTATCATCTACATTCCAGCTGGCAGGAAAGAAGACACATTAATGATGGACATACTACCTGTCTTTAAGAACACATCTTAAAAATCTCACATATCAACTGCCCTGACAGGAAACACAACAAAGAATCCCTGAGGGAGCAGGAGAGCAGTGGAGTGCAGACCTCAAATTCTCGTAAAAAGACCAGACTTAATGGTCTAACTGAGACTAGCAGGACCCCAGAATTCATGGTCCCCAGACCTTCTGTTAGCCCAAGATAGGTACCGTTCCCAAAGCCAACTCTCCAGACAGGAATTGGGCTGGCCTATAAGATAGAAAATGATACTGACGAGGAGCAAGCTTCTTGGCTCAAGTAGACACATGAGAATATGGGCAGCTCCTGTCTGGAGGGGAGATGAGAAGGCAGAGGGGAACAGAAACTGGTTGAATGGACACGGGGAATACACAGTGGAGAGGAGTGTGCTGTAATTCGGAGTACGAAAACCAAACCCAGTGCCGTTGAGTTGATTCCAACTCATAGCGACCCTATAGAACGGAGTAGAACAGCCCCATAGAGTTTCCAAGGAGCACCTGGCAGATCGAACTGCTGACCCTTTGGTTAGCAGCTGTAGCACTTAACCACTACGCCACCAGGGTTTCCATAGCAAGCTGTATATAAATTTTGTTTGAGAGACTGACTTGATTTGTAAACTTTCACTTTAATCACAATAAAAAAAAAAAAATTCACACATCAGTTACTTTTAGAGCCCATTGGCAGAATTTAGTTGCAGGGCTACACCTAGCTGCAAAGGAGCCTGGAAAATACAAATTTTACTCAAGGAAGCCTTGTTCTTTGCTAACATTGTGATGTTATGCTACTAGAGAGAACCAGTATTGGGACTCCAGTGAACAGTCCCTGCCACTTGAGTGACTTCCAAATTTGAGTGTGCTTTAGAATTACATATTAAAAATACATATTCCTTTATTTTTTTAAGACCCAACACAGACTTACTGATGGAGACTCTCTGGGTATAGGTCCCAAAAATATGGGTATTAAAAAAAAAATCATATCTGAGATAGTGGAGAGTGCTTCAAAGTCAGTTAAGTCACAACATAAATGACAGATGGGGTTCTCTTTATCCGTGTGGTCTTTGAGAGATAAAGCAGCAATTTAGGAATTTAGACTTTGCCCTCATGACTGTTAACATAACTTAGTTTTTACTCTTTTGACTTGTACCTGGGAAAAAGGCTTTTTTTGTTGTCATTGCTATTCATTTGCTTTCCTTTTCTTTCTCTGGGTTTCTTAGACCTTTAGAAAATAGAATTTATATGTGGTGAACCCCTGGTCCTGTACAGAGCTTGTTATTGTTAGGTGTTTTGAGTTGGTTCCAACTCATAGCGACCCTGTGTACAACAGAACGAAACACTGGCCCATCCTGTACCATCCTCACAATTGTTGCTATGCTTGAGCCCATTGTTGCAGCCTCTGTGTCATTCCGTCTCATTGAAGGCCTTCCTCTTTTTCGCTGATCCTCCATTTTACTAAGCATGATGTCCTTCTCCAGGGACTGGTCCCTCCTGATAACATGTCCAAAGTACGTGAGTTGAAGTCTCCCCATCCTTGCTTTCTAAGGAGCATTCTAGCTGTACTTCTTCCCAGACAGATTTGGTATATTCAGTATTCTTAGCTAACATCACAATTCAAAGGTGGCAACTCTTCTTTGGTCATTGTCCAGCTTTTGCATGCATATAAGGCAATTGAAAATACCGAGGCTTCACTCAGGTACACCTTAGTCCTCAAAGTGACATCTTTGCTTTTGAACACTTGAAAGAGGTCTTTTGCAGCAGACTTGCCCAATGCAATATGTCATTTGATTTCTTGACTGCTCCTTCCATGGGTGCTGATTGAGGATCCAAGTAAAATGAAATCATTGACAACTCCAATATTTAGAGCTTCAATGTTAAGAGCTTCCACAGATGACTTTGAAAGCCTTGATCTACTGCCATCATATTTGAAAATGGTCCACTCTGGGTGCACATTTACCTTGACTTGCAGGCTTCATACACATTAGTAGTATGCTTCCTCTGTCCCCCATCACTCAATGCCTTTAAAGATTTTTTTTGAAAAAGCCATAGAGGCAAATAGAATATGTCAGTCAGTGGAGTCAAAATAGAAGCCCCCTGTTTCCCAACACTTTTTGATTGCAACAGCTGAAGCTAGTCTTGACACTGTCAGCGTGCAGGGTCTCGTAACCAAGGACTGTACTGTCATGTGTTGTTGCTCTGAAACTTCCCTGCGATATGACAAGTATTTCTTCAAACTCTTCTGTAATGACACCTTGGGCGTCGGCCAAGATACCTGTTTATAAAAATAATGGACCCTTGTCAGTCTCAGTGCCCTCTTATCATTTCTTAATTCTGTGGCATTCAGATAGCAGCCTGTTTTATCTTGCAAGAAAACCAACCTTAATTGTAAATCAAGAATATGCAGTATGGAATACGGTTGTTCATCAAGCATTTATGAGGCCCTGACTGTGGAGGAGGCACTGGGACTCACCCCCTGGAGCGTTGGCCCTTCCTGTCCTCACACCAAGCCCTGTGACCCCTGTGACTCCCCCCATGGCTTGCGGAGCCCCTGAAGCCTGGCCTTGCATTACAGTCAGTGAGCATCCACTTCTGTTTTCTGCAGGGTTGAAATAATGCTGCCTTTTGGGTCAGTGGTTCAGTATTTAGAGCAAATAGTCAGAATTAGATCAGGGCTCCCTGAGAGAGGAGAGGTGTCCCGGAGGTGTGTAACATGATTTTAGATGATACAGGAGGAACACTTTTTCAATCATTTTGTATGTGTTTTATTGGAGCACGGTGCTATGGGTTTAACAGCAGGATTCTGAATTCAGGCCCTTGCTTCGCCACTGACTAGCTGAGCTATGTGACCGTGGCAAGTTACTTAACTGAGCTGTGTCTCAGTTTCTTCCCCTTGAAGTTTCTTCCATCGTCAGGAAACCCTGGATATTAGAAAAACTCTGTATATAGAAATTCCAAACCCTCCATTTGTAGGAGCAGACACTGAGGATCAGATAGGTTAGGGGGTTTGCCCAAGGTCACTCAGTGGGCTAGAGGCAGAGCTGGGACCAGTCCCTAGATCTCCTGATTTCCAGCGCTTTGTTATTTATGTACACGGTAACAATCCATGTCCTCTCTCCTCTTTGCCTTTTTATTCTATAACTCCTGGAAGATTTGTCAATTCAAAGGGCTCGAGAGATGTGATGGAAGCTGGAAGGAGAGTTGCTGCATTTTACTTCTTTTAGACAAGTGGGGGGAAGTGGCGCTCTCCATTTGAGAGGTATTGGAGATGTGTTATTTAAATCTGTACAACACCCCTCATATGCTCTCAAAATAATCACAGCTGATATGTTGAGCCTTTGCTATAGAAACTCTTCTCCGTGCTTTATAGAGACCAGTGGTTCTCCAGGTGTGGTCCCTGGACCAGCAGCATCAGCATCCCCTGGATGCAGGTAACCCTTCTTCCCCACCGTCAAACCCACTGCCTTGAGTTGATTTCGATTCATAGCAGCCCTATAGGACAGAGTAGAACTGCTGCACAGGATTTCCAAGGCTGTTAATCTTTACAGAAGTAGACTGCCTCCTACAGAGCAGCTGGTGGGTTCGAACCACCGACCTTTTGGTTAGCAGCTGAGCACTTTAACCACTACTGACCAGGGCTCCCTGGCCCCTACCCCAGACCTCCTGAATCAGAATCTCTGGAGTTGGGGCCCAGCAGTCTGTTTTAAAAAGCCCCGCAGGTGATTCTGACACACACTGGCATTTGAGAGCCACTTACTAGGTGTCGTCATCAAACCCTTGAGGTTAAGAAGTAGTATGTTCCCTGTTTCACAGTGGAGGAGGTTAAAGCAGAAGATGATAAGCAACTTCTCATTATGCTGTTTAAAAAAAAAAAAAAAACAATTGCCGTCCAGTCGACTCTTACTCATGGCGACCTCACAGCCTCATGTGAGTCAGAGTAGAACTGTACCCCGTAGGGTTTTCAATGGCTGATTATTGGCAGTAGATCGCTAGGCCTTTCTTCCAAAGCACCTCTGGGTGGACACTAACCTCCAGCCTTTTGGTTAGCAGCCAAATGCAATACCATTTGTAGCACCCAGGGGCTGCGAACATTACTAAGCCTCAGCTTACTGATGTGCTTGCTCATATTCACGTGTTTAATCTTTACAACAACCCAGTAGGGTGGCTATTTTTATCTCCATTTTACAGATGAGTACAGTGAGGCTCAGGGATGTTCAGTGACTATTCCAAAGTCAGGAAGCTGGGACTCAAACACAGGTCTTTCCATCTTGTCTGGAACATTTCTCACTAACCCTCCACTGCCTCTGACCCTGACTCACTGCTGTCTCCTTTGCCCTCCAGCTGTGAGCTGCCATGATGTCTATTTTCTAGGAGGCCTCGGAACCCTCCCTGGGAGGCCTTGCCTCCCCGCCCCAGTACACTAGTTTGAAGCTGCCATCCAGAATCTGGGCTGAGCCCGTCTTTTCATAGCATATCCAGTGCCTCTGTGTAGGTGGGCTTCCCCTTTTCGATCCTGCAGCTCCCTCACCTCATAAGGGATGCTGTAACTAAATTGCATCCCAAAGCAGAAAGCCTCAAAGGGAGCACCAGCCTTCTGAGTCACTGTCGATGGGGTTGCTGGGAGAAGCAGGGCTGGCAGAGTGTTGATGACTTCTGCCAGGGCCACTACTTGCCCGCCATCCCTTAGCTTGGGTCTCATTTTCCTTTGGGACAAGGCTCATTTTTTTTCCCTGCATCCATATATGAGAAAATGCCCTACAGAAATTTTTCATGTATGGCAGCAGAGCACAAAAAACTTTTTTTTTCAGGTGCTCACAGATGCTGGCAAGCATAGTTACAAATCTAAGCTAGTCCTGAGTGTCGTGGGTGATTGTTGCTCAGTCCAGCCATTTGAAGTGCCTTCTCCTCCTGGCAGTTCCCCCTGCATCCTCTCTGTCTGGGTGACGCTGGCAGCTCAGGGATGCAGGAACACTGAGCTGACCATCATAGCATTGCTTCCTACTCTCCGATGGGATGGTCCAGTTACCTGTCTTTCTGCCTCTTGATCCCAGGGACAGGAACTATCTAATTAGCTTTGTATCCCCTGAGCCCAGCACAGTGCCTGGCACAGTGGAGACTCCAAAAACGCTCAAGTCGTGAACCTTTCCTGCAGGACCTAAACATAAAGCCCACTCACTTGACCCCAGTGGCTACAGGAATGAACCCTGGTTCACAGCTGTGGTGCTACCTCACCTATATCTTCAGGTGCAGTTGGGAGAGACTCAAGATGTGCCGAGCACCATGATCAAGAATGAAGGCAGTGAGCAGAAAGCTGGAAGGGTTTCCTCAACCCCTTAGGACTATGAGAACTTTGTATAGCTTTTTAAAATTTATCAACAAAATTATAAATGTAACTAAATATAATTAAATTATAAGTAAATCATTGTATATAACTAAAACGTGTATGAAGATATAGAACATAAATAATGCATAATTAGTACACATAAAATTCTAAATATAATGTTTATTCTATAAAAATAAATTTATAAATTCCCAGGTTTTTTTGCATTGGGCCTCTCCTGCCTTGTTACAGCAATTGTTATCAGCAGTGTCTCTATGAATGCCTAAAAATCTTACTTTTTTTCCAACCCCTAGGACAAATGACATGCTGAAGAACGGTCCCCACTATTGGTTGGAGCTCAGGGGTCAAAAGGATTTAATGGAGAGCCAAAGGCATGATCAGGGTTGAGGAGAAGCAGCCAGGGGAATCATTGCATCCCCTGGATCTGAAGGAGCAGGAGGGTAACAGAAGTCAGCAGAACTGGAATTGTGGGAGAGACCGTGGCAGGAGCGGGGAAAGCAGACTTCTCTTTCCCCCTGCCCACCAGTCTCCTCCTGGTGCCTCCTGTTGACCAAACTCAACCAGAAACAAGACAGACAAGAGCCAGTTAGTTCTGTCCAGAAAGGTCAACCTCTGGGACTCAGAGCAAGTTGGAGAAGAGTAGAGAGTGAATCTTTAGGGTCAAATGAGAACACCAGCCCACCTTCCATCCAGGGTATGTCTCACATAAAGGCGAGTATTACATCTACCATTGCCAAGTGTAGGGAGGCAGTCTCAGATCACAGGGGGCAGCATCTGATTGTCATACCCCACCCAGTGGGAACATGTCCCAGTCCTCACAACCATCTTTAATAATCCGCCATATTGAGAAACTTGAACACCTGGACTTCATAGCCTCAAAACCTGAAGTTATCGTGACAAGATTTTTGTGATCCTGCTCTTTCGAGGAACATGCATCTCTGTTCCTTACTCCCCAACCCCCACCTTGCCCCACTCCCATTGTTCACTTCTATACCCACAACAGTTTGGATTACCCAAAACCCCAAGAATGTATTCACTAACACTCCAATCTTCTGCTTTCCTGGAGTAGCAGGGCCCTGCTGATACGGCTTCAGGTGATGAATTTATTCATAGTGGCAGGTGTATTGGATGAAAGTAAAGAGATTGGAAAATTATGTAAAGTGTTTGAGAATGTGCGCACTTGTGCTTGCATTTAATGGGCCCATTTAGAAAAGTCCCTGAACCCTGAAGCCAAGACAAAGTTTAATATCTCCGAGGCTGCATGTTTAAATATTTGTGGTTCAGAAGAGCCTGAGTCAGCGTGTGTTTACCCATCCTGGTACCATTCCTGGTTATGTCTCCTACTTGCCGGCATTTTACTGTTCATTTCCTTCATGACTGAGAGAGTGGCAGTTGGGTGCACATCATGATCTTTCATCCTGAGTCTTCTGGAGTTGTAATCCAAAGATAAGTGGTGGTGTCTTCATTTTACAGGTGGAGAAATTAAGATATGCCCACGTTAGACTGAGAGAAGGTGGTGTTAGAACCCAGGAGACAGGAATAGTGAGCCTCTCTCCTGGCTGTAATCTTTGCAGTTAGACCTGCCTCCCCTGAGCTGCTCTGTGGGAGAAAGATGTGGCAGTCCGCTTTCATGAAGATTTACAGCCTCGGAAACCCTGTGGGGTACTTCTACTCTGTCCTAGAGGGTCGCTCTGAGTCGAAATCGACTTGACCACAGTGGGTTTGGGGTTTTGAGTCTTTACAGAAACAAATTGCCAGGCCTTTCTTCCACGGCTGCTGGATGCATTTCCAAACTGCCAACCTTTAGGTTGATAGTCGAACACAGTCCACTGGTGCCACTGAAGAACCTATCATAATCTGAGACATCTCATGAGAACATTTTATACCCGTAGAGAATGGTGTTTGTATGGAACAAGGAGGTAGATGGAAAAGGTTGTTTACAACAAGGATAACCAAACCTGAGTGTTCCAGCTGCCCTAGCCCTGCCAGGTGCCTTGAGGACTTGAGGAGATGAGTATCTTTGACACCTATAATTCATTCATGGCACACCAAGAGACCCCATTTGAGAAGCTGTCATCCTGAGAACATTTTTTGCTATCATTGGAATGCAGTGGGCCAAGCACCGTATTCCTCCCTTGGCACTTGTCACCTCACATACTTCATGCAGTCATTCTGAAAGACGTGTGTCACAGCACTTAGGTTGCAGCTTTTCCAGGGTCACTGTGTTAAAGGGCAGAGCCAAGACTCACGTCAGGAGCCCAGGTTTTTGGCGGCATAGCTGAGCAGATGACCTCTACGGTATCTTTTGATCCTAACAGTCTACTATTTTTTCAGTGATATTCCAGATGGGACCCATAGGTGTTCATTGGTCCCTTTGCCCTGTTGTAAGTTTTGGCCCTAATCTAAGACATCTTGTGCGAATGTTTCACAAACTCTGAGCCATAACTTCTCTGTGTGAGAGCCCTGATTGCCATTTCATTGTTCAGAACGTATTTCTTTGTACTCTCTTGTTATCAGCTGTCACCATCTCCCAGCTTGAGGGTAGGAGATGCACTGTTTGCCTGTTTGAGCCAATCACCATTTCTCTCATCCCAAAAATGTAATTGAAAAGGGCCTTAATGGTTTCCAAATGATAATAGCTCCATAAACTGATTAAAAAGGCCTCAATAAAGCTGTCTCAAGTTATTCTCCACAGCTGCAGACAGTGCCCTTTGTTTTCTAATGATCCCAACAAGAAATAAGGGCAATTTTTCTTCTTTGGTTAGGGACAAAACACAAGGAAGGCCGCCTTCTGTCTGCCTAACTACTCTCTCCATTTTCTTTTCTTCCCAGACAATCCACGTTGCTATTGTCTGCGCAGGGTACAATGCCAGCCGTGATGTCGTCACCTTGGTCAAGTCCGTCTTGTTTCATAGGTAAGAACAATTTTTGTACTCTGCAGGCGGGTATGTGACTGACCGCCTACATATTTCCTTGGGGAAGGGTTAAATAATAGCCAAATTTCTCATCAGTCATTTACACTGCTACAAAAATGTAATTTTTGTCTGAAACCCTGGGAAGATTATTGTGTTAGTGTTTCACAGCAGCGATTAGGTGATATCTTGCAGTGTTTAAAATTGTAGCTCTCGGACCTATCAGGACCTTCAGGGACACCCCCAATTTGGTGCTTAAATTTCCTAATCTGCTTCCCCTGCCTGGTGGTCACTGGTCCTCTCCGCTTACACGTGCCTGTCAATCAGCTGCTCACCGTATTCCAATGTGGCCATCCCACCTCTGCACATTCCTGGCCTTTAGAAGTCCTGCTTTATATTACATGAAAATTTTCCAAGGTGAAGATGGAAATGGCCCTAGCGAAATGCCCATGGAATCAGTACAAAGGATGGATTCTTCTTCCACCTGGAAGTTTCAACATCTCTCTTATCTCTTGCCCAAGTTAAACTCTTGCTGTTTGCTTCTATTGTCTCCTGGGATTTTCTTCCATCCCCTCACTATTTTGATTGATACCAGACATACTCAGCTAATAACCAGAATTTAGTCCATCATGCCAGCCAGTGCCCTTGGCTCATTCTCTAACATTCTTACCAGGAGTTGGGATGAAGCCTGTCTTCAGCTGTAACCAGCAGTATGGAAATGAATTGGATGACCAAGTCAGGATCCAGAAGGTTCTTAGAAGCTGGAGCAGTCATGATAGCTGTCAAAGTTCAACTTAACAGCAATAATTGTAAAATTCTACACCTGGATCCAAACTGTCCATGGTAGAAACAGTCATTGAAACCCTATGGAGCAGAGTTCTACTCTGAAACATAAGGAGTCGCCATGAGTCGGAATTGATGGCAACTCGTTTGGTTTTGGTGTTTTAGTTATCTATTCAGTGTGTCTCTCCCTTAGTAGAATTTGGGCCCTCTGAGGTTATAGACCGTGCCTTGTTTGTCTTTCTTCCCTGTATCAGAGCAAAATACCTGGTATTTCGTGCTCAATACATGTTTAACAAGTGAATCTGGAAGATGCCATTAATAAATAACCTAAGGATAATTTGAGAACCCTGGTGGCATAGTGGTTAAGTGCTACAGCTGCTAACCAAAAGGTCGGCAGTTCGAATCCACCAGGTGCTCCTTGGAGATTCTATGGGGCAGTTCTACTCTGTCCTATAGGGTCACTATGAGTCGAGTCGACTCGGTGGCATCGGGTTTGTTTTTTTTTGTTTATGTTTTTTAAGGATGATGTATTTAACCAGTTAGCTAATATGTCCAGTGCAGATTTAGTTCGGTTTCACATTTATGCCACACTGTCTTCTGTTCCACATTGCTGTCGAGTGGATTCCGACTCGTAGTGACCCTACAGGACAGAGTAGAACTGCCCCATAGGGTTTCTAAGGAGCTACTGGTGGCTTAAAAAACCCCAGTGGCGTCGAGTTGAAGGAACTGCCAAACATTTGGTTAGCGGCTGAGCTCTTGACCACTGTACCACCAGGGCTCCCCGCCACTGTGTAGATGATTTTCAGAGGATCGTTTTTATTTTTACTGTTTAGACTTAAGTTCCTGTATCAGTTAGATTTTGCCGTGAGCTATTTTACTCCAGTACTTATTTGGTATAAGACATTTATTTATTAGGTCTACTCTTTCGACTAAACTCTCCCCTCAGTGGTTCTTTTTTTTTTGTTTTGTTTCCCCCCTTGTAGTGCAAATACACACACACGCCCCCCACACACAAACTTCGTCAATTCAAAAGTTTGTACTTGCACAATTGAATGACATTGATTACAGCCTCCTTGTTACATAGCCCTTATCCCTGTCTTTTTCCTAATTGTTCTGCTGCCCTTAAACATAAACAAAGGAAGCGGGTGGATCTTTTGCTCTGCTGTCTTATGTGGTGAGCTTGTAGAACATCAACTTCACTGCCCTCTGGGAGCGGGAAAGGGGTGTAGACAAAGTGAGAAACAAATAGAAAGCAATGCCAGCTAGTGAGAGGGGCTGTTGGTCCCCCCGCCCCATAGCTCAGCCCAGTTGAAATTGCAAGTTCAGCTGCGCATCTGAGGGAAATGGGGGTACCGAATAATGGGGGGCTGAGTAGGGTTTGACCCCAGCTCCTCTGCCGGTAGGTGAGATGCCCTTCTCACACTGTCATAGCTTCTGTACAATTGTTGAGCCTTTCTGTGGTTCTGCAGTCACTCTCCGCTGCTTGAAACCAGGTATTTTGTCGATGAGGCGTTGAATTCATTGAGTGGTTCTCAGCCTTTTATGTATTTATTCCTTGTCTCTGCTAAAGAACTTGGGTTCCGCCCTAACAGAAACAAAAAGCCCACTTTTTAGAAATGGCTATTTGCATGATTACAGATATTCAATTATTCCGTTTTTTCAATTACGGCAAGTTTTCAGGTCATAAAAACTTTGGGTGGCATTGCCGGACGTAAATATTATTGCTCTAGCTACAAATCAAATCGTTTCAGTAGTTGTTGAAATTGTGAGACTCGTGAGTATAAACCTTTACTCCTACAAGTAACAGTGTAACACAAAGATGGTGAATTTAAAAATAGCTCTGGTATTATTATCGCTGCTGATGGCACGCCACTCTTCCACGGATGCCTGGGGATTTGAGAAGAAAGCAGTTTGCTCGTGTGTGTCACGGAAATTCTGCACCTGGCTTCAGCGACTGCTTGATCTTCTTAGATGGCTTGCACCAAATGACCTCTGAAGTCCCTCCCATCCCTGAAAATTCTCCAAATGAGAATGATTCTGTGAATTGAAATACTGGTGATAATGAGTGGAGGCATCAAGACAAAAGGACATGTGAAAGACTTTTTTGCTAAGAAAGTCCAGCCATAAATAGCTTCATTGCCTCCCAAGCACGTTATGGGGATTAACTAATACGTGATTATAAAATGCTTTGACAAATGAAGTACCTTCCTAACATTAAATAATAATATAATAATAGTGGTACAGCATGCTCCTCTTGGCTTTCACTGTTAATTACAGTTACTGGATTTCTTTTTCAGACAAGATTTTCAGGAAATTTTTATTTGAGGTTTGCCTTGTTACATCAAATCAATTTTATTTCTACAGGCAGCCTAGTGACAGTGGGCACATTGTATTTTAAAAGATGGTAAGAGTGGTATGGGCACACTTATACACTGATACCAGCGCTAAAAATTGCTGTAACATTTTGGAAAGAATTTCCAGAGTTTGGAAACCCTGGTGGCAAAGTGGTTAAGTGCAGTGGCTGCTAACCAGAAGGTCAACAGTTTGAATCCACCAGGCGCTCCTTGGAAACGCTATGGGGGAGTTCTACTCTGTCCTATAGGGTCGCTATGAGTCGGAATCGACTCGACGGCAGTGGGTTTTTGGTTTTTGGTGCCAGTGACCTTGCTACTATATGACAACTTTAGGGAGTCTATCCTAAAAAGATAACTCTACCTGTAGAAAAAAAAAAGAGAAAACTTTTATGAAGTATAGTTTGTAGTCATAAGATTTCTATAATACTTTAAAGCAGTAAGAATAAATAATGGAGCATCCTCTTATAGTAAGTCACGTACTTTTCGAAATATGTTATAACATGGACCCGTGCTTAAGATATAAAGGACAACACAATTCAGAAAGTTTGTTGGTCCTAGTTGCTGTTGAGTCAACTTCGACTAACAGTGACCCCATGTATAACAACAGAATGAAGGATTGCCCGGTCCTGAGCCGTCTTCACAAGTGTTGGTATGCTCAAGTCCATTGTTGCTGCCATGGTGTGTTTTGAGTGCCTTCCAACCTAGGAGACTCATCTTCTAGCACTATAATGGACAATATTATGATCCATAGGGTTTTCATTAACTTTCAGAAGTAGATTGCCAGGCCTTTCTTCCTAGTCCTTGTTAGTCTGGAAGCCCTGCTGAAACTTGTCCACCAGGGATGACCTTGTTGGTATTTGAAATACCAGTTGCATATCTTCCGGCATCATAGCAACGTGCATGACACCATAGCCTAACAAACTGACAGCCTGGTGGTGGTCAAAAATGTATGTGTAATATGAATGCCAATATATAAACACATTCATGTGTGTATCACACATATACAGATACATGTGTAAAACCAGAAAAAAACCAAACCTATTGCCGTTGAGTCTATTCCGACTCATAGCGACCCTATAGGACAGAGTAGAACTGCTCCATAAGGTTTCCAAGAAACACCTGGTATATTCCAACTGCTGACGTTTTGGTTAGCAGCTGTAGCACCACCAGGGTTTCCAGATACGTATATGCATGATCAAAACACAAAGATGTGAAAGACTAATAGAAAATACGTAACAATGGAATTGTTTGCATGTTGTGTTGTGGTGGTGGTGCTCTTATTTTCTCTGAACAGGTTTGTTTTGGGTCATCACATTTTGCAACCTTTATAATAAACAAGAAAAGTAATGATTTACTTGGAAAATACTATACACAAATTTTATGTGAGTAAAGGTGTACCTAGTAGAAAATAACATCATAGATGTCCGTGTTACCTAGATGGAAGGATATTCAAAGAAAAACTGGGGGGATACCCGTAACTGCAATCTCCATTGCAAATAACCTGGAAAATATGGCTGCTCTTCAAAGAAACAGTGTTCTTAGTGAGCAAGAAAAAAATGTTTGTTTAGTAACTAAGTGTTACCTCTTGGGCAGGAAGGTGGGCCAGCTTGTAAAAATTTGATAAGGTTTGCTGGCATGATCTACTTACACTCCACAGCCCTGTTTGCAGGAAGAAGCTTGGTTACTTCCCTTACTTTACGTATCGACCAGTCCTTTTGTCGTGTTTTATTTTTGCATTTCATTTACGCCACTGAAAATCCTGGTGGATGAAATAGCATATGTGTGAGCAGTATCTGCGTCTAATCGTCTTATCGCTTATTCAGGCTTATATTATAGAAGCAGTTTCTAGGTTGTGAGGGGAGCACAGGATTTTGAATAAAACAAACTGACGGCCTTGGGCCCTCGTTCTGGCCTTGCTGCTTACTAGCTGGATGACCCTCAGCAAGCCACTGTGCTTGCCATGAGTCCTCTTCCCCAGCCCACCATGGAGCATTGTTGTGGATATCAAAAGAGAAACTATTTGTAAAACTTTTTTGAATTTTTATTTATTTAAGAAGTACTAATGTCTCTGGGGGACGTTGACGGTTCAGTGGTAAACTTCCCACCTTCCATGCGGGAGACCTGGGTTCGATTCCCAACCAGTGCACCTCATACGCAGCCACCACCCGTCTGTCACTGCAGGCTTTGTGTCGTGAGGATGATAAGCAGGTTTCAAAGGAGCTTCTGTAGTAAGATGGACTAGGGAAAAAGGGTTGATGATTTACTTCTGGGAATCAGCCAGTAAAACCCTGCAGATCATAGTGGTCTGGCCTGCAACTGATCGTGCAGAGGGAGCAGGCCTGGGCAACATTTTATTCTGTTGTATGTGGGGTCTCTGTGAGTTCGGGGCCAACTCGACAACAGCTTACTCTGCGCCAGGCTAAGTGCTTTTGAGGACTCAGTGTTCCAAGTGCTTTTTGGGTATTAATGCATGTAACCTTCATAACACCTCCATGAGGTGGGTGTGATTATTATTCCCATTTTACAGATGATGAAACTGAAGAACAAGAGTTTCAGTCATGGCACAAGTTCACACAGAAAGGGTGGGCAGATCTGAGTTTGAGCTCAGTCAGTCTGGCTTCAGAGTCTGAGCACTTAACCACTATAAGACAATAAAGAAGTTACCATTTTCAATACCATTATTTTTATTTTTAAGGCACTCTGGTGGCGCAGTGGTTAAGTGCTTGGATGCTAACTGAAACGTCAGCAGTTCGAATCTACCAGTTGCTCCATGGGAGAAAGATGTGGCGGTCTGCTTCCATAAAGATTTATAGCCTTGGAAACTAGGGGGCAGTTCTACTCAGTGGCGTCACTAGGGTTGGTGTCACCCAGTGCAGTAACTGATGGTGTCACCCCCTGCCCCGCATGGTCCTCCTCCCATACCAGCCCATACAGAATCCTTAGCAATGTTTATTATCAATTCTAATCATAGAACAGTGTGTGATAAGTATAGTTGTGGATTGCTTAAATGTAATATTTCTTAGATTATATAAATATTAGCAACAAAATCATCCTGTAAAATCTTTCTACATTGAATTACAACATTATTAGTTAACAACATCGTTAGTAACTGAGCGGAAGTTTTTTTTTTTTTTTGATATTTCTCCTTCTTTTCCTTTAATTACTACTTCATTCTCAAAAAAGTTCTTGATATAGGTTCACAGATACTAAGTACCACAGTATTGTAGTTAAAACGCCAGAAAATTTGACCAAATCAGTGATCATAAAAACACCAGCAGCCATGAAAACTACAGTGCGTGCTTGTAGCGCACGCAGACAAACCATGTGATTTGAAGGGTCATCGTAACTGAGTAATAATGACAGCTCTACCTGGAGTGCATTAGAGAGTTCAAAAAGTAAGTTAGCGGAGAGTTTTAGCCTTGTAGGTATATTGATACATGTAAGCCGGACTTACGAAAAATGTTGTTGTTGTTACAACTAACTACAGGGATATTTTTATTAAAATGTAATACGTTTCTGCTGAAAAACTGCACAAAAGTTTTATAGACAGTCATTTTGATGTCACCCCCTCTGACGATGCCACCCAGTATTGGCTGCATCCCCTGCACTCGCCTAGTGACCCCACTGGTTCTATTCTGTCCCATAGGGTAGCTATGAGTTGGGATCAGTTCAACGGCAATGGATTTGGCTTGGTCTGGTATTTTTATTTCTAACTGTCATACTGGGTGACCATGTAGACATTGTGATCATTACCACTATCTCCATAATGATCATCATCCCCCTGGGTGTATTATTTTTGAGGTGCTGAGCATAGAGTAAAAGTGAAGTAAGAAAAAGGGTTTTAAATGCCTGGACACCAATGTTCTAGTAGGACTTGAGAAAAAAATGACATGGGCAAGTAATTTATAGTTGCTGTCAAGTTAACTCTGACTCATGGTGACCCCGTGTGTGTCAGAGTAGAACTGCGCTCCACAGGATTTTCAGTGGCTGGTTTTTTTGGACATAGATTGCCAGGCCTTTCTTCCAAGGCACCCCAGGGTGGACTTGAACTGCCAACCTTTCAGTTAGCAGCCAAGCACATTAACCATTTGCACAACCTTGGGACAGGTAATACCTGTTCAAAATACATTTGAACAGAAAGCGAGCTATGCTATGTGGCCATGCTCATGAATGTAAAACTAAAAAGACCTAATGAGCATGGCTCAGATGTTAAGCTTCACATATGCTGTCACATTTGAATTTCATCCCAAGCTGGTATAGTCAGTGCCAGCATACTCACAGAGGGATGAGGAAACCAAGGCTCTCAGAGGTTAAATAGCTTGTCCAAGGTCAAAGGTGACCAAGTGTTGGCCCTGGGATTCAACCTTGGCTCTGCCAAACCCAAGAGTCCATGAGGCCTTTTGATTTTCTGGAAAGTTGGTCTGTTGTCCTCTCACAGAAAGCTTTTGTGACATGAGACTACCTTGTCCTTGAAGCTCCCCATATTACCAAGGCCACTCAGTCTCTGAAACCAAGAACTCACGCTGAAAAGCCCCCATTCTGGCTGCTGTGTTGTTCAGAAATGAGCTCTGTTAAATCTCAAAGTGTAATAGGCTCAGTGAGTGTTCAAGTTGCTGTCACAGACTCTTCTCCTAAAATTGCCATTCCTTTGTAAACTTAATAATTAAGGATTATTTCGGCTCAGATGTCCCTGTGCATTTTAATAAAAACAGAGCTTCTAAGCTCTCTGGCACGTTCCTGAAAAAATAAGAAAGGCAAGCAAAGAAGGAAGCTGTGGCTTAATCATCATTGCCTTTTGTATTACCATATTTATTGCATCCCATCCTGGAACAGGGGAGCAGTTAAGGAAACCAGAGGCAGCAGGAACGTTGCTCATTAAGAGTGAAGGCTGCAGGCTCCGCTGAAGATGAAGCACACGCTCGCTTCATTCTTTAGTGAAGAAGTGCGGTCTGATCTGTCCACAGAACGCGCTTAATGTCTGTAGCAATGTCTGTGTTGCTGTAACCCAGGCAAGCTGTGTGGACTCGTTGTCTTAAGACCCAGGCCAGCCTTTTCTCATGGGTCTAAAGCTGTGCTCCCAAATAAATCTATTACTGGTGCCTTGTATGAAAGACTATTTGAGCTGTTATACTGATGTAAAATTAAATAATCTTGAATCATATAGTGAGGAAATTATTCCCTTTGTGATTCTTCTGAATGAATTCTTATTATCTTCAGTCTGTAAAATTCACTTTGGTGTATACCTGTCTTTAACATCAGCCTAACTCTTACTAATCTCCCTTTGAACAAAAAGAGAATAGGACATGGACTCATAGCCTTTGAATGATGTTGGCATTTGCAGGGCCCATCATTAAAACTAGAATCTAAGTGTAAGTGGTACAAAGGGTTAAAGTGCTTGCTGCCAACCAAAAGGTTGGCGGTTCAAATCCAACCAGAGGTATCTCTCAAGAGAGAACTGATGATTTACTTCTGAAAAATCGTCCATTGAAAACCTTGTGGAACGCAGTTCTACCCAGACATGTGTGGGGTCACCATCCCTTGGAATCTACTGGACAGAAACTTTTTGTTTTGGTTTTGGGTTAGGTTTTTTTTGTTGTTGTTGTTGTTTTGGAGTTTTTTTTTTTTTTTTTTCATTAAAACTATTTCTTAACCTCCGCAGTTAGGAAGGAATCCTGGTGGCACAGTGGTTAAGAGCTTGGCTGCTAACCAAAAAAGGTTGGCAGCTGGAATCCACCAGCCACTCCTTGCAAACCCTATGGGACAGTTCTATTCTGTCCTATAGGGTTGCTGTGAGTCGGAATCAACTCGACAGTAAGGGGTTTGGTTTTTTTGGTTTTAGAGTTAGGAACCAATTGAGAAACATGATTCAAAAGTCATGCATATGGAGAATGAAATACCACCTTATGCCTGTTATTCCTGAATTGCAGAGTGTTCTTTCCTCTGTGGCCACATTGGGCTTTCTCTTATCCATTACCACGTCAATCATTCTAGCCTCCGCCCCTAGTTTATTCTACCCCTACAGTGAAGCTCTGGTGGCGTAGTGGTTAAGTGCTATGGCTGCTAACCAAAAGGTTGGCTATTAAAATCCACCAGGTGCTCCTTGGAAACTCTGTGGGGCAGTTCTACTCTGTCCTGTAGGGTCGCTATGAGTCAGAATCCATTCAACAGCAGCAGGCTTTTGACAGTGAGATACCTAAGCTCCACCCGGAGGCAGAATAGCACGCTGTTCCCAGGAATCAATTTGTACTTCCACATTGGCCAGAACTTGGTCACATGGCCATGCCTATCTGCAAAGGAGGCTGGGAAAATTTGGTCTCTTTTCTGGCTATATCCATATTTATAGTACTAAAGAAAAATGGGAGAGCAGATTTTGGAGAGAACTTTCAGTCATTGCTGTGGGCTTTTGAAGAATTTTAAGCATCTCTGGCACTGGGTTCCCGGTAATTGTGTCAAACTGTGGGGACATTTAGATTTCTTTGAATAGTTATTCGCTTGTCCATTTATTTATTCTTTCAATAAACAATTACTGGGTGCAGATACACATACAGTGCAAAAATCTAGAGACAAGATTATTAACAAAATATAGCTCCTGATGACAAAACATCATCTAGCAGAGGACAGACAAGTGAATAGTCAGTAAGTAGATCATTGCAGTCCAACCCAGTGGGGTTAATACTGAGCTAAGAATTCAGTGGGAGGGTAGTTCAGCTATAAGAAGGGCACCCAACCCAGTGAAATGGTTTCCTTGAAGGCCTGGTGTCTAAACTGAGAACTGAAGGCCAGAAGCGGTTATCCAGGCACCAAGTAAATGGTCCAAGAAGAGGTGACAGCGTGGAGACAAGCCTGCCGGAGAGTACAGCCAATCCCCAGAGCTACAGCCATGGCCAGGCACTGTTGTACGCCCTGGGGATAGAGCAGTGAATGCGCCAGTAGGTGCTTTGTGAAACTGGAGAAACCGTGCTGTAGATAGCTCACAAGCTAGAGGAGAGGAGACGGGGACGGACAGACAAATAACAGATTGACTAAGAGAGTGATGGAGGAGGGAGACAGGACCACTCAGCTGTGGTGGCAGTGGAGCCATCCTGAAGGCTAAGCAGGAGTCAGTCCTGTGAAGGGCTGGGAAAGAGAATGCAGGTTTGAGGAGGGAGTGGGAAGACATGAGCTTGGAGGGTATATGGAGTGAGATCATCACAGGTCCCGTTAGCTCCATGCAGGAGGCTGAACTTTTCACCTTGTACGGTGTGCAGGGAATTGTGTGATTATTTTGGAGAGACCACAGGAATTATAGGATGGAGGATATATATTGAAGGGAACGAGCTCAGAGGCAGGGAGGGAAGGGGTGAACATAGCCATCAGAAATCACTGACGGTTGAAAAAAGCCCAGAAACTCATTGCCATAGAGTCAATTGTGACTCATAGCGATCCTATAGGACAAAATAGAACTGCCCCATAGAGTTTCCAAGACGTGGCTGGTGAATTTAGACATAATTATAAAAAAAATTATAGCTAACATTTATTAAGTCCTTACTACCTGCCAGACACTGTTCTAAGTGCTTCATATATTTTAACTCAGTCATTCTGACCGTAACTATGAGATAGGATCTGTTGTTTTCATCCCCATTTTATAGATTCAGAAACTGAGACTCAGGCATTAAGGAACTTGCGCAAGGTCGCGTCGACAATTTGTGATAGAACCAAAAGAAGGTATAACCAGTCTGACCATTAGACTAGGCTGCCTGCCGGGACTTGGCAATCGATTGCATTTGGGGAAAGTGGATGAGGAGAGAGCCCAGGTGATGCTCATGTTTCTAGCTTATGCAGTTGGATGAATGATGCGGTTAACTCAGCCAGGAATTTCAGGAAGGACATGTCAGGCGCCAGGAGAGGGCAAAATGATTTCTCTTTCAAAAACTGGTTTAGTTACTCACCCATGTAACCATTCAGAGCAAATGGGAGCACTTACTTAATATGCCGGGCGTTGTTCTGGATGCTCAGACACAGCAGTGAATGACAAAGTCCCTGTCCCCATGGAGCTTACATTCTAGAGAAGAGACATGTGCGGCACAAACGCTCCACTGATAACTGGTAACTTGGTGATGTTATGAGAATTGTAACTGGACCTTCTTGGTTTCAAGGGGTCTCTGGTAGGACCCTCTGGTTGGCAGTTGGATTTACTAGTACAAAGCTCAGGAGACAATTGTGACTTACACTGAGGCTCCAAGCAAAGTGCTTTAGGCTGTTTCCAGGTGCTTTTACTACGGCCCATAGAGAAGGATGCTGAAAGGTGCAGTTTACAGGAACTGCTTTCTTGTGATGGTACCGCGAGCCTCACAGGAGGGCAGCTGCTGGCCAGCCTGTGTCGATTGCTGGGACCAAGTCAGCAACCTGCCAGAACTGGCATTTGAACCCGTTTTGATTGGAATTCCGAAGCATTGCTCTTTCACACTGTATAATGCGTTTTTTATTTGAGTACTACCTCATTAAGGCTGCTGGACTGAGGTTGAATGAATGAAAGCAGTGGAAATATTAAGAGTGAGGATGAGCTGATATTCAGTGACGGGAGCCCCAGACAACTTCATCTTTCTTGTGTGGTTTCCCTTTGGAGAGGAACATGAGAAAACAGAACTTAGCACTGTATTGTGCAAGATGCATCTTACTAACTGCATACATCCAGGCTAAAGACTTTGCTCTCTGCTGCTGTGTTCTGCATTAATGCGGATATGCTCAAGTGGCAGTTATAAGGGGTTGGCCAGGTTGTTACAGCATGCTCTATTTAGGAATTTTGGAAGCACCAAACCAAAACCCGCTGCCATCGAATCGATTCCGACTCATAGTGATCCTACAGGACAGAGTAGAACTGCCCTGTAGAGTTTCCAAGGAGCACCTGGTGGATTTGAGCTGCTGACCTTTTGGTTAGCAGTCATAGCACTTAACCACTATGGCACCAGGGTTTCCTTTGGAAGCACACATACCCTAATGAAAGGTACGGTGGTTTGCTTGAGCTGGGTATCACAACTGTTTTGTCCTGTCTTTTCTTTGGCTGCCACGTCCATGAAACGGTCATATAGAGAGAAATGTCTTCTCCTCTCAGCTCTTACATCCTCATCAGTAAGCACTGGTTTGGTCAGGTGCCTGATGAACTTCCACAGTTGCTGTTAGAAACCAGCCACACCTCGTGGGTTGTTAAGGATCACCTGTGTTTTTACTGCTGGATTTTAGCTGCCTTACCTCCGCCTCCTCACTCTTCTTCTTCTCGATTCCCACAGGCGGAACCCTCTGCACTTCCACCTCATTGCCGACACCATCGCGGAGCAGATCCTGGCCACGCTCTTCCAGACGTGGATGGTGCCTGCCGTGCGTGTTGACTTCTACAACGCAGATGAGCTCAAGGTATGAGTGGAGAAGGAGATGCCTCCCTGGTCTCCCAGCCTGGAAGTTCTTCTTACATGTGGTTTAGTAGACTGTAGCAATGATAGAACTCTCAGTCCCAACTTAAAAATGTCCAGTATATAATCAAGGTTGTTTGCCAGCTGAACCTGATTTTATTATCAAAAGCATTAAATTAACCACTTTACTGGCACAGAATCCATTTCGGTCTGTGCAGTTCTGGCCACCAAGGCTTTCCATAGATGCTGGAGGCCATTGGTCTTGTACATATGAGAGAGAGATTTTTTTGTACCTGTTACCTAGAGAATTCTGTCACCCAATAAGGTAAATGCTGAACTCTAAGTTTGATAGACCTGCTTTGAATTTGTGTATTGTCATTTACTGGTCTTGAAACACAAAGCAAATTGCCTACCTTTTCTGGTCCTCAGCTTTCTCATCTGCACAAAGATGGTTGTAATATCAAACTTATGGGGGTAATGGAGTTACTGGACAGCACAAATTGTTAAGCACTTGACTACTAACTGAAAGGTTGATGGTTTGAACCCACCCAGAGGCACCTTGGAAGAAAGGCCTGGTGATCTTCCTAATGGTCACAGCCTTGAAAACCCTATGGAGCAGTTCTACTCTGCACACATGGGGCCGCCATGAGTCAGTATCGACTTGATGACAGCTGGTCATGGGGCAATAAAGTGGCTCAAAGGGCAGAATATATGCTTTTAAAAGATTGTGTTGAATAAATATTAAAGATTATGTTAGGTTGGAGGGTCCCACCCAAATGAGACCCTTTTTGTCATATCACTTCCTTGTTTAGAATCCTTCTGTAGCGTCATTTTGCCAGCATTGAGATGGAGATTTCACAACCTGACTGAAGAAGTTCTCTATGTTCTGACTTCTTACGCTTCCTCCAGCCTCGTTTCTTGTCATTCCCGCAGGTGTGCTCTATTTCTTAGCTCTTAGAAGCCACCTGTGGTTCTCTCTGCTTTCTCTCCTATGTTTGAGCCTTTGGTATGCTGTTCCATCTATCTGATGTACCCCTCCCACCTAACTTGTCTCAACTCCTACTCATCCTTGAGGATTCAGCTGCCTGGCTGCCACCACTGAGAACTTTCTCACTTCTTCAGGCGGGAGGAAGAAATTTCCTATTCACTTGTCTGTCTCCTATTCAACTTTGGAACCTTCTTAAGCAGCGTGCTCTTTTCTTTATTTCTGGTGCATAGTAGGTACTGTTATGCTTGTGGATTCAACAACTTGCTGTATTAGAGGAACTTTCAACTTGGCAGACATACTTTGATGCTCTGTCTCCAGTCACCATGGGAAGGGCTAAACACCTAGGCATGAGGCTGATTCTGGCAAATTGCTTGTTCCAGACCTCATAAAGCCATTATCTTTTCATTTCAGAGCTATAACATTTTAAATAGATCACAGAGATGCCGGCCCAGGTTTTTGATTTTCAAATATTTCAGGCTCCGAGGTTGATGGAGATGTTCAGAATTTAGCATTTGGGAATTGTCGCGGTAATTTGCTTGCCATTCCGATCTATTCTGAGTGAAAATTGATTAACACTCTTAAAAACGGAAAAACAAAATTTAGTAAATTGCTGCACTAATTAAGGTGAAAGCCAGCCACTCTGTCTCCTAGGGTCTTCGTGCCAACACCGTGGGGAAAAGCAATGGGAGAGGAGGAGCGGCATCTGGCGTGGATGGACAGCCTACCTCCTCCTTAATCGTTCTCCTTTCTTTTGGCAGTCCTGTGCAGTGTCTTTCAAGTTTGCCCTCTCTACTTTTTAGTAAAAATGAAACACAGAAAGAAAAAAGGGGTTGAAAAATCCTGAGCTCAAGTCCTAGTCACTGTTGAAGAACCCTCTGATTTTGGTTCTGAGACTTGGCTCTCTCAGTTGGGTGTGGACAGTGTCTGCCCCTCAAGGAAGGGATTAAATAAGATAATGCTTGGGGTCACCACATTTCTGAGGCCTGTCTTGCTTCAAAGCACGAATGGGCAGCCAGGTGTCTGTCTGTAAGTGGTCCAGCAATGACATGTATAAGGAAGCTCTGTCTGTACCACAAAAAAAAAAAAAAAAAGCTGCCGTTGAGTCAGCTCTGACTCATCGTGACCCCAAGTGTGTCAGAGGAGAGCTGTGCTCCAAAGGGTTTATCAATGACTGATTTTTCAGAAGTAGATCGCCACGCCTTTTTTGCAAGGCGCCTCTGGGTGGACTCAAACCTCCAACCTTCAGTTAGCAGGTGAGCTCCTTAATTTTTTGTACCACCCAGGGATTCCCCATCTGCACCAGCCCCTGTAAATCCCAAGAGCAGCTCTGGGGCAAGTGAGTGAGTGTCATTCTGCGGCAGGTGCACCAGGAAGGGAACATGATAAAGCACCACCCGGTCCATGACATTAGAGAAGGAAGATGAACACGAGAGAAACAGAATCATACCGTGTTCTGCAGCTGTGCTCAGGAAGCGTGTCAGATGGGACCCTCAGCACGCACACACGATGGCCTCCCCCAGTGCGGCTCCGAGAAATCACTTTGTACAGCTGTTGGAAATGACGTCTCTCGGAAACGCTCCTGCGGGCCCCTTATTATGTCTGTTAGTGCTGGAGAGCAGAGTATTAGGGAACAGGAAATTTGTGAGGGACTCGTGCATGATTAAAAAGGGACCGTGGGAAATTCACGGTGGCCTGCTGCATTTCTGTCCGTGATGGCCAGTTAGTGTGGATTTGCAAATAGTGATCACTCAGCCTATGTATCTTTGTGGCCTGTGAAATGCTCTTGGTCTTCCTGATGTTTACGCCGGCTCATTCATTCCCAGCCTCGAGGCCCTGGATCCACAGGCTTCCCAGGACTGAGAATGGCTTTATACTCTGAGCTGCCCTCCAGACATGCAGCTCATATCGCCAGGGGAGGAGGAGAGTGTGTTTCTGTGTAGAGCTTTGTAGATGGCGACATGCTGCTGTCATTACTTCTCATCACAACTCTGTGGAGGAGGGGAAACAAGTTGTATCACCTCCCTTTCCCAGATAATTCAAACATCGAAGCACAGGGTTGAAGAGTCTTTGCCTAAGACCAGGCAGCTAACAAATTCCAAGGCCAATATTTGACTTCCCCCTTTCCAAATGAGATGACAGTCGATACGAGATTGTATAACACACTATGCACAGATGTGGTGCAGATCCTCAGGGAAGGAGGCAAACGGGCTGCAGCTCTTGGGGAGCGAAGTCACCACTGAGGAGTTGCACTTGAACTCAGAGTTCCTCTTTGCAGTGACTTTGGACCCCACTGGCTACAACCTCTGTTATTTCTGGAACTTACTCTGTTTTGCATGGTTCTCTCATGGAACCCTCGCAACAACTCTATAGAGTAGGTCTTATTATTATCCTCATTATACAGATAAGGAAACTGAGCCTTAAGAAGGTCATACTGAATCTCAAATCACATAAGTAGTACCTGGCAGAGCCAGGATTAAAAGCCAGGACTTGCAGACTCCATAGCCCATGCTCTTTCTCCTGGATTACATTTCCCCCTCCGTGGCCTTTCTTAAGCTGAGATAACATCATTGCGTCTAGACAAGGGTCCTCTAAGCGCTCAGTGGTGTGTCCTTTTTCTGGCTGTTCCTGAAGAACAAATGTGTTAGCATGAACCTTCCCTTTTAAAGACCTGCTGGAAATGAAGTTTCCTACTGGGGATAAAAGTACAGCAGACTAACTATGCTGCTGAGGTTTGGGACTACTGTGCTACTCACATCCAAGAGCCATGTTCTAAACAGCCATCCCTCTAGGTAGCTTGCTTTAAATCAGCAAAACATCTCTTGCCAGGCTTAGACAAGGCCCGGGGTGTATAGCAGCCTCTGATCTTGCTCGAGTTTGCCCAGAAAGTCACCCTTATGCCATCACTGGGGTGAGGATGACCCCGAGCTTGCCTAGGAAAGCGGCTGGGGCAGGAACTGTTTCATGATCCACCTATCTAGCTGGGGTCCCTAACACATCTCCCTTCTTCTCAGACCTGCTCCACGCTCATTACCAACATCAGAAAGGTTGCTGAGTGGGACTCAGGGCTCTGGTGACAGAAAATATTGATGGTTGACTCTCAAAATTGGCTTCCGGCTCATACTTAATTGCCTTTGTGCTGATCTCTGTGGAGAATAACCCAGGCTCTTTTTAGATAACTGCAATCTCTTGACATCCTGCAGTCCTTTGGGAGGCAAACTTCCATTGTTCCTCTCCCTGGGGGTAGATAAAGTGCTGCCTACCCTACCTGTTTCCTAGGAAGGCACTCTTCCTGAATGATAGACAATTTCAGCTCCAAGAGACTGATGAGAACGTGAAATCATAGGGTTTCAAAGTTGGAAGTAGGCTTAATACTTACTGACTTTTTTCACGGCTTCAAACTGGTTCGTTCTGGTTTGACCCCCTGCTGAGAATTTGACTTTCTACCCCAGATATACTGAATCAGAATCTACATTTTAATAAGATCCGCAGGTGATTCTTACGGAGATCTTGTTAAAATATAGATTCTGAGTCAGTATATCTGGGATAGAAATGCAAATTCTCAGCAGGGGGGTGAACTGGACCAAACCAGTTTGCAGCACTGCTTCTTTTGGACGTACAAGGACAGGTGAGTTTTTCAAAATCTCACATGTGATTCTTGGCAGAGGCTGAACCTCAGAGCCTTGACTCCAACACATTCCTCTTCCCAAAACTAGGCCTGCGTGTTCTGATTGGCAGGCTTGGGATATAGTTCAAGGGCCCACACTTGGCAGTGGTTGAGCTTCAAGCTTTAAGCGCTATGACCAGATACCTTTGTGGCCTGGAGCAATTCCAGTTAGACCCAGCCTACACAGAGAGACAGAAGACCTGGAACCTGTCTCATGGAGAACATGCCTGGTAGAGCAATGAGAAGTAAGACATTCAGTTTCATTGATAATACGGTAATACTCAGGACAGCACGCAGAGCTTGATAGTCACCACAATTGGTAACTCTGGAGTCTCTTCATTGGTGATAACTTAATTCAGTTAAATGACATCTTGTAATTTAAAGCGTAGGACATTGGTGGTTCAGTGGTAGAATTATCACCTTCCACGCAGGACCCCTGGATTTCATTTCAGCCAGTGCACCTCATGTGTAGACACCACCCATCTGTCAGTGGTGGGTTGCATGTTTTTATGATTCTAAACAGGTTTCAGCAGAGCTTCCAGACTAAGATGAACTAGGAAGAAAGGCCTGGCAATCTACGTCTGAAAATCAGTCATTGAAATCCTTATGGGGCACAAAGGTTTGATCTGCAACCAATCATGGAGATGGCGCAGGACCAGGCAGTATCTCATTCTGTTCATGACTGTAATTAACCTCATGAAGTTTCTCTTTTCCAAGACCATTGTGTCAATTCCTCCTGTCCTCCCCACAACAAAGGAGTATCTGCTGACCTCTCACCAGAGAAAATCCATTTTGGCTTGTTTTCCTAGAATAGTTGATGGATTTATGCTCTGTTCTTTCTCTCCTTTTGGGGTAGCTTTTTGCAGGGGGGCTGACTGAAGGTAAACATTATTCCCAAGTCTGGAAACATTTTCATTTTCTCTATTCATATATCTTTCCTGGTTCCTGGTCTATCCATGTGCTTCTGAATATAGGAGCTGGTTCTATAAGGGTAGCAGTGTACCTCAGGTCTTTGTGATAGCCTTTACCTACAGAGAGAGCTTTTCTCAGCTAGTGGGGGTGAGGTCAAAATATGGATTAATGCAACGCATTTGAAAACATAACGTTTCTATGTTCAGAAGTCTTGTCTTTGGCCGCTAAAATGTCAGGCATGGAAAATTGTTGATAACAAACAGAAACGCTCATCTGCATTAGAAAAGAACCTTTCTTGTCAGTTGTGTAATTCGCTTCATACACAGGCAAATGTTCCTTTATATAAACGAGCGTCCCAAAGAACGGCCCCGTCGCCTTTGGAGAATCACAGAATCTTAATTAGGAAGGAGCTTGGCAGTCAACTGGCATAACCTTCCATTCTCTTCTATAGTATTCTGTACAAATGGTCATTAACCTACTTTTGAATACTTCAAGAGATAAGAGATCATTACTGCTCAAAGGACCTTTCTCCATATTTAGAAAGTCTGTTAGAAATACTTACCTTATGCTTTACTGAAACCTTCTTCCCATTGATTCCCCCCATTGGTCCTGTGGATTAGTAAAGCACATGTAAGCATATATATCACTGTCTATTCACTTACTCACCTTTAGCACTAGGCTGTGAGAACCTGGAGAGGCAGGGCCTGTAACTTTCATCTCTGTGCCTGGCTCTTATGACGTACTTGGCCAGTGGTGACTTCCAGCAAATGCCCAATTTTTTGGCGGCGCACAGAGCAAGTCGCCCACTTGCTTGAAGACCTGGCTGGCATGCCTATTGGGTCCCTTCTTCCCACCAGTCATTATCTTCGTGTCCTGAGTGGCAGTGCTTGGAGCCTAGTTGGCACTGAAATATGTCTCCTGACCCACCCACTGCCATCGAGTGGATTTCGATTCATAGCGACCCTATAGGACAGAGTAGAACTGCCCCATAGAGTTTCCAAGAAACATCTGGCAGATTCAAACTTCCGACCTCTTGGTTAGCAGCTGTAGCACTTAACCACTATGCCACCAGGGTTTCCTGTCTCCTGACATGCTTGTATAATTAAAGGCTTCCAGGCACCTGGCTCTACTCTTACTGTCTTTCTTGAATGTGTTCCATTTTGTTTCTGTCCCAGATCTCTACTATTTTCTTTGTGTCTTCAAAGTACAGGAATTGTTTCCAGCTTATATATATGCCATGCCCCTCCTGGAGGTATAGCTGGTCTGGGCTCAGAGACTTAAGCTCAGTAAAGCAATTAATACCTCCTGACTGACTTTTTACCCATCTTGAGCATTGATTCCTTCTCAGACTTGTTTACTGCGCTTTTCTCGTTCATTGTTCATTCTCCTTGATAAAGAAGAAAGTACTTTCATGTACCTTATTTTATCATATCCTTCTAAGAACTCCGTGCAGTAGGAAGGGCACATGCTTTCTTCATTTTATTCAGGAGGAATTTACCAAAGGTTGTTCTGCTAGTCAGGGGTGGAACTGATACTAACAGCCAGTTCTTCTGGCCGTCAGTGCAAAGCTATTCTCTTGTACCACAAATCTTAATTGAAAACTTGGGGTAAAAAACAACTTCAGTGATTCAAGAGTATGGTTGTAATGATGGATTTGGGAATCTAAGCTATATATCTATATATGAAAGACAGACTGACCAGAGGTGGCTGATGGATAGTATAAAAGAAGATGGGCTGAGTGAACTAGAAATTACTATGAGGTCAAGGAATTGAACTGGAAGTTACTATGATGTTAAGAAATGTTTACAGTGGGAGTGTGTCTTAGTCATCTAGTGCTGCTATAACAGAAATACCACAAGTGGATGGCTTCAACAAAGAGAAATTTATTCTCTCACTGTCTAGTAGGCTACAAGTCCAAATTCAGGGCATTAGCTCCAGGAGAAGGTTTTCTCTCTCTCTCGGCTCTGGAGAAAGGTCCTTGTCATCAGTCTTCCCTTGGTCTGGGAGCATCTCAACACAGGAACCTCAAGTCCAAAGGACACACTCTGCTCCCAGAGCTGCTTTCTTGGTGGTAGGAGGTTGCCAACTCTCTGCTTGCTTCCCTTTCCATTTATCTCTTGAGAGATAAAAGGTGGTGTATGCCACACCCCAGGGAAACTCCCTTTATGTTGGATCAGGGATGTGACCTGGTAAGGGTGTTGCAATCCCACCGTAATCCTCTCTAACATAAAATTACAATCACAGAATGGAGGACAACCACAGAATACTGGGAACATGGCTTAACCGAGTTGATACACACATTTTGGGGTGGGGGGAGCAGGGACATAATTCAATCCATGACAGAGAGGAAGTCCTTTTCCAAATGTTCTGAGAAGATAAAGGGCTGGATTTGGAGAGTGCAGTTGTTAGAGTTTGATATTTCAGGTAATATACATATTTTTGGCACATGACCCTGGTATGGTGTGGCTGAACTGATGTGCTGTAAAGGTAATGAAAATTAGGAGCTCCAGGCTCTTCAAGGCCAGGGTGTTGGATGGCTCACTCATAGGATGATGAAATCCAAAAGCAGTTGTTAGCAGCTAAAAAGAATTCTGTACCTTCACGTCAAAAGGATCCCCTACAATCCAAGTAAAATCAGTAATAAGTTGCCTGCATCTGGGTATATGTTAGAGTTACAAGTATTAAAATAATCCTTCTTTTAATAATAATACTAGCTCTGGTTCATAAAAATGTACTGTGCCACAGTGTGCTAAGTGCTTTATTTACATAATCTTATTTTATCCCCACAATAAGCCTTGACATGGCTATGATTATTTTCACACATTTCCAGGTGAGGAAGCTGAAGCTTATAAAAGAAATCTGCTCAGATCACTCAGCTAATGCATTGCGGAACCAAAACATGAATCCAAGTTGTCTGACTCTAGAGCAGTGCTGTGCAATAGAAATATAATATGAGCCACTTGTATACTTTAAATGTTCTAGTCCCTGGCTGGCACAGATAGTTAAGTGGCTCTTAACTGAAAGTTTGGCAGTTTGAACCCACCAATAGGTGCCTCAGAAGAAAGGCCTGGCAATCTACTTCTGAAAGGTCACAGCCATGAAAACCCTATGAAGACAGTCATACTCTGTACACATGAGGTTGCCATGAGTCGGAATCAACCTGAGGACAACTGGTTTGGGTTTTCTGTTTTGTTTTGTTCAGTAGCCATGTTTCAAAAGTAAAAGCAAGTGAAATGGATTTTAAGAATGCATTTTATTTCATCAAATTATTAAAAATATTGTCATTTCCACATGCAATCAGTATCTTAAAATTTGTTAATGAGATATTTTACGTTCTTATTTTTATCCTCAGCCTTGGAAATCCGGTGTATGCAGTACACTGAGAACACATCTCAGTTTGCACTAGCTGCATTGCCGTTGCTCAGCAGCCATATGTGGGTGGTGGCTTTAAGCAGGCCTAAACCTTTAATACCATGCTGCAATGCAGGGCCAAGGGGTGGAGAAAAACTTACTATCTTCGAAGAATAAAAGATCCTACCTCCGCTTTTTCCACGATAATGATAAATGTCCAAATAAAATGTGTATAGAGTTTGGAGCAAAATAGAGCCCCAAGAACACCAGCCAAGTCCTCTCATGTTTAATGGCCACAGAGGGAAATCGTGTGCTACGTAAGAGCTCAGAAAATAGACATCAGTGTACATTTCTTGAAGGAAGTACCATCGATCATTTGCCAGCCACCAAAAAGAGTAATCAAAAGGAATATTTAAAACTGAAAAGGTCTTGTTCTAAAGGAATGGGCAGTATGTACTGAAAGAAATTCCACTTAGAAGGATCTGTGAATAATTGTTTTAAGCTGGTTTCAAAGCTGAATGCAAATGCCAGAGGTTGTTTTTGAAAATACATACAACCAACCAACTGGTGACAGTCATGTTAAAACAGCCTGGCAATTGCGGGTTAGGTTTAAAAGCTCTTAAGTTTCTTGTGGTTTGTGGAGTAACTCAGATGACATTTGTTAACCTGGAAAAATGAGGGAAAAAGATAAGATGTTTATGCAGAACTTAAAAGTGATCACTGGTAAAGTTATAGATGGAATCAGAACTTCTGAGTTACTGAAGATGAGTGTTGCAAAGGAAACAAAGCCTTAGATAGTAGTGGAGGAAAGAACTCAGCCCTTCAGCCTGGCTCTGGGTGTGGGCTTTTAACTCCTACTATACACTGTCCTATAGGGTCGCTGTGAGTCGCTATCAACTTGACATCAGTGTGTTTATATACAGAATACTGTGTGCAACTCCATACTGACGTATGAATGCACTGAGGTATAAAGTTGTGTTTGCCTGCGGAACGTTTGCGTTTGCTGCTGCCAGTTACCTGAGACGCTGTCAGTCCCGATCACTTTAAATCAATTCTCCACTTGAGGTTTGTCAGCTCTAAAAGGTAGCTTGAGTTCAGCCTGCAAAACACTGTGTGGTACATTCTTGTTGTTGTTGTCAGGTGCCATCGAGTCGGTTGCAACTCACAGTGACCCTGTGTACAACAGAGGGAAGCACTTCCCAGTCCTGTGCCATCCTTACAATTATTGCTCTGTTTGAGCTCATTGTTGCAGCCACTGTGTCACTCCATCGTGTGGAGGGCCTTCCTCTTTTTCACTGATCTTACCAAGCATGATCTCCTTCTCCATCATGGTATGCACTAGAAGGTATTAATGATCAGGAGAGACCTCCCTGCCACCACCATGCCCATCATGGTCAATACTAGCATGTTTCTTCGTTCTTTCCTCTATATAGTGGGTTTTTTTCTAGGCCACCTTTATGCTGAAAGTACAGAACTTTAGGTCTGAACTTGATGCAGGGGTCTTCTCTCTGGCTCCTTATTTTCCTAGCCTTGGGCTTTACCTTCTTGTTCCTGAGCTCCCACAGCAGTGAAAGCAGAAGTTCAAGGTTACCAGGATTTGAGTGTTTCCCTCTGGGCAATACTTGGTTTGAGGAATTTATTTTCTTATTCCTACTTTGAATAAGTTATTCCAACTTATTTCCAACTTAGACTTCCTTGAATGTTTGCAGCGTTGCTCTCATTCGACACAAATTTTTAATGTAACATGTAGTTTTTTTTTTTTTTTCATTTTTTAACTTTTTCTTTTAAATTGCATTTTCTGAGGGGTTTTGGCGGTTATCTTGTCCACCATACTACCTGAAATAGAAGTCTTTCCATCCCACTTTCCTCCCCGATTGTTATCTAGAGTTCAGTTTAAATCTCAAACTGTTCTTCATCCCAGCATTTGATTATTCTATTAATTAATTCTGTTAATATTTGGGTTATCATATCACCCTGTGCTTTAGCCCTTACGGCACTTGTCAGTGTATAATATTTGTTAAATGCTTTCCGTGCTTGCATATTTGTGGTATGTGTGACTCACTCACTAAAATATAAAGCCCCCAAGAATAGACCCCCATCTGCTCTTTGCAGCAGCATCCCTATTGTTAGCGTGGTGCTCACGTACAATTGACTCTTAAGGTTTGAATGAAGAAGTCTCGATAAGGAAGCTGAGGCTTTCCCTGACTCAGCAGCGAAGAGTCCCAGGAACAGTTAATTTTATGTGCTGTGAACATGAAAAGGCAAGAGTGGTATCTCATGTACTGGGTATCTATAAACCCTTGCTCAGGCAAGAACCTCAAATCTGTAGAGAAAGAATAGATTACGCAGCAAAAAGGATCGTTGTGAAGAGTGAGCATTTGAGAAAAGATTAAATAGGACATAACTACATATAAAAAATAAATTTTGTGGATTGATCAAAGAGTTAAGTTTAAAAACAGTTACATTGAACATGACTGGAAGAAAACTAAGAAATGTTTGATCTAAGGGTGGAGAAGTTTTATAAACTTAAAAGAAATGGAAAACAAATAGAAAAAGGGAAAATTTAGTATATTTGATTAATCGAAATGGGAAAGAAAACAGTAAAAATTCTGAATGTTAATAAGCAACTGAAACATATTTGAGTGGTATGCGATAAACTGGGAAAATTATACCTGAAACAGTTATAACACATAAACCCAAAAACCAAACCCATTGCTGTCAAGTCTATTCTGCCTCATAGCAACCCTACAGGGCGGAGTAGAACTGCCCAAGGAGCGGCTGGTGGATTTGAACCACCTTTTTTGTTAGCAGACGAGCTCTTAACCACGGAGCCACCAGGGCTCCATAACATATAAGGAGCTCTTATATATAAATAGGAAAAATGAAAAGACTGCTGGAAAGATAGGCAGAGGATCAGAGTAAGAGAATGCACGAAAGAAGAAATGTAAATAGTAAAAAAACATTGTGTGTATATAGTCATATGACAATATTACTAAGTATTCAAAGAAATCAGAAAAATAAGGTTTTTATATTTAAATGACAAAGGTTTTAAAATATTTTTATTTAGCAACGGCAAGTATCCACTAGAACTGACTCCCATGAAAGTCTCTTATAAATGAACCTCAGAATAACCTTTCTTGCAATAGTTAGGCAATATGTATCAAGAGTCTTAAAAAAATATATGAACTCTGTGATCCAAAACTTAATTTATTTGGAGGAAGTAAGCCAGAGACAGAGCAAACGATTTCATCATAGTATTGATTTGTTTCGAATAGCAAAAATTAGGCACAACCCAAATCCCAGCAGTGGTAAAGGGTAGATTCTGATGCAGCCTCACAGTAAGATATACGGAACTTTTCAAAACTGGTGTTTGAAGAAGATTTTTATTGATTTAATAACAAAGTTGAATGTTGCTTGAATAAATGAAGAGGGAAAAATGGTGTGCTGTTAACACTGTTTCAAAAAAAGATACGATGCTATGGCCCCCAACATTTTCATGGCATCGATATATTTATGTAATTATAAAAAAAAAACTAGAAGAAAGTATGGCCAAATTTAATATGTTACTTCTGGGTATAGGGATTCTGGTAAGTTTTTTGTTTGTTCATTTGTTTTCCTTTGTATTACATTTGTATTACATTTTCTACAGTGAGCACAGCTGTTAAATATATTTTTTCCATTGACTCTGAAAGGAAAAGCAGAGGGAGAGAGGGAAAGAGACGGTAATGACCTCAAGCAGATGGGTAACCAGAGGACAAGCCTAGGATTCTCCATGAGTGGGGGCAGATGTAAATGCCCATGCAGACTGTGGGGTCTGGCCCAGCTGAGCATGAATCATGGCTGTCAGTGGTAGCCTTGACTTTAGTAAGAGTGGCTTCTGAGTGGAATTTCTTGGGCCTTGTGTGCCTTAATGAGCCAGCCCATCCTTTTTATTGTTGTTAGCTGTTGTCGTGTCAGCTCCCAACTCATGGCAACCCCATGCACAATGGGACTGAATGGACGATTGGGATCCACAGGATCATTGGCAGATTTTCAGAAGTAGGTCACCAGGCCTTTCTTCCTCATCCATCTTAGGCTGGAAGCTCTGCTGACATCTGTTCAGCATCTCAACAACACATAAACCTCCACCAACAGACAGGTGGTGGCTGGGCATGAGGTGCATAGGCCAGAATCAACCCGGGGCTCCTTTGTGGAAGGCGAGAATTCAACCAGTGAACCTTTTGCTGCCCCCTTGGATTATATTTGAGAGTCTTTGTGGGGCAGGTAATGGAACATGGTGGGGAGAGGTCACTAAGGCATGTTTCACGCCACCCTTTTGTGCAGCCACAAGTGACTCCTCTCCACATCATCTTTGCAGTCAGTTCCCTAGACTTTTCCGCAGCCATCGCTATCCATGAGGTTGCTTTGGTTGTAAGTAAAAAAGAAAGCAAACAAATTGTTCCAGCTCCAGTAAAGGCAGCTTAAAAATCTATTCGTTTTTCTCACATAACAGCAAGCCTGAAGGTTGGCAGTTCCAGGGTGATAGTCATCTTCTTAGGCTCCTTTGGTTACAAAGAGGCCCTAGCAAACCCAGCAGTGAGCAGCTCATGAGACAGTAGGGAGGAAGAAAGTGAACTTTAGTGTTGATCTCTGTCTCCCTCTATCCTTTTATCAGGGAGGAAAACTTTCTCCCTGGTTCATTGGTCACATGCCCATGTCTAAAGGGGAGACTGCGAAAGTGAGAGCCTTCTGCTTTTGTTTTAGTTTTCAGCCTTTATAGTGGAAAATTGGAAAAGTGGCTTTTGGATAGGCCAAATAGGATCTGTCACACTTCCTCTGTAGGTTTGTTGTGAGAAGAAAATGCTCAGTGTGTACTGTATTTTTACGCAAATAACGCATGCTTTATACATTTTTTGCCAGCTGTGCAATACAACACACCCCTACGCGTTGTTTTTGAAAACACACAATGCAAATGTTTTTTAGCACGTCACTGACTTGAGTTTCAATTTCCGATCACGTGGAAACGTCACTTAAGGTAGATATTGATTTTATATTACGTGAACAAAAATACTTAGCAGTAGATCAACTGTTGAGTAAATATGCTATAATTTTGAACATAAAGTAATAGAAACAAATGTGCAGTTTCAATTGTTTACTTTAGTCCCAATTCGTGTGGAACTACCAAACCTGATCCATGACTTCTTGACCATGGCTTATACCTTTATTATACAATTGTGATCAAAAGTAACACTTTTGGACTATTTTTATACAAATAAGGAGGAGATTAAAGAAAATGAACAGAATGATATGATTTGCCTGTAATGTGGAAGGATGGGTGAGTGATGCCGAAACTCACTTCTGGAAATGTCTTGAGACATTCATGGTATATGCATATATGCCAGAACTGTTGTACTTAATTTCATCATTTCCACTTGCTTTGTGTGTGTGTGTTATTTACGTGCACATATTATTGCAAAAAAAATACAGTATGTAAGTTTTGCTGTCCTTTAACTTTTGCCCTTGAATCTGTGACTTTGGAGTTAAATAATTTGGCATTTGCTTTCGATAACTTTTTTGGAATTTTCCAAGACACATAGAATATACATGGGAAAGGTCCTGGCCCCTGAGTCATCATGGTGGGTGGACTGCTAGTAGGGTCTCCATCTTCTCAGTTGTTGTTGTTGTCGTTAGGTGCTGTCGAGTTGGTTCCGACTCTTAGCGACCCCATGCACAACAAAATGAAAAACTGCCCAGCCCTGAGCCATCCTTACAATCGTTGTTATGCTTGAGCTCATTGTTGCAGCCACTGTGTCAATCCACCTCGTTGACGGTCTTCCTCTTTTCTGCTAACCCTGTACTCTGCCAAGCATAGTGTCCTTCTCCAGGGACTGATCCCTCCTGACAACATGTCCAAAGTATGTAAGACACAGTCTCGCCATCCTTGCTCCCAAGGACCACTCTGGTTGTACTTCTCCCAAGACAGGTTTGTTTGTTCTTTTGGCGGTCCATGGTATATTCAATATTCTTTGCCAACACCACAATTCAAAGGCATCAACTCTTCTTCGGTCATCCTTATTCATTGTCCAGCTTTCAAATGCATATGATGCAATTGAAAATACCATGGCTTGGGTCAGGTGTACCTTAGTCTTCAAGGTGACATCTTTGCTCTTCAACAGTTTAAAGAGGTCCTTTGCAGCAGATTTACCCAATGCAATGCGTCTTTTGACGTGTGTGTCAGTTTGTGGTACTGTGGGGCTTGAGTGTTGCTGTGATGCTGGAAGTTATGCCACCAGTATTCAGATACCAGCAGGGTCACCTATGGAGGATAGTTTTCAGCTGAGCTTCCAGACGAAGACAGACTAGGAAAAAGGACCCGCCAGTCTACTTCTGAAAAGCATTAGCCAGTGAAAACCTTATGAATAGCAGCAGAACATCTTCTCAGTAGCACAGGGAAATAGTCTAAATTGGAAAACCTGATGTTAACTCTAACCAGTAGGTGGCTGATTTTCAACTGATTAGGAGGACTGCGCAGTGTTTTGTTCTGTTGTGCATAGGATCACTATGAGTCAAAATCGACGCGATGGCTCCCAAAAACAACAATGACAGGAGGAGGAAGGAAGTCAGATTTGTACCTTAGGAGTTCCAGAACACTTAATTGTGCTCATGAGGAACCTTTACATAGATCAAGAGGCAGTTGTTCAGACAGAACAAGGGGATACTGATTGGTTTAAAGTCAGAAAATGTGTGCGTCAAGGTTGTATTCCTTCACCATACCTATTCAATCTGTATGCTGAGCAAATACAAGAACCTGGGCTGTATGAAGAAGAACAGGGCATAAGAATTGGAGGAAGACTCGTTAACAACCTGCATTATGCAGATGGCACAACCTTGCTTGCTGAAAGTGAAAAGGACTTGAAGCACTTACTAATGAAGATCAAAGACCACAGCCTTCAATATGGATTGCACCTCAACATAAAGAAAACAAAAATCCTCACAACTGGACCAACGAGCAACATCATGATAAACGGAGAAAAGATTGAAGTTGTCAAGGATTTCACTTTACTTGGATCCACAATCAACAGCCATGGAAGCAGCAGTCAAGAAATCAAAAGACGCGTTGCACTGGGTAAATCTGCTGCAAAGGACCCCTTTAAAGTGTTAAAGAGCAAAGATGTCTGTCACCTTGAAGATTAAGGTGCGCTTGACCCAAGCCATGGTATTTTCAATCACCTCATATGCATGCGAAAGCTGGGCAATGAATAAGGAAGACTGAAGAAGAATAGATGCCTTTGAATTTTGGTATTGGCAAAGACTATTGAATATACCACGGACTGCCAAAAGAACAAACAAATCTGTCTTAGAAGTACAACCAGAATGCTCCTTAGAAGCAAGGATGGCGAGACTGTGTCTTACATACTTTGGATATGTTGTCAGGAGGGATCAGTCCCTGGAGAAGGACATCATGCTTGGCAAAGTACAGGGTCAGTGGAAAAGAGAAAGACCCTCAACAAGGTGGATTGACACAGTGGCTGCCACAATGAGTTCAAGCATATCAACGATTTTAAGGATGGCTCAGGACCGGGCAGTGTTCCGTTCTGTTGTGCATAGGGTCGCTATGAGTCGGAACTGACTGGACGGCACCTAACAACAACAAATCAATCAGTAGATAAGATTTGTTCCATGAACTAAACCAAAAACCAAACCCGTTCCCATTGAGTCAATTCTGACTCATAGTGACCTTATACGAGAGAGTAGAACTGCCCCATAGGGTTTCCTAGGTTGTGATCTTAATGGGAACAGACTGCCACATTTTTGTCCCATGGAGTGGCTCGTGGGTTCGAACCCTTGACCTTTTGGTTAACCACTGCACCACAAGGGCTCCTTGTTGAATGCATTGCAAACCAAAACCAAACCCACTGCTGTTAAGTTGATTCCAACTCATAGCAACCCTGTAGGGTTTTCAAGGCTATAAATCATTATCGAAGCAGACTGCCACATCATTCTTCCCCAGAGCAGCTAGTGGGTTTGAACCACCAATGCTTTGGTTAGCAGCCTACCACTTTAACTGTGGTGGCACCAGGGCTCCATGTTGAATGCCTTACTCCAGGAAATTCCTGGTATAGGTAAAAAAGGTAATGCCTTCTCCAAGAATGCAAAGTTGAAAACTAAGGAAGTAGGGAATAGTGTCTTATCAGCTAGTTATCAGCTGGAATAGTCAGAATGGCCTCCCTGAAGAAATGGGACTTTGAGCTGGGCTTGGGAGCTAGTGTGATTTCCAGAATTGAAGGGAGAAAGGAAGGGCGTTCCCTGTGCTGGGTACATCACTGTCAAGGACACAGAGGCTGAGCAGGGGCTTTGAGGAGAGAGGAGGGTGGAGGGAAGGCATTGGAGCCTTTTATCTGGCTCTTGCAAATAAGCAACAGGCTTCTATTGCCCAAAGAAAAGAGCACCTTTTCCCAGGCAAAACTCCTTTGCTTGCTTATTATCCGCTGAGCTTAGCTATAAAAGTTAATACTCTTGTTGTGGCATTTTCCTGTCAGAAAAGAAAGAAATTCATTTCTTTTAACTGCCTGTCACTTCCTTCTCTTTTTCACTTGGAGGCCACCACGCCTCTTTGATAATAGAGGAGACTGATAAACCAAATTACTAAAGCTCTGGCCCAGCGTTAGATTATTTTTACCTTCTAGTCTTCATTACCCACACAGTCAGGATTAACACATTACATTATACACATTTTAATTAAAAACAAAATAGCGAACAAGTCAAATGCCTGTTATAGGTAAAGCATCTTGGAAAGCTCTAAGGGAGTTTCAAGGTAAAAATGGTGAATCTCTGCCAAGGAGGATGCTTATGTGGGGAGACAGTTGTGTACCCAAGTGAGTTACCAAGGGGGTAAACGGCAGGAGAGAAGCATGCTTACTAGTTTAATGTGGACCTAACTGGCCTTTTATTTGACAAATTGAACTTTCATTTTACAGGGCATAGAATCCATTTTAATAGCAGTGTTCCTGATCTATTTGTTGGATTTTAGGCTGAAAGAGTAGCTGGATTGAATTGTTGCTAGCCACACCAACTTTCTTATGGTTAGTCTTTCCATTTTGTTGTTGTTAGCTGCTGTCGACTTGGCCCTCAACTCATGGCAGACCCAAGCACAGTGGAATGAAATACTGCCTGGTTCTATGCCATCCCCATGATCAGTTGTGGATCAGACCATTGTGATCCATATGGTTTTTATTGGCTGATTTCCAGAAGGATCACCAGACCTTTTACCCACATCCATCTTAGTCTGGAAGCTCTTTTGAAACCTGTTCAGCATCATAGCAACACACAAGTCTCCATTGATAGACAGGTGGTGACTGCATATCAGGTGCCTTGGCCAGGAATCAAATCAGGTTCACCTACATGGGTCTCTTGCTTGGAAGATGAATATTCCACCACCGAATCACCACTGTCCCCAATACCTGGATGGGATAGGCACTATTAAATTCCTTCCTGAGATTCTCTTTATTTTACTTATTGGGTAAATTCCAATAGGATGCCAATGATACGCCATGTAGGGCATTGTCAAGATGAATAAGTAAGTCCAAGACTCTAACCTGAAGGATCTCAGGCCCAGTGACCCACTGATACAAGGATCCTGGGGGCAGGATGTCTTGGTGGATGAGTAGAAACTCAATGAAGAATAGAATTGATTCACTTAGAGTATGCCAGTTCCCAAAGAGAAGGTCCAGAAATATTTTGGTTAAAAGCTACCTCCGTAGACTGTGTTCATCCTCTCCAGATGACTACTTTGAATGACAAATTGATTTAACCACTGACTTGATAGGGTTTCATGCACTGGCTATAGCAGTACAGGGAGAGAGGAACCAATTCTGACTCCTTGAATTGTGGAACAACCTGGTGGGTGGGTGGTGGTGTCATCTAAGAAGGGGAAAACTGAGGAAGGAATAGGCTTTAGTTTAGCAGAAAGAGCAAGGGTTCTGTTTGCCATTGAGACATACACTTAGAGATGGTAGGTAGTAGAGTACGTTGTGATTGAAGCTGTCCAAAAATGGACAAGTGTTCATACTTAATGCAGCCCCCCTCTTTAAAAATGGCATCGTGGAGAAGGATCAGCAAACTCATGGTTCCCCTATTCTGTAGGTTTTGGCAAAGCGGTATACCTGGGCAGGGGCACAGCTGGATACATGGTAAGGCTGTGCTCCAGCAGAAGGAACCTACTCTCCGTTTCCTTTTGTACAGGATCAACATAAGAATGCTCTTGACCACTAGAAGTTAACATTTTGGACTGAGATGGCAGGGAGCCTGAGTTTAGGTAGAATGAGTTTAGGGGAATGCTGAGTTATGCCAGCTGTCAACCACCTCAAGCTTGGGGACATTGGTCCTTTGTCCAGTTGGATTTGGCATGAGCCCTTTCTATTGGGTGGAGGAGGGGCCTAGGTCTAGTGGAAAGTTGTAATCTCTCCTCCTGGGACAGGGGCAGCAATGGCCCTGGCTAGGTCATTGCCTCCAGCCAAGAGAGGTCTCCCTGAATCAGTCACTGGACAGTCATTTTTAAGTCTCATTTAATCTTTCTTTTTCTGTGGTTGTTATAAAGTTGTTGAGGACCATAGATGGCACAGATGGTTTGCACCCAACTATTAACCTAAAGGAACCCTGGTGGCGCAGTGGTTAAGAGCTACGGCTGCTAACCAAGAAGTCAGCAGTTCGAATCCAACAGCTGCTCCTTGAAAACCCTATCGGGCAGTTTACTCTGTCCTGTAGAGTTGTTATGAGTTGGAATCAATCGACTCAATGACAATGGGTTTGGATTATTATTTATTTTTTTTCTTTTAATTCACCTAAAGGTTGGTTATTTGAATCCACCCAGCAGCACCACAGAAGAAGGGCCTGCCATTCTGCTTCATAAAAATTACAGCCACTGAAAACCCTATGAGGCAGTTCTGCTCTATCACATAGGCTCTCCATCAGCCAGAATCCACTCAACACCACCTTTTTTTTTTTTTAATGAAGTGGTCTCTATAAGTAACAATGTGTAAGGATTTTAAACGCTTGTCTCCTTCCTCTCCCAAGGTAGCATCTTACCCCTGGATAATGTGATATTGCCATTGGGTCAAAACCAAGGCAGATGGAGTCTTACACTCTCGCACTGGGATCAAGTCAAGACTCTGCTTGTTTCATCTACATTTTTCTGAGTTGTCACTAGTGCTTTAGAACAGCGTGCCTCCACCTCGGCACTGTAGACATTTTGGGCTGGATAATCTTTGTTGTGGGGACTATACCATGCATTGTAGGATATTGAGCAGCATCCCTGGCCTCAACCCACTAAATGTCAATAGCACTCATCTCTCCAATTCATGACAACCAGAAATGTGTCCAGGAATTGCCAGATGTCCCTTGGGGGGCAAAATCACCCCTGGTTGAGAACCACTGCATTACCATCTGACAAACTGTCCAAGCAAGGCCTGATTTGATTCTTTTGGAGAAGATAGGGTAGAAAACCCAGGCCACTATAGTCAGAGATTAGCCAAGTGAGTATATGTCTTATTATTTCTACCATATGCTACATAAGCCAAGTCTAGATGCTGCCTGGATGGAACATACCACCTCTGGACCCCATGGTGATATCCATTTGTAACTCTCTTCTCACCTTTGAGACACATGGGGCCAGATTCTCTTTGTTCTCTAATTAAAACATGGAAATCCAGCCAGCACCATTTCTAAACAAAGATAAACCTGAATGGAAGACTTGGAAACTTTAGGTTCTCCTTTTTCGCACCGTGTCACCAGCTTGATTTAGGGGAAAGGGACACATAGATCTAGGTGCCAAAATACAAGTTTTCTTGCTTAAAAACAATAGATAATATCTCTCATTCAATTAATTCAGTCTGCTTCACAGCACATGACAGTCTGAGAAGGCCCCAGGCCTCATAAAAGTGATTTTCCTAGAGGTTGGAGGTGTTGAGTTTTAGCCCTACCATTTATTAGCTGTGCAACTTTGGGCAAGGATGTTTTTAAGTCTTAGTTTCGTGCTTATAAAATGGAGATGGGAATTCTTTACTTGCTTAATTTCTAGAACTGTGTCAGGAAATCGAATGAAATAATAAATATACTACACTGTAAAGTGCACATACGTTATTGTCGTCATCCCTATGATCATTTTTGGAAGATGGTCATCTTCAAAAACTGACCTGTTAAATATCCTTTTATGTATTCATCTCCCTTGGCTAAAAACTCATCTAACTAAGATATTTTCATTGGATTTAACCACCCGGCAAAGCTGAATTCAAGAACCCCAGTGGGTTTTAAATCTGCTCACTACTGGCTAAATAATATGTTTGAAGAGAAAATAGCAAGCAGTGATCAACATCTTATTCATAGGCATAATAACACTGCCGAAACTCCCCTTTCTCATCCTCTGTTATTATTAATGTGGTGTTATTACTTCACGTACATTGAGTCCCAGAATGTGCTTGTTCCCTTTACATTATATATACATAATACATAAGCCTCATCCACCCTCCACAGCCAACCGTTACCAAGAAGCAGAGGAAATCACACAAGTGCTGACAGATGTGGGAAGCACTGCCATTTCCAGCCTGCTCACTGTGATCAGGCCTTTATTCTACTTGTCACTTAAGGAAATATTCCCTACTTCCAGGTTCAGGATTAACTACCAACTCGTGAATGCCGGTTCTGGCAGGCATCCTGCTCGGTGCTTCTGTGTACATCGTCTGGTTCTCAGTCCCACAGAACGAGTGGGTGCCTTTGTCTGTGTGTAACAGGTGCAGAACCTGAGATTCAGAGAAGGGAACTGACCAGACTCCAACTTGAGTTTTCTGAGTACAGTGCTCATTTCATTACTCTGTCCTGTTCCCAGATCCAGGATGCTTAAATAGTCCCACACCAAGGAGTTTGCTTAAAAAATGTACTCTATATATATAGAAACCTGGTAATGTCTGTACAAATAAACAAACAAAAAATCCAAACCCACCGCCTTCTAGTTGATTCCAAGTCATGGCAACCCTATAGGACAGAGCAGAACTGCCCCACAGGGTGTCCAAAGATGTAAATCTTTCTCCCAGGGAGCTGCTGCTGGGTTTGAACTGCCAGCCTCTTGGTTAGCAGCCACTGCGTCACCAGGGCTCCTCTGTACAAACAGAAATCCCCCCAAAAAGAACTAAAGATAAGGAGCTATACTATTATTTTAGGTGTTGATTTTCTTGGTTAGAATTGATTGGTTGCTTCATTTTCCCAATTGGTAGTCCCTCAGGTTTGATTACACGTAAGAATCAGTTGGTAATCTCTAGTGAAAACAATACTCAAAAAAATACAACAGCAGGGCCAGCCACCCTTAATTACACATTAGAATCACTTGTGATCATTTTAAAAGAAGACAAGCAGCAATGCCCGGCTGCACTCCTGGACAGTCCAGCCTTATTTTTCTGCAGCAAGCCCAACAGTGGGCCCCAGGTGACTGTCACATGCAGCCGCAGTTGGACCCTGGCTCTCACTGGTCTTCGTCAGTGCTCTTAGAGAAGGCCACCAGACTCCGGGTGACCTGTGGTATGGGACCCCAGCGGTGGTGGTGGTGATAGTTGCTGTTCAGTCAGCTCCAACTTATGGCGACCCCATGTACAACAGAATAAAATGTTCCCCTGCCCTGTGCTACCTTCGTGATCGTTGGTATGCTCAAGTTCATTTTTACGGCCACTATGTATTTTGAGTGCCTTACAACCTACGGAAACCCTGATGGTGCCATGGTTAAGAGCTCGGCTGCTAACCAAAAAGTCGGCAGTTTGAATCCACCACCTGCTCCCTGGAAACACTATAGGGCAGTTCTACCGTGTTCTCTGGGTTGCTATGAGTCAGATTGAACTCAGTGGCAGTGAGTTTGGTGGTTTGTTCCAACTTGCGGGGCTCATCTTCCAGCACTGTATCAGACAGTATTCTGTTGTGATCCATAGGGTTTTCATTGGATAATTTTTGAATTAGATTGCCAGGCCTTTCTTCCTAGTCTGTCAGTCTGGAAAACCAAAAAAAAAAAAAAAAAACCGTTGCCATCGAGTTGATCCCGAGTCATAGCAACCATATAGGACAGAGTAGAACTACCCGTAGGGTTTCCAAGGAGTGGCTGGTGGATTCAAACTGCTCACCTTTTTGGTTAGCAGCTGAACACTAAATCACTTCACCACCAGGGCTCCTGTCTTAGCCTGGAAGCCTCACTGAAACCCATCCACCATGGGTGACCCTGCTGGTATTTGAAATACCAATGGCATAGCTTCCAACATCATAGCAACCTACAAGCCACCACAGTACAAGAAACTGACAGATGTGGGGCCCTGGATAACCAAAAAAAAAAACCAAACCCGGCCCTGGATAGCGTTCTTCAAATAGTAACCATTGGCTTTAAAAGGCTGAGCATCAGAGGCTAGATTTTTCCCTGGCACAGTCTTTATGTGGTAAGGCATAGAAATTAAGAATCCGTTGTAATAGATTTTTTGCATCTGAAATTTTTTTCAACCTTCCCTTTCTGCTTTTCGTTTTGGTGTTATTAACAGCTTGCTTAATAGAATGTCGCTCACCACTGTAGTCCTGCAGAGACTAGAGAAGTGTTTGTATCGAGAAGGCGTGTGACTTTTCATTAGTTGTATTGAATATAATTGTGTTGAAGTGTCCATTCATCCTAAACATATGAGCTTGATAGAGTAGTCATCTTTACCTTTTCTAATTTTTCTTCCCATAACCAAAACCAAATCCATTGCCATTAAGCTGATTGCAACTCAGAGAGACCCTACAGGACAGAGTACAACTGTCCCCATAGGGTTTCCAAGGCCATAAATCTTTCTCCCATGGGTGGCTGGTGGATTCAAACCAAAGACATTTTGGTTAGCAGCCAAGCACTTAACCACTGTGCCACCAGGGCTCCTTTTCTTCCTATATTCAGGCCCAATTCGTTGCTCCCTTCCAAGAATTCTCTTAAGACTTTGTACATAGGTTTCGTTGCCTCATGATTATTTGAAGACCTTATTTGAGTCAGTTTTATAAATGATTAAGATTTGTGGAAAGAGACTTTCAATCTCAGCCTCTGTAATATTTTGTAACCACGTGATTTCCTAAGTGTCTACTTAATAGGTCCATTGTGTGATTGGCAAGATATTTGTGAATTGTTTAGTACCATGCCTGTTACATAGTAATCATTTAGCAAATGTGATACTGTTATTGTCATAAATATGATAATATTCCTCTCCCTTTTTAACTATGATCTCCTGCAAAATATTCTTAGAATTTTGTATTTGCTGTAATTTCCTTAGAATATAGCACAGAGTTAGGTGCATACAATGTTTACATAAATGAGCCACTTTCAGAATTACCTGATTTTTTTTTTTTTTGAAGGACATTTTAGAGTATTAGGAATTTCTTTGATCAGTAGCCAAATCCCCAAGTGGAAATAAAGGCATAATGGAATTAACCTGTATGACACAACAGCTTCTGTAGTACTTTCTAAGGGTGACATTCTGTTTTTGGAGGGATAGTATCTTTAATTGTTAGAAATGACATTACTCCTAGCTTTCTGCTATAACAGCTCAGAGACTGAATTATCAGGTAGCAATGGATTTCAATGATTTTTTTTTTATTAAGTAAAGGAAAAAAAGAAGAAAATCCATCAAAACTAAGAAAATCAGATCAATTACAAAAATGCTTAAAGATATTCAAAAGACCTCTTCGTGGGGAATAAACATTAGTCACGTGGTAAACCAGGGTTTGAGGATGCTCAGTGACTGGGGACATTTATGCTGGGCCAAATGGCTTTTGACCTGATTTTGTTTTTTTTGTCCCATTGGGAAGCTGGTTCTCTTGGGCAATGTTGTTGTTTGTTTGTTTTGTCGTGTATTTTTTTTTTTTAACATTTTATTGTGATTTGGGTGAAAGTTTACAGAGCAAATTTCATTTCCCATTCAGCAATTTATACATATTTTGTTTCATGAAGTTACTTGTAATTCCCTCGGTGTGGCAGCACTCACCCACTTCCTCGCTAGGTCCCCCATTTTCATTCGCCCGTCTTTCCTGCCCCTTCCTGCCTTCTGAACTTTACTTATGGGCAAACGCTGCCCTTTTGGTCTCATAGGGTTGATTGTTCTGAGGAGCACATTCCTCACGGGTGTTATTGTTCACCTTATAGGCCTGTCTGTTGTTTGGCTCAAAGATGATCTCTGAGAGTGGGTTCAGTTCCAGGCTTGAAGAATTTCTAAGGGCCATAGTCTGGGGGTTCCACCAGTGTCTATCAGACCAGTAAGATTAGTCTTATTTATGAATTTGAATTTTTTTTTTCCTATATTTTTCTCCCACTCAGTCTAGGACTTTCTATTGTGATCCCTGTCGGAGCTGTTGGTAGTGGTAGCCGGGTACCATCTAATTCTTCTGGTCTCAGGCTAATGAAGGCTGTACTTCATGTGACCCATTAGTCCTTTGGACTAATTGTTTCCTTGAGTCTTTGATTTTCTTCATTCTTCTTTGCTCCAGAGGGGAAGAAACCAATAGTTGTATCTTAGATGGCAACTTTCTTTTCCGTTCCCTCATGTATGATAAATTCTAAACCTAGGCAGCTTAGACAGCTATTCTCCATACCTGGTTTCCTTGACAACCGCTCATATAAATAGCAAGGGCCTGTTGTGGGGGGTGAATGCTAATATAACCACAGTCAGCATTGTCTGAAAACAAGCTTCAAGGTCAAGGTTAGAATATTTGAAATTACAAGATCTGTGGTTGACAGGGGTGACCAGTAAAGAGGGCAGTTTTGGCTGTTGGCCAGGAGACATTTTGATGACCATTGCCAAGGTTTTCCTTTCGCTCTTTTTGTACCACACTAGGGGAGTTTTGCCTTCTGTGTCTTCTGAAAGAAAACAGTTTTTAAACCAACCAGAAATTAATTAAGTGGCACCTCTGGTTCGTCCTCTTTAACCGTCTTTACCTACTTGGGGGTTGCCCTCCCATGTGTTCAGAGTCAAAGTGACCTGCAGGGTGGCTCTCTGAAGCTCTCTGAAGCTGGGAACAGAGAGTGTCACACACAGGCGAGGGCTTCACCTTCAAAGTATTTCCAAGCGCTCTGAAAATGAAAGGTGCCTCATTAATGTGAAGCAGCATGGTGCCTTGTTAATTGTAGCCTATGATGCTGCCCTTTAGATGGCTCCCTGGGAAGGAGGTTGTCAGACTGGGAAAGAAGGGAAAGGGGGAGAGTAGGAGGGTGGGCAAAGGACTCCCCAAATCTCCAGGTGAACTTGAGAACACATAACTGTCATGATTTTTGATTAAATAGTCTTCTGATTAAATTCAGGATGGCAGAAAAAATAGCTAGACTCAGAAAATACTAAAATCTGGATTCAGGTTTGTGTTTGTGTGTGTGTGTTTGCCCACTTTGTGGCTACTTTGGTGTTATATGATCGTATACAGGACTCTTTCTCAGCATTTTCCCATTATCACACCCCCTTACCTAAGGGAGCTTTTTGGAATCCCTGGGTGGTACAGAAGGTCAACATGCTTGGCTGCTAAATGAAAGGTGGGAGTTCGAGTTCACCCAGAGGTGCCTTGGAAGGAAGGTCTGGTGATCTACTTCTGAAAAAAATCAGCTATTGAAAACCCTATGGAATGCAGTTCTACTGTGACACACATGGAGTCACCATGAGTTGGAATCAACTTGATGGCACCTAGTTTGGATTTGTCTTTGAAGAGGTCTTTTTTCTTTTCTTTTTCCCCTAATTGCACCCCTCCTGCAAGTTTTTAATACTAGATATATTATAAATCTTGGTATGGCCAATTTTCACCACTCTTAAGAAGTTATGCTATAGAATAAATTTATGGTCATAGGGAAATAAGTAAGAGCCCCTCCCCCTTCATTTAATAACAAAACGATTATCTCTATTCTTAGAATTTTGAGCAGGAGTTAAGAATAATTTCACATATAATGTCTACTATGTATTAGAATTGAAAGTACAGGCATAGCTTGTTTTATTGCGCTTCTCTTTATTGCACTTCCCAGATACTGCATTTGTTTTTACAAATTAGAGTCTTGTAGCAAATAAGTCTGTTGGCACCATTTTTCCAACAGCATGTGCTCACTTCGTGTCTCTATGTCACATTTTGGTAATTCTCAAAATATTTCAAATTTCTCACTATCATTATATTTGTTATGGTCATCTGTGATCTTTGATACTACTATTGTAATTGTTTTGGGGCACCATGAACTGTGCCCATTTAAGATGGCGAATTTCACCAATAAATGTGTGTTCTGACTGCTCCTCGGGCCCTTAAAAATTATGCTAAATCTACTCTTCCTGTGCTCTATAAATGGAACAACAAAGTCTGGATGACAGCACATCTGTTTGCAACATGGTCTACTGAATATTTTAAGCCCACTGTTGAGACCTTGCTGCTCAGAAAAAAGATTCAAAATATTACTGCTCATTGACAATGCACCTGGTCACCCAAGAATGGTGATGTACAAGGAGATTAATGTTTTTGTGCCTACTAACACAACATCCATTCTGCAGCCCGTGAATCAAGGAGTAATTTCAACTTTCAAGTGTTGTTATTTAAGAAACACAGTTCATAAGGCAATAGCAGCTATTGACAATGATTCCTCCAATGGATCTGGGCAAAGTAAATTGAAAACCTTCTGGAAAGGATTCATCATTCTAGATGCCATTACGAATATTTGTGATTCATGGGAAGAGGTCAGAATATCAACATTAACAGGAGTTTGGAAGAAGTTGATTCTAGCCCTTATGGAAGTTGATTCCAACCCTCATGGATGACTTTGAGGGATTCAAGACTTCAGTGGAGGAAGTAACTGCAGATGTGGTGGAAACAGCAAAAGAACTAGAATTAGAAGTGGAGCCTGAAGATGTATCTGAATTGCTGCAATCTCATGATGAAACTTCAACGGATGAGTAGTTACTTTTTACGAATGAACAAAGAAAGTAGTTCTTGCTGTGAGCATTGTCGAAATGACAGCAAAGGATTTAGAATAGTACATAAATTTAGTTGATAAAACAGTGGCAGGGTTTGAGAGAATTGACTCCAATTTTGAAAGAAGTTCTACCGTGGGTAAAATGCTATCAAACACCATGGCATGCTACAGAGAAATCGTTCATGAAAGAGTCAATTGATGTTGTCTCATTTTAAGAAATTGCCACAGCCACCCAACCTTCAGCAACCACCACCCTGATCAGCAGCCATCGACATCAAGGTAGGCTCTTTCACCAGCAAAAAGATTATGACTCACTGAAGGGTCAGATGATGGTTAGCATTTTTTAGCAATAAAATATTCTTTAATTAAGGTCTGTACATTGTTTTTTTAGACATAATGCTATTGTACACTTAATAGACTACCAAAAAACAAAAACCCAAACCCCTTACTGTCGAGGCAATTCCAACTCATAGCAACCCTGTAGGACAGAGTGGAACTACCCTGTAGGGTTTCCAAGGAGCAGCTGGGGGATATGACCTGCTGACCTTTTGGTTAGCAACTGTGCCACCAGGGCTGTAAATAGACTACAGTATTTAAAACAAAAAAACAAAAAAAAAACCCGTTGCATTGAGTCGATTCCGATTCATAGTGACCCTGTAGGGTAGAACTGCCCCACACAGTTTCCAGGGAGCGCCTGGTGGATTTGAACTGGTGACCTCTTGGTTAGCAGCTATAGATTTTAACCACTATGCCAACAGGGTTTCCAGGCTACAGTATTAAAAAAAAAAAAAATTTTATTTTATTTTATTTTTTATAGTGTAGTGTAAACATAACTTTTATATGCACTGGGAAACCAAAAAAATTCATGTGACTCGCTTTATTGCAATACTCACTTTATGGAGGTGGTCTGGAACCGAACCTGCAAGGTGTGCCTTGCTAAGACAGCACAGGATCTCATGTCAGTTGCTATCAAGTCGGCTCTGACTCATAGTAACTGTATGTATAATAGAATGAAGCATCGCCCCATCCGGTGCCATCTTCATGATCGTTGGTGTGTTTTGAGTCCATTGTTTTGGCCACTATGTCAATCCATCTCACGGAGGGCCTCCCTCCCCTTCACTGCCCCTCCACTTTATGGATGCCATGATGCCCTTTTTTAGGGATTGGTCTTTCCTGATGTTCAAAATAAGTGAGCCAAAGTCTAGGCATCCGTGCATCTAAGAAATATTCTGGTTCTATTTCACCTTGAGACTGATTTGTTCATTCTTGCAGTCCACAATATACCGTATTCAGTGTTCTTCACCAACATGACAATTCAAATGTATCGATTCTCTCATCATCCACTCATCAGTTGGTCATACCGTGGTGGCTTGCCTGTTGCTGCAATGCTGGAAGCTGTGCCGCTGGTATTTCAAAGACTAGCAGGGTCACCCATGATGGACAGGTTTCAGCAGAGCCTCTAGACCACGACAGTCTAGGAAGAAAGGCCTGGCGATCTACTTCCAAAAGTCAGGCAATGAAAACCTTACAAATAGCAACAGGATCTAATAGGGAATGCTATATGGCATAGCCTATTTCATGTGATGCTCACAGGCAACCCTCGAAGCAGGAATCATCCCCATTGCAGATAAGGAAGCTCAGCTGGTTTAAGACGGCTACCGGGAGTCTTCCTGCCTTGAAGTCCTATCTTCCCTCTAGGTCATGCTTTTGCTGCTGGGTCACCCATGGCATCTTCCCGTCCACACAGGCGTGTGTACTCATACGAAGACTGAGATGCTTGTTAGAACATACACTGATAAACCCCATACCATCTAATTTAGAACTAAGACAGTACTTCCAAAGCCACCTTGGGTGTCCCACATCCATCGCCCTGTGCCTCAGCCCCATCTAGATACACCACCAGCTGAATGATGTGATAATGCGTTTTGAACTTGTTTGTTTTTACATCTCCTCAAACTGTACTATTAATTCCCTCAAAACAGTCATCTGGCACCACAGAGCCTCACACGTAGAAGTCTCTGAAGTGTTTGTTAAATGAATAGATAAATAATGAATGAATGAAACAGGTTCGTCAGCATAACCCTATCATGCAGAATGGTCATCAGTAAGCAGCCCCTATTAACAATCATGGTGACTCCCTGTGTGCAGAGTAGAACTGTGCTCCGTAGGATTTTCAAGGCTGTGACCTTTAGGAAGCAGATTGCCAGGCCTTTCTTCTCAGGTGCCTCTGAGTTGGTTCGAACCGCCAACCTTTCGGTTTATAGTGAAGCACTTAACTGTTTATGCCGCCCGTGGACCACCATGAGTCAGAATCGACTCAACAGCAACTAGTTCGGTCTTTTTATTTTTTTTTAATCTCAAAGATTAACAGGGAACATGAGATTATCCATACATGTATCGTTGTACTTTTGTTTCAAAAATATTCATTGAGGGCCTTTTCTGTGTCAGACACTGTGCTAAGTATACAGACATAAATACATACTGTGTGCTGTAATAAGAAAAATTGCTGCTTCTAAAAATATTAAGTCCAGGCTACACAGGAACTAATGCAATTTTCTCCTCAGTGCATTGAAAAATCTATTAGTTGGGAAGGCAACTATATTTCAGGAAATTAAACCACTGTAACAGTCCAGTTCACAAATCAGAACTCCCAGTGCTTTGAAATGGTCCATTTCATAACAGAATGTACTGAGGGATGTGTGGCAATCCAGAAGTGCTCCGGTGGCCAAGCCCTGCGAGCTGCACAAAGCTAAACAGGATGTTCCTGCCAGGCGAGGAGAGAGGAAGGGGTTCTGTTGCCACTGTTAGGAGGATGGGTGTGTTTTTAGATCCATGATTGTATTCCTCTTGATTCGCTTGCCGTTGTCATCAGTCTGAAGTTACTTCCGTTTGTGAAAGATGATTTCTTGGTAGATTACTGAATGAGGAGCATTTCAGGTGGAAACCAGCCAATCTTACTTTAGGCTGGGCTTCTGTGTTGCCAGTGTTAATTGGTATGTAGTGGAGATTGCCCTCACCTGGAAATACAAGTGTCCAGGCTCTTAGAAGATTTCTTTCCAAGTTGTCAGTGTAGGAAGATGTAAAGTGTGTAACTCTGCTCTTCTCTTGACACTGGTTACTTGGAATTTCACTGGCGGACGTAGAGCTACTTTTACTGAAATGGAGATTTCTAAGTTGAAAAGGAAGAACAGCCCTGAAACTTTGGTTTCCCAGACATGAACTATTCTTTAGTTGCTGTCCAGTCGGCTGGGACTCACGGCGACTTTGTGTGTAACAGAATGAAAAGCCGCCCACTCCTGCACCGTCTTCATGATGGCTGGTATGCTAAGGTCCTGGGTTGCAGCCAATGTGTCTTTTGAGTCCCTTCCAGCCGGAGTTATATTGTGGTTCTTCCAACCCAGGGGCTCATCTTCCGGCACTATATTGGCCAATATTCTGTTGTGCTCCATAGGATTTTCAGAAGTAGACTGTCAGACCTTTTTTCCTAGTGTATCTTAGTCTATAAGCTTTGTTGAAACTTGACCATCATGGATAACCTTGCTGGTATTTGAAATATTGGAGGCATTGCTTCCGCATCATGGCAACACACAAGCTACCACAGCACAACAAGCAGACAGGAGGGTGGTGGCCGTTTAAGTACATGGATACCTAAAGAACTCCTGATCTTCCATCAACACTTGCTTTTAATCTTTCAGAAGGTTTTTTTCTCTGTATACATCCAGAAAAGTGTCAATTTCAGGCAGCACCCTTACGTTCGGGGCCATCTTCTGCCTTGTTTCTGAACAGTGAGCTGGCTGGTGATCCAGTAGAAATAACTCAGCTGAGAAACCTGGGGAAATAAGTTGTGTTTTCTCTATGTCCTAGCTTGGTGTTTCTTACAGTCTGAGGACCACCTGATTTAGAATCAGCTGGGGCGATGGTCAAAAATACAGGCCTAGTGAATCACCACCTCTGAATGATGCTGGGAACCTGCATTTTCAATAGGTGTTCTCCAAGGTTCTGATGTCTCTGGGCTTCCTTCTGTTAACCTTTCCTCCACAAGTTGCTAGAGTATATTGAAAAAATGCAGTTGAGGCCATGTCTCTTTGTTAATGAAAACCCATGGTGTCTCCCCACTGCCTCTAGGATATGGTCCAGAGCTCTTTAGCATGCTATAGAATACCGTCCAACGTTTGGACATTTCTGACTTTCTGTATCATCCTTCTACATCACTTCCAACTCCCAGGCTTTACGATTGGACGTATTATACTGTAGTAATTTTACACGCACATGCACACATGTGAGCCCAGAGACATAATTGTTCACTTACACCTCTGTGTCTACACTCATGCTAATCCACCTCCTACAAGGCATTTCTCCTAGTATTTGATTGCTTCCTTCCAACTCATCTTTCAAGACCCAATTTTAGGCTCATCCCTTCCAGGCACCTCTATCTGATTACCCCTTCCCTCGCATTATTCTTTCATTGTCCTTCTAGACCGTTGATACATTGTTGTTGTTGTTAGGTGCCGTCGAGTTGGTTCCAACTCATAGCAACCCTATGCACAACAGAACAAAACACTACCCAGTCCTGAACCATCCTCACAATTGTTACTATGCTTGAGCCCATTGTTGCAGCCAGTGTGTCAATCCATCTGATTGAGGGTCTTCCTCTTTTTCACTCTCTACTTTAACAAGCATGATGTCCTTCTCCAGGGACTGATTGCTCCTTATAACATGTCCAAAGTATGTGAGATATAGTCTCGCCATCCTTGTTTCTAAGGATTATTCTGGCTGTACTTCTTCCACAACAAATTTGTTTGTTTTTTTGGCAGTCCGTGGTATATTCAATATTCTTCGCCAACACCACAATTCAAAGGCGTCGCTTCTTCTTCTGTGCTCCTTATTCATTGTCCATCTTTTGCATGCATATTAGGCAATTGAAAACACCACGGCTTGGGTCAGGTGCACCTTATTCTTCAAGGTGACATCTTTGCTCTTCAACACTTTTAAGAGGTCTTTTGCAGCTGATTTGCCCAGGGCAGTACGTCTTTTGGTTTCTCGACTGCCGCTTCCATGGGTGTTGGTTGTGGATCCAAGTAAAATGAAATCCTTGACAACTTTAATCTTTTCTCCATTTCTCATGATGTTGCTTATTGGTCCAGTTGTCAAGATATTTGTTTTCTTTATGTTGAGGTATAATCCATATTGAAGACTGTGGTCTTTAATCTTCATCAGTAAGTGCTTCAAGGCCTCTTCACTTTCAGTAAGCAAGGTTATGTCTTCTGCATTGATACATTACATACATGAAACTTATCATATTTCAGTTCATAACACTGTATAGTCATAAGTAGGGTAACCAGCCTCCAAGATGGCTCTCAATTATCATGTCTCCTAGCATATGTACTATTTTCTGTTCTCTTTGCACATTGCATGAAGCTGACCTGTAGAGCCAATAAGACATTATGGAAATGATGTCGTGTGATTTCTGAGGCTAGGTTATGAAAAATATTGTGGCTTCTACCTTGCTGTCTCCTGGATCGCTCACACTAGGAAAAGCTAGCTGCCATGTTGTGAAGGCACTCAAGCAGCCCAGTAGGGGGAGAAGGGGAGTCACATGGGAAAGAATCAGGGCTTCCAACTGGTTCATTCCTGTTTGAATCCCTGCTGAGAATATGCATTTCCACCCCCAGATATGCTGAATTAGGATCTGCATTTTAATAAGATCCCCAGGTGATTCTTACGTATAATAAATTTTGAGAACCACTGCCCCATTAGTGGTTTTCAGCAGGATTTGAACGGAAATGAACTGCTTTGAAGCCTTGGGGAACTGAGGCCTCCAGAGAACAGCCAGTGTTATTGATAGGCATGTGAGGGAGCCATCTTAGAAACAGATCTTCCAGCCTTAATCAAGCAGATTGCAGATTTAGCTGACATCATCGCAGCAGCCCTGTGAGAAATACTGAGCCAGAACCACCCACCTAAAACCCAGAAACCGGTTGCTGTCGAGTTCATTCCGACTCACAGCAACCCTATAAGACAGAGTAGAACTGCCCCATGGAACTCCCAAGGCTGAAATCTTTACGGAAGCAGACTGGCACATCTTTATCCCATGGAGTGACCGATGGGTTTGAACTGCTGACCATTTGGTTAGTAGTCAAGGGCTTAACCGTTGTACCACAGGGGCTCCTTCCCACCCATCTAATGTACCCTCAAATTCCTGACATAGAAAGTGTGTGAGATAATAAGTGACTGTGTTTTAAGCCTCTATGCCTAGAGGCCACTTGTCACACAATGGATAACTAATACAGCAGACTTGTTTGTCTTCCCTCCACTAGATCAGAGGCTCCCCAAGACCATCAGCCATGTTCTATTCATCATTGACCCTGGTCCTTGCCCCTCAGTCCCAGACCCATATTAAGTGTCCTGCAAATGCTTATTTAAATGAATCCAACTGAACTAGAGTTTTTCATTGCTGGCAAGGCTAAATGCTCACAAAAGCATTCTTTTTGACTAGTGGATACGAATCTCATGTTTTGTGTTGCCCTGTGCTTCATTAAAATGGTAATTAACAATAACCCATCAACCTAAGGAATAGCATACACATATATAAGAAGGTGGGAGCAGCGGAGGTTGAGTGGTAGAATTTTCACATCCACGTGGGATACCTGGGTTCAGTTCCTGGCCGATGCACCTCATGCGCAGCCATCATTTGTCTGTCAGTGGAGGCTTGGATGTTGCTATGATGCTGAACAGGTTTCAGTGGCACTTCCAGACTAAGATGGACTAGGAAGAATTTACTTTAAAAAAATCACCCAAAAAGGTCGAATCCACAACCAATCATGGGGATGGTGTAGAACTGGGCAGCATTTTCTTTTGTTGTGCATGGGGTTGCCATGAGTTGGGGCCCACTCAAGGGCAGCTAACAACAACATACTTATATGCACATATTCATATATGTGTGTATAATATATATGTATATAAAACTAGAATCTTCAAAATTCCATGGCATATGTGCTGTGTGCCCATTTTCCAGTTGAAGAAACTGAGGTATAGAGAGGTTTCATTACTTTCCCATAGTGATCCAGCTAGGGAGTGATGGAGCTAGGATTCAAACCTGGACCATTTTCAAAGCTAATATTGAGCCCTGAGTTCTCTTAACTCATTTAATCCTTCTCCAAACTTCATGCGATATGTCTTATTTTCTGTTTTACTGGTGAGGAAATAGAGGCATAGAGAGGTGAGCTTGCCAGTCTAGTGGTGGTGGAATCAGGATTTGGAATCTGGTCAGTCCAACTCCAGAGCTCGTACTTAGTTCGTGGTCTGCCCAAAGGCATCCTGCCAGCCCCCGCCCCACTGAGCTTCTCACCCTCCATTTTTCAACAATTATGTTCTGAACGTCCAGGCTGGTTGCCAAGACGACCACTCAGAAACAAGATGAAAGGCAAATGACTTTTCAAACGCTCTGCAGCTTGAGTGACTTTTAATTTTTAAAAATGCGTCAAGGTGATTTGTAATCCACAAAAAAATGTTATGGGTAAGAATTCTATTTTGAGAAATATACGTCTCCAGGATGATGGAGGAAAGCCTGCGGACTACAAATATCGTAACACCCTGGGAAGGGAGCAGGTTATGTCACTGTTATCTCTATTTTACAGATGAGAAAATTAAGGCTCAGAGAGATTTAGAAGCCAGGAATGCCCAGCTCCAAGCTCCAAGTACACCTTATTGCCATGAAAAACTGCTTCTTAGTGAAAGAGGATTTGGCTGGATGGAGGCAGGGGCTGGCTTCTGCCCTTATAATAACCCAGGGAAGTGAAGAGTCCATCGGAATAGACCAGGGCAGTGAGAGCAGAGAAGAGGGAAACCCTCGCATTACTTCAGATTAGAATACCAAGGGCGGGGGTAGAAAACTGGAGTGAGGGAGAGGAGTCCATTCTCACCTCCCAAACTTCAGGTGCTGGGATAACGATACCCACTCCTTAGGCTTGTTGGGAGGGGTTTGAATAAGACAGCACAGGTTGGTATTAGCTGCCATCAAGTCAGCCCTCAACTCATGGAGACCCCATGCACAACAGAATGAAATGCTACCTGGTCTTGGCACCATCCCCATCATCAGTTGTGGATTGGACCATTGTGATCCATAGGGGTTTCACTGGCTGATTTTTGGAAGTAAATCACCAGACTTTTCTTCTAGTCAGTCTGGAATCTCTGCTGAAATAAATCACTGACAGGCGGGTGGTCGCTGCCCATGAAAGATGTTGGCCTGGGAATTGAACTTAGGTGTCCTTCATGGAAGGTGAGAATTCTACCCCTGACAGTCAGCCTGACCCCCAGGAAGTACTCAATAAATGTTAGATAGCGAAATGTTATTTTCATTACTGGGCCGTCCCAGTGCCTCCTGAAAACCAGCCTCTTCAGGAAGCAGTGGGTGTCATTTCCTACAAAGCCAGCATCTGTCTTTCCTTTGTCTATCAAAGGTCAGAAACTTGGCACGACCCTGAGACATGGCTTTTCCTCATCCCCATTGCTTTGGTCAGCCACCATTGAGACATGTCTTCTATCCAGCCTTTGCCTCCAAACTCTTGTCACTGTCCTAATCAGAGTGTCTGAGTCACATTTCTGTGGACCACCTAACATCAGATAAGCTTTAGAATCACCTCAGAAACCATCCATGGTGTCCAACAACTTATTTTGGAAGCTTCAGGAAGGTGTTTTTTCCCTTGAGAACATTCCCCACTGCCAACTTTACACAAACCAAAACCCCTGCCATTGAGTTGATTCCAACTCATAGCATCCCTTGTAGGACATAGTAAAACTGAATCATAGGGTTTCCAAGGCTGTAGTCTTTCTGGAAGCAGACAACCATGGAGCAGCTAGTGGATTCAAACCACCGACCTTTCGGTTAGCAGCTGAGCGCTTTAACTACTGTGCCATCAGGGCTCCTGTAAGTTTACACAGAAATTCATAAAACCTGAGATTGCTTATGCTCATTTAAGTAAGTGCATTAGGTGGCATTCTTGGGTGCGATTGCATTTTTGCTAATTAAAGCTCAGAACATGCTGCTTAGAATTATTAACAGCCATTGCAAGGATAATAGCCCATCCATTAAAATAAGCCTAGCTTTCATTTTTATTATCATTTTAATTATACGAACCCTTTGGCATGTTTATAATGATGGAGAGAGTACTTCGATTGTGCTGCTAGGCTCTGTGGCCTCTGCAGGACACTCTTGGGGAAATCTGCATGATGCTCTCCAGGTCTCCTTAGCCTTCCTCTGAGGATGGTCTTCTCTTCACTGACCCCAAGGCATAAGGTCTCTGGTTGGATTGAAGTTTGGGGGCTGGGGGCCTGGCAATGAGAGTAACACCACTAGGAATAGCATAACATGGTTTCATGGAGGACCACTCCCGCCCATTTCTCCTGAAACCAAGGGGCGCCTGGGTGGTACAAATGGTTAACATGGTTGTATAAAACCCAAAAGGTCAGAGATTTGAATCTACTTAGAGGTACCTTGGAAGAAAAGCCTGGCAGTCTACTTTGGAAAAATCAGCCGTTGAAAACCCTGTGGAGCACAGTTCTACTCTGACACACATGTGGGTAACCGTGAGTCTGAATGGACTCAATGGCAACTGGTTTTTAAAACCAAGAATGTGCTGTCCCATTTGGAGATTCACCAGAGGAGGCTTTGAGTCTTCCGGTAGATTTTAGTTGGTGACTTTGTTCATTTTTCATATAGAATCATTAGGAAAGGTGATGGGTGCTTATTTCCACTGATAACACCATCTCCATTTTGGACTTAGCCTTCACTGACAAAGGCACCAGAATTTCTCACTTATCAGATAAGCTCAGAAGCATGAATCACCTGAGCCTTGATAGTACTGGCAGATGCTAAGTGGGAGAAGAGAAGCAGGCTTTGCAGAGGCCCACTAAGTGCCCAGTATGAGGCCAGGCACTTTCCGATGTTCCCAACAATATGGTGGGTATTATTTGCCCTGTTTTGCAGATGAGAAAACTGCAGTTGAAAGAGGTTAAGTGATTTGCCTGAGGTCACACAATTTATTAGGAGTGGTTGTCATTGTTGTTAGCTGCCTTCAAGTTGATCCCCAACTCTTGGTGACCCTGTGCACAACAGAAAGAAATGCTGCACAGTCCTGTGCCATCCCCATGATCAGTTGTGTCTTAGTTATCCAGTGCTGCTGTAACAGAAATGCCATAGGTGGGTGGCTTTAACAAACAAAAATTTATTTTCTCACAATGTAGGAGATTAGAAGTCCAAATCCAGAGTGTCAGCTCTAGGTGAAGACTTTCTCTATCTGTCAGCTCTGGGGCAAGGTCCTTGTCATCATCTTCCCCTGGCCTAGGTGCTTCTAGGTGCAGGGACCCTGGGTTCAAGGACATGCACCCTTCCTGGTTCTTCATTTTTGGTGGTAAAGAGGTCCCTATCTCTCTGCTTCCTTCTTTCTCCTTTTATGTCTTGTAAGACAAAAGGCAACGTAGGCCGCACCTCAGGAAAACTCCCTTTACATTAGATCAGCGATGTGACCTGATTAAGAGTGTTGCATCCTGCCCTAATCCTCTTCAACATAACCTAATCTTGCTTCATTAACCACAGGCAGAGATTAAGATTTACAAAACAGGAAAATTACATCAAATCACAAAATGGTGGACAAACACACAGTACTGGGAATCAAGGCCTAGCCAAGTTGACACATATTTTTTCTGGGACACGGTTCAATCCATGACAAGTTACAATTAGATCATTTGTGATCCATAGAATTTTCATTGACCGATTTTGTACACTAGATCACCAGGCCTTTCTTCTAGCCCATCTGAGTCTGGAAGCTCTGTTGAGACCTGTTTAGCATCATAGCAACATGCAAGCCTCTATTGACAGACGGGTGGTGGCTGCTCATGAGGTCCATTGCCTGGAAATCCCACACAGAAGGTAGCAATCCTACCACTGAAGCTCCACTGCCCCATATTGCAAGTGGAGCTAGTCCTAAAAAAAAAAAAAAAAAAGTCCTAAAGTCCAGTCTATTTCCATTGCACCATTCAGACCCCGGACTTCAGTGATTATAGATACTTGCACTCATGTTACAAACAGAGAGGAAAATATCCAAGGTAGGACTTGAACCCAGGCCTGGCAGACTCCATGGTCGTGCTGATTTGTTCATTCAAATATTTTTTGAGTAGCTACTGTGAAGATACCACCTTAATGAAGACATTGCCCTTGCCCCAAGGAGCTGCAGTCAAGTGGTAGAGAGAGACATGGGAAATTAAACACAGCATGGTACATGCTATTCCTCAGGAAGGAAGAGACCTGGCTTTTGGAGCCCTCACCTAGCCTGGGGCAGGGGGGAACATGGTGACTGGAGGTGTTGGCTTCTAAGTGGAGTCTTGAAGGAGGGGCAGAATTTGGACAAAAGTAGGTGGATGGATCCATCCATCTATCCAACCATCTATATCTGCTTCTTGCCATAACGTTCTTTCCCCCAAAGATTCTTTTATTTTCTACCCTTCCCTGGCATTTTCTTTCTGAATACAAACTCTTTCAAATGCCTCCTTTATCTCTGATTAAACACTCTGACTTGACTATGTATTAAGTTGGGGACTAGGGTCGACACTCAGGCCTGAGCTCATGTTGAGATTAATATATTCATGTAGTCCCACTGTTCTGCGATGCATCCGAGGGCCTCACATGTACGTTAAAAATAAAACTGAGAGTCAGGGCATTCTAATTAGAGGCTTAACCCAGCACTGTGGTACTCAGTCTTCACCCAACTCTCCTGCTTTGATGGTAACCAAAATAGATGAATAAGTTAATCAAAGGTCTGATTTAAATAGCACAGCTCAGCAGCGTGGACCAGTGACTGTCAGGCTTCGGTTCAGGGAAATTCTCAGGGGAGAGGAGGAACTGAGCTGAGTTCCAAAGGCCAGGGCTTTCATAAGGAAGAGGTTTATAAGCACACTGGAGGGAATTTTTCTCTAAGTCCTCAAGCCTTAGATCTTAAGGTAGATGGCTACTCAAGAAAGTTAACTAACTCACAAAGCAGGGATACTGTGGTCTAGGAAAGAATGCAAACCCTCACTTGGCAAATTCTAGCTGTGGCTTTACAGCTTGCTTGCTGTGGGATCTTAGACGAATCATTCACCCTCCCTCCATACCTCCTCCCTTTCCTCCATCCATTCATCCATTTATACCTCTTATTTTGCACCCCTTGTGTGTAAGGCATTGCACTTTGACCTTGCTATCACCTGTTTGATTTCTGTCTTCTTGTTAACAGTATGACTGTTCTGATTGTGTTGCTTGTCCCTCTAGATCACTTTCCACCGTGCCTCATGCCCCAGGAGGCTGACCCATATGGACTGTACCCCGGAGTTTACTTGTCCTCTAGCTTCCATTGGGGTTTGGCCCAAGGGTCACCCGAGCAGGAGATCAGCGAACAGGAGTAAAGCCAGGTTGAGGTATTTTTCCCTGTCCCCATCTTATGGGATTGCCACAGGTAGGCAGTATCCTACTCACAATCACTGCTCCTGCCAGGTGGCTTATTCATATGGCACCCCTCTCTGGATTCCAGCAGCTGCAGGCCTTGGGGTGATAACAGGCCCCCATTCTTGCCCACCCCAGAATACTGCACATTTCCTTGTTACTGTCCCAGAACATTGCATGATATTGTTGTTGTTAAATGCTGCAGAGTAGATTTCAACTCATAGGGAGTTGATTTTGACTTATAATGATCCCATGTGACAGAGTAGAACTGCCCCATAGGGTTTTCTAGGCTGTTACCTTTAAGGAAGCAGATCGCCTGGTCTTCCTCCTGTGGAGCCATTGGGTGGGTTTGAACCGCCAGCCTTACCATTAGCAGCCTTGAGCTTAGCCCTTGTGCCGCCAACCTGTTGCTGTCTAATAGACTCCAACTCAAAACGACCCTATAGGACAGAGTAGAACTACCCCATAGGGTTTCCAAGGAATGCCTGATGGATTTGAACTGCCAGCCTTTTGGTTAACAGCTGTAGCTCTCAACTACTACGCCACCAGGGTTTCCCCAGGAGCCTTAGGGCTTCTTAAACTCTACATACCCTTAGGCAAATAGTCCTTTTATTATTCAGTTTTCCTCAGATTACCAGTTTGAATGTACCATCTGTTTCTTCCCACACCCTGATTGATACAGGAAGGTAAACTGGAGAGGTGGCTGCCTTTTATAGATGAGGGAACCTGAAGCTCAGAAAGGTAGGGTAACTTCTCCTAGGAGATCTCAGAATCCAGGTGTATCTGATTTCAGAACCCAAGGTTTTGTGATCCACTGTGTCTCAGAGTCCCTTATCTTCAAGGTAACGAGTTAAAAGAGTCCTAGTGGCATAGTGATTAAGTGCCACAGCTGCTAACCAAAGGGTCGGCAGTTTGAGTCCACAAGGGGCTTCTTGGAAACTCTATGGGGCAGTTCTACTCTGTCGGCACTGGGTTTGGTTTTGGTTTAGTTACCTAAGGCTCCACAATCAACAGCCATGGAAGAAGCAGTCAAGAAATCAAAAATGCATTGCATTGGGTAAATCTGCAGCAACGGACCTGTTTTAAGTGTCGAAAAGCAAAGACGTCACCTTGAAGACTAAGGTGGGCCTGACCCAAGCCATGGTATTTTCAATTGCATCATATGCATGTGAAAGCTGGACAGTGAATAAAGAAGAGTTGACACCTTTGAATTGTGGTGTTGATCAAGGCCTTTGAATTGTGGTGTTGGTGAAGAATATTGAATATACCATGGACTGCCAAGTCTGTCTTGGAAGAAGTACAACCAGAATGCTCCTTCGAAGCAAGGATGACGAGACTGTGTCTTATATACTTTGGACATGTCGCCAGGAGGAATCAGTCCCTGGAGAAGGACACCATGCTTGGCAAAGTACAGGGTCAGCAGAAAAGAGGAAGACCTCAAGGAGGTAGACTGATACAGTGGCTGCAACAATGACCTCAAGCATAACAATGATTGTGTAAGGATGGCGCAGGACAGGGCAGTGTTCGTTCTGTTGTGCGTAGGGCCGCTTCGAGTCGGAACAGACTCAACGGCACCTGACAACGACAGTTATCTAAGTACTTCGAAAAGCAGGTGGGGAAGCAGGAGGTGGAAGGATGGAAGCTTCTGTTTGCAAGGGTCTTTTGTTTACCTGGCACTTGAGTCCTTTAAATTTCCTTTAATTTTTATGTCAACTAGGTAATACAGATGGCACCACCATTTTATAGGTAAAGAAGCTGAGGCTTAGAGAGATTAAACACCTTACAAAGGGTTGGAGCCCAGATTTGAGCTCCTGTCTCTCTTCCCCTCTGGGCTGCCTGGGTACACAATTGCAGCGACTACAGACACAGGGCTGGTTTTGTTTCCCAAAATGATTTTTCTTGAGACTGACACATGGTGAGTAGTTCAGTCTGTCAGTTTAGGATGTTTTTGGTTTGTTTGTTTTTCCTGGTCAAAATTGTACTGATTTCTGCCAAGGACTCTTGAAAAACTGAGAATGAGGAGTAACTAAAAGGATTTTTTTCAAATAAACTGTGAAGATGAGAGCATAATATGGAGTGGGTTTGAGAGATGGAATGGGTCATATGTGTTATCTCAAGGAGTTCTTTCTCGTAGCTTCCGTAAGTCGGCTTCGTGAGTAAGTCAGCTTCCTGAGTTCCTGTTTTCCCACCATCACCAGATCATGCTATGTTTAAAAATATGTAGGTTTCATTTTTTGTTTATGACAGTGAAATAGTAATTGTTCATTTTAAAAAGTTGAAAAGTACACATTACCTTACAAAAAAGTACACATGTATGTAGTTACTCCCACCATCTCAAAATGATCGCTATGAATAATTTGATGTCTTACCTTCCATTTCTTCTTCATCTGCATAAAATGAGGTGAATATATGGTCATGTTATTTGATTATAATAGTAGTTATTAAACAAAAGCAATTTTGAAACTTGCTTTTTTTCTTTTAGCATTATATGTGTCTTAATCTACTTTGCTTTTAGCCATTGCATAGTGCTTTATCAAATTAAAAAGTACCAGGCTTTAATTCACTGTTCAATTTTTGTACATTTGAATTGCTGCTGTTTTACTTTTATAACATGATGATGAACATCTTTGCAAATAAAACATTGGTTTCTCATTTTTAACTATGACTTTTTTTTTTTTAAGGTAGACCCTTTAAAATGTCATTAAAGGACAAAGGGAAAAAATGTGTTTTGGAATCTAGATAAGGTGGCCACAGTTCCTATTAAAGGATTCTCCCGCAAGTGATAATTTCTTGAAAGTAAGAAATGTGCTTTGGCTTCCAGTGAAGCTAGGATGGGGCTCCTACCCAGGATGGACTTTGTATACAACACTGCACCTGACAGCTTTCATCATGCCTGGGCTTATGTATTTTTTTAACCTTTCTGTTGGCTTCCAAATGGTACCTGTGTACAAGATGTGTGCTTTGCTGACAGCTTTACCCACTTGGCTGACATTTATTATTCTGTTACATCTTGTGAGGATCACAGTGTCAGCACCCTATGGGTTGTTTATTCTTGTCTTCTCTGTGTGTGTCCTGTATTCCTGTAGGGTAAAGATTATGACCAGGTCATCCTCATAGATGTATCTGAGAACAAGTCTGTAATTATTAAATTACAGTTGAAAAAAATACGTAAACCTAAGCTTTAACAATACCGTTAAGCAAGTAATTTTTTTTTTTTTCCTTTTTAAATGACATAGAAACGGGATATGATTTAAAGAAGCACACCTTTCTAGGGAAGGCCCCAGGGGAGCCCTGGTGGCACAGTGGTTAAGAGCTCAGACTGCTTACCAAAAGTCTGTAGTTCAGGTCTACCAGTCAGTCCTTGGAAAACCTATGGGGCACTTCTACTCTGCCCTATAGGGTTACTATGAGTCAGAAACGACTCAGTGGCAGAGGGTTTGGTTTTTTGATTTAGGCAAGGTCCTTGGGTGCTACAGACAGTTTGGACTCAACTAGTAGCTGAAAGATTGGCAGTTCAAACCCATCTAGCAGCATTGCAGAAGAAAGGCCTGGTGAAGTTGCTCCCATAAAGATTACAGCCAAGCAGCCCCTATGGAGCAGTTCTCTTCTGTAACATACTGGGTTTGCCGTGAGTCAGAATTGACTTGACAGCAATAGTTCTAATTATTTATTTATTTTAGGGCAGATTAGGTATTGGTTGTAAAATATGTATATGATTCAATTTTTGTATTTTATTTTGCCTTTTTGCATAGTTTTATTTTCTCCAATTTGTAACAAAAAAATTCTTTTAAAGAGCCTGAGCATAGTGCTTACGTGTAAATACTTATTTCATAAATATTGTTTCCTCACTGTTTAGATATGCCATGTCCATTCAGTAAACTTCCATGTGCCAAAAGGTAAATCACATGAACAAATTTTTAATATTAACTCATTTATTCAATAAATTTCTAATGGATACCTTTATGTTTCAGACACTATTCATAATTTTTAAGCAGCAAATTAATGTAGTGATTGTTTTTCTTTTTTTGTCTCCTGTGCTGTCTCTGCCCTCCCCTGTCTAGTCTGAAGTTTCCTGGATCCCTAACAAACACTATTCTGGAATTTATGGTCTGATGAAGCTTGTCCTGACCAAGACCCTTCCTGCCGACCTGGAACGGGTCATCGTCCTTGACACCGATATCACCTTTGCTACCGACATTGCAGAGCTGTGGGCTGTATTTCACAAGTTCAAAGGTAACTGTAGCCCATTTTTCCTGGTGTCTTTGCAGGTGTCACCATGCCAAGAATAGTGATTGTGTTTAAGAAAAAAAAAATGTGAGGTCAACTCTAATGAGCTTTTTGTGTGTGTGTGTATTGTGCTTTAGGTGAAAGTTTACAGCTCTAGTTAGTTTCTCATACAAAAATTTATACACACATTGTTACATGACCTTAGTTGCTATTCCTATAATGTGACAGTACACTCCTCCTTTCCATCCAGAATTTCCCGTGTCCATTCAAGCAGCTCCTGTCCGTTTCTGCCTTCTCATCCCACCTCCGGGCAGGAGCTGCCCATTTAGCCTCCTGTATCTACTTGAACTAAGAAGCACACTCTTCACGAGTATCATTTTATGTCTTATATTCCAGTCTATTCTTTGTCTGAAGAGTTGGCCCCAGGAATGGTTTTAGTCCTGGGTTAACAGAGAGTCTGGGGGCTTCCTCCGGTCTCACTCAGACCATTAAGTCTGGTCTTTTTACTAGAATTTGAGTTCTGCATCCCACTTTTCTCCTGCTCTGTCAGGGACTCTCTGATATATTCCCTGTCACAGTGGTTCTAATGAGCTTTTGATAATGAAATGGATGAGGAATTACAAATACAGTTTCATATCAACCCTACTTCTGTTTGAAACCTGTTAGAGTAAAGATGGAATTTCTTTCCATTTCTTTAGTGAACCTTGATCTCAGGAGAGATAAGGTCTAGGTTCATAAGAAGAACTGATTTGGAATGCTTCGTAACAGATGTTTACCTAATGTCCATATTTTGCATGCAAGTAATTGAGTGTTGACATACCTGTGTGGAGGACAGGCATTTCTTGTTTTCTGTTTATCAAATGATACCTTGATTCCTGGAAAGTCTGGGAAGTAGTAGAGATGAGTATTGATCATAAAGTGTTTGAACATGTTCTTAGGGCTTTTTCTCTCGGTCATGTGATGGTTTATCATTTTTAGTAGGTATAGAGGTTTGGTTTTATAAGATGCTCCTTCTAGTCTGGTTTGTTTCTCCATAGCAATTATTGTAACCTTTGTCACTGCCTCCAGGTATATGAAAGTATCTGTGGGGATATATTGCATGACTTGAGTAAGGGCGGGACTTGAGTCACACCCCCCTGCAAACCTGTTACTCAAGATATCCCCCCTCCTCCCCTGCACCAGTCCTGCCTCATCTGCCCCGTGGAGTCAGTTCCAACTCATAGCTCACAGCGACCCGAAAGGACAAAGTAGAACTGCCCCATAGAGTTTCCAAGGAGCGCCTGGCGGATTCAAACTGCCGACCTCTTGGTTAGCAGCCATGGTACTTAACCACTAAGCCACCAGGGTTTCCCATGAACATGGCGGTTGGTATTTACAGCATATACAAAGGAGGATGATTATATCAGATCACAAAATGGAAGACAGCCACATAATACTGGGAGTCATGGCCTATCCAAGCTAAGTATCACAGGTTCCATACACCTTATTTGCATAGTCCCACTCAGTCATTGTGTGTGAGTCACAAATACTATGGCTAAAAGGGCCATATCAAGTAATTCTTTCACCACAGTGGACTTAACTCTGCTGTGGGTACCTGCGAGAAGTGGCAGGTTGGCACAAATCTCTGGCTATTATTTTAATATCCCTCTCCCAAATGTCTTTCTTAAAATCGCATTATTCTAAAACCCCTCTCTATTTTGAAAAAATATAATGAGGGAGAAATTATGGCAATGAGATTATTCTTTTTTCTGTTTCTTTTTTCTCTTTATTTTTTAAATTGCTCTGGCTTCTGTGGTTAAAAGCCCCTTCTGACTCTTCTCTGTCTCCCCTTCTGAAAAGGAAATACTACCTAGTGATTTTAAATCACAGCACTTCCAAAAATCACAGGATTTTCCAATAGGTTTCTGTTTCCAATCGTAGATGAGAGAGTTACATTCTTGCTCACTCTGGTTTCTGTTGGCTTCTTCTCTGGGTCTCTTAAAAATTTGCTGTTGAGTCGTTTACAACTCATGGTGACCCCATGTGTGTCAGAATAGAACTGTGCTCCATAGAGTTTTCAGTGGCTGATTTTTTAAAAAAGCAGATCACCAGTCCTTTCCTCTGTAATGCCTCTGGGTGGACTCAAATGTCCAACCTTTCAGTTAGCAGTATGAAACTTAGTTTTAGTCTGTAACACATGGGGTCAGTATGAATTGGAATTGACTCACTGCAGTGGGTTTGGTTTTTTGACTGTGTGTCAGGCAGTGCACTGGGCTCTGAATTTAAAGAGATGGGTAATACAAGGGATAGTGAGAGTCATCACCTCTCCTGGAGGGGCTAGAAAAGGCAGCTGGGAAGATATCGTGGAGAAGGTGATAATCATGCTTCATTTTATAAGATAAGACTGGGGGAAAATGTGTGGTAAAAAAAAAAAAAAACCGAAATTCCCCTTTGGGAGTGAAAGACTTACTACTTCCACTGCAGGGAGTGCTGCCTGTAGATGACCCTCAGTTATCAGTCCCCTTTGGGAACTGCCTCAGCTGAAGAGAGTCACCTTGCCCAAGGTCACACCCCTTTCCTGGACCACTCCATACAATCAAATGACTGATACTTATGGGATCCTGTGGGATAAGCTGTGATATTCCGTTGAGACTACCTGACAGCTCAGTGTCTCCCTCTGCTCAATCCTGCATCTTCCCCTCCCTTCCTCCCCTTCCCTTCCATAGGTGTTGATCCTAAGAGCAATTCTTATTTAGCCTCTTGCATGCTAACTTCCATCTCAGGGTCGACTTCCCAAGAAAACCTGCAACATATATTTAGAGCTGTAAGTTTCCCTTGGACATGGGTAATTTATCAAGATCACTGGAAACAGGTGATCAAAAATTGTCTGTAGAGTTGTAGCTAGGGAATTACCTTTATTCCATCCCAACTAGGACTGGCCATAGTGTTAATGGGATTTGGAAGCTAGTAACAACATTAATAGTTGGGATTTTTAAATACTCCCAATATTGTCTACGGAGGAGAAGCTACCAGAAGCTCCTGCTGCTCTCATAGCTGTCCCGAGGATTTGCATTCGAAGGGCTTCCAGGGTCAAGGCCATTCTTGGGGCTGAGCCTAGTATGTGGGCCAAGGTCAAGACAGGGACAAGGGAACTTAAATGTAAGGAGCTGAGTTAATGGACTGGATTTTACTTGTTCATTCTGTCATTGGTTTATTTCTAGCATTTGTGAAGCCCCCACTGTGCAGAGGAATGTATTAGAGGCCGTTGTTATCTAAAGCTGTGGAGAACGCAGCACCTGCCTTCAAGGAGCTCACAAATAAGGCAGACGTGAAATTTTTATGTATCACCAGCAAAGGGATATAAAAAGCATCTGAGGTTTTCCATACCCAACCAGAGTTTTCTGGGAAATGCAAAGGTGAAAAGAAAAAAAGTAAGCTCTTAGCCACAGGTCACACTTTTGTACAGCTTTTTGGTGACGATTTGTTTCTAAACTGGAACTCTAAGGAGCCAGGTCACAGAACAGGAAGAAATCGTCTTAGGACAGACCCATAAATGTAAGATATTCTGGTCCTAGGGGAGAGGACACCTGCCGTAAAGGCAGCTACAATCAACTTCTCTCTTTGAAAACATGTTGAGCAGCCCAGGTATAATTTGGCCTTTTTTATTTTCTGTTTAGAAGAGCTACTGAGACCCTCCCTCAGCATCTACCGTTTGGAACTCCTGCGTGAACTTTTTTGAAAGGCCCCCTTAGCGATGCCTGCATGCCCCCTGAGCCACATTATCACCCAACCAGCAAATGCCGCTGTCACATCATAGCAATCTGCACCCTTACTGTGCTGCTCCAGCTGCTGGGGGTTTTTCAGGCCCCTCGTTCTGAGCAGAAGCCATTGAGCTCGGAGTCATTCAGCATGTGTACCGAGCTCCTACTAGTTGCCAAACAGTTTTCTGACTGTTGCAAGAATAAAACAAATACAAATCCTACCCCTATGAAATTTGTCTTGAGTGGGAGAGACAGACAATAAACAGATAAATAAAATATATAGCGTATGAGACGGTGATGAGTGCTCTAGAGAAAATTAGAGAAAGGAGATAAGGAATCCCTGTGTGTGTGGGATTTTAATATTTAGTTAAGGTGATAATTGAAGGTCTTACAATAAAGATGATATTTAAGCAAAGAAAGAACAAGCATGCAGAAAGGTAGGGAAAGAGTGGGATAGTGTTCAAGCATAAAGGACAGTAAAAAACAAATGAAGCCCACTGCTGTGCAGTCAATTCCAACTCACAGCAACCCTGTAGGACAGGGTAGAACTGCCCCCTTAGGGTTTTGTCTTAGTCACCTAGTGCTGCTGTAACAGACATACCACAAGTAGATGGCTTCAACAATGAGAAATTTATTCTCTCACAGCCTAGTATGCTACAAGTCCAAATTCAGGGCATCAGCTCCAGGGCAAGGCTTTCTCTTGTCGGCTCTGGAGGAAGGTCCTTGTCATCAGTCTTTTCCTGGTCAACGAGCTTCTCAGCACAGGGATCCTGAGCCCAAAGGACGCTCACCCCTGCTCTTCATTCTTGGTTGTATGAGGTCCCCAACTCTCTGCTTGCTTCCCTTTTACCTCTTGTAAGATAAAGTGGTTCAGGCCACACCCCACCAGATCAGGGATGTGACCTTATTAAGGGGGCTACAATTCCACCCTAATCCTCTTTAACATAAAATTCCAGTCACAAAACGGAGGACAACCATACAATACCAGGAATTACGGCCCAGTCAAATTGATACACACATTTTTGGGGGAACATAATTCAATCCATGACAGATTTCCAAGGAGCAGTTGGTGAATTCTAACTGCCAACCTTTTGATTAGCAGCTGAGCTCTTAACCACTGCACCACCAGGGCTCCTATAATGAAGAGTCAGTGCAAAGTTTCTGAAGCAGACGTGGCCTGCAGTGCTAGAGGGATAAGGTGGAGGCCAGAGGGCACAGAATGAGCAGAGGGGAGGAGCAGGACTGACAGGTCAGATTTTGGGGGCTTTGCTGGTAGGGCAATGGGAAGACTTTGCCTTTCCTCATCAGTGACGTAGGAAGCCATTGGTGGGTGACTTGATCTGAGTGGTGCAAACAGTTAACATGCTCAGCTGCTAACTGCAAGGCTGGAGTTTCAAGTCTACGCAGAAGCACCTCAGAAGAAAGGCCTGGAGATCTACTTCTAAAAAATCAGTCATTGAAAACCCTATGGAGCACATTTTCTGTTCTGACACACATGGGGTCACCATGAGTCAGGGTTGACTCAAGCACCTGCTTCTGTTTTAATGGATCATTCTGCTGCTCTTTTGAGAATAGGAGGAGACAGGGACACCATCTAGGAGACCGTTGCAATCATGCAGGTGAGAGATGCTGTTAGCTTAGACCTGCATAAAGTGCCAGAGGCAGGGAGAAGTCATCATATTTGGGATGTATTTGCAATGTCAAGTAATCAGAATTTTTGTTGATCTGATGTGAGGAATAAGAGAAAGAAGGGAGTCCGTGGTAATTGCAGGGTGACCGAATAGATGGAGATTGTACTTGTTGAGAAGGAAAAGACTGCAGGAAGAACTGGTTTGGGCAAGACCAGGAGTTTGGGACATTTTAAATTTGAGAAGCCTAATTGGACATCGGGGCCCTGGTGGCACAGTGGTTAAAACCTCAGGCTGCTAACCAAAAAGGTTGGCAGTTCGAATCCACCAGCTGCTCCTTGGAAACCCAGTGGGCAGTTCTAATCTGTACTATAGGGTTGCAATGAGTTGGAATTGACTCGACAGCCATGGTTTGTTTTGCTTCATTTTTTAATTGGACATCCGCCTGGAGATGTTAAGGAGGGAGGCAGATATATGACTATTTGTAAAGCAAAGAAAAAGTAGCTACTGTTTCTTGACGAGTTCTTCTAGGCACTGAATAGAAACTTTGCACAGCTGAATAGCTAAATAAACTAAGCCCTAGAGAAGTTAAATAGCTTTTCATGCTCAAAGAGCTAATACAGAGCAGAGGTGAACCCAGAACCATTTGGCTTTAGAGTCTCTGCTCCTTCCACCACGTGTCCTTCCTCTGCGGGCTTCAGGATCCAGCGGAGGAGACGGTGCCCACCCACCTAGAGGCCACGTGTACATCTCAGATCACTGAGCACTGATCAGAGGGTCACCCATGACCCCTGAGTGTCTTAGTTTTAACTGCACAAAAATGTGGAAATAAGATCTGATTTTAGTGGTTTGGGGTGGCTGTTGTGAAGATATAAATAATAAATGCACACTCATAACTTGAAGCTTTTGGAAAAAAGCCACATTGAATATTCAAGAGAGTGTTTTTATTCCTATCAACAAATGCTTCCCATTTAAAAAGAGCTTATTGCCACCGTGTGGAGTTCTAGCCCTCACAGAGGATGGTGAAAAAACCCAGTACAGGTGAGCATCACCCGACCCACCCTCACGGTGCCAAGTGTGGACACGTATGTCACACCTGCAGAAGTTTTTTAAGAGCCTAATAATAGACTCACTGCGGGCTACTCATCGCCAGCATTCTTAGGGCCTTACTCTGTACCACCATGCTGTTAAACACTTTATGGGTAAACTCATTTAATCCTCACAGCACTCCCATGCAGTAATTACTGCTAATGGTCCTATTTTAAAGATTTGGGAACTGATGCTTAGGGAGGCAAAGAAGCTTACCCAGGCTCTCACAGCCGTTAAGTTGTAGAGCTGGGATTTGAAATCCAGTGCACTTTACCCTGTACCCTACCACCAGGTGCCATCAAGTTGATTCCAACTCACGCTGACACCCTGTGTGTCAGAGTAGAGCTGTACTCCAGAGGGTTTTCAATGGCGGATTTCTTTGGAAGTAGATCCCCAGGCCTTTCTTCCAGTCCCCTGGGAGGACTCGTAACCACCAACCTTTTGGTGAGCAGCTGAGTGCATTAACTGTTTGCACCATCCAGGACTCTACCCTATACCCTATATTCTCTATAAGAGGAGTAAGATAAAGCATTGTTTTGTTGGTAAAGTTTAGAGTCTTTGAAAATATCAAAGTTACCAGTATGAAAGAACTCCAGGTGACCATGTAACCCAGTTAGTAGGAGGCCACAGGTGATCTAGGCACTCAGAGAATAGATTCATGGAGGAGGCAGAGTCATAGAAAAGTAGTTTTTCCAAGATTTGAGATATTAAATCTTGGTCTCCAGAATCCTAGCCCAGCATGTGGCCTCCCAGAAATAAATTAACGTAGCTGTGCATCTGAGGAGCTCTATCCATTGGCCCATTGTGATCCAATAGGAAGAGCCAGAATTGGGTTCACTAATAGCTCTGTGAAAGAGCTCTGGTGGCACAGTGGCTAAGTGCTCAGCTGCTAACCCAAAGGTTGGTGGTTCTAACCAGCCAGTGGCCCTGTGGGGGAAAAGGCTGGGGCATCAGCTCTCATAAAGATTACAGCTTAGGAAACACTATGGGGCAGTACTACCGTGTCTTATAAGGTCGCTGTGAGTTGGAATCGACTCAACGGTACACAACAACAACGGCTCTGTGACGGGTAAGTGCTCGGGTGCTAACTGAAACGTTGGCAGTTCGGAACCCATTGGTTCCACAGGAGGAAGACCTGATGATCTGCTTCTGTAAAAATTACAGCCAAGAAAACCCTAGATGGGGCACTTCTAATCTGTCACATGGAGTCGCTATGAGTCAAAATTGACTCAACAGTACCCAACAGCAACAATAATGGCTCTGTGACCTTGGGCAAGCTACCTGATTTCTGTCAGTGAGCGAGGAACAATGCTAATAGGGTCATTGTGAGAACTGCAGAAGATAATGTTTATTTTTCTTCCCGTATTCCATTTTCTCTAAAGGCCCTTGTCAGCATGTATGGGATAATGGCGGACATCGTTAACGCGTGTCTGCTCCATTACCTCACAGCTTTGTCCTCAAAGCCATTGGGACTGGGGGTGGTTGTACATGTAGACTAATGTAGAAAGGCTGGACATGAAAAACACTGAAAATCATAGCTTTTAAAGACATTTGTAAGCTTTCTATGTTTATAATCAGTTGCCTTGAAAGGACATTTCTTTTAAACTCCATGAAGTTTCTTTGGAGTCCCTGGTTGGTGTGAACGGTTAACGCACTAGGCTGCTACCCGAAAGGTTGGCAGTTCAGATCCACCCAGAGGTGTCTTGGAAGAAAGGCTTGACAATCTGCTTCCCAAAAATCAGCCAGCAAAACCCTGTGCAGCACAATTCTCCTCTGACACACATGGGTTTGCTATGAGTCAGAACCGACTCAGCAAGCACCTGGTTGGTTGATTGGTTTTGAAGTTTCTTTAGACATTGTCTTTCTCACCCTGGCCCTGCCTTACCATCCGTTGTTCTTGGTTCTCTTCGTCTCCCTCTGGGGATGGAATTGGTGGATGGAAAGAGTTTTGCAAATGAAGTGACCAAGTTTCACATCCTGGCTGGTATACTCATCAGCTAGGTGATCTTGGGAGGCAATTTAAGATCTCTCAACTTTCTTTCTTCATCTGAAGAAAGAATATACTAACATCTTCACAGTGGTGGTATGAGATTCGAAGGAAGTGAGTCATTGGTCCTGGTACCCAGTAGATGTTCGGTCCATGCAAATTCCTTTCCTATGTCTATGCTTGTTTTTTTTCCCATCACTTTAAATCGTTCTCCTTCCCTCCCCACCATCCACCTCCAAATGCATCTCTCATTCCTCCCTCTTTTATGAATGGAATCAAAGGAGATCTTTCATGATCAACCACATAACCACACACCAGTCGGGTTTCCCTGATTAAAGACACCCGCTTTCTGCTGGCCTGGCATGGCCTCTCCCACTGCTCGAGGTAGACAGGTGCCCCCTCATCTCACATCCACTCCTGACAGCTCCAAAACTTGAGAGACTGTTTTGCTGCAGGGAAGAAAAACAGAATTTTAAAAGATGTAAACTCTCAAATCAAGGGCTTTAAAATGACTCCAACAGTGTCTGCATGGGTGGTGTGCTAGTTAGTACAGAAGGTGCTGGAATTCTGCTGGGAAAAGAGCAAGACTGGGCCTGTGTTCTTTGTCATCAATTGTAAGATTTCACTAAAAGCCTGGGGCATTACTCCTTAATCTGTATTTTACCATATTTTCTTAAATTCCCATAGACTCTCAGTATTGATAGGGCCCCTTCCTTAGCAGCCGTATTTGTTTTCTTTTGCTTCATTTTGTTTTTCAACTTCTTCTAAATCCTAGTTGATTTTCCACTTGGAGAGTTTCCTTGGCCCCTTGCATTATTTCTGCCCCGTTTCTCCTCCTCACGCCCTCCTGCTTTTTTGCACATCTGTTGTCTATGTTGCCTTTTCTTCAGAATCAGAAACCGGCACCGTGGTTTTCTTGGGAGGTGCGCGTGGTTCTTCCATTTGACCAGATGGAATGCACACCATCGAGGAACCATCACGGATTTTATTCCTGGCAAAACTGGTGAAGAAGTTGTAATTCTTTTCAAATCTGCCTTCTCTTACTATGTGACTTTACGAGACACTGACCTTCTCTGAGCCTCTTTTTTGTTTGCCCTGTAAAAATGAAAGGAATGATACTGGAATAACTGCCCCAGAAGCTTTATATTGGTGGTTAAGTCAGAAAACAGCTCTGCCTTGCACAGTACTTAATAAATGGTAGTTTCCTTCTTTCCTTCTTCATGTCTGTTTTCTTCCTCTTCATCAACTTGAAATTCCTGAGAGCTGGAATAAGACAAGCTCCCATCCCTCCCCGCTTTTCTTTTTTCCGTTCTTCCTTCCCTCCCTCCGTCTTTCCTTCCATCCTTCTTTCTGTCCTTTCTTGCTTCCTTCCTTCCACCACCCATTCAATCACTCATTCCTTCATTAATTCATTATCATCTGAGCCCCTGGATCTGCCCTAGGCACTGGGGATGAAATAGTAATTAAGACAGAGCCTGTCTTGCCCTCACTCTGCCAGTGTCTGTTAATGGTTTTTATGTGTCAGGCACTAGATTGTTCATTCAGCCCTCATAAAAGTAACTGTCTTGCCCAAGGTCATATATTGAACCTGGCAGAGCTAGGATTAAAGCCAAGCTGACCCCAGGCTGACCGCACCGCCCACACTCCTAACCAATGAATTCTAGAGTCAACTGAACACAGAATTACTTGAAAGCATAGAAAGTACCTTGAAACAGGGTGAGATAGGATCCCATTTTAGGGAGAGCAGTCCTGGTCAGGGGGTTGGGGGAGAGTCAGGGAAGGCCTCTCATGAGAAGTGATATGGAAGCGTTGCCTTCTTCCCTTGGAGGGAATGGCATATGCAAAGAGAGAGAATGGCACAGGCAGTGACTAGAAGAAACATGAGAAAACACAGGCAGACTTTGTGCTGATGTCCCTGCTATTCTGTCCCCAGAATTCTGCTTGTCTTGCTGCCAAAACTTTCTCCCAGGTCTTGCTCAAATCCCAGCTTCTCAATGATGCTTTCTCTGACTGTCCCATGTGACCCTACAACCTGAGTTACCCTCTCACCTACTCACTCTGCTCTTTTTACTTTTTCCCATAGCACTCACCACCTTTGAATCTAATACACAGTTTACTTATGTATCATGTTTATTGTGTTCTCCCCACCCCACCAGTATATACATCCCACACAGGTAGGGTTCTTGTCTGTCTTATTCACTGACATACCCCCAGTACTTCAGTTGGTATCTGGCACATAATAGGTGCTCGCTAAATATTTGTTGATTAAATAAACAAAAGGGGGCCCTGGTGGCACAGTGGTTAAGTGCTTGGCTGCTAACTGAAAAGGTTGTTGGTTTGAACCCACCCAGCAGTTCCATGGGAGAAAAGACCTGGCAACTTGCTGCTATAAATATTATAGCCTAGGAAGCCATATGGGGCAGTTCTGCTCTGTGCTATAGGGTCACTATGAGTTGGAATTGACTCAACAGCACACAGCAACAACAAATGAACAAATGAAGCTTATGATTTTAGGTGAAGTTAGTGGTGAGAAATAAGGCAAGTATCAAGGGTCTTATAAATTACAGCTGTGGGTTTTATCCAACGGTAATTGAAGGATGGTTCAGAGTTTTGGGTAGGGAGTTCTTATGCTTAGATTTGGAAAGATTTCTTTCACTGTAATGTGGGAATAACCTGAAAAGAAAGGCAGAAAACCAGTACCTCGAAAGGGAGTTTTGGCAGCAGTCAGAAGGCTACAGCTCCTGTGCAAGCAGCATATGATAGTGACCTATAGCCAGATATTGACCTTGGGGTAGAGCCAAGGACATGTAGTTGGAGACGAACTAGGGAAGTAGAATGGATAGCAGTGGATGAGGAAGATGGTGAGTTCAGGTGTGGACATGCAGAGATGGGATGGACAGGTCTGATTCTTACAAGAAAGGTCTGGGCTTTGGGGGTATCTTCAGGGGTTTCCTTTTTGGTCCTAAAATAGAACTTTTTAGTGTTAAAATAGATGTTCTCACCAGATTATTGTGGTTTCCTTTTCAAGACTTCCACATGTGCCCCCAGTGTAGACACCAGGGGTGCCAAGGGCTAGGACTCCTGGTCCTGGAGAGTAGCTAGATTTGATGCTTACCTCAGGAGGGCTGATTGAATGGTGGCTGGACGTAATCAGCAAGTACAAATGCTGGACAAGGTATGCTTGGTGTAGGCAATGATTAGCAAGGAGGAGGAACTGAATGAATGCTGAGCAGAACTCATTAAAGGAGAGATCACTGAACTCGCCCTAATTGTGTCATGAGCTCTGCTTGTGCGGACCACAGACAGTCACTGCCTTTTAAAACCAGCATTATCCTGAGTACCTGGGTCTGTCCTGGTCACTGGGTGGGGCTGAACAGCCACCTTGATAGATCACCAGGGTCCCCTAAGGATAGACAGGACCTCTGTTGATTGTGTGGCTTTCTTCATTGCACAGGAACCAGGCTGTCTGAGAAATGAGCTGAAGGATACTTTGAGGCTCATAATAAAAAAGTGTGTTGGGAGAGACCAGTTTCTGGAAGTTGATAGGAGATTATTGCTTCTCCATTTTCTTTCACTTCTTCCTTAACCAATTCAATTGTCCACCTCCAGGGTGGCAAGACAGGGATGTTTCCAGGGCCTTTGCTTCAGGTTTCTCAACATCCTTGACATTTTATAACCTTAGGAAGTTACTCAAATCTCTGAGTACCCACTTACCATTGGCAAAAGTGGACAAATCTGCTGCAGAAGACCTCTTTAAAGTTCAAAAAGCAAAGATGTCACGTTGATGACTAAGGTGCACCTGATCTAAGCCATGACCTCTTCAGTTGCCTCATGCATGTGAAAGCTGGACTATGAAAAAGGAAGACAGAAGAACTGATGCATTTCAATGAAGGTGTTGGTGAAGAATATCGAATATGCCATGGATTACCAGAAGAAGACACAAATCTTTCTTAGAAGAAATGCAACCAGAATGTTCCTTAGAAGTGAGGATAGCGGGACCTCAGCTCGCTTACTTTGGACACGTCATCCAGAAAGCCCAAGGACATCATGTTTGGTAAAGTAGAGGGTCAGCAAAAATGAGAAAAATCCTTAGTGAGATGGATTGACACAATAGCCACAGCATGGACTCAAACATACTGATGATGGTGAGGATGATACAGGAGTGGGGAACATTTCATTCTGTTGTATGTAAGGTCACCATGAGTCAGAGTCAACTCAACAGCAGCTAACAACGTTGGCAAAATGGGGATAATAACACCCATAGGGTATTGCTGTGAGAGCAAAATTGAATGATACGTAGAAAGGTTTTAGCACAGTACCTGACACAGAGTAAGCACTTAACCAGTGTTAGCTGCTGATGTTATGAACAGATAACTTGTACTGGCCCTTTAATGTTATGTAAATTTGCCCTCATTTTGAAATGATTGCACCAACCCCTGCTCACAAGTTCTTCGTTGCAATCACTTTCACTTGATACATGTGCAGCTTGTAAGTCATTGTATAGGCTTCCAGCCTTTTCTTGCACTAAACAAAAAACCTATTGCCGTCGAGTCAATTCCAACTCATAGTGACCCTATAGGACAGAGTAGAACGGCCCCATAGGGTTTCTAAGGAGCAGCTGATGGATTCAAACTGCCAACCTTTTGGTTAGCAGCTGAACACTTAACTGCTGTGCCACCAAGGCTCCTTTCTCGCACTAAACCAAACCCAACCCAACGCCATCTAGTCGATTCTGACTCAGTGATCATATGTGCTTGTTCTGACTTACCTACAAATTTTTAAAAACACACTTAGGGAAGTACCTCCTTCTTGACCTGGGACTTCTGTAACTTAATTATTATCATAATAGGGCAACTGTCTACACACCTATGAGATTCAGGCTGAGAGGTCCCTGACATTCCTTCTTCATGAGTAAGGAAATTTTCCAAAATAACCTTGAGTAGTGCCCGGGAGGAGGGTCATGTGAGAATAGGAGTTGAGCATTTTTTCCTAATTAGAAAGAGCTGGTGGTGTGTTGCTATGAGTCGGAATCGACTCGATGGCACTGGATTTGGTTTGGTTTTTGGTTGGTGGTGTGTCTCCATTGAGAGCACAGGCCTTGGAGTAGGACAGCCCTGAAATTGAGACCTGGCCCTTCTGTAGCAATTTATACTTGTTTCTCGGCCCCAATGGGAATAATATTTCAGAAGAAAGATATGTAGTTCACCTAGTACCTTGCAGGTATTCTGTTATCTCTCATCTGAGATGCAGGTTTTTCACATTTTGCAGTTTCCAAAGTTGAGGTGTGACTGACAAAAGCAGATTGACAGATGGTCTTTTTCTTCTGGAAAATGTTTTGATAGATCCTACGATTGGTAGCCTTTAAAAATCCAGAAAATATGATATTATTCTAATTGGTGTTATTTCTCTGGCTTTTCCTTTTATCTCTGAGTGATAGAGGAGAAATGGAATAGGGCTTTAGACTGGAGAAGAAAAGGCTGATTTGGGAGGCTGATTAGAATCAATGAAAGAGAAGGATTTTAGGGCCTTAACAATTCACTCCTTGATTATCTTTTATTGTTTGACAACAATCCTGGGACATCTGTGCCATTGCTATTTTTGGTCACTCATATCTCACACATTGGAATACAGTAAGTCCCCAGGCAGGGGCAGATTAACCAGTAATCACAGTACACACTGGCTTACAGTAAGCAAGGTATGAGTGGGTAGGCATGGGTTTAATTGTTAATTGTTAGCTAAGTAAGCACAATTAATTCATTGTTAGTTACGTAAGCACAGTTCAGCCCGGATGTACCTTGCTTATTGGGTAATCCATCCCTGTTCCCAGGTTATGAATGTCTGGCTTACGGACAACTCATACTTGCCCATTAATAGTGTGTAAATTTGCCCTCACCTCAAAAACACTGCACCCATCTCCTAACAACAGACTTGATACCAGCAACAACTTGAGATGGTGGTAAGTACCCTGTCAAGAATCATTGCTTTGGTGAGAGGTTTCTCAGCCTTGGCACCAGGGCTCCATTTGACATTTAAGGCTGATAATTCTTTGCTATTGGTGGTGGGAAGCAGGACTATCTTGTGCCTTGTAGAGGAGATGTTGCCCGATCCTACATCATCTCCACAGTCACTGGTATGCTTGAGTTCATTGTTGCAGCACTGAGTGTCTTCCAACCTCTGGGGTTCATCTTTCAGTGTTATGTCAGATAATAGTCTGTTGTGATCAATAGCATTTTCATTGGATAATTTTTGGGAAGTAGACCACCGGACCTTTCTTCCTGGTATTCTTTGTCTGGAAGTTCCACTGAAACCTATCCCCTTTCTGCTTTCTTAGTAGGCTCCTCTGGGTAGACTTGAACTACCAACCTTTGTTTATCTGCCAAGTACATTAACTGCACAGCTCCCAGCATCATAACAACATGCAAGCTACCGCAGTAAGACAGACAGACAGACAGGTAGTGGTACAGCTTATTTACCCATTCCTACTCAGAGACCCCTTGCCAGAGGGCCCTTTAGGTGACTTCCAGGTTGAGACATCTATCGTGTGTACTTCAGACTTTCTTTTCCTTCTCTTTACTCAGTACAAGCCTCAAAGGTACTTGAATTACGAATTTTCTCTTCTGGTAGTACTCTAGCAGAAGGTTAGCAGCCGGTAGTGAATTTCTTCTTTCAGAAGATAAATAAATGCATTCGTTCTCCTTTACCTGGAAGGATACATGGTACCAAGGGAAAGTATGATTGAATTAACCAGACTCAAAAGCATTTATATCCACAGAAGGCCAGGGATTTGGTTAAGGCCTGCTGGAATTTATGATCTTCTCTCAAAATTGCAAGAGGGACCAACCTTTTCCTCATCTACGTACTCAGAACAAGGGATATTGGTGCGTGTCATTTGGTGACAATCACAAGGACACAGATTTTTTTTTTTTTCTCCTAAATGCATATACATGGATTATTAGCAGCATCTAATATATGACAAGGACGGACGTGGCTGTCAACAAGACAAATACTCTGGCCTCCTCTGCACAGTGAGCTGGGCTGGCCTGTCTGGATGAGGGCGATGGGCAGAGATGTGTGTGCAGGGTGCTTATTGAGATGGATGGAGGGATGTCCTTAAAGAAACAGTGTAGGTGAGCATAGGCCCTGGTAAAATCGCCAGCTTTGGTAGAACTAAAGGTCCCCCCCTCCCCCCTCCAACAGCCATCTCTATCAGAAAAGGGAGGCCTGGTTCCTGTTATTTTTTTTGACGGGTCTTATGGACAGTGGTACCTGGATGGTACAAATAGTTAATGTGCTTGCCTGATAACCCAAAGGTTGGTGGTTCAAGTCCACTCAGAGATGCCTTGTAAGAAAGACCTGGCAATCTCCTTCCAAAAAACCAGCCACTGAAAACCCTGTGGAGCACCATTCTACTCTGTCACACATGGGGTTGCCATGAGTCAGGATCGACTCAACAGCAGCTGGTAGAAACCACAGAGGCATGACAGTTTGGGGCTTTTCTTCTTTTTGGCTTAGATGTCAAAAGAGGTCTTAAGTCATATCCCGTGATAGCAAAAATTCTTATTTGATGAAAGGAAAATTCTCCAGTCCAGCCCGTAATTCTCTTTCTTATATTTATTTTTGAAATATAAAAAAAGAATGAGGCAGCCATTAAAGAGCCTGCCTTATGTTGTGGTGCGGTGGTTAAAAACTCGGCTGCTAACCGAAAGATTGGCAGTTTGAATCCACCAGCTGCTACTCAGAAACCTTACGGGGCAGTTCTACCCTGTATTATAGGGTCACTATGAATCAGAATCTACTTTCTTACTAGGCACCTCTGGGTGGACTCGAACCACCAACCTTTGTTTATCAGCCAAGTACATTAACTGTTTGCACCGCCCAGGAACTGTTTTCTCTAAGACTCATCAAAAGACAAGAAAACAGAACCAGAGGTCCGTTTTCTGATGGAGGTGGTTATTAGTGAAAAAAAGACCTCTTTGCTTCTTTTTTTTTTTCTTTTTAGTATATTGCGCAGAGGGGAACATGTTGGTGGGAATGAAACTTACCTTTTTTGCGGGGCGGGGGGAATGATTTTAGATTTACAGAAAAACTGTGAAAATAATATAGAGATTCCTATATCCCATACGCTCAGTTTTTCCTTGTGTCAATATCTTAGTACAGTACATTTTTTACAGAACTTACATCTAGAAGATGCCTGGTGGTCCAGGCACCATATTTCCTGCTAGGTGGTATATATACATTAATTTCTTTTATCCTCACAATAACCCTGAAAGTGCATAGTCTAAACCCCCTTCTGGCAAGGGCGACCAAGGTTGAGAAAGATTAGATGACTTAAGTGCCAAACCCATTGCCATTGAGTCGATTCCGACTCATAACAACCCTATATGACAGAGTAGAACTGCCTTATAGGGTTTCCAAGGAACAGCTGGTGAATTTGAACTGCTCACCTTTTGGTTAGCAGCTGAGCTCTTAACCGCTGCACCACGAGGGCTCCACTGTTAAGTAACTAAAAGTTAAATAACTAAAAAAGATCATCTAACTACTAAGTGGTAGAGCCAACACTACAGCCCATCTCTTTCATTTGTTTATCCATTCCATGGGTTTTTTAAGCATTGCTCCTTGTCAGTCTGTAAGTCAGGTACTGAGTTTATAAATGAGCATAAAATACTGCACCTGCCTTTACGGCGATCACATTCTAATTGAGAATTCAGAAGGGCAAACAAATGATAATAAAGGATTGTGATGAGAGAAAGGGAGGCATGTACCAAGTGTAGTGGCACCATCATGGTGAGAGTGATTCACTCTGCTTGGGGGCTGGCGACATAAGATAAATTGTGGATTGGCCGGAGAGCTCCAGTTGGAAAAAGGGAACAGCTCCTTCCAAGCAGGAAGAACAGAATGAGCCAAAGGCACGAAGACGTGAAACAGCGTGGTGTGTTCCCTGGACTTGAGATACTTTGTTTTGGTTGGACTAGATAGTGCAAAGCATTGGGTATGAGAGGAAAGTTGGGAAGAAAGATCAGGAAATAGGCAGGAGCTACATCTTGGAGGGTTTGGCCTGCTGTGCCAGGTTTGGACTTTGTCTAGAAGACAGTGAGAATCTACTGACAGTCTCTGAGGAAAAGGGTGACCTGGCCAGACCGATCAGACATCAGTCTACAAAAATGATTATGCTGCAGGGGGAGAATGGCTTGGAGGGTACAAAGCTAAAGCCCCACGGCCCAATTAGAAGGCCATGTCCATAACCGAGGAAAGAAATTAGGATCTCCTGAACTAAGGCAGAGGTGCAATCACAGAATCAAGCCCTAATAAGGCGTAGAAATGGGTGTCCAGACAAAACGTGGTGCAAGAGAGGAAATATAGATGATCCTAGTTTCCCAGTGTAGAAAAGGAGATCAGAAATACAGAGGAAGCGTAGAATTAATGAATTAGGGTCTTCTGTCTCTCTGACTTTTTTGTTGTGGTTGTTGGTGTGTAACTATAGCAAATGCTTCCTCATAATGTCCTACAGTGTCCTCCACTGCGGTAGACATGCTGTTGTACCCGTTCAGCATCCGTTGCCCCCCTCTGCTAATATCAGCAGAATGTCTTTTTTTCTTATGAATACCAAGCCTCCCCTTGTCTCAGTTGGTTTTCAGTGGGGGGTGTCGTATAGTGGGGACAGTGTCGATCCCATCTTCAGCTGTAAGGATGAAGACATAATCCACTCCTGGCCATAACAGGATGACAGGCATCTCCCTGACTGTCATGATTGGTTCAGGGATGGATCTATGACACAAGCTAAACCAATCAGAACTAATAATATCAGGCCAAGGATTTTTGCTGGAATTATTGGGAAAATATTCTCTTTCCACTGCAGTTGCTAGCTGTTAGGAGGTGAGACTGAGAGAGGGAGACCACTCTCAGGAGGGAGACCTCTCTCAGGAGGGAGACCTCTCTCAGTCATTTTGCCCTTGGGTCAGAGTCCCAAGACCAACCCAGGTTCAGTGGTTTCCTAGGAGGACTCACAAGACTCAGCATATAGTTATGCTCACATTCATTCTCAGCATATAATATACACTCAGGGCTACGATTTATTTTAGCAAAAGGATACAAAGCAGAAATCATCACAGGGAAAAGGCACGTGGGGTGAAGCCCACAGGAAACCAGGCACCAGCTTTAAAAGTCTCTTCCCAGTGGAATCATACTGGATGTGCTTAATAACTCCAACATTGAGTTGTTGACAACATGTGTGCAATGTCATTTACCAGGGAAACTCATTAAGGACTCCGTGTCCAAGGTTTGTATTGGGGGCTGGCCATGTAGGTACCCTCTAGCTAGCATCTATTAAAATTCCAGACTCCCAGAAGGAAAACAGGTATTCAGTATAAACCATATTGCTTGCACACATAGTTTAGGCACAATAAGCCATTCTTGTCAGGGAATGATGGGAACCCTTCCAAAATCCAAGTTCCTAAATGCCAGCCAGTGGCCATCCTTGTAAGCAGGCCATTCTAAGGATAGCAGTCTCAGGCCTGTATATTAACTTTTTCTGAACAGCCACTTTGTTTAAGAGTAAAAGTGGAGCTGAGAGGTTGACAAGAGAGGGATTCCAGATTATATTGTGTTGTAGTCCCTAGTTTATTAGTCCTGGGGAAAATTCAGCCAGAATGCTCTTTAGAAGCAATGATGGTGAGACTTACTTTGGACTCATCATCAAGAGGGACCAGTCGCTGGAGAAGGACATCATGCTCGGTAAAGTAGAGGGTCAACCAAAGAGAGGGAGACCCTCAACAAGATGGATCGACATAGTGGCTACAACAGTGGGCTCAAGCATACCAACGATTGTGAGGATGATACGGGACTGGGCAGCGTTTCGTTCTGTTGTACATAAGGTTGCCATGGCCAAGAGCCAACTCAACAGCAATTAACAGTCCTTAGTTCCAGCCATGCCTGCAGGAAAAAAAAAAAAAAAATTATTTCATTTTGTTCCTTAAATCAGTGTGAGTTTTTATCATTTGCAATCTAAAAAAGCGTGCTGGCTGATAGAACTTGTTCTAAATAAACAAGATGTTCTCTTTTGATTCCCTTATTGAACTCATCACTTGTCAGTAGACGCAGCCCTCTTCCATAACAGGGACTTTACCCCCAAAGCCTTGCTTAGTGCTTGGCCTGTGATGTGTAGTAAATTTTGGCATGAACAAATTTTCTTTAGCATTTTAGAGGATTATTCTGCTTAGATGCAGAAGGTAGATTTTGGAACCTATTTATCCCCAAATGTGACCTAAATTAAAATTTTGACCTAACTGAAGATCGCCTTGATCTTTCCTTTTGCAAGTTAATCTTCACCGAGAAATTGGCTGCCGCTCCTGGTGAGCAGCACCTTCTACTTACACTGCCAGTCCTGGGCCTTCTTCCTTGTGTGGTCTAATGAACTGTGTCGTCATTCCAGCAGATTAGCTGTGTGCCTTACTGAGAGATCAATTAAAAAATAAATTAGTGTGTGTCAAAGTGGAAAGGGACAGTCTTATTTGAAAGCAGTAGGAAACAAAGCTTTGTAGCAGCTTTACTGACGTGCTCACGTAGAGAATAAGAACTAGAAGGCATCTTAGAGACCATGATCTAGTTTAATGCTTCTTGTTGCAAACATGATGATGTTTGCAGTTACAAGAGGACTTAACTTGGATGCAGACCTCTGTTTCATCATTATTAGCTGGGTGGCCTGAGCCACTCTACTTTTTTTGATTCAAAGGTTCAATATCTGTTCAATAAATATTTATTGAATGACCATTGAAGGAATGAACAAATCTGAAAAATAAATGGGTTTGACTCGATGACCTCTAGTCATTAAGCCAGTTGCCATTGAATCGACACCAACTCATGGCAACGCCATGTATGTGTCAGAGAAGAACTGCACGCCATAGTGTTTTCGGTGGCTGATTGTTCAAAAGTTGATCACCAGGACTTTCTTTTAAAATGCTTCTGCATGGACTCAAGCTGCCAACCTTTCCATTAGCAGCCCAGCGTGTTACCTGTTTGCACTACCCAGGAACTCCCTCTAGTCATTAGGTGATCTCTAACGCCCCCCTTAATCTTACACAGATTCACACTGGCAGAGGTAGAGCCAGATCTATGTCAACTAGGAGTATTCTTTATACTTCTCTTGCCCCACACCCTGCATTCATCTGCAGCAACTCCTGTTGGCTCTGCCTTCAAAGTATATCCCAACCCAAGCCTGTAGTTGTTAGGCACCATCGAGTCTATCCCATCTCGTAGTGACCCTGTGTCCAACAGAACGAACCCCTGCCCGGTCTGGCGCCATCCTCATAATCGTTGCTATGTTTTAGCCCATTGTTGTGGCCACTGTATCAAGCCATCTCGTTGAGAGTCTTCCTCTCTGTTACTCACTCTGTACCAAGGTTGATGCCCTTCTCCAGGGACTGGTCCCTCGTGATAACATGTTCAACTATGTGAGACAAAGTCTCACCATCTTCTCTTCTAAGGAGCATTCTGGACATACTTCTTCCAAGACAAATTTGTTCATTCTTTTGGCAGTCCGTGGCATGTTCAATATTCTTTGCTATGGTGGTTAAGATTGTCAACTTGGCTGGACTGTGATTTTCAGTGGTTTGGCAACTGTATGATGTTGTGATCACCCCCATGATTGGATCTGCTGTTGAGTAGCCGATCAGTTGAAAGGGAGTTTCCTTGGGTGTGTGGCCTGCATTGAATATAAGTGGACATTCTGCAAGGTCCATGGTTTTACTCACCCTGGATCCTGCAGCTGGCCCTACTCATCTGACCTCTGGTTCTTGGGACTTGAGCCAGCAGCTTACCTGCAGCCTTGCCTCCTGATCTTGGGATTCATCAATCTTCATGGCCTGTGAGCAACAGCCCTGCTCCCCAACTTGCCAGTCTTGGATTCACCAGCCCCTGTGGCTGCGTGAATCAGTAGAAGCCTCCAGCCTGATCCACAAACTTGGGATGTTCCAGTCTCTATAATGGCATGAGCCATTTCCTTGATATAAATCTCTCTTTTTCTCTCTCTTTACATATATATACGCTTTACTGGTTTTGCTTCTCTAGAGAACCCAGCCTAAGACATTTGCCAACACCATATTCAAATGCATCAGTTCTTCTTTGATCTTCTTTATTCATTATCCAGCTTTCCCATACATATGAGGCGATTGAAAATACCATGGCATGGATCAGGTACATCTTGGTCCTCAAAGTGACATCTTGGCTTTTTAGCACTTTAAAGAGTTCTTTTGCAGCAGATTTGCAAGTCTAGTAGATACTAAAAACTTAGATATTGAATAAATAAATTTTGGTCTTTAGCCTCCATGGCTATTTGGATTCTACAATCCTTTTTTTTTTTCCCCCTCCTTCTGCCCTTTTAAGACTAGAAAATAACAGTGTCCTGGAGTCACCAAGGAAACCCTGGTGGCCTAGTGGTTAAAGTGCTACAGCTGCTAACCAAAAGGTAGGCAGTTCGAATGCACCAGGTGCTCCTTGGAAACTCTATGGGGCAGTTCTACTCTGTTCTGTAGGGTTGCTGTGAGTCGGAATCGACTCGACGGCAACAGGTGTTTTTGTTTTTGTTTTTTTTTTTTTGGAGTCACCAGGGGGACTTGAACCACTGAGGTTTATCCAGACATGAGAACGATCCAGGGCAGGAATGAAGGCAGAGTGACAGAGATGATGAAATCTGCCAAAAGACAGATTCCCACAAGATATCAGATCTCCTACAAGGAAATGGTGCTCTGCTGATCTCTCCCTCCGAGTTAAGCCCAGTGAGAACCTCCAAACATTTGGCTTCCAGATCCATCCTAGTTTCTAGCCTGTATCTCTAGAGACGGACTTGGCAGCAGTTACAATGTGAGGTGGCCTTTTTAAATAGCTGGTGATGTTCTTCACAGCAGCACATAGTAGGTGCTCAGTCCAAAAGGTGTTGCCCTGACTTAGATTTTAAGAGATGCCCTGATATCCCATCACATCACCTCCACATTTTGGGAGAGGAAATGGGAATGCAGAATATGTTTTCCTTCTAGAAAAGTGAGAAGAGAATTCTAGACAAGACAAAAGGAAGGCAACATAAAGATGCCTTCTGGGCATTGTTGTGAGAGTGAAGGAGCTTCCCCTGCAACAGGCAAAAACAAGAATTTACTGGACCCTTTTTTTCAAGAACAGTCTGCTCTGTCGTGAGCACCTTTAAGGTTCACAGACTGATCCACGTTACGTGTGTGTCATGAATAAAACAGTGCATGTCCAGAGCAGCACAAAGAAGAAAATAGTACTCACCTGTATGTCTGCTATCTGGACTTGATTGTTGTTCACATTTTAGTGTATTTCTTTTCAGGTGTTTTTCTGTGTATATAGAATATTTTTAATAAAACTTGGGCCATATTAAAATGCTATCTTGTATATAATTTTTTTTCTTCTTAACTACATATTACTACTGTTTTCCTATGTTATGCATAATATCATTTTTTATGCTTCTCGGTATTTCATGGTATGCTGAATACTGTCTATTCAGGCCTTCTGTTTTAGATTCTTGGGCTGCTTCCAACTGTTTTTGGTATTCTAGAGGGAACTAAAATACTAACCCTCTCTTTTGAATATTGTAAGGCTAGGACATGAGTCTGTAGAAGCCCTGAGCTCAGTAGTGCAGTGTCTTAGCCAAGAAGAGTCAGATAGCCCTGAGTTCAAATCCCAGCTCTGGCTGTGTGTTCTTGACTGTATGCAAACCAGTTAACCACGCCCCTGCCATTCTTTCCTACCATGAAAGTGGGCGCTTTCTCTGTCAGCTCACAGAGCGGGGCCTGAGCACTGAACCAGTCTACCGCCAGGCCTTTTGTGCAAAGTGCTGCCAGGATTCCCTTACTACACCTTGCTCTTTTTATCTGTAAAATGAGAATGTAGGTCCATAGGTATTTTTCAAACTTTCTGGATGGCATCCCACAGTAACAAATACATTTTATACCACAATTCAATGACCTTTTTGATCCCTTTCCTTCTCCTAAATGCAGTTATCTTCAACTCTGGCTGCATGTTAGAGTCATCTGGGAGCTTCTTAAAAATAATATGACCCTGGCCAATGATATGAGGGTCTGTGGTGTGGTGGCTGGGCATCCATATATTTTTAAGCTCCCTACATAATACTAGTGGAGCCCTGGTGGCACAGTGGTTAACAGCCTAGCTGCTAATCAAGAAGGCTGGCAGTTGGAATCCACCCCCGCTCCTTGGAAACCTTATTGGGCAGTCCTCCTTGTCCTGTAGGGTCACTATGAGTTGAAATCAACTCAATGGTAACGGGTTTTGAAGGGGCATTGGTGGTTCAATGGTAGAGTTCTCACCTTCCATGTGGGAGACCCAGGTTCAATTCCCAGCCAGTGCACCTCACATGCAGTCACCTCCTGTCTTATCAGTGGAGGCTTCTGTGTTGCTAGGATGCTAAGCCAATTTTAGGGATGCTTCTAGACTGACCGGGAAGAATGGCCTGGCAATCTACTGAAAATCAGCCATTGAAAACCCTGTGGATCACAACAGTTTAATCCACAGCTGATCATCGAGCAGGACCAGGTAGGATTTGGTTCCATTGCGCATGGGATCTCTGCATCGGGGGCCAACTTGATGAGAGCTAGTAAGAACAACTCACAATACTAAAATGAAGCCAGGCTTAATACTCAGTGGCCTGAAGTCACTGACCTGATGTTTACTGTAACAAAAGAGACATTGTGTCTGGGTTATTTTGCCAGTTGGGGTACTAGGACAGGATAGTATTTGGGAGAAGTGTTTGGAGACAGGATTAAAATCCTGGCACTTGTGCCTCCCAGGGAAAAGTGCCAACCTGTTTAGTTTGTGTCAAGAGCTCCAACAGTGATCAAAACCCAATCCAACGTCATAGATACCAGAACAGGTCAGGACTGGGCTGCTTGTAGGATCGAGCACACACGCAGCCAAGGCAGGGTTGGCACTTGGTCAACTCCAAACTTTTAGCTGACAAATAGCACAGGGGGGACTTGGCAAGGCCGAGTCACACGGCACCCCCGTCACAGAATGGAGGTTCATGCGGCTCTGTTGCTTTTGCCGAAGGAGGAGAAATGCCATTTTCTCAGCGGTGGTTCTTCTTGACTCATTAGTGTAGTTGGCATGTGGTTATTTTTTAACTTCTCTGCAAACGTTCATAGAGAAGGGGAGTGAAAGGCGGGAGGTGTTCATGTTTCCTGAGCTCCTGTGGTGTGCGGGCTTTTCCAGGACTGACATGGCTGGCCCACTCCCACAGGCCCACTGCTCCTAGAACAGATGAGGGACCCAGGCCTGAGCCATCTGAGGTCAGTAGGCCAGCAAGTGGCCAACCCGGGGATTTCCTCCCATGTCAGCCAAACTTCAAAGCCCGAATTTTTTCTAAGTAATGCATGTCTTTAATTGGATTTAATTAGACTATTTAAAGGAACTTTTCAAATAAGTTTGTCAGGCCAGCCTAGGTAATAGAACAAGATACATGTGAGTGGGCCACCTCCCACATTGGACCCACGTGGAACACCACAGGCTTCTTTACAAGAGAACACCAACTCTCAGGGTTGGCGATGGAGTGAGTGTGAAGCCTAGACGCCCATCGGCCTTTTATTCCCTTACTACACCTTGCTCTTTTTATCTGTAAGATGAGGATGTAGGTCCATAGGTATTTTTCAAACTTTTTTGACGGCATCCCACAGTAAGAAATGAATTTTACACCACAATTAAAAAAAAATATGTGTGTATATATAAATATAGAGAGATCAATCAATAGATAGCTGCCACTGAGTTGACTGCAACTCCTGGGTCATTGTCATGTTCGCCACATGTTCAGGTCTATTGTTGCGGCTATTGTGTCAATCCATCTCACTAAGGGTCTCCTTCGCTCTCGCTGGCCCTTTGCTTCACCAAACTTGATGTCCTCCTCCAGTGAGCGATCCTTCCTGATGACATGTCCAAAGCAATTGAGTCAGACAGTGTTCTGTTGTGCTCCATAAGGTTTTCATTGGCTGATTTTCGGCAGTCTATTGCCAGGCCTTTCTTCCTAGTCTTCCTACTCTGGAAGCTCTGCTGAAACCTGTCCACTGTGGGTGACCCTGATGGTATTTAAAATACAAGTGGCATAGCTTCCAGCATCATAGGAAACACGCAAGCCCCTACAGTATGACAAAACTGACAAGACAGGTGGTAGAATATACATATATACAAACATATAGATACACACACGTAGTTATATACAAACATACACAGATACACAAAAGAATACTTAACCTTACTATATTCAATGAATTTTTCTATTTCTCTTCTAATCCATTTGACATTTTAATTTTTAAAATGCCAGTGAGAACCCTCTACCTTACTTTCACAATCCTCTAATGTGTTAAAACCCTGGTGGCACAGTGGTTAAGTGCTATAGCTGCTAACCAAAAGGTCGGAAGTTCGAATCTACCAGGTGCTCCTTGGAAACTCTATGAGGCAGTTCTACTCTGTCCTATAGGGTCACTATGAGTCAGAATCAACTCAATGGCAGCGAGTTTTCTAATGTGTTGGAAACCCTAGTTTCAAAAACACTGGACTGGAAGATCTCTTACAATGCCTTTTAACTCGGTATTAGGCATTCTGAAATTCAGCAAAACTGCCAGTCATCAGAGGCAATCATAAACATATTTTATAGAATCCGTGTGTGGGAAGTGGCCCTGGGATGTCGTTTAGGCTGCTTCCTTCTCGCCTGGCAGACCTCCACTTAAATGAGATCGAGTACGTGGTAGTACTGAGCACAGTGGCTGGTACGTAGTAGGGAGCCTCATACGTCTCATTTTCATTTTCTTTCCAGGCAGGTGTCGTGTCTTACCCATCTCTGTATTGCTAGCAGCTAACATGATGTGTGGCATTGGGCTCAGTAAGTTAATGGGAAAAAGATGAAAAAATGTGGCTCAATTCTCTTTTTTTATTAAACTTCAGGGAAGATTATGCAATCTGCTTTATTATGCAGTTCATTTTTCTTTTTCTTTTTTAACTAGCTTCAATTTAATTCATGAATACATGTTGAATGCCTACTGTGTGCCAAGTAATGTTGAGCCTGAAAAAATACTAAATAGTGCACAGTTGCCATCAAGTCGATTTCAACTCCTGGCAGCCCTATGTTTTATAGAATAGAAATGCTCCATAAGACTTTCTTGGCTATCATCTTTATGAAAGCAGATTGCCAGATCTTTCTTCCACAGTGCCCTGGGTGTGTTCAAACAGCCAGCCTTCAGGGTAGTAGTTGAATGCAAACTGTTTGTGCCACCCAGGGGCCTTAGGTGGCCACTAGAAGCTGAATAAGATAAGAATGAATTTTCCCTTAGAGCCTGCAGAAAGAACCAACTCTTCTGACACCTCGATTTTAGTCCAGGGAGACTGATTGCAGAGTTCTAACCCCCAGAAGAAGCCCTGGTGGCACAGTGGTTAAGAGCTTGGCTGCTAACCAAAAGGTAGGGAGTTGGAATCCACCAACCGCTCCTTGGAAACCCTATGGGACAGTTCTACTCCACAATGGTAGGAGAATATATTTGTGTGGTTGTAAGCCATTGAGTTTGTGATAATCTTTTACAGTATCCACAGGAAACTAATGTTGTTGTTGTTAGGTGTTGTCGAGTCGGTTCTGACTCATAGCAACCCTATATACAACAGAACGAAATGATGTCCAGTCCTGCGCCATCCCAACAATCGTTATGCTGAAGCCCATTGTTGCCGCCACTGTGTCATTCCATCTCATTGAAGGTCTTCCTCTTTTTGCTGACCCTCCACTTTACCAAGCATGATGTCCTTCTCCAGGGACTGATCCCTCCAGATAACATGTCCAAAGTATGTGTGATGTGGTATCGCTATCCTTGCTTCTAAGGAGCATTCTGGTTATACTTCTTTCAATATAGATTCGTTCATTCTTTTGGCAGTCCGTTGTATATTCAATATTCTATTAGGAAACTAATACAGTACGTAAATGGCCTTTGGAATTTATTTCACCTCTTTAAGCTTGAGTTTCCTCACGTGTGAAAATGGGGATAAACTCAAGCAATCATACCTGAAGTAGCAACCTCACAGGTATGGCAAGGGTTGTGTGTGTATATTTAAACAGATGGCTTAGCCCAGTACCTGGCACATCATAAGGCCAAATTCATTTGTGGAAATAAAGATGAGAGAAGTGACCAGGGATAGCATCTTCGTTCTGTTTTATCGTAATGCTTGTTGACTTGTCGTTGTTTCTGGTTAAACTACAAGCTAAGGAGCCCTGTTGGCACGGTGGTTAAGTACTTGGCTGCTAACTGAAAGGTTGGCGGTTCAAACCTACCCAGCAACTCCGAGGGAGAAAGACCTGGCGCTCAGCTTCCATGGAGATTATAGCCAAGAAACCCCTATGAGGCAATTCTTCTCTATCACGTGGGGTTGTTACGAGTCAGAATTGACTTGGCAGCACCCAACAACGGTGACAAAATGACAAGCCCTGCATGGAACAGACCTTATATGCTGGTTCACCACTATGTCCCAGTATAGCACAAGGCAGGGCCCACTAAGCGTTCTATAATTAATTGATGAATGAATCCCGTGTTACATTTGGAGGTCCTCAGTAAGGGAGGAGAAATGAACAGTGCAGAGGCCGTTTGTACAGGAAGAGAGACCAGGTAGGGAGGCCCATGTGCCACCACAGTAATCCAGGTGGGAGACGGTTTTTCAGATCTAGTTAAAATCCCTCATGTTGTACCTCATGCTATTCCTGTCCTTCACTCTATTCTCAGAGGGAAGGAACAGCTGCAGACTGTCCTTAAATAGTCTCTTCACCACCATTAATTTGTTCTCCGGCCTTCTCTTTCCAAGCAAAATGACCCAAATTATTGTGGCTTTCCCTTGTTCAGAGTGCAGCATTGTAATGCCTAGCAGATGTTGCAGGCGGATGGCTCCAAGGACAAATTTGGCTTGCGTACATGTTTTAAGGGACCCACACAAACTTTTTTTTTTTTTTTTAAATGTGAATTATAAAACGTGGCAGCTTGAACACATGCACTTGACTATCTCCCAAAGTCGACTACAGTGACAGGAAAGACATGACAAAAGACACAGTTCACAAGGACAAAGGTAATGGGAGAGGAGAAAACCACAGAAAAGGGATGTCAGTAAATTTGGGGAGCTAGAATCATACGAGGGCGTGAGAACTGATACCGCAGAGCAGTGGTCCCTCTGGGCAACAAGGCAGCACACGGCTGCTTGACTCTGCTGAGCGGGCAGTGCTTGGGAGTGAGAGGCTCCAGGTAGCCCCATGCCGTTTGGGATGTGAGTATGAGAGGGTTCTGTATGGCCCAGTGGTTAAGAGCTATAGCTACTAACCAAAACGTTGGCAGTTCAAATCCACCAGCCACTCCTTGGAAACCCAATGGGGGAGTTCTGCTCTGTCCTATGGGCTTGCTATGAATAGGGTCACTATGAGTCGGGATCAACTCGGCGGCAGTGGGTATAAGAAGCAATTACTGGAACCAATGGGGGTAAGAAGTAATTGCCATCAAGTCAGTTTGACTCATGGTGACACCATGTGTATCAGAGTAGAACTGTGCTTCACAGGGTTTTCAGTTTTTTGGAAGTAGATCACAGGCCTTTCTTTTCAAGTAACTCTGGGTGGATTTGAACCTCCAACCTTTCAGTTAGCAACCGAGCCTATGAACTGTTTGTACCACCCAAGGACTTGGAATCAACTGGACAGCACCTGGTTAAGAAACAGAAGCCCTGAACCTTTTTTTAGCCCAGGCAGCCAGCTAGATGTACCTCCTCTGAACCTCACTTTTTCTCTTGGGAGACACTGGGCCAGTGGCTCTGACCACAGGTGCATCATGCAAGCTGGGAAGGGAGAGTGAAAATAGGGGCAGCCCCTAAAAGGTCACATACTGAAAAGGAAGACTCCATAGCCCCTTCTTCTAATCAGAACTCCAAAGATTTGGGGCCATTTGAAGTTATCTTTAAGCTATTCTGAGCTTCTGGACTCTGTTTTAAGATGCTGGGGTGGGACTCTGCTAACATCTCAGCATGCCAGTGGGTTCCCTGTAAGGTTCTGCAGACAGAGGCACTGGAGGGAGACTGAGGCAGGAGGGGAAGAAGGGGCTTGCTCCTGCTTGTCGCTGCCTGTTTTTCTCAGAATCACCCAACCAAGCTCACTCACCAGCTTACACAGTTGGTTCTAATTTTCAGTCCATCCTCTCGCCACTCCTAGGATCATGGTGCCCTCTCTCAGAGGTCTGGGTCCCAGCTCTCTTCCTCCACCCCACTGCCTTTCAAGCTTCTAAATTCTAAAACTCCTAACTCCTTTTCCGTGTTTCCCCAACCCTAGGAATGGCAGTTGTTAGTTGCAGCTGCTGTTTCTACAGTGTCTCAGCATTTCCTCTTTGCTTTTACACTTCCCACAGACCTAGCTTCCAGTTGCTGTAGTATTGATTCCAACTCCTGGCAACCCCGTGTGTTTCAGAGTAGAACTGTGCTCCACAGGGTTTTTTTTCTTTTTTTAAAATTAATTAATTTATTATTATTATTTGGTGAAAATATATACAACAAAACATAAACCACTTCAACAATCTGTACATTTACAATTCAGTGACATTGGTTACATTCTTCAAGTTGTGCTACCTCTCCCCGCAACCGTTTCCAAACTATTTCACCATCATTAATGCAAACTCATTGCCCCCCTAAGGTTCTCATCTATCCTTTCAAGTTTCTGCTGATCACATGCAGATAATTTGATCACATATAGATTATTTTTTAAAAGAGTATGTAGGACATTCCAAGACCCACCAGTGGATACCTCAAACTGTGGATAATACCGAACCCTAGATATACTTTTTCCTCTACATACATACCTTGACAGTTAACCTGATAACCAAGACAGCTGCTTAGTGACTAATGGGTAAAAGTAGGTCGTATAAAATGATGATGCACATTCCAGGCAGGATGGAGTGGGACAGCTCAAGATTTCATCATGCTTACTCAGAAGGGTGCACAGTTTAAAATTTATGAATTGTTTATCTCCGTTGACCACAGGTAACTGAAACTGCAGAAAGCAAAACTGCAGATAAGGAATGTGTCATGGATTGAATTGTGTCTCCCCAAAATATCTGTCAGCTTGGCTAGGTCACGATTCCATTGTCTGTATGATTGTCTACAGTTTTATCATCTGATGTGATTTCCCTTTATGTTATAAATCCCATCACTATGATGTAATAAGATGGGTTAGCGGTGGTTATATTGATGAGGTCTTAAGCCAATCCTTTTTGAGATATAAAAGAGAGAAGCGAGCAGAGAGACATGGGAACCTCATACCACCAAGAAAGCAGTGCCGGGAGCAGAGTGCGTCCTTTGGACCTGAGGTTCCTGCGCTGAGATGCTCCCAGACCAAGGAAAGACTGATGACAAAGACCTTCTTCCAGAGCTGATAGAGAGAGAGCACCTTTCCCTGGAGCTGGTACCCTGATTTTGGACTTCTAGCCTACTGGACTGTGAGAGAATAACTTTTCTTCATTAAAGCCATCCACTTGTATTTCTGTTATAGCAGCACTAGATGACTAAGACAGGGTAACTACTGTACTACTTAATGCAGACATTCTTTTTGAATTAGGCTAAACTGTTATCTGGTTCAAAGATGACTTCAGGGGATAGTTTCAGTTCAAGGTTTAAAGATTTCCTCAGGGTAACAGTGATTCCAGAAAGTCTGGATCAATAAGGTTTTCAATGGCTGCTTCTTCAGAAGTAGATCTCCAGGCCTTTTCTTCCAAGGCACTTCCGAGTGGCCTCAAACCGCCAGCCTTTCGGTTAGCAGCCAAGCTTGCTAACCATTTGCATCACCCAGATCCTCCTCAAATGATTTTAGGCTGAAGAACAATAAACACTAACATTTATTGAATTCCACGTGCCAGGCACAAGGTTAACTTTCCTCCACTTCATGTTATCCCACTTGTTACTGATTAACAATCCACAAAGCCTGGACATTCTACATCCATTCTGTTGTGAAATGGAGGCTCAGAGAGGGCTGCCTCATTTCAGCGTTCCCGTCAGCCTCACCGCCTCTGAGGAACGGAATTGCACACCGGCAGAGGCAGCCTGCCGCAAAGTTTCTGAGGGGCCATATGGGAAGACAGACTCTTCATTGTGTAGCTAATTGAAAATAGGATGGTGTTCTGAATAGAACTCAGCTGATAGGAACAGTCCCGAGTGGGGACTCGTCCTTTCAGGCATGGACAGGGCCACCCGGCAGCTGACTACGTTAATAAACTTGTCAGGCAGCTATTAGAATAGCTTAAAATTATCCAGATTTTTATGGGTACCTAAAAAGCCTGAACAGCTCTTGTCTTTGCTCATAAAGTGAACACCTGTTAGCTCCCGAAAGACTGGTGTCTGGGCTGAATGGCTGGGCCTCAGCACATCTCTCATCCTGGGATGCTTAGCCACGTAGGTGGGTTTTAACCATTCTCTAAAATGGACCCTGAAGTGCAGGCATCTGTTTGGCATTTCTTCTTTTCTAAATATTTTTAGCTTTCATATTTTCCCCACTGAAAGAATTTGTAGTCAAACATCCAGATCCAACAATCAACTCTTGAGTCGTAAGCTGCCACGTGTCTTGCTCTGTGTTGTACCTTTGGTACACTGGTTAATACTCGTGGAAGCCCTTTGAAATGAATTAGCATCTGGACATTATCCAGCAGCAGTTTCCAGGCCAGCTGTGCCAAGCACTGTGCTTGGCACTCACACTGGAATGAATAGATACTCTTGTTGTATGTGTGAGAGAAAAAGGATTACAGGGCTGAATTCTTTCTTTCATTTTCATAAAGCTACACAGTCTGAGTGTCATCTCTAGAAAAATCAGGAGGACCCCAAAAGTCTAGAACTGAAGTGAATGATGGTTGTGATCATGATTTGCAAACAACAGCTGTGCTACCTCTTGGCTGTGTGACCCCAAGCCAGTAACAGCCGGCCTTTCTAAGCCTCAGTTTTCCTATCTGTAAAAGACCTCTTTGAAGCATTGAAAAGTAAAGAAGTCACTTTGAGGACTAAGGTGTGCCTGCCCCAAGCCTTGGTACCTTCAGCCCGTCACGTACATGTGAAAGCTGGACAATGAATAAGACCAAAGAAGAATTGAAGCAGTCGCATTGTGTTGGTGAAGAATGTTGAACTTCGTGGACTGCCAGAAGAATGAGCAGATCTGTCTTGGAAGAAGTACAGCTAAAAGGCTCCTTAGAAGAAGGGATTGTAAGACTTTGTCTCATGTACCTTGGCCATGTTACCAGGAGGGAACAGTCCCTGGAGAAGGACATCATGCTTGGTAAAGTAGAAGGTCAGCGAAAAAGGGGAAGACCTTCAACAAGATGGATGACACAGTGGCTATAACAGTGGGCTCGAACATAACAACAATTGTGAGGTTGGCACAGGACCTGACAACGTTTCCTTTTGTTGTACATAGGTTCACCATGAATCGGAGGCAACTCAATATCACCTAACAACAACAAAAACAAACTGGGGATGAAAATACTCTGACTTAGAGTGTTAGTGTCTGGTTTGAGTTAATCTTTGAAAAAACCATAGTTCGGCACAGAATAGGGACTCAATAAGTGGCTGCCCCCCAGCCCCCCTTTTCAACACTTGCACATTTATGCGTTCACCACTTGCGTGCACAGAACCAGGGATACAAATGAGTGTAAAACAGGATCTTTTCCCTCAAGAAGCTTACAGTCAAAACTGTTTTATTCTTGTAAAATTCCTCAAAGGTGAGTAGAACAGGTGCTACAGGTGGGGAGGGAGAGAGGAAGGACATTGAGAGATTAACAAACCCGGGATCTCGTTTTATAGGAAAACAGGCTTAGAGAGAATATGCTAAAATGGAAAGAAAGGACATACTCATTCCTCCTTGTCTTAGTTATCTAGTGCTGCTGTAACAGAAATACCACAAGTGGATGGCTTTAACAAAGAGAAATTTATTTTCTTACAGTCTAGTAGGTTACAAGTCCAGATTCAGGGTGTCGGCTTCAGTCAAAGGCTTTCTCTCTCTGTCAGCTCTGGAGGAAGGTCCTTGTCCTCAATCTTCCCCTGGTGAGGAGCTTCTCAGACATGGGGACCCCGGGTCCAAAGGACATGCTGTGCTCCTGGTGCTGCTTTCTTGGTGGTATGGGGTCCCCAGCTCTCTGCTTGATTCCGTTTCCTTTTATCTCTTGAGAGATAAAAGGTGGTGTAAGCCACACCCCAGGGAAACTCCCTTTACACTGGGTCAGGGAGGTGACCTGAGTAAGGGTGGTGTTACGATCCCACCCTAATCCTCTTAACATAAAATTACAATCACAAAATGGAGGATAACCACACAGTACTGGGAATCATGGCATAACCAAGTTGGCACATATTTTGGGGAGAACACAGTTCAATCCAGGACACTCCTCACGCCTCTTACTTTCATGCATTCATTTAGCAAATATTAATTGAATGCCTACTATGTGCCCAACAAATCAGATTTGTGCACCCTTGCTGTACCTAAGTTCATTGAAAAATCCTGCTAAAACATCTTTTCCAGATTATCTTGGCACTCCTGAGGCTTCATGCCCCTCTGTAAAATACCCACCTCACACAGGCATGTAACTCTGTTGCAAGCATCCACTGGAAGGAAGCTCACCTGGCAAAACGGGCTTCTGTAGCCATGGGCAGCTTGAACTTGAGTAAACCCTGTATAAGCCTAAGCCAACGTTTCTCTAATTTCCCCTCCCTGATTTGAGTTCTGCCCTAGAGACCCTGCACTGAAGCTGGATGATTTTCCTATGAAGGCCCTTGAGGTAATTGAAGATGGCCGTCACAGCCGCCTGGGAGTCTTCTCTCCTCCTGGCCAAACTGTCCACATTCCTCAAGGGAAAGGATTCTAAGTTCTTCAGGGTCCCAGGCTGGGGGAGGAGCACAAATTCATGAAACCAGCATGGGCTTTGGAGACAGACAGATACTACGTATTCACGTTCCACTCTTCCACTTTCTAGCTGTGTGGCCTTAAGCCAGTGAATTAATCCCCATCAGGCTCCCCAGAAGGAAGTGGAGATTACAGCGGTGTCTACCTCTAGGTAGTTGGAGAATGAACGGATATAATTTTATGTGAGTTCTTGATGTGCGGTAGATGGTCCCAGTGGTCTACAAGTGCAGTTCTCCTGCCCCACAGCATCTCCTGTGCAAATGCTGGTGTGATGTTGCCAGGCCTCAGCTCACAGGTGAGGTAGGTGAAATGCCATCAGGCCATGTGAGTCTCCAGAGTGGCACACCTGTCAGTGAGAGGATCAGGAGAAAGATAAGACAGCAGTGCTTGTCACCAAGAATGCCTGAGTGAAGGATCAATCTCGGCGGTACTTGAGCCCCTGCTGCATACACTGTGCTATTTCATGGCCAGTCAATCCCATATTGTCCTTTGATGGGCAGAGAAAATGACCAGACAACCAAATAATTGCATTGAAATCAAAGCCCATCATGCAGGCTGATATTTCTTGTGCTTGAATGTGCTTGTCTGCGTCCTGGGGAGCGTTCAGATCCTGGTCACTGTCCCTGGAGGTTCAGATTCTGTAGGCACTGGGGCAGTGCCTGTACTCCTATGAAACATGCAGTTGGTCTTCAGGCAGCATGGCTTCACGGTGCACAAGAGGGTGAATATGCCTAGCTTCTGAATGTCTGAGTGAACAGAATCTTGCAAGGCCAGAGAAGCCAGACTGCCTGAAAGAGAAGGATGTTTGCCTCCTGGTGGTCTTCTTTTCATTTTTAATGTAGGGGAAAAAAATAAAAACAGTATCTTAAAGAGGCTGATTCGATAGCTTAAAAAATGCCTCTACAAATGAGTCCTCCCTACCAGTCAGTGGTATCTGCTACCATTTCATGAGCATCCTTAGTTTTCCAAGTCCTATGCTGGATCCCCTGATGGCACCAAAGGTCAGGAGTTCAAATCCGGCAGGCATTCCTTGGAAACCCTGTGGGGCAGTTCTACTCTGTCCTGTAGGGTGGCTATGCGTCGGAACTGACTCGACGGCAATGGGTTAGGTTTTGGTTTTTTACATTGGATACTATTTATATTGTTTCTGTTCAGGGAACTTGGCTACAGCTAACAGTCCTTTAAGCTACAAGGAGGTAGGGAGTCCAGTGCCTGTGCAGCTCAACAGTGTCACCAAGGCCCCAGACTCTTCTCATCCTTCTTCTGTTCTTAGCATATTGGCTTTTTGTCTTCATGCTTCTCGCCTCATAGTTGCAAAATGGCTGCCATAGCCCCAAATGTGTCTTTGCGCTGGGATTCCAGGCAGTGAAGAACAGGCAGCACCCAACATTTTCTCCCCTGAGAAAACCCTGCCTTTTTGTTTAGGATAGGGACCTCGATAGCAGACTTCCCTTTACATCTCATGACTTAGAAATGGGTCACAAACTGAACCCTGGGCTTCATCACTGCAGTAGGGAAAGGGATTCCCATGACTGCTTTTTGTAGATTACGCATCATTCCCCAGGGATAGGGAGAGGCCGACCTTCCTTGACATCAGGAATCTCCACCTGCTGCCTGAACTCAAAAGCTTGTTCTGTTATATGGGAAGAGGGGGAAGACTTCTGGGTAGGTGACAGCCAGTATCTCCCATGAGCTCAGAGAGGATAAGTAACTTGTGCAATGATACACAGGCAGCAAGAGGTAGAGTTGAAGGTCTTACTCAGGTTTGCCTTTAAAACCTGTAGGCTTAACCATTTTGCCTCCATGCGTCTTATATCACACGATCGTCTAGTAAATCAGAGATGCCTTCTGTTCTGGCAAACCTTAGAAATGATCTAATCCCATGCCCCCATGTCACAGATGAGAAAAGTAAGGCCAACATTCAGGAAGTTGCCTGGTGGTCTCTGAACCACATCTGCTTGCTTTATGGCATTTAGCGCTTTCTGCCCTGTGGACAGTATACACATTAGGGCTGCTTTGTGCCTTGTGTACACTTCATCGTCCACTGTCATTTTTGGCTCAGGATGCCCGATTGATAAACAGTCTTGACCCAATGGCCCAGTAGACAATGGGGCGTCCACAGTAAATAGGAAGATAATTTCAGCTGTTGTGCGTTGATTGACATCAGCGGTGGCATTGTAACTGCCTAGTGCTGCTCACCCTGAGTGACAGAAAAGCGGTGCAAAGAGTAAAGGACAAGTGGGTTGGGTGGCCAAGGCAAGAGGCAATCGTGAGACTCACTTGTGATTAGCCAGGGATTAGAGAGGCATCCTGAAAAACGATGGTATAGCACCCAAGACAATCTCTGAAATTCCTTCCAACTCTTTGGAGAGTTCCTTTTTGGCATGGCGTTGACTGGTAGGAAAGAACCTGAGGAAGGAAAAGCAAGAGAGAGTGATTAAAGAAAAAATTGCCACCCATGTTTAGGGCGCGGGATATGGGTAGTAAAACGTTGCAACTTGTTCCTGATGGGTGTGTGGTATTTGTTGTAGCTGATAAGTTTCTCAACTCTGAGAAATGGGGATGATGGCAGCAACTACCCCTCAGGATTGTTCTGAAGATTGAATGAGTCAATACGTGCAAAGTGCTTAGAATACTGCCTGGCAGATAGTAAACACTCAGTAAACATTAACGACTATTTTTATTAACATAAGACATATTTCGAGATTTGACCCTCTGAACCCTTCCATACTTTGAAGAAGAAGAAAGTGGGTATGTTTACTTAGTGCAAGGGTTTGTTATAAGAATACTTGTTTTTTTTTTTTAACTTAATCCTTCCAACAGCGTGACAGATTAATGTTAACGTTCTGCTTTTACAGAGCAGGACACCTAGGGAGAACAGAGAGGCTAGGCTGTCTCTTCAAGCCCAGAGATGCATTGACACCAAAGCTGACTTTGTTCTGCTCATCCATACAGGATACCTACCTCTTTCTACACCTGGCTGAGCCTTGTTCTAGGAGACGCCCTGGTTTGTTACTGGGAGAGCCCAGCTCCCTCTTCCTCCTCCTGTTCCTCCTGGGCCTTCTCTCCTCTCTTTATTCTTTCTTTTTGTTATTAGTTTGTTGTGGCCAAGTGGCTAGACAGTCACTTTCTCTTTGTGTTGCCTCCTTACCTTTAATGGGGTCAGCGTCCAGGCAGATGATTTTACCTTCCCTGAAGGGAAGACACACAGGAGCCAGGGAAACCCAGACTGTGTGGCACCCAGGGGTCAGACTGGAGTCACATCTGATTCAGGGGCATCTCAGCTGTTCTCGCTGGAGAAAGATGACAAAAGGTGTTAAGATTTGTGGGCATCTCTAAACGGTTTTCCATCCCAATACTACCCGCCTAAGAAGAGTCAGAGTCCCTGGGTGGTACAGACAGTTAAGGCACTCAGTTGCTAACGGAAAGGTTGGAAGTCAGGGTCTGCCCAGAGGTACCTGGTGATCTACTTCCAAGAAAAATCAGCCATTGCAAACCCTACGGCGTACGGTGCTACTTGTACGCAGATGGGGTCACCGTGAGTTGGAGTTGACTTGATGGCAACTGGTAGTGGTGGTGGAAGAGTCATCTCAGAATTTATCCCCCCGGGAGCTTCCCTGGCTCTGAAGGCAGATGTCGCTCCTTAGTCTGTGTTCCCACTGTATCTCCTAACCTACCCAGCGGAGTCCCTCCCATGCGGTGCTGTCATTACCTCTGTGTCTGCCTGTCTTCCCCACTGGGCCAGTGTTTCTCAAAGAGTATTCTGAGAACCACCTACCTCAGAATCACCTGGGGCACCCCTGGAAATGCAGATTCCCAGGTCCACTGGGGCTCTGGCCTCGGACCCTTGCCCTGGTGATGCACATGCTGGCTGTGGACCTTGCTTTGAGAAACGCTGCACTCGGCTGCGAGCTGCTGGGGAACAAGTCTGTGCCTTTATCTTTGCGCTCCCAGCCCCTAGCCTGGTGTGTGTTTTAATTGAATGGTGGATTAATTGAGTATTTGATTAATTACTGTACAAAGAGAACAGAGAGATGTGCAGGAAAGGGAAGAAGAAAGTTCTAGTTTCCTAAGAGTAAAGGAAAACAGAATAAATCAAAGTTGCCCTGATAAATCAGAGTGGCCCCAGTGACTTGAGGGTTCGGCTGGCGCCCCATGCAGGCTCTCTCGGGAGACGGGTGAGAGCACGCTGGTCCTGCTCTCTGGAGTGTGTACACTGCTGAATTTCCATCTCAAGCCAAACCCTGAGTCTTGGAAGCTAACTGAAATGTAAACAGATGCCCATTTCAGATGTTGCCATCTGCTAAATGCCTCCAAAAGCCCCCAAGTTCAGTTCAAAATCTCCTCTCAAAAGTCCATTCTCCTCCCCCCAAGCCAAGCAGGGTTCATCGCTCCCTTATTTATATGTCCTCTCTTCCTACAATAGATCTATCCCCTTAAGGGCCCTCCAAACCCATTGCTGTCAAGTCGCTTCCAGACCTGTAGGACAGAGTAGACCTGCCCCATAGGGTTTCCAAGGCTGTAATCTTCACGGAAGCAGACTGCCACATCATTCTCCCTCGGAGTGACTGGTGGATTCGAACTACCAACTTTTCAGTTAGCAGCCAAGTGCTTAACCACTGTACCACCATGGCTCCTTAAGGCCCCTACCTTGTACTTATTGGTCCACATGTATGTCTTCCTCAATGGATTAGAAGCTTTTGAGGACAGAGAACTTTCCTGTCTTAGGAAAGTACCACAGACGTAGTAGCTCTGCTTCCTAGGAACTATGTCACTCAGTCCCCTGTATCTGATTTTCTTGAATGTCATAAAATGAATGATGAAGAAGTAGATCATGCTGTCAGTGGAGAAGATGCTAAAAGGCTAGGGGAGGTTCTTTATGATCATTTATAATATATAGCATAGGAGTCCCGGCGGGGGGGTGCAAACAATGAAGTCCTCAGCTACCAACCTAAAGGTTGGTGGTTCAAACCCATCTGATGATGCTGTGGAAGAAAGGCCTGGCAATCTTCTGTAGGATTATAGCTAAGAAAGTCCTATGGGGCAGTTATACTCTGTAACACATGGGGTCGCCATGAGTTGGAATCAACTCGACAGCAACAGGTTGGTTGGTTTGTTTTGTTTTTTGTTTTTATAGCAACTCATGTTTAACATTGTGAAGAACCATCAAACTGTTCTAAAGCGGCCGTACCATTCTGCTAACCTGTATCTTAGATTCAGCCATTCATGTGCTAAGAATGCCAATACCCCCTGTCTTATTGAATGCCATCTAATCAGGCAGGTGGTGAAAACAAGTGATGAATGTGGAGCAAAGAAGTGTAGCATCTTCCCATAACTGCAGCCCCTCTGAGCACCAGTTAGAAGCAATGAGTGGGTCCAGTGTACTGGGAAAAAACACAGAGGACCCAGGGCATCAGGGCCACCTAGGGACAGGTGAAGTTGTTTAACCATCAAGTAAAAGCGCGATGATATTGAATAAATTTCCAGGTCTGAAGCCTGCATCTTAATGATACATCATCTGTCACACATATTTGTTTTTCTTTATTTTCTGTGACATGCAACGGAATATTTGAGAGACTATTTCCTGCATTGTCAACACCCTGAGATGTTTTAGCATGTAGTATTTTAGCCTGCTTCATTCAGTCTCTTTCTACCTTGTACAACATTCACAGTCCAGATACTTAGTACCTCCAGTTTCTTATTGAAGGTCACATCTTTGATGTTGCAAATCGTGCTGGTACCCTGACCGGCAGTGGAATTTGAACAGGAAACCATCTCATTGAACACGTTTTCTCTGCACCTCTGTCTTGAAGGATCAAGCTGAACATACTACTCCTGGGAGGTCAAAGGACCCCCCCCCCGCCCCATTCTCAGTGGCAGAATGTGTAATGAGACCTTCTTCAGAACGGGGTTCAGGTTTAACTCTCCGCCTCCTTCTTGCCTGCCCCAATTAACGTGTGTCACAACTGAGATATGAGTTCCATCTTTATGATATCAACACAATGCCTCATGGAAAAATTCTAAACAAAAGATTAAACCTGTAAGTCCTCCATAAATCTGAAGATCTGTGTACCAAGTTAATATGTGCTAAACCGTCTCAAAGTGTTAACAAGCTTGTCACATATTATTCAAAATCCCCTAGGGTCCCTCTTACCTGGTTTCATTACCACAACAAACTACTTCTTCCAGACAGGATAAACTGAGTCAATGTACGTGGTAGAGAAGGGCCCCCTTTGCCTTGCCTTGCCCTCTGCAAGTGGACTGTGCTTTTCTTGCGGCTTCTATTTGACTTCGGTTGTTTTGAGCTCTGTCTTGGAAGTGTTGGCAGATCGGTAAGCTTGGCCAACCAGGCAGAGGGAAGAGGCTTTCTCAGGCCCCCAGGGGAGAAGGTTTACTCTACTTCCTCACACCCATATTGGAATGGGAAAGTGCATGGGCTGTGTCTACTACCTCTGGGGTAAAAGACAGTTGCCTAACCCAGTGTAATTTGGGTAGAAGGTGGATTGGAGGGCATGGGAGAGCCACAGGAAAAATAGTAATGGATGAGCTGTTATGTGGCCCCAGGATTGAGTTGGAAATTTTTTCTGCTCAAGACGATGAATTTTGCATCTGATCTTATACTTGGAGCATTAGAAGAGATTTCATAAGATGAGAGTCAGATGGAGAAAAACTTGTTATTGTTATTTGCTGCTGAGTTGATTCTGAGTCATGGAGACCCCATATGTGCAGAGTAGAACTGTTCCATAGGGTTTTCAAGGCTTCCAGAGGCAGATGGCCAGGTCTGTCTTTTGAGGCATCTTTGGGTGGGTTTGAACTGCCAACCTTTTGGCTAGTAGGCAAGTGCTTAATTGCTTGTGCTACCCAGGGACTCACAAAGAAAAAATAAATAGATTTAAAAGGAAACAGTAGCTGCCAGATGTCATGGATTGAATTGTGTCCCTCAAAAATATGTGTCAACTTGGTTAGGCCATGATTCCCAGTATTGTGTGGTTGTCCTCCATTTCATGATTGTAATTTTATGTTAAGGAGCATTAGGGTAGGATTCTAACACCCTTACTAAGGTCACAGCCCTGATCCAATGTAAAGGGAGTTTTCCTGGGGTGTGGCCTGCACTACCTTTTATTTTATAAGAGATGAAAGGGAAGCCAGTAGAGAGGAGGGGACCTCATACCACCAAGAAAGAAGCACAGGGAGCAGAGCCCATCCGTTGGACCCGGGGGTTCCTGCATGGAGAAGCAACTAGTCCGGGGGAAGACTGATGAGAGGGACCTTCCTCCAGAGACAATAGAGAGAGAAAGCCTTCTTCTGGAGCTGACACCCTGGATTTGGACTTCTAGCCTACTCAACTGTAAGAAAATAAATTTCTCTTTGTTAGGCCATCCACTTGTGATATTTCTGTTATAGCAGAACTAGATGACTAAGACAACAGGAGATAGGCATGGTAGAAGAGGGAAGGTTGTGGTAGCAGAATAGGTGTGATTTTAAAGGGGTAACACTAGGGAGATGTTTGTGGTGATGGAATAGTCCTGTATCTTGATTGCAGTGGTGGTTACACAAATCTACACATATACTCAAATGGTGTAGAATGGTTCTTGTGCATGGCACTGATGTTAGTTTCCTGGTTCTGACATTGTACTCTAGTTACATAAGATGGAGCCATTGAGGGAAACTGCTGCTCTGGGAACCCTTCTGCTAGGGTGTAAACAAGCCTGGGCTACCCTGCTGGAAAATAACAGATGTGAAGAGAGAACCCCATTTGTTCGTCTGAGCTGTCCTCTGATGGCTGTAGAACCCATCATAAAGTAGCCAGCCTCACCTGGCCCACCAGCTGACTGCAGATGCATGAGCAAGCCCAACTAAGAGATTGGCCCCATCTGGTCCAAACCAGAAGAACAGCCCAGCTGAGCCAAGTGAAATTACCTCCTGCACATTTAAGGCAGTATGTTTGGGAGATGTGTTACATAGCAGAAACTAACTGATACAATGTGCTACTTCTAGGACAAAGCTCCTAAGAACTGCATATGCCTTCTCCATGCTCCGTTTTCACCATCACATCATCCTTCTTGAGATAACGCATAGTTCAGAAGCAGGTAGAATATCTCAGTTTTCAGCCAGGTAGGCAGTGCCATCAAGTGCTCATCAAGACTCCACTTTGCCAGGCACTGGGGAGTGAAAATCAGATGTCCTGTCCTCAAGAAGCTTCTCCCCAGTGAAAAGAAAACCAAGAAACCGTTGTCATTGGGTTGATTCCAACTCATGTGTAAGAGTAGAACTGTGCCCCATCGGGTTTTTGTTTTTCGTTTTTTTTTAATCTTTTTTTTTTTTATCTAAAGGAAAAATGTTAACTCTGAAAGTTCATGTTTTAGATAAAAGCAATAAGTAAAATATTAATATGTTCAATTGGAGATGATTTAAAAGAGTTCCCATTGACTGCAAAATTTATCTCGGAAATATAAAAATAACCATTTTAAAGTACTCCATAGAATTTTTGTCTCAGACAGGGTTCTCTAGAGAAACAAAACCAGTAAAGTGTATATAAATATATATAGAGAGATTTTATATCAAGGAAATGACTCACACAGTTGTAGAGGCTGGAATGTCCTAAGTCTGTGGGTTAGCCTGGAGGCTTCTCCTGATTGAGGTAGCCAAAGGGGCTGGTGAACCCAAGATGGGCAGGTCAGATAGCAGGGCTCTTGCTCACAGGCAGCAAAGACCCTCAAATCCCAAGAACAGCAGGCAAGACAGCAGGTAAGCTGCTAGCTCAAATCCCGAGAACTGGAGATCAGACAAACAGGAGCCAGCTGCAGGATCCAGAGCTAGTAAAAGCCCAGGAACTTTACCAGAATGACCACTTATATTCAATGCAGGTCACACCCCCAGCAAAACTGCCTTTCAACTGATTGGCTACTCACAGCAGATCCCATTACGGAGGTAATCATATTGAGTCTCATCATGGAAGTGATCACATCATCATACCACTGCCAGACTACATATTAACTGCCAAAAGACTGAGAATCATGGCTCAGCCAAGCTGACATACAACCTTAACAATCACAGTTATCAATGGCTAATTTTTCAGAAGTAGATCTCCATGGCTTTCTTCCCGGGGTGGCTCTGAACGGACTTGAACCTCCAGCCTTTCAGTGAGCAGCCAGGCACATTTACTGTTTGCACCACCCCAGGCACCCCTGAAGTGAAAGAAGATACACGTAAACCATGCAACAGAAAAGTAAATGTGTTTACTGGCACTGGTAACTGCAATGATGAGAATAAGTTGGCAAGGAAGTGCTAGAAGGAAATAGGACATTTAGTTAGCAACCCAACAGTCTTTGTACAAATGAGGAAAGAGAGATCTGAAGACAACAATCCACAAAAAGATAGCTAGTGTTCTGCACAGTAATCCCATGAATTTTTGTCAAACCATGTTTCACAAAGCATTGCTTAAACCAAGACAGAAAGATATAGAAGACTCTGGGGAGTCAACTGGAGCAAACTAGCAGTAGAATTCAGACATGGCCTCTCGAAGCAGCTGGGAACTGACCTTGGTTCGGTTTCATGCCCAGGTGAGTCGTTTGGGTCATGTGCTCTGGGCGGTATAAGGTAGAGATACCACAATTGAGTACTGCTGTGTTCTTTCAGCAGAGAGCTGTCAGAATCTCCTCAGTTGCTTGTTAGAAACCCGGAAGCCTGAAATCTACACTCTGTAATTGTGGGATGGGGGAACTGAATTTCTCACAGCTAGCTCCCTGGGTCTTAGACACACAGCAGGTAAAGAACCACGCGCATAAATGGACAGAGTTTCTTAGCCTCTCTACAAGAGGAAACCAGCTAGAAGCAAGGTTTTGAACCCTAAGGAAAAGAAAATGCTGCTTATACTGAGTACCAAAAAGAAAGAAATCCCCCTTAAGAACGCAACTTGGAATGTTCTTTGGTATCTAACACAGGAACAGAATGCTGGCTGGCGATGCCACTACCCAGATCGGCCTCCCAAAGACTGAATTGTTTTCTACTGGTGATATTTTTTTCTTTATTTTTCACTTCAAAACTACTAAGTTTTTTTTTCTTTGGTTAAATGGCAGGCTTACTTCAGTAGGCCCCCACATCCCTCCCCCCACTATTCATCTCTAGTAAGTTCTGACTCATAGCAACCCTATAGAATGAGTATAAGTGCCTCATAGAGTTTCCAAGGCTGTAATCTTCATGGAAGCGGACTGCCACATCTTTCTCCCATGGAGCTTCTGGTGGGTTCAAACAGCTGACCTTCGAGTTAACCAGCCAAGCACCCAGGGCTTGTAAAAATAGCAGTAATTTAGAAGAGAACTGGGGAGGAATCATCAACTTTTAAAGGGAATTAGGAAGTAACAGCCTCAGGGTGGACGATGGGGTCCTGGAGCTGATACTGAAGCCTAGGGATCTGTGGGCAGCCAGCAGGGTCTGGTACTGTTTCCTCAGCTCAGGTATCCTGCCTCCAGATCGCAGGCCTAAGGTGAGTTTGAGGGGTAATGGTGCCCCCTTCTGGTGCAAGTGAATAAGGAGGTCAGGTTTGCTGAGTAGACTTGCGTTATCTTGAGCAGAGTGGAACTTCATGTTCTACCTTAGGAGGGGAAACCATGCCTTTGCTATTTCCCCTCAGGGAGCCCCTCCCTCCTGCCACCCCCTTTCCTTGTCTCCTTTGAGGCGAGCCCCTCTGTGAGATCGATGTGTTCTCCCACAGGCGAGGCAGCTGAGGACCTGCAGAAGCACTGCCAGAGACCCTGTACCTGTGCTGGGTCAGGAGCGCTTCAGTCTCGATTTGCATTTTCCTTCACCATCTAGATCTGATCCGTGGGTGTTGGGTTTTAGTGTTCTGCAGGAAACCCAAGTATTCTGTGACTGCGTGTCAATCTGCAGCAAGAGAAACTTTTATTTTTCTTTTCCTAAGGAAAATTCTAACTAGCTGATAAAATGTATCAGAATGTATCTGATACATGAGACACTGCTGGTGTATCAGAATGTGGTCAGAATCTAAATCTTGCTCAATAACCATACGGCTCCCCCAGCCCAGGCCACCCAGGATATATTCCACACACTCTGTACTAGGGATTACTAGGGACAACAGGCCTCATTTTTCACAGATCAACTCCTTCTTAACTGTCCTTAGCCTGGTGACCTGAGAGACCCCTCTGGGTAAACAGTATACTAGATACTCTAATGGTCAACAGTAGTGAAGGACTCAGACTCCAGAGCCAAGCTGTTTTTGTTGTTGTTAGGCGCCATCAAGTCGATTTTGATTCATAGCAATGCCATGTGATGGAGTAAAAATAGGGTTTTCTAGATTTTCTAGGTTGTATGGGAAGGAGCCCTGGTGGCACAGAGGTTAATGTGCTGGGCTGCGGACCAAACGGTTGTTGGTTGGAACCCACCAGCCACTCTACTGGAGAATGATATGGCAGCCTGCATCTGTCAAGATCATAGCCTTTGATCTTGGGGTACATCTAGGTCAACTGGCATAACAGTTCTTAAAGAAAATGTTCTACATCCTACTTTGGTGAGTAGCTTCTGGGGTCTTAAAAGCTTGCGAGCGGCCATCTAAGATACATGTATGGGTCCCATCACGTTTGGAGCAGAGGAGAACGAAGAAAACAAAAGACACAAGGAAAATATCAATCCAAAGGCCTAATGGACCACATGAACCACAGCACCCACCGGCCTGAGCCCAGTAGAACTAGATGGTGCCCAGCTACCACCATCAACCACTCTGACAAGGATCTCAATAGAAGGTCATAGAGCAGGAGAAAAATGTAAGACAAAATTCAAATTCACAAAAAAAAAAAAAAAAATACCAGACTTACTGGTCCAACAGAGAATAGAGGAACCTGAGAGTGTAGCCCCTGGACACCCTGCTTAGAACTGAAGCCACACCCAAAGTCCACCTTTCAGCCAAAGATTAGACAGGCTTATAAAACAAACAGTAACACATGTGAGTAACACATGTGAGTAACGTGCTTTTTAGTTCAGTCAAGTATACTAGATCAAATGGGCAACACCTGCCCAAAAGCAAAGACTAGAAGGCAGGAATGGACACGGGGAGCCCAGGGTATAAAGGAAAAGGGGGAGAGTGCTGACACATTGCAGGGATTGCAACCAGTGTCACAAAAACAATTTGTACATAAATTTTTGAATAAGAATCTAAATTGCTCTGTAAACTTTCACCTAAAACACAATCTAAGAAAAAAAAAAAATCACAGCTTTGGAAACCCTATGGAGCAGTTCTGCTGTATCCCATAGGGCCACTATGAGTTGGAATCAATTTGATGGCAACAGGTTTGCTTTTTTTAATCTTTACAGAAGCAGTTCATCATATTTTTCCTCCCATGGAGCCCCTGCTGGGTTTGAACCACCAGCCTTTTGGTTAGCAATCAAGTGCTTAACCACTGTACCACCAGGGCTCCCCTGTCACTACTTGTTCACAATTAAGGACAATCTGCAGGAAACAAGCCATATGCTGCCTTCCGGAGCTCAGGATTTTCATCAGCTCTTCTGAATTATTCACACTCCTCATTTTCTTTATTAATGGAGATTATAAAGAGTTGGCAGCATCTTGGAGGCCCAGGCCCTATCACAAGAGTGTTTGTTTTCTTTTTAAGGCTCCAGTAAATATTTAGAAAGAAAATGATGGTATCCCTATAGGTACTTGTGTAGGCTTCTTGTTAACACTTTCTAGGAAACATGGGACAAATTGCTTACCATATTTTTATGCAAATAACACACGCCTTCTACCTTTGTTTGCCAGCTGCGCCCCCCCCCATGAGGTATTTTCCTAAGTGCTGCTATGCAAAAATTTTTACATGTTGCTATAAAAAAAATTTAGCATGGCACACTTACGAAAATACCTCGCAGTGGGAGAGCATGGTTGGCAAACAAACATAGAAGGTGTGTGTTATTTGCATAAAAATACAGTAAATAGGAAGGAATGGGGGGGTCATCTCCAATTATACAGCTGTTGTTCTTGAGGGTAATCTTGGACAGTTCTCTGTGAGTGCTATAGCAAGGACAAGACCAGCTACGTAATCTGTGGGGCCCAGTGCAAAATTAGGTGCAGGGGCCCTCATTCAAAAATTATTACGAATTTCAAGATGGCAACAGCAGAACATTAAACCAAGCATAGGAACTTTCTCAGTGGGGAGCCCTGTGGGACTTACAGGTCAGACACCCGTGAAGCCACCCCTGGCAGGGCTGCTGGGATGTGTAGCTTCTTCCTGTGCTCACTGGGCTCCAGTTCACTGGTCGTCTTGCTGGGCCCTCATCGCACTAGGCCCCCTTCTGCCTAAAGACTTAGCACTTGCTGTTCTTCTACCTGGAAGGCTCTGTCCCCAGACTACGCCACATTCCTCCATTTCCTTTAGGTTCCTGCTCAAATGTCACCTTAGCCAAGGGACTTTTCCTGGCCACACTCTCTCAACAGCACTCCCTTCACACTCCCCCTGCACCCTGCTTTATTTTCCTGCAAAGACTTTACACTCACTGTGTGTTTATTTCTATATCTGTTTCTCGTCTTCGCCATAGTGAAATGATCGCTCTCGCAGGCAAGTCATTTTCTTTGGGCCTTGGCTTTCCCCTTCAGTAAAACAAAGTGCTTGTTTGAATCCTGTGTAGTTCTATGTTTCTGACTCAAATAGTATTAGAGCTTGGCCGATTGTTTCTCTTCCCCATTTAGACTGGCCAACTGAACTATGGCTATTTGACATATATTGTGCATGTGTATATAAGTCTGTGCACACACACTTGTGTCTATCTAAATATGCATATGCATTGTCGCATTTCTTAAATGTTAAAGAAATGTGACGTATGTTAAACATTTGTTAAATGTGTTCAATGTGCATACGTATATATACGCACATACATCATCACTTTTACTTGTACTTTTCTTTTAATATATTATACAGTTTAACTTTGTTGTAGAGTGAAGCCTGTATACATGTATATTAAAAATTAAAATACAGACATTGACTTTTAAGCCCATGGGGCTTTCCGCATTGGTCTTTGTAATCCACCAGGCAGTGTTTTATCTGCTGGAAAAAAAAAAAAAAATTCCTGAGATGGCATTTTTTCACATATCTGGGAGTGCTCTGGGGCCAGAAAAATGAATCTGTGCCCCTTCCAGTTCAAGGCTTCTGGCAATCCTGTTGTGATCCAGGAAGGTTTTATTTGATTTTCTCTTTTGTTTGCTTGCAAGAGTTGTATCTTCCTCCCTCCAGATTCCACTCTTCAGCCCACTTATCACCAATCTGCTCAAGCCGAAGAATTTTCTTGCTGCTGGTCTCTATTGTTCTGGATGCCATTTGTAAAATTCAGGACCCTGACCATGTACCAGACTGGAATAGGGACAGAAAAGTGCTTGCATTGCTCTGTGCTCAATAATACTCTGATTTCACAAGGTTTAGCCCAGTTAGAACACAAAGGAATCTGAGCCAAAATTTAGACATGGGTAGCTTTTCCTATGACCTTGAAATTAGTCTCGATCAACCTTAAATTATTGAAGATTGACCACCATGCAAAGTGGTTTCTCCTTTCATTAATCTCACTAACTGGCTGCATTTGTCACAAATCTTTTTCCTCGCCAGCACAGGAACCCTTTTCTGCAAAAGGCTCTTCTCCAGCAGTGCCTTTCCTTTGCATTCCTTACTTTTATTGGAGCGTTTGATGAATGATCACACCAGAGCGCATCCTGACAGCCATGCTTCTGCCTGTGTTCCCCCAGAAAAGTCATCTGAATGCACTGTCTGCATCTTCTGGGGTCTTTGGGTACCGGGAACCTCTCTTTGCAAAAACCTTGGTCTGGGTGGTACAGCACATCTGGCTCGGGCATTTAAAAAAGTAATGTGAAAAATATCTGTGAGCTTGTTTCCTCAGTATAGAGTAAAGCATGTGTATCACAGAATAGGTTGGAGAGTAGAGAAAATCAGGAGGAAGAAGACAGCACATCTTGTAACTTACAGATCATCACTATTTGATTTGGTGGCCCTCAGTCTGTTTTTTCTATGCATTTTTTTTTCATTGTACTTTAGGTGAAGGTTTACAGAACAAACTAGTTCTCATCAAACAATTAGTACACATATTGTTTTATGATATTGGTTAACAATCCCACAACATGTCAACACTCTCCCTTAGGTTCCCTATTACCAGCTTTCCTGTCCCTTCCTTCCTTCTAGTCTTTGTCCCTGGGTTGGTATGCCCCTTTAGTCTTGTCATGTTGAATGGGCCTGTCCAATCTTTAGTTGAAGGGTGGCCTTGGGAGTGACTTCAGTACTAAGCTAGAAGGGTATACAGGGGCCATACTCTTGAGGTTTCTTCAGTCTGTTAGGCCCGTAAGTCTGGTCTTTTTGTTTGAGTTAGAATTTTGTTCTACATTTTTCTCCCCCTCTCTCCGGGACCCTCTATTATGATCCCTGCCAGAACAGTCAGTGGTGGTAGCTGGGCACCATCTAGTTGTACTGGACTCAGTCTGGTAGAGGCCGTGGTAGTTGTGGTCCATTAGTCCTCTGGACTAATTTTCTGTTGTATCTTTAGTTTTCTTCATTCTTCCTTGCCCCTGAAAATGTGAGACCAGTGGAGTATCTTAGATGGCCACTCACAGGCTTTTAAGACCCCAGATGCTACTCACCAAGGTAGAATGTAGAACATTTTCTTTATCTCCCGAGACCATGGTCCCCATAGCCCTCAGCCCAGCAATTTGGTCCCTCAGGGAGTTTGGATATATCTATGGAGCTTCCATGACCTTGCCTTGGACAAGTTATGCTCACTTCCCCAGTATTGTTTACTGTCTTACCCTTCACCAAAGTTACCACTTACTTATTGTCTATTTAGTGTTTTTCCATCCCCACCCCTCCCCTCCCTCGTAGCATCAAAGATTATTTCTTTTTGTGTGTAAGCCTTTTCGTGAATTTTTATAGTAGTGGTCTCATACCATAGTTGTCCTTGTGATTGACTTATTTCATTCAGCATGATGCCCTCCAGATTCATCCGTGTTGTGAGATGCTTCGCAAATTCATCATTGTTCTTTATCATTGTGTAGTACTCCATTGTGTGTATGGGTCATAGTTTGTTTATCCATTCATCTGTTGATGGGCATCTAGGTTGTTTCCATCTTTTTGCTATGGTGAGCAATTCTATGCATTTTTTAAAGAGAGTTGATATCATTCTATATGCACTTCTGATGCCTGCCTTCTATTTTCACTTAACATTATCGATCTTCATAACAACCTCTTTCCCTGGCTGGGCAATGTCGCATCAAATGATATATCATCATTCCTGTTTTTAAAACATTCTTGCCATTGTTGGCCAGTTAGGATGTTTCTGAGTTTTTAAAGATTTAATTAAGGCTCTGTTGAATATGTTTGGCATACTACATTCTTCTTATTTCAAGTTAGTTTTTAGTTTTAGTTAGTTTTTAGCTCCATAGGGTTTTCAGCAGAGTGTGATTTCTGGGTCAAAGAGCTGACATTTTTTAAGGGTCTTAAACTCTACATGGTCAGTTTTCTTGCTGAAAGTCAGGTGCTGCTTTGTAGTCTAACCAATGAGGTCAAAGAGGGCTCTGGCAGAGGGAATGTAATGTTTTCACTCAGTGAAGTTCTGCCCATGTCTTTGATTTTTCTTTTATATAACTTTTTTTTGGTTTGTTTTTAAACATGACTTTTTGATTAAATATTTTTTTCTTTTTTTTTTTTAATACTTTAATTTTAGTTGGTGTAATTTGTCCACCAGCCCGCAAGTAAACTGTTCCCTTTCCAGGGCCTCAGTTTTCCTATCTGTAAAATAAAGAGATTGGACAAGATGATACACTTGGGTTTCATCCAGGTTTGTGGGGTGGCCATTACAGTTGGACACTTTGACAAAAGCCATCTCTTCTGGGAGAATTGGAGGCGGAAAGGCTGGCTGCTAAGTAGAAAAATGACATTTAGCTTCAGGGGATAAAAGCAACCTTGACATTACTCAGATTTGTCTTGCTGAGATGGAGTGAGCAGACCTGCCTCCAAGTGATGCAGGATGCAGCCAAGACAGTCATAGGTGAAAAGACAGAGCTGGGCCTGCCAGCAGCTGGAACACACTCCTTCTTATAAATATATTCCTTCTACCAAGTCCTTTTCCGGGGGAGGTGTTCCATCACTGCCACCAAAACACCAAACTCACAGCTGTCGAGTGGATTCCTACTTTTAGCGACCCTATAGGACAGAGTAGAACTCTCCCATGGGGTTCCCCAGGCTGCAGTCTTTACAGAAGCAGACAGCCACATCTTTCTACCACTTTACTGCCACAGGGGCTAGCAAACTACCCAGGTTTTCGCAGCTCATTCTCTAGGCTGGAGTCATTCTGTTTCTATGGGATTAATCCTACTGGGGATACTGCTTAGGTCATTTGTAACCTTAGAGTATTTGGGAACTAGGATAGCAGTAGTGGTTCAGTGGTAAAATGCTCACCTTCCTTGTGGGAGGCCCCGATTCAATTCCTGGCCAATGTACCTCAAGTGCAGCCATCACCCATCTGTCGTTGGAGGCTTGCATGTTGCTATGACACTGAACAGACTAAGATGGACTAGGACAAAAGGCCTGATGATCTGCTTTGGAAAATCAGCCAAGGAAAACCCTATGGATCACACCAGCCCAATCCTGTTGTGCATGGGGTCGCCATGAGTGGGGGCCCGACTTGACAGTAGCCAACAACAACAACGTGGCGACAGAGCTAGAAGTGATCTGTGGTTTATCATACAAAACCAATTCCTCCTTTGCTGTCTGCAGTAATGACATGGATAACATGTAGAAAACCGCTTTAAATGCCACCTGTGCTGTCTGTATCAGAGCCTTCAAGTCTCCTTAACAGCTTAAAAGATACTCAGTAAACACCACATTGGGCATTAAGCTTTCACATCACTCCACATAACAGCATAAGGAAATACATTCACAGGTACAACTCTGTGTGTGTCGCACTGGCAACATAACAAAGAAGTAGCAATAAACGCTGCATGTGAAAATACCGGAGCACAGCTGCCACATGTGGAAACATCTGTCCAAATGGGAGCAAAATCTGGCTGCCCCAGATTGGTCTCACTAGTCATTTAATAGCCCATCAGTAGAATGTGAAGAAAGTCAGCTTTGTCTGTGATTGACTGCTTGACATTCTAGCACTAACATGGCACCCACCACCTTGAATCACGGTTATTTCATTTATGTGCCTGTCCACCTCACAAGAACGGGACCATGTGCCAGTCATCAGAAAACCTGGGGCGATGTAGCACGAACTTGAGAACTGAAAGCTAAGTCAGTTTCTCTGGGCTTCAGTTTTCTTATCTACTGAAGTGTAGGTAATACCACTTGGCAGTACAAGCAATAGAGTATGCGCGTTGCTGTTGAGTCAGTTCCAACTTATGGTGACCGTATGTGTGTTTGAGTAGAACTGGGCTCCATACGGTTTTCAATGGCAGATTTTTTGGACATAGATAGCCAGGCCTTTCTTCCAAGGCACCTCTGGATGAACTCTAACCTCCAACCTTTCTGTTAGTAACCAAGCAAGTGAACCTTTTGCACCATCCAGAGACTCCTAATAGTATAATCATTAGCACATCCTCTAGAGCCCAGTTGCCTGGGTTCAAAGTTTACCTCCACCATTGATTAGAGTGACATTGACCAAGTTATTTAACCTCTCTGTGCCTCTGTTTTCTCATTTGTAAAGTTCCTAACTCATACGGCTATTGTGGGGATTCAATAAGTAAATATGTGTAAAGTGCTCAGAGGAGACTTGGGACATAGTCGGTCTTATCCAAGCTCCACTGTCACCGTCACCACCACCTTCGTACAAGGTGGCTGCAGGGATTAGGACTACTACTTTCATATTGCTTGGTCCGTGGTTGGGGCTTAATGGTTATGTTTAATCCCTTACCTCCCAGCACATTGCGTGGTTGTGGTGGTTTATTGAATAAAATAATGAGCTCATTTAGGTTTAGTCTCTCATCTGTGAGGTAGGGGATGCAGTATTTATTTTAATGTATTATTACATTCACACATACTCAAGGTGTGTCATGCCAGAAGCAGAGGACTTTTTTCAGATTGCCAAGTCATCATAACTCGGTGAAGCCGAGGTAAACATGCATCATTCCCTTTCCCTTCGCCCTGTCTGAGATCCATTCTGTCCAAATGAAGAGCAAGAGAGACTGTAAAATGCCCTGTTAGGTTTGGGGCACAGGAGGCAGGGCCAGATTTCATTTCTAAAATATTCTTCTTGCATAGCTGTCCCCCTGTTGAATGCACCACCATCTACCCTTGCCATGAGATGTGTGCTGAGACCTACAAGGCACTCACTCTCATTGCATTGTCTCCATTTTGCAGATGGAAAAACTGAGGAGTGGAGGAGGTAGAACCTTCCAAATGAGGAGGGGGAGTGGGTAGGACCTGCCTTGGATGAGGCTAGAAGAGTATTGGAGAGGCTAGCGGTCTCAACGTGTGGTCATGCAACCAGCAGCATCAGCATCACTTGGGAACCTGTTAGATATTCAGTTCTTGGACCCCACCCCAGACCTACTGAATCTGAAACTCTGAGGCCCGGGCCCAGCAATCTGTGCTGTAACAAGCCCTTGGGTGATAGTAATGCTTGGGAAAGTTTGAGACTCAGTGGCTCAGGCTAGGCATTTCAGGCAGGCATGTTTTCTTGTGAAGACAGCCTGAGGCCTGATATACCTGTTTCCTCTCCTCACTCCCCAAGCAAATATATACCTGTGACCACACAATCAGAGTGGTAAATTGGAGCCAATTAGCAGCTAAGTAACTGCCAGTACTTGTCACCAGGGTAGTTGTTAGTAATTAGCACTAATGACTCTGAAGAGGAGAGCAGTTGTGCTTCAGAGACATCCCCACCATTTGAATTTACTCTGGTTTTTTTTTTTTTTTTTCACCATTTTCCTGCCATAATTCTCTTTTACATGCAAACACCATCGCAGTTGGATGGATGCTTCTCTGGAGACAAGATTACGTGAGGTGATAATACGTGGTGGTGTTTTTAACGTTTGCCAGGATGAGCTGATTGAGTTGAGGTATATGTGAAAGTTGGGAACAACCTTCTGGGTGCACCTGCAGAATTCCTATAGCAGTATCAGGGTGTACACTGTAACCTCCTGCAGAAAGCATTCAGTGGTTTATAGGCATGAAAGAAATTGCTGGGTGAGATCACCAAATATAATTCTCTCTGCATTTTTCTAAGTACAGAACCATAGAAAAAGAAGAGAAACCAAGAAAAGAGAACTTTTCAGCTAGAAAAGTCACGTGTAAAAATTTCAGTGTTGAGTTACCAAACAGAAAGTTCTTCTAGGAAATTCTTAAGGCTGGAATTAACATGCTCCTCTCATCTGATGGCCCATGAATATGATAAGTGTTGGAAGAGAGTAAAGCCCGCTTTCGGAACTGCTATGGATTGAATTGCCGCCACCCGAATCCTCGGTACCTGTAAATTTGACTTTGCTTGGAAATAGGGTCTTTGAACATATTATAAGTTAACATGAGGTTATAATGGAATAGACCAAATCCGGTTGCTTTTGAGTTGACTCCAGCTGATGGCAACCCTGCGAGTGTCAGAGTAGAACTTTGCTCCACAGTTCTCAGTGGCTGATTTTTCAGAAGTCGATCACCATTCCTTTCTTCTGGGAGTCTCTGGGTTGACTCAAAACTCTAGCCCTTCCGTTAGCAGCCAAGCACATTAACCGTTAGCACCGCCCAGGGGCTCTTAATGGATTAGGTGGGTCCTAATCGAATCTCAGCAGTGTCCTATAGAAGAGGACTAGAGACACAGACAGAGGGAGGACAGCAATGTGATACTGGAGTTATGCTACAGCTGCTAGCCAGGGAATCCCTGGGGCTACCAGAAGCCAGGAGAAATAAGACAGGACCTTCGTCTAAAGCCTTTGTGGGAAGTGCGACCTGGTGGACAAGTTGACTTGGACTCCTAGTCTCCAGAACTGTGAGACAATAAATTTCTATACTTATAAGCCACCTAATTTGCAGTACGTTGTTACAGCAGCCCTGGGACACTAATAGAGGACCCAGAATGCTTCCTCAAGCTGGCAGTGATTGTATCAGCCTCCTTCCCGATTCCCTGCAGTGCCTGCCATGCCTTGCCCAGGGGAGGCCCTCAACATCAGTCTTTAGATTGTTGAATGGCCTTGAGTAGAGTTGATTGAATGGCATCTGATTCTGGCTCTGGGAAATTCTCTCGTTCACCACAGATACCGTGCTCCGCAATGATCAAAGCTCATCACTGTGAAGGTTTTTGAAGTTGGCAGATGTTTAGTTGTGCGGGGTCTTGTTAATTAGGAGAGGGGGCAAGTTATCAAAGGGAAGCCTGGCTGTTTCAGCTCTGTCTCCTTTCTTTCCTCAACCCAAAGATATAAAATTAGGGAAGTTTGGCAAAACTTGGGGGGGGGGGGCACAAATTGTGTGATTTAAAGGTTCACCTCCTTCAGGAGGTGACAGCTATTTTAAACTGTTAGACTATTTGTAAAGAGCAAGTCTGGGACAATTCCCACAGGTGTATCACTTCGGAGGAGCCCTGGTGGCACGGTGGTTAAGCGCTTAGCTATTAACTAAAAAGTTGGCAGTTCAAACCCACCAGCTGCTCCGTGGGAGGAAGAAGTGGCAGTCTGCTCCCACAGAGATTTACAACCTTGGAAACCCTGTGGGGCAGTTCTATTCTGTCCTAAAGGGTCACTATGAGTCGGAACCAACCAGACAGCAGTTGTTTTTGGCATATCGTTCAGCACCACGCCAGTGTAGTGTAAGCTTTGGTTCCTAGGCTTCACAGGTTAGAGGAGATCCTGAACATGTGTCGAGCAGAACAGCATGGTTCCTGGACATATCCTTAAGGATGTCAGCATCCTTAGCCAGGTGCTCGAGGCCCCCTCCAGCTTCTGACAACAGGTGCCATAAAAAACCCTTTGCTTCAGCCACGCTAAACTATTTGGAATTTACTGAATAAAACAGTTCATGTGCCCTCAGTTCTCTATGCCTTTGCCAAAACGATCTGAATTCCTAGGGTGCCCTTCACATCAGCCTGCTAAATTCCTGCTCATCCTTAAGGCTTCCCTCGGGTGTCGCCTCGATCCCAACCCATGGTGACCTCGTGTGTGTCAGAGTAGAACTGTGCTCCGCAGGGTTTTCAGTGGCTGATTTTTCGGAAGTAGATCACTAGGCCTTTCTTCCTAGGAGCTCTGGGCAGACTCCAACCTCCAACCTTTCGGTTAGCAGCCAAGCACATTAATGGTTTGCACCACCCAGGAACTCTCACCATGGGCTGGGTGCTCATAGCCCCCTGTGTGGACTTAGATCACAGCATGTGACTGCCATAATCGGTGATTGCCTGATCTCTGCAGGACCTTCCACTTCTGTCCTTTCAGCCTGAGTGTCTTGAGAGCAGAGACTCTGCCTTGCTCTTGTGTCTCCTGAATGTCTGGCATAAAGCCTCGGTGCATAGTCTGTGCTCAGTAATATTCATTGTCCAAGACAAGTAATTATCATGGGTTTTAAGAAGAGGTAGGCAGCTTGCAAAATGGAGGTCAGAATTATACTAGAATTTTTACTGAAGAAGGGGACACATTAGAACTCCATGGATTGTTCATCTAGTTAGTTACATGATACTTTTTCCAGCACCTCCCCAAGTGGAATCCTGCAAGTTGGGTTCAGCCTGGACGAAGAGGAAGGGCCTGGCCAGGACACGGCCATCCACAGTTTTCTCTGGCTAAGGCCAGAGCCCTGCTTTGGAGGATCCCATCTCTGGCCCCAGGAGACGTGGTTTCTGCACCAAGTTTAAAGTTGTTTTTCGTTGCTGGGCTTAAATAGGAAGTTGTTCCAGAAGCAACAGCTGCCTTTCCAGCCCTAAGTAAGAAGACTATCTTTGTGTCAAAAAATGTTTCATTCAGCACGTATGTTCAAGGCACCCTGCGAGGCAGAATGGTTTGAAATGTGACCCCATGCCACCCTTCAGGGAAAATACAGTCTTATACAGAGGCAGGCAGGTGCCGATGAGAAGACATGAATAGTTTAGAGTCCTAAAACAGTCCCTGTTGTGGGGCATAGGGGGACCCCTCCCTGGATTCACACACTGTCTTCAGGCACCCGGCAGGCCCCTGGGGTGTCTGGGTGACTGACGCAGGTCTGGTGAGGAAGACGGCAGGGTAATTATACCCCGTATGGAACACCCAGCGCTTTGTCGGAGCGGTGCCAGGGTGCTCCGGGAGCAGAGTTGTTGTCAGAGCCATCATTTATTAAGCATTGATGAGTGAGCGAAAAGAAGGGAAAATTGATTCCAAATGACAAGACCAAGAGACGTTTCCTCAAATGATATGGTCTCATCATGACGACAAAGAATCCTAAAGGCCTGGGAGGCCTGCCTGCCTTACCCAAGCCATCAGTCCGCCTGTGAACAGACACCCCCACCTCCTCAGTGACAGGGAACTCAGTACTTGTCAAGGCAGCGTGTTGTGCCTCCGGAGAGCTCTGGCTCTTCGAATTCTTCATAAAGCACCTCCTCCCCACCAAATCTCCTCCTGTAACATCCCTCTTTGTTCTGGTTTCAACCCTCACCATGCAGACCAAATCCCTTTTCCTAACATTGCTCTTCAGATGTCTAGGGCTCTATAATGGACCCCGTGAGCCTTTTCTTCTTCCAGGGAAGCCTCCTCTGGTTTCTGCAACCCTTCTCGGCATGGGTGATGTATGAGCTGGGCAGGGGAGCCTATTTGTTGGTGGTGGTGGTGTTGGTCGCCATGGAGTTGATCCCAACTCACAGTGACCCCATGTGTGCAGAGTAGAATGGCCCATAGGTTTTTCAAGGCTGTGGTCTTTCAGAGAAGATTGCCAGGCTTGTCTTCTGAGGTGCTTCTAGGTGGGTTTGAACCTCCAACCTCTCAGCTAGTAGTCACCCGCTTAAATCTTTGCACCACCCAGGGACAAGGCCTCCTCTTTGCTGTGGTAATAATATTAGAAACAGCTCCAGACAGAAGTCGAAGATACCTGTGAGAACCTGACAGCCTGAAGCTTCAGCTCAACCCAGAGTCGGATGGGCCACAGTAAGAACATGGCGTTTCTGGCAGCCACTTTATTCGGTTAATAGTAGTCCCAGCACAGAGCCCTGGGCTCTCTGCTCTGCAGGACACAGAGTGGGGATAGGAGAGGAAATGACCAAGCCATTTAGGCCACATGCCTGTTCAGTCCTGATGAGACTAAAGGATACAGGCTCTTTAGGAATACACTGTATAGTTAACTTTTTTTTTTAATTATACTTTAAAGTTTACAAATCAAGTCAGTCTCTCATACAAAAACTTATACACACCTTGCTATGTAGTCCTAGCTGCTCTCCCCCTAATGACATAGCACACTCCTTCCTGTACTCCCCATGTCCATTCATCGAGCTCCTGTCCCCCTCTGCCCTCTCATCTTCTCTCCAGACAGGAGTTGCCCGCATAGTCTCATGTGTCTACTTGAGCCAAGAAGCTCACTCCTCACCAGTATCATTTTCTGTCTTATAGTTCAACCCAATCCCTGTCTAAAGAGTTGGCTTTGGGAATGGTTCCAGTCTTGGGCTAACAAAGGGTCCGAGGACCGTGACCTCCAGGGTCCCTCTCGTCTCAGTCAGAACATTAACTCTGGTCTTTTTCTATCCCATTGTCTAGTCCAATCCCTATCTGAAGAGTTGGCTTTGGGAATGGTTCCTGTCTTGGGCTAACAGAAGGTCTGGGGGCCATGACCACCGGGGTCCTTCTAGTCTCAGTCAGACCATTAAGTCTGGTCTTTCTACGAGAATTTGGGGTCTACATCCCACTGCTCTCCTGCTGCCTCAGGGGTTCTCTGTTGTGTTCCCTGTCAGGGCAGTGATCGGTGGTAGCTGGGTAGCATCTAGTTCTTCTGGTCTCAGGCTGATGTAGTCTCTGGTTTATGTGGCCCTTTCTGTCTCATGGGCTCATCTTTACTTTATGTCTTTGATGTTCTTCATTCTCCTTTGCTCCAGGTGAGTTGAGACCAATTGATGCATCTTAGATGGCCGCTTGCTAGCATTTAAGACCCCAGATGCCACTCACCAAAGTGGGATGCAAAATGTTTTCTTAATAGATTTTATTATGCCAGTAGACCTAGATGTCCCCTGAAACCATGGTTCCCAAACTCCCATCCCTGATACTGTGGCCTTCGACGCCTTCAGTTGTATTCAGGAAACTTCTTTGCTTTTGGTTTAGTCCAGTGGTGCTGACCTCCCCTGTATAGCGTGTTGTCTTTCCCTTCACCTAAAATAGTTTTTGTCTACTATCTAATTGTAATTAACATTTTTAACTTTAAATATTGAGGAGTTAGGAATGAAGTCGCTCTGGAATGGAGTTGCTCTCTCTGGTTTTGGCAGTCAGTCATTAATTGCCTTCTCACATTTTTTTTTCACACCTGACACCTTTGGCAACCTGTCCCCTTCTCACCTGGGGTAGCCATGTTCACTCTGCCGTAGCATCCACACTAGACCAGAGGGTAAACACTTGAGTAATGCACCTGCCTGCAGATGTGATCAATTGTGCTCTTCAGTGCCATTTGTTCCAATCATCACAGCATCTTCTTAAGGCATGAAGCTCTGCTAACTGCTCTATTGCTCTGACACACATGAGGTCACCATGAAGCAGATCCACTCAACAGCAACTGGTCTTATCTTGTGGCAAGCTGGATGCTAACACTTCGTGTGAAATACTTCATTTCGTTGCAGCAGCCCCATGAGTTCATCCTATGCTTCTTGCCCAGATGAGAAAACTAAAGCATAGAGAGAGAAACACACCTGTCCTGTTTCATGTAGCTCAGCAATTAGTTGAGGTAGGATTCAAAGTCCTGTCCAGTGCTCATCTTGTAACTCATAGTCAGTATTCTTTTTTTTTTTTTTTCACTGTGCTTTAGTTGAAAGTTTATAGCTCAAATTAATGTCTCATACAAAAATATATGCATGTATTGTTATGTAACACTAGTAGCTATCCCAATAATGTGACAGCACACTCCCCCTTTCTACAGCAGGTTTCTCATGTCCATTCAACCAGCTTCTGTCCTTTTTGGCCTTCTCATTCTGCCTCTGGACAGCAGCTGCCCATTTAGTCTTGTGTATCTGCTTGAACTAAGAAGCACCCTCTTCACAAGCATTATTTTATGTTCTATAGTCCAGTCTAATCTTTGTCTGAAGCGTTGGCTTCAGGAATGGTTTTAGTTCTAGGTTAACTGAGAGACCAGGGCCCATGTCTTCCAGGGTTCCTCTAGTCAGTCAGATCATTAAGTGTGGTCTTTTTACATGAGTTTTAGTTTTGTACCATACTTTTCTCCTGCTCTGTTAGGGACTCTCTGTTGTGTTCCCTGTCAGGGCAATCATTGGTGGTAGCCAGGCACCATCTAGTTCTTCTGGGCTCAGACTGGTGGAGTCTCTGGTTTATATGGCTCTTTTGTCTCTTGGGCTAGTATTTTCCTTGTGTCTTTGGTGTTCTTCAGGTTCTTTGCTCTAGGTACGTTGGGAGCAATTGATTCATCTTAAATGTCTGCTTGCAAGCTTTTAAGACCCCAGATGCCACTCACCAAAATGGGATGCAGAATGTTTTTTTAGTAAACTTTTTTATGCTAATCAACCGAGATATCCCCTGAAACGATGGTCCCCAGACCCCAGCCCCTGCTACTCTGTTCATCGAATTTTTTGGTTGTATTCGGGAAACTTCGTAGCTTTTGGTTTAGTCCAGTTATGCTGACTTCCCCTGTAGTCATTATTTTTTGAGATAAATTTTATGTACTATAAAATTCACTCATTTAAAGTGGTTCATTGGTTTTTAGTATATTCTCAAGAGTTGTGGGACCATTTGCCACAGTCTTATTTTAGAACTTTTTTATTACTCTTTTTATACTGGTTAGCAGTTTCCCACCCCTGACCCCTGCCCCAGGTGACCACTAATCTACTTTCTATGTCCGTAGATTTGCCTATTCTAGACATTTCATATAAATAGAAGCATATAGTGCATGGCCTCTTGTGACTGGCTTCTTTCACTTACCATGTTTTCCAGGTTCATCCATGTTGTAGCATGTCTTTCCTTTTTTATGGATGAATAATATTTCGTTGTATGGATATACCACATCTTGTTTTGATACACATTTAGATCGTTTCTCCTTTTGGGTTATTATCAATAATGCTCCTATGAACTGTCATACATACTCTTGTGGGAACATGTTTCATTTCTCTGGGTATATACCTAGGAGTGGAATTGCTAGATCGTATGTTAACTCTATGCGTAGCATTTTAACGAACTGCCAAACTCTTCAACAGAGGCTGTCCCATTTCTCTGTCACTTTTCTTGACTGCTTTTTTGAGTATAAGAGCCATATCTTAGGACCCATTGCTGCCAAGTTGATTCCAACTCATAGCGACTCTATACTGCCCCATAGGGTTTGCAAGGCTGCATTCTTTATGGAACCAGACTGCCACATCTTTCCCCATGAAGCAGCTGGTGGGTTTGAACCACCGACTTTTCAATTAATAGCCTAGCTCTTAACTACTGTGCCACCAGGGCTCTTTAATGTCTTAGGAGTGCTCGGTAAACCCTTCCCCGCTTCATTATTCTAGTTCAACAGCTATTTTGGTGGTTTGTGGCTCCATTGCACAGGTCAGCCTGTCTGTAAAGTTTTGGAAGCATCCCTGATTGGAACCCCAACTCTGGGACTCACTAACTCTGTAGCCTTGGGTTTGTCAACTAGTCTTTCTCCATCAGCAGAATGAATTGATGTAAATATTTAAAGAGACACTGTAAAAGCTGATGGAAGGCCTAAAACATAGTAGGTAGTCTTTCATTTACTCAGAGCTTATACTTGATCCCCTACTATGCACTGTAAAACTGCATAGTAGGAGTTAACGAGGTTAGTCGTGAAAACAACAGACAGAAATTCAGGCCCACACAAAGCTCATGTTTTGGGGGATGGTGGAAGACAGCTCCCCATCCCTCTTAACTCTTCAGCTTCACCTCTCCACATGCTTCCTCTCTCTGACTCACTCTGGAAACACTGGTGGCCTTGTTTACAGAGTAGTCATCCTAACTCCCACCTCAGGTCTTTACACTGCTCTTCCCTCAGCCTGGAACTTTCTTCCCAGTGTCCCCTACCTCCACCTGTGCTTCTGTCATCCGAACATGGTCTTCCAGTCCCAGCTGGGTCATCACTATCTCAAAAGAGCCTCACCTGTCCAGGTGGGCTCTTCCTGTTGTCTGCTTCCATGTATATCACCTGTTTCCCCTTCAGAGCATTTATCACAGTTGTAATTTTACATTTATTTGCATGATTCTCTGATTGATATCCGCAGAGACTATAAACTCCAAGAGGGCAGGCTGGGTTGCCATTGTTCATCTTGTAGCCTTAATGCCTGGCACACAGTAGATCGATTCAATAAATATCTATGAAAGGCATGAATATTTGGTCCTTCCCTATGATTACAAACTATCAAAAGTCACTGGCTCTGAGCTAAAAGGACAGTATGGATCTCAGCAGTCTTGATGAGTGAAGAGCTACATTATAAGCAGCCTCCCACTCCATCAGATCACCAGGCATGGTGTTCAATTAGAATGCCTGTTGATGGACAGCCAGGTGGTGTTCAGCAGGCTGAGATGAAGAAGAACTTGGAGGATGTCCTTCCAGTTCCAGGCAAGAATCCCAGAGCATTTAAGATCAGAATCTTGGGCTGCTAGCAGGCAGTTTCAGGCAGGGCTTGAAATGGATTCCTTCCAGTTTGAACCGGTGCTGAGAATTTGAATTTCTAACAAGTTCCCAGGCAATGCTAATGATGCTGGTTAGGGACCAGTTCTGAGAACCACTAGTAGAACAGTGGTTCTCAAAATTAATTATACATAAGAATCACTTGGGGATCTTGTTAAACTAGATTCTGATTCTGTGTTTCTGGGGTGGGAATCCAAATTCTCAGCAAGGGTTCAAACTCAAAGTGTTTCAAAGCCCTGATTTCAGCGCATTTCCTACTCTACAATAAAGTTGACTAATCCTCCCCCTTAGCCACCCTCCTCCACCCCAACCACCACTATCACCTGGTCATCAGGTGCCTACTTCCAGATGAGTGGCCCCCTAGGGCAGGGTTCATTCTGCAGGAAAGACACAGGATGACCCCTTGCCCTCTCCCCCAGTCAGCATCTTCTCTTTCGTGCTCCTGTTCTTGTGAGGAGCAGTGTCTCTCCCCAACCCCTCTGCTGTTCACTGCCTTTGAAGTGTAAGTCATAAACTTTTAGAGATGGTGACAAGAAAAGCCTCTTTACCTTTGTCCCTGACTTGGAGAGTTGCTCTAATCCACTCGCCTTTGGAGTTTGCCTCTTTAATGGTTCATTTCCAACCCTGTACCTCTCTAATAGAGCCCTGGGGCTTCTTTGAAGGGCCCAGTCTCCTCGCTACCCTTTCCCACTCTCTCGATTCCTCTTCGTGTTTCAGGCCTGTCATGGGGGCCTTGGACTGGGCCAGGAAGGCTTCCTTGGGCTCCGTCTTTTCACTGGTCTTGTAATGATGGTTTGCCCCTCTCTACTGAGTTTGTTCCTTTGCTAGGAGCAGATGTTTCCTACTCCATTATTTTTGGGGACAGTCTATTCTTCTTTTAGTTTAGCTGTGGATTTCCATTAAGCCAGTTCCTTGGATCTGCCTCTGTGTTAGCAAGTGCTAAAGTAATAGTAGTAACAGTTACAGTAATAATAATGATAGAGAGGGAGATGATAGGTAGACAGATAGATAGATGATAGAGAGAGAGAAAGAGATTGATTGATTGATTGATTGATTGATTGATTGATTGATTGATTGATTGATTGATTGATTGATTGATTGATTGATTGATTGATTGATTAGATAAAAAAAATCAACCCCAACTCACGGTGACCCCATGTAAAACAGAATGAAATGCTGCCAAGTCCTGTATCATCCTCACAATTGCCGACATGTTTGAGTTCATCTTTGTGGCTATTGTGCCAGTCCATCTCACCAGGAGTCTCCCCTCACTCTTGCTGGCCTTCTGCTTTACCAAACATGACAGCCTCCCCCAGCGATTGATCCTTCCTGATGATGTGTTCAAGGCAAGTGAGTTGGACAGTGTTCTGTTGTGATCCATAAGGTTTTCATCAGCTAATTTTTGGAAATTTGGGCCTTTCTTCCTAGTCTTTGTTAGTCTGGAAGCTCCACTGAAACCTGTCTACCAAGGGTGACCCTGCTGATATTTGAAATACCAGTGGCATAGCTTCCAGTATCATAACACAGAAGCCACTACAGTATGACAAACAGACAGACAGGTGGTAGGGTAATAGTAATTAACCAAACCAAATCTGTTGTTGTCAATTCCGACTCATAGTTGACCCTACAGGACAGAGTAGAATAGCCCCAAAGGGTTTCCAAGGCTGTAAATCTTTACAGAAAGAGATCGCTACATCTTTCTCCTGCAGAGCGGCTAGTGAGTTGAAACTCCCAATCTTACAATTAATAACTGAGCACTTAACCATTGCATCACCAGGGCTCCTAATAATAATTATACATATGTACATACCATTTATTGATAGTGCCTGTCATTAGGCTAACATCTTCATATTGTTGTTATTGTTGCTAGCTGCTGTCGGGTCGATTCCGACTCATGGTGACCCCTGGTGACAGAGTAGAACTGCATCGTAGGGTTTTCTTGGCTGCAGTTCTTATGATTGCCGGGTCATTTCTCTGGCAGAGTCACTGGGTGGGTTCGAACGGCCAACTTTTCAGTTAGCAGCGGAACGCTTATCTGAAAATGTTACACATTTGCACCACCAAAGCTGTTTCAGACACCTTCATATACATTGTCTTGTTTAATCCTCCCAACAGTCATGGAAGGAAAGGTACTTTTATAGTCCTTATTTTACGGATGAGGACACGAAGACTTGGAGAGGTACGTAGCTTGCCCAGAGTCACATGGCCAGCAAGGAAAGCTCCTGTGTTAGAATGCAGGCAGAGTGACACAAGCCCATGAGCTTAATCACTTTAGAAACTAGGACGTTATGAGACCTGTTTTTCTTTAACAAACACACTAGAATTTTTATATCCAAATGGTCTCCCATGGGAGATTTCGCACTTCCATGATTCTTTTCGCCTTGCGTTAATTGTCAGTATCATGGTCCTCAAAGGCTGTTTGTACCTTTAATTGGACAGATAAGATGAGGGGTTTCCAAAATTGAGATGAAGTAAGTGATTTGCTGACTTCTTTGCTCCCTAAAGATGTTCCAGAGCTTAAATTAAAAGGTCTTCTGAGAGAACCATCTTCCACTTAGCACCCAACTGTTGGCAAAGCTGGTGTGGAGAAGGAGAGAGACATAAGCAAATTTATATATTATTTTAGGAGTCCTTGCATAGTGCAAATGGTTAATATGCTCAGCTGCCAACCAAAAGGCTGAAAGGCCAAGTCCACCCAGAGGTACCTCAGAGGAAAGGCCGGGGGATCTACTTGTAAAAAAAAAAATCAACCGTTGAAAACCCTATGCAAATAAATAAATAAATAAACTGAGTAAATAAGTAAATTAGCAAAATAAATATATACAAATTTAAAAAAGAGAATTCTATGGAGCACCGTTCTACTCACACACACATGGGGTTGCCATGAAACGGAGTTGACTCAGCAGCAACTTAGACCTGGTAAATTATTTTACATATATTATGTGGCTTATGTATTACCCCACAAGGTATTTTCATAAGGGTGCTATGCTGATTTTTTTGTATCGACATGTAAAAGAAAATTGGCATAGTGGTGCTTATGGAAATACCTTCGGGGGCGGGGGGTGGGGGAGGCGTGGTTGGCAAACAGATGTAGAAGGTGCACGTTATTTGTATAAAAACACAATATATATTAAAAGAAAAAAAAAGTGGTTATATATCTATTCCCTGTCCTAGCGCATGATTGCATACGGCGCTCTGGGTCCAGAGAGGACTTTAGGTCTCCTCATGCTCTGCTGGCTTAAGTGATAGAGGAATCCTTTGCTTCTATAACTGAAAAAGCCAGGGGTGGGGCAGGTGTCAGGCAGCCTGCAGCTTAGTTCTGGGAGATTCTCTCCTCTTTGTCCTCAGGCTGGCTCCTTTTTAGGTAGCAGATGACTTCTGCTCCTGGGACTGTGAGCTTTCTCATTCTCTGTGGGTGGGCAGAGAAGGGGGGCCTGTGCTTTATTTGAATTGTACAATTTTAGGTCACAAGCCCACTCCTGAACTAAGCTTTATGGCTAAATAAGTGGACTGTGCTGATTGTCTTGAGCCAGAAAGGGTCTGTGCTTAGAACCGTGGGTGAGTCAGTCACCCCTAAACTGTGTGGCTGCCACAAAATGGAACAAGAGAGGAGTAGATGGGAGGAGGCTACCTCAGTGTCCATCACGAGCAGGAGGCGAATCCAACGGAAGGCAACAGGCCAGACGTCATATCACAGAGGCTGCTCTGGATGTTCCTCATCTCAGAGGTCATAAATAAAATTGTCTTTAAAGCCACACAAGTCTCTGCTTTATAGTCTGTTTAATTTTTCAAAAAGAATAAACCCTTATTACCTACTTGACAAAAACTAGTTGCCACGGAGACAATTCTGATGCCTGGCAACCCCACGTGTGTTAGAATAGAGCTGTGCTCCATGAGGTTTTCATTGGCGAATTTGTTGGAAGTAGATTCCCGTGGATTTCTTCTGAGGTGCCTCTGGATGGACTCAAACCTCCAGCGTTTCAGTTAGTAGCCGAGCGCGTTAACCATTGGCACTACCCAGGGACACCACCTTCCTTGACCACTCACCGTATTCACAAGAATTACATGTGCATAGGATACTTGGCTTTTTTTGATAATTAGATATAAACTTTCAACAGCAAAGATATGCCGTTCCTTAGGTATTCAGAGGATATGTTTTAGATCCAAAGGCAGTTGCAAGACACTTGGCTGCAACTGTAATTTTAACAACAGGGACATCATTAGTATACCTATCCAGCCTCCAGGTGACAATGCTGAAGGAGAAAATGTCCTAATCACAGCTTGCTTTTTTCCTACCAAGTCATTCTAAGGAGCTCTAGAGATGTTATCTTAAGAGAACAATCTGATTAAAGAAGGACTTGAGTTTGAAGGAAATGCAATCAAAGAAAAAGTTACATTTGATCCCTCAGCTGTGGGGCCAAGGGCAAGCCGCAATTTATTTCTAATCCTTGGTTTTCCGTTTGTAAAATGAGCACCCTGTAAGCTTTGCTTTCTGCAGTGTTGTGGTGTGGTTAGTTGCTGTCAAGTTGATTTCGACTCGTGGCAACCCCATTTGTGTACAGTAGAACTGCTCCGTAGGGTTTTCGAGGTTGTGACCTTACAGAAGCACATCGCCCGCCCTGTCTTCCAAGGTGCCTCTGGGTGAGTTTGAGCCGCCAACAATTGGCTGGAAGTTGAGCACTTAACCATTTGTGCCACCCAGGAAGTACAGGGTAGATCAACTGAAATCACTACGTGAAGGATCTAATATGCACGTTAACAGCAGATGATTAACATTAATCATTTAAATTGATTTATTTGACACAGCATTAGTAAAAAGTTAAACCAAAAACCAAAAATGACGATGCAAAGGCATTTGACTCTGTGGCTCGTAACAAATTATGGGTAACGTTGCGAAGAATGGGAATTCCAGAACACTTAATTGTGCTCATGAAGGAACCTTTACATAAATCAAGAGGTAGTTGTTTGGACAGAACAAGGAGATACTGAATGGTTTAAAGTCAAAAAAGGTGTGCGTAAGGGTTGTATCCTTTCACCACACCTATTCAATCTGTATGCTGAGCAAATAATCCAAGAAGCTGGACTATATGAAGAAGAATGGGGCGTCAGGATTGGAGGGAGACTCATTAACAACCTGCATTATGCAAATGACACAACCTTGATTGCTGAAAGTGAAAAGGACTTGAAGCACTTACTGGTAAAGATCAAAGTCCACAGCCTTCAGTATGGATTGCACCTCAACATAAAGAAAACAAAAGTCCTCATAACTGGACCAGTGAGCAACATCATGATAAATGGAGAAAAGATTGAAGTTGTGAAGGATTTCATTTTACTTGGATCCACAATCCACAGCCATGGAAGCAGCAGTCAAGAAATCAAAAGACGCATTGCATTGGGCAAATCTGCTGCAAAGGACCTCTTTAAAGTACTGAAAAATAAACACGTCACCTTGAAGACTATGGTGCGCCTGACCCAAGCTATGGTATTTTCAGTTGCATCATATGTATGTGAAAGCTGAATGATGAATAAGGAAGACCAAAGAAGAGTTGACACCTTTGAATTGTGATGTTGGTGAAGAATATTGAATATACCATGGACTGCCAAAAGAACGAACAAATCTGTCTTGAAAGAAGTGTAGCCAGAATGCTTCTTAGAAGTAAGGATGGCAAGACTACATCTTACATACTTTGGACATATTGTCAGGAGGGATCAGTCCCTGAAGAGGGACATCATGCTTGGCAAAGTACAGGGTCAGCAGAAAAGAGGAAGACCCTCAACGAAGTGGATTGACACAGTGGCTGCAACAATGAGCTCAAGCATAACGACGATTGCCAAGGATGGCGCAGGACCAGGCAGTGTTCGTTCTGTTGTGCATAGGGTTGCTATGAGTTGGAACCGACTCGACAGCACCTAACAACAACTAGTAAAAAGTTGGAAGTAATTAATTACATATTGTATTGGTATTCATACATTGCTCTAGAAGAAGAGTTGCTCTCATTTATTGAACAGGTACCAGACACTTTGTATACTTTATCCTATTGAATAATGTCAAGAATGTAGCCCTGAGCTTCTGACATGATTTTATACGAATCATTTCTGCCAAAATACAAGGCTCTTGTTTTAGTGTTCAGAATGACTCAGTTGACACAGAGCCCTTACTGCCTTACTGCCCCTCCAAGTATCTCGAATACTTCAGAAACAGCTTGTTTTCAGAAAGTAAATAGGTGAATGAATGAATGAATAAACCAACAAGCAAGCAAACAAACAAAAACAAAACAGTAATCAAAAAAGAAACAAAACGTAGTTGTACATATTAGTTCCTTGCCAGGAAAGGAAACGCACACCAGTGAAAAAAATTGCTGAGACGATTGTAGAGAGAAAATTTAGGAGTTTTTAAGTACAGAAAGGGGAAGTGGGGCAGGGAGAGAGACTTGAAAACTGTATTCAGGCTCAGATGGCAGAAGTCCACAGGTTTTGTACAGAGTTATTGGAAACAGATTGTACAGTTCACTGGTTAGGGAAGAAAAGAGAGCAAACCTTTAGGTCCAGCCACAGCCTGGCGTGATCGTGGCCCTTTAATGATTTGAGCTGTTTAAAACCAGTTGTGCTGAAACACACACTCACTTTTGGTCTCTTCCAGGGATGTCCTGCTGGAAGTGGAAGATTTTCTTTTTATACTTTATGCACATAACTGTCTGAGGTACAAAGTGGTGAGCAAGACAGCCAAGGGGCTTGTCCTCATGGAGGGAAGATATCTAGTTGGGGGAGACTGATAATAAATAAGCAAGGTCATTTAGGTAGTGAGAAGTGCTATGAAGGATATAACAAGGGTTTTTTGCTTTTTTTTTTTTTTTTATGTGATAGAGACTAGTGGGTGCAGTGGGAGGCATATTTAGAAAGTCATGGACTATGAGAAGGTTCAGTCAGGATAAGGGGTTGATGAAGAATGTCCTAAGCAGAAAAGAAAAACGTTGCTGTCAAGTTGATTCCAACTCGTGCGACCCTGTCGGACAGAGTAGAACTGTCCCATAGGGTTTCCAAGGCTGAAATTTTTACAGAAGCAGACTGCCACGTCTTTCTCCCGTGGGGCGGCTAGTAGGTTCAAACTGCCAACTTTTCAGTTAACAGCCTGGTGCTTATCACAAATGCAAAGCAGAGGAGAGTTTGTGATGTTTGATAAAGAGAAAGGGAGCCAGTGCCCCTGAAATGCAGGGAGGGGAGGGGTGTCGGGGTGGGCCAGGGCTCATTCACGTAGGGCTTTCTGATGAAGTGAAGGTAGAGGACGGGGAGAAGGGAGGAAATCAGGAATAACTTAGTTTGGGACTTAGATAACATCACTAAGAAAAGAACATTGTGCTTGGTAAAGTAGAGGGTCAATGAAAAGGAGGGGAACACTGAATGAGATGGATTGACACAATAGCTCCATAATGGATTCAGACATACCAAGGATCATGAAGACGTTTTGTTCTCTTAATACATAGGCTCATCATGAGTTGGCACCAACTCAGCAACAGCGAACAATAGCAAGCATTACTGAGTGGAGTTTAGCTCTCCTTCTCAACCTTAGGGTGCAGTTATCTGTGTAGAGGCAGCGCATTGGATAGACAGAGCCTTGAGGATAATTTCCTGCCCTCTGTGGACTTGCAGCGTGACCTGGAGAAGCCAATTGTCTTTCTTTGCTGTGATTGTGCAGAACCCGCAGGTGTTGTGGAAGCAGTGGTGGCAAAGGAATAAGGAGAATCAGGTTTCTGGCCTTTACTGCAACCACCATACCAACTAACCTGGTGGCTTTAAGCAAATCTCTCTGAACCTCCTATTTCTTATCTGCAAAATGAGTATAACATGGTTCACATGCTCAGCTGCTAACCAGAAGGTTGACAGTTGCAGTCCATCCAGAGGTGCCTCAGGAGAAAGGCCTGAGAGTCTACTTCCATAAAGTCAGCCACTGAGAACTCTTAAGGAGCACAGTTTTACTTTGACACACATGAGGTCACTATGAGCTGGAGTTGACTCAATGGCAACTTTTTTTTTTACCTACCTGCTAGTGAGTTGTGAATATCAGTGGGAAAAATGGATATGAGAATAGTATGAAGACAGTTTGAAAGATACAAATGATGTTATTGACCTGACCTATTGAAAATAAAATACGGGAGTTGTTGTGAAGTGCCGTCGAGTTGATGTCAACTCACAGCAACCCCATGTGACAGAGTAGAACTGCCTCATAGCGTTTTCTAGGCTGTAATCTTTACAGGAGCAGATCACAAGCTCTTTCTCCCATGGAGAGGATGGGTGGGTTCCAACCACCAGCCTTTCGGTTAGTAGCCGAGCACTTAACTCTTGTGCCCCAGGGCTCCTTAATATCAGAGTACCACCTGTAATATTTTAATAAAATTATATTCATCATCATTGATCGTTCATGGAGCACTAATTATGTGCTAGGCATATAGTTACATGTACTAAAACAAAACAAAAAAACCCAAACCTACTGCCATCGAATCAATTCCGACTCATAGCGACCCTGTAGAACAGGGTAGAACTGTCCTATAAGGTTTCCAAGGAGCGCCTGGTAGATTTCAACTGCTGACCTTTTAGTTAGCAGCCGTAGTTCTTAACCACTATGCCACTAAGGTTTCCTTACATGTATTAGTTGATGTTATAGCTTAGTAATAGTCGGTTACCCTATTCATTTACTCGAGCCATCAAATAGCTTTTAATCTAGGGGACCTTATCTCACTTAATATTCCCAACAGCACTGAGAGGCGGGTATTGCTATCTCCATTGTACAAGTGGAGAGACTGAGGCATGGCAGTTAGATTCAGTGCTTAGAACCCTACAGCCTGTAAGTGAAAAAATTCCGGCTGGCTGACCTCAAAGTTCATCATCCAACCATTATACCACATTGCCTCTATCAGTAATGCTCCATACAGCTATAAGCATCCCTGGTATCTGTAAATGAACTATTGCTCAAGCCTTTGCTTCTGGGATGAAGAGGTTAACAAATTTCACCTGCGCATTCATCTTTGTATCTGTGTTAGGCAATGAATGGACATTGTCATGCTCAGAGTAGCATCTTTTAGATGAGAGCCTTCAACAGGGCTTGAACGAGTGCATAGTACACTGCAAATAGAAAGAGCCCATGACTGATACTCAGTCAGAAGAAGCTAGCGAACCCTACTCAGCAAATGTGTGAGGAGGGCTTCTGAATCATATCAGGACAGTGAGCACATTGATACTTACTAGCTTTGCACCATGTCAATGTGGGCCAAAGAGCCAGGCTGCCTGGGCTCATTGTTTAAAGCAAGATCTCTGGAATCCAGCTACATGGATTTGGATATTCAACCCCAACCCCAAGACATCCCAGCTGGCTCCCCTTCGGCAAGTGGCTCAATCTCTTTATCCTCACTTTCCTCATCTGCAGAATGAGGGTGCTCATACTGCCTGTGTCACATGATTGTTGAGACGTTGTAATTGCTGTTGAGGGTAGCGATTGGGGTGATGCATGGGTGCAGTACCTGGACTAGCGCTCTGTGTTAGCTGTCATCATTATTAGGCCCATCAATTGTGTCCCCTCCGCAAATGACACTGTTGGATGTGGACATACAGGAAAACACCAAGCTCGTAGGGCTGTCCATTTAAACACAGAGATTTTTAGGGAGAAAGTAGCATGGATAAGTTATTTCTCAGTTCAGAAAAGTACACTCAAATTATTTGCCAGAGCATTAATATTCTCCGTACTCACCAAGCCATTAAACACAATTTGGGCTTTAATGGGGTACTTTGTACTCCTCTTTGCCCTGGAAATGGGTTGGAAGGGGAGGCAGCCTGGTGGAATATGTCGCCTTTGAAGATGGGTTGTACATCCCCCCACCGGCCTCCCCTCTCCCTTCGGGTGTTTGTCCTTATGTCAGGGACTGCTCAAAGCCCCAGGACAAGGGCAGTGCATCCTTCTGTATAGTCAGTAATGCATAACACTTTTTCAGTTAAAACACGAACAAGCATATTACAGGGCAAGCTATAAAATGTGCACAAACCATTAAAATAAAAATTGAGACTTCAAAGAAATCACTTGCTACTGGCAGGCTCCTGTGGACTGTATATACAGTCTGGAGGGCTGCTAGGATTATGTTCATGAAAGAATCTGTAGCACTCAGGGGACTCACCACCTGTGCCTTCAGACAGACCAGGGAGTAGACTCTGCTCTACTTGCCATGTGTATGGGAGTATGTTAATTAGAGGCTCAGTTTCTTCTGCTATAAAGTTTTTTTTTTTTTAATGTTGCCCTTAAGTTGATTCTGACTCACAGCGACCCCATGTGTTACAGAGTAGAGCTGTGTTCCATAGGGTTTTCTTATCTTTATGGAAGCACATCTCCAGGCCATTCTGCAGACCCACTGGGTGGGATCGAACCACCAACCTTTAGGTTAGTAGTTGATCACAAACCACTTGCGTCACCCAGGGACCTTTGCTGTAAAATAGAGATGTCGATTTCCATTTCAATAGGTTTTGGAGAAAATCAAATCGGATAACACATGGGAGAGATAGAACGAAGTGCCCTGCAGGGGATTTGCCCCAATATTTTTTTCCACCCTTCTTTGGCTTCAGTGAGCATTAAGGAATCCAGGTGGATCTGCTCTGCTCCCTGTCTTTGGACTCTGCAGCCCCGGGTACCAGCTGTTTGTGCCTCTCGGCTAAAGGGCCTTCATCTCAAGCTTGGAGTATTTCCAGGCCTTTCTCTGGCATTCCCTTGGTGATGCATTAGCTCATCTGTTTCCTGCCAGTGGCTGGCCAGGCCCCATCAGTCTTCCTGCTTACCTGTTCATCCAGCGGCTTTTTGTCTTTTCTGTCATCACCCATTTAGAGTAATGCAGCACTTTTCTGGTGCCCAGTCTGTGCAGAGCGCTGCCAGTGACGCTTTACGTCTTTGTAGTTTTCAGATACTCAGTAGAACTCTTTTATCATTGATGTAACCATACGGCATTGGCAACGGGTCAGCCCCCATCTCAGCAGAAATTTCACAATACAGCTGGCTCTGGAATGGTTTTCTTTTGCCCCAGACTTTGTCTCCATTTTAGAGTAATTCAGCCCTATCTTGAATTCTCTCTTTTCTGTTTCAGTTTGACCATGTTGTTTAGTTTCAGATATGTAGCACTAGGCACCAAGACGGATGAATTCATACCATTCAGAAGCTTTTTGCACCTGCCTGGTGCTGGGCGCAGAAATGGGGCGATCAAACATGTGATCGAGTTCCACTTTCAGATTAAGAAAGGCAAAGCCCCTCGTGATTTCCCCTTCGCAGGCAAACAGCTAAGGCTCAGGGAAAATGAGCCAACCAACGCTTTAATTAAAAGGAAGTTTTGAGAAGATTCCCTCATCTTCATAACTTTCTCTCATCTTGAAATGAGCATTGTCTTTTCAATCATTGAATCCTGGCTAGCTGGGAGAGCTCAGTTAGGAATATGCATTAATCTTTTTAACTACCTTTATCAGGGGTTCTGTCTGGTCCTCCGTGGACATAGGTGTAATGACCTCTGCAGCTTTCTATCCGCGTGCAGCTCTATATAAACACATAGCTTCTTGCTTGTACCTATTCATTCTTGAGCTGCATTTTACATAGTCACATGTAGTAGATTACCAGCTAGTTAGAAAACAGCATTGTAGTGCTGTCAACCTTCTGGAATGTTCCTAAACTTGGAAGTAGGTATAGAACAATCAACACTGATAAGAATTTCTTACACTGAGTCTCAACACTATTGTATTAAGATATATGTGTGTGTGTATATACACCTTAATGTGTGTATTAAGATACATATATATATATTGCTGTTAACTACTGTCAAGTTGGACCCTGATTCATGGTAACATCACACACAACAGAACAAAATGCTGCCCAGTCTTGAGCCATTCCGATGGTTGGTTGCAAACTGGACTGTTGCGGTTATAGGGTTTTCCTTGACTGATTGTCAGAAGAAGATCGCCAGATTTTCTTCCTAGTCTCTCTTAGTCTAGAAGTGCCACTGAAACTTGCTTGGCATCATAACCACATACGAGCCTCCACTAATGGATGGGTGGTGGCTGTGCATGAATTGCAATGGTTAGGAATCAAACCTATGTCCCCTGCATGGCAGACGGGAATTCTGAAACACCACTGCCCCCTCCACATATATATATATACATGTATGCACATACATATGTACTTGTGTGTGTGTACAAACATACCCTCTCTGCTACTCTGAAAGCAGATGGCGTTTTCCCTGTTTTTCTGCCCAAGGTGGTCTCACTGTGGCTTAAGTGCGATGAGCTCAGTGGCCTCAGGCTCACTGAGTTTCAGGCCCAGTTTTGTCTCACCTAGGAGCTGAGGTCTTTCCACTTTCTCATGGAAAATGTATTATTGTTGTGTGCTGTCAATTCCAACTATATTGACCCTACAGGACAGAGAAGAATTGCCCCATAGGGTTTCCTAGGCTGTAATCTTTTTGGGAACAGATCACCAGCCCTTTTCTCCTGTAGAGCCTCTGGTGGGTTTGAGACACTGACCTTTTGGTTAGCAATTGAGCGTTTAACCACTGCGTCACCAGGGCTCCATAGAGAATGTATAGCTGTCATAAAGGCATCGGACTAAGAGTGATGAGCATCCAGGGAATTGTCAACAGTGATGTGAAGAGGTGGGCAACAGTGATGTGAAGAGGTGAGCAACAGATCCCCACGGTAGAAAGAGAGAAAGCAGAGACTTACAAGGCTCTGCAGCTTGGGGTGGGGAGCAAAGAGCCCCTGAAATTTTAGTGACATGGGCTTTGAAAGCAAAGAACATCTCCTCCACCACATTTGAGTATTGAGAGTGTTGGAGATGATGTAGAGGGTCCATCACCTCCCTCACTGCATGCGATGCCTTGGAACACCAGCCATCTCTTTAACGAGCAAATACCAGATCCTGATTCCCCAGGTACCGTAGCACTCCCTGTCACATTTACTAGAGAAGTCCTGCTAGAGATTGATCTCATTCTAGTCAGAGACCAAAATCTGAAACGTGAAAATAATGTACTGATGATGTAACATGGCAGACATGCAAGAAATTGATTTAGATTAGTAATAATAAGTGTTAACGACAGCTGATACTTACTGAGAAGTTTCTATGTCGTTGGTGCTATTCTAAATATTTTCTAGGTCTCATTTCATTTAAATGGCACATCAGTGATGTGTCCTGTGTGAGTGAAGAGCAAGAAGGAAGGAAAAACAGAAAGTGTTTTACAAATATGGGCAGAATGGCAAGGGTTCCTCGTTGATGCTTTATCGTAGGATCACAGGGGTGGATTATCTGACAGGCAAGGTAAGCACAGTGCCTACCTTGCTTACCAGATCGTCTGTAGTGAAACCCATGTGAAATTGTTCACTGAAGATTAGTAAGTAAGCAGGAATAAGCCTACGTTTACCTTGCCTCTAGAATAATCCACCCCCAGGTAGGGAAGCTGGGCCAGGTTAGCAGTTGGTGTTCCGTGAAAGCTTCTGGAATGCATAAATGAAGACAAGATACAGTCCCTGCCCTTGAGGAATTTGAACCTAGTGGGGCTAATAAAAAAAAAAAAAAAAAAATAGATACCTAAATATATAAATATAATGTAATATCACATAGTAACTAGATAAATGAAGGTGTTTGCCACATACAAGAGAGCCAGTAATTATTCCTGACAGGGTCGGCCAAGCAGTAGACAGTACCATTGCAGTGAGAGGTTGAAGGAGAAGGAGCAGGAGGAGGACATTCCACATACAGACACGCGTGTAAAGGTGCTGAGTGTCTAGAGGGATAACCTGGATAGAACAGGAGGAACCCTCCTCTGCCCCATCCTTGACTTCCTGTCTCCCTCTACCTGCTTAGCCTCCTTAGCGTTTATCTTCATCTGAGCTACTTTAGTTTCTTGCTTGTGTAATGTCTCTCTCTGCACTAGAATGTAAGCTCCATCTGGTCAGGGCTTTGTCTGCTCTACTCATTTGTCTATTCCCAGTGCCCCGAACAGGGCAGAGCACATGGTAAGTGTTAAATAAAGGTTTGCTGAGTGAATGAATAACATTGTTTTTTCCAAAAGATAGAAGAAAACAATTACCATGTATATTTTATCTAAATATAAAGGAAAGTCCCTCTCTCCATGACCACTATCCATTTTATTTAGTCATGTAACAACTATTATGCAAACCTGGGTGGCGCAGATAAGTGCTCGGCTGCTTACTTAGGCTGGGTTCTCTAGAGAAGTAAAACCAGTGAAGCATATAGACAGATTTATATCAAGGAAATGACTCCTGTGGTTATAGAGACTAGAAAGTCTCAAGTACATGGGTCAGGCTGAAGACTTCTCCTGACTCACATAGTTGTAGGGGCTGATGAACCTAAGACAGGCAGGTAAGCTGGCAGGCCACTGGCTCACAGGCTGCAGAGGCCGACCAATTCCAAGATCAGTAGGTAAGCTGCTAGCTCAAGCCGTGAGAGCTGGATATCAGGGGAACAGGAGCCAGATGCAGGAGCCAGAGCAAACAAAAGCCCACGAGCTTTGCCAGAAAGTCCACATACATTGGATGTAGGCCACACCCCCAAGGAAACTGCCTTTCAGGTGATTGGCTACTCATAACAGATCTCATCACGGAGATGATTACGTTGTCTCACATCCCATCATGGAAAGGATTACATCATTACATAGTTGCCAAATTACATTGTAACTGCCAAACCACTGAGGATCATGGCCTAGCCAAGCTGACACACATCCTTAACCTTAACCATCACAGCTAGTAACCAAAAGGTTGGCTGTTCCAGTGCATCCAGGGATGCCTCAGGAGAAAGACCTGATGATCTCCTTCTGAGAAGTCAGCCATTGTAAATCCCGTGGAGCACAGGTCTGGTCTGATGTACATGGGGTCCCTGTCAGTCAGAATTTACAGCAACTAGTTTTTTGTTGTTTTGTTCTTCAGCACCTATTATTTAGCCTACTATGTAGCTTATATAGGAGCCCTGGTGGTGCAACAGTTAAGCACTCAGTTGCTAACCAAACGGGTGCCAGTTGAACCTACCCAGTGACTCTGTGGGAGAAAGACCTGCGACCTCCTCCCATGAAGATTACAGCCAAGAGAGCCCTATGGCGCTGTTCTGTCAAGTGGAGTCGCTGTGAGTTGGAATCAGCTTGATGGCACCTGACGACCACAGCATAGCTGACATATTTATTTATCTATTATCTGTCTTCTCTCACTACAGTGTCAGCCCCATGAGAATCAGGATCTGATCTTGTTTTCTGCTTCTTTTTTTGCATTCCTATACCTCCACCACCTTGGGCACATAGCAGGTGCTCAGTGAGTGTTTGTCAAATGACTGAATGAGATTATCACTGGAGAATTGAGTGGAGAGGAGCAGTCTGGGGGCAAGAAGGCAAACTCTGTCAGGTTGTGAAGGAAATCCTATACCAGGCCAAGGACTTTGGGTAGGTGCCCTCGGGAAATGAATCTTTCCTGAGGTTTTGGTGGTATGATCAGATTCACATTTCACAAGGAGCACTTGGTTTGGCTAGAGGGAGATTGGGAGCAGGTTGTCGTTTTATTTGCGGTCAAGTTGATTCTGATTCATGGCCCCCTGTGTGTACGGAGTAGAACTGCTCCATAGGATTGTCAAGGCTGTGATCTTTTGGAACCAGATGGCCAGACCTTTCTTCCGAGGTGCCTCTGGGTGGGTTTGAACCACCAACCTTTTGGTTAGTAGTCCAGTGCTTAACCATTTACGTCACCCTGTGACTCCAGGTTAAAGCACCAGTTAGGAGGCAGGTTATACCTAGACTGATGACTCCTTGCATCCCTAAATATTTCAAAGCCTTTCCCCAGTTGTGAAGATTAGTTGCACAGTTTATTTTGGGGGAAACGATCCTTTAGGCACTGGGTTATCAAAATTAAAATTGTCAGGACAAAGGTAGGGGAGCCATTTGGCTCATAAGAGTGGATCCTGTATGTCTTTTTTTATGTCTTTATCTTTGCTAATTAGTAAAAGATCTGAAAATTTAATACCCTTGAGTGGTGCTGAACTGTTAGTAACCATAGCTACTAAAGCTGCCCTATAAAACCGTCCAAATACACCGGGAAGCACTTTGTCAGCACAGCCCAGAAATAAGAGCAGCCTCATCCTACTAGCCCTGAAAAAGTAGGGAAAATGTGCCAGAATTCCACCTGCTCCGTGGAATTGACACTTGTGCCCTCGTTGTCTGATTCTCTTGTTTCTCCTTCCATGTCTTACCTTTCATCACCCAGCTCTATCCAATAGAACTTTCTGCACAGGTAGAAATATTTTGTATCTGCACTGTTCAGTACAGTAGCCACTAGCCACACATGCTCATGGAACAACACTTGAAATGTGGCTAGTACAACCGAGGAACTGAATTTTTAATTTAATTTTAACCAATTTAAATTTAAAGAGCCACTGGTGACTATCATACTGGGCAGTGTATCTCTAGACATTTGTGTCAACTCCATCTGAAATTTTACCAAGTCCTTTCTGCACACTGAAGTGTTAGGAGACTAGAACTATCCCAGTCTGCCTCTTTCTGGGAAGAAGAAACTGGAAAAATCCTTCACCATTACCTGGCTCTGAGGCTAACTGTGAGTAGCACAACTCGATTAAATAAGATTCTCCTTATACAAGTGCTTCACACACTGCCCATGGTAAATGCTCAGCCAGTCGTTGTTATTTGTTGCTCATTGCCGTTGAGTTGGCTCTGACTCACGATGACCCTATGTATAGCAGAATGAAACATTGCCTGTTCCTGTGCCATCTTTATGATCATTGGTACGTTTGAATCCATCATTGTGGCCATTGTGTCAGTCCATCTCATTGGGGGTTTCCCTTGTTTTTTGCTCATCCTCTCCTTCACCAACCATGATGTCCTTTTCCAGTGATTGGTCTTTCCTGATGACATGTCCGAAGTACTCACCTCCTGTTGTTGTTGTGTTGTTGTCAGGTGCCATCCAGTCGATTCCGACTCATATCATCTCCTACCTAGCATTTATTTAATCCTAACACCCCAAAGGGAAGATATCAATATCTCCATTTTGAAGCTATGGAAACTGACACTCAGAGTTTAAATTAAGTGCCCAAGGTGTTTTTGCAGCCACTGAGTAGAACAGAAATTCCTTGCCCAAGTATGTCTGTGCTTTCCAGCGCACCGGGCCGAGAAGCAAACAGACTTCCCAGATTTCAGTGAGCAGCATCCCCCTCGTCTGCTGAATGAAGTCATCCTTAACAACATCCTTGGCAGTACCTTCTCACATCTCCTGTATTTGATGCCAACACAGACCCTGAGAGATGGATAGGCACTTTCTCTGATTGCCAACTTGACAGTGGCTGGAAGGAAAAGCCTTAAAACCAAAGCACTCTCCAGAGATCCTGGCTTGAGTAACTCATGAGCCAGAAAAGCAGTGGAGGGGTGCGTATGGGGGAAAGGAAGAAAAAAGGAGAAGGACCTTAGGCTGCTGCAGAGAAACCCATCAGACAATATAAATCAGAGTGAGAGGACCTGACGACCTCCATCCCCAGCATGGAGTGGGAACCAGCAGCACCAATGGTTAAGCACTTAGCTGCTAACTGAAAGGTTGGCAGTTTGAAATCACCCAGAGATACTTCGGAAGAAAAGACTGGCGATCTACTTTTCAAAAATCAGCCGTTGAAAACCCTATGGACCAAACAATAGTTCAGCTTAACTAGTAAAGAACGTCTGCCTCTAAGCATAATGGTCTTTTAAGAAGTATCTGCAAAAGATCTCTTTAGAGTACCAAAGAGCAAAGATGTCATTTTGAGGACTAAGGTGTGCCTCCAAGTCATGGTAGTTTCAATCTCCGCATATGCATACAGAAGCTGTACAATGGATAAGGAAGACCAAAGAAGGATCAATGCCTTGGAATTATGGTGTTGGCGAAGAACTGCCAGAAGAACAAACAAATCCGTCTTGGAAGAAGTGCAACCAGAATGCTCCTTAGAAGCGGGGATGGTGAGACTTCATCTCACATACTTTGGACATGTTATCAAGAGGGACCAGTCCCTGGAGAAGGACATCATGCTTGGTAAAGTAGGGGGCCATTGAAAAAGAGAAAGACCCTTGATGAGATGTATTGGCATGTGGCTGCAACAATGGGCTTAAACATAGCAATGATTGTGAGGGTGGCACAGGACTGGGCAGTGTTTCGTTCTGTTGTATATAGGGTTGCTATGAGTCTGAACCAACTCGACAGCACCTAACGGCAATATGGGATCAAATTGATTACAGCAACTCAAAATATTAGGTAGGAACCTTAGGGAGCAGGGAGTTTATGTTCATGGGGAAGGAATAACAGAGAAAAGGAGGGTAAGAATGGTGGCACATATAGAAATTGTTAAATTGGTATATGTTTTGCTGTGTATATTCTCAACAAGAACAATAAAATAAATTATGAAGAAAACCCTATAGAGTACACTTCTCCTCTGACACTCATGGAATCGCCAAGAGTCAGAATCGACTCCACAGCAACTAGTGGGTTGTTGATGGGTTGTTGAGGCCTGGAGGCAGCTTTCCAATGCCAGATGCTCACCTTTCTTACTGTGAGTTGTAATGCGTCTTTCTCCCCAGTTTGACTGAGGTTCCCTTAAAGGCAGGGACTACTTCTCTTTCAAAAATCTTTGAGCCCCATTGCCTTGTTTCCTGTCTTGTTGATAGGAAATGCCAAGTAATTATCTGTCAGATGGATGAACAGGTGAATGAATGAATAATTTGTTGAGCGTAAATTCACTGTCACCCTTAAGCACTCCTCCCCCCCAAAAAGTATCTGCTCCTGCCACCTTACAGCAATATAGGACTGGAGAATAAACCCAGGCTGCAGTCAGTCTCCTGGGGGAAATTTACAGAGGAATATTTTCATCTGCAATTCAGATCTAGCCTTTTGATAAGAGTCACAGAATTACAATAAGAGCAGTTGTATCGCCCAGTAAACAGATCGGACAGGAATCTAGATTTACGCTCCTGAATGGGTTAAGGCTGTTTAAGCAGCAGCTTCTGAAGATTCGGCAACCCTCAGGCCAAGTTTGGGGGGTGGGGGCTGGAGAAACTCAGCAGTTCCACTCTCTCCATCCTGGGGATAGAGGAGGAAGCGGCAGGAGTACAGAAATAGGGCCAGATTGGCACTGGTTTGTGTAATCCCCATTGGATTGGTGGAGTGTGACAGTTGCCTGAGGAGTATTTAAATAAGATTTGGTTGAATTGTGTGAAAATTAACTTCCCTGCTTTTAGGTGCTCTTTCTCTCTCTCTGAAGTTGCATTTAATCTCATTGATGGATTTTCTCCGTCTTTCTCTGGCTCTCTCCCTGTCTCTTTTGTTAAATTCTGCTGACTTTGTCATGGTATCTTGGGTGCACTCCAGGCTTGATTTTGATGCTGTTTGAGATCCTCTGGCTGATTAGCCAATAGATAAAATTAATGAGATAATATAACTGAAAGTACTTTGTAAATTGTCAAGTACTGGGCCCCAGTGAGGAGGAGGCCTGGTGGTGCAGTGGTTAAGTGCTTGACTGCTAACTGAAAGGTGGGTAGTTTGAACCCACCAGCGGCTTTGTGAGAGAGAGATGTGGCAGTCTGCTTCTTGACAGTCTTGGAAACCCTATGAGGCAGTTCTACTCTGTCCTATAGGGTCACTATGAGTCAGAATCAACTCAAAGGCAATGGGTTTGGTGGGTTTTGGTGCCCCAATGAGGAGGTAGCTTGTGTGGGCTGATGGTGATAGTAGTTGAACTTAACCAAAATCAAAACCAGTTGCCATCTGGTTGATTTCGACTCACAGTGACCCCATGTGTGTCAAAGTAGAATTATGCTCCATAAAGTTTGCAATGGCTGGTTTTTTGAAGCAGACTGCCAGGCCTTTCTTCCAAGGCATCACTGGGTGGTTAGCAGCTAGGCACTTATTTGTTGCTACCACCCAAGGACTCACGGCAGTTAGACATACACCCCATTTTCTTTGGCTTTGTGGAGCCACAGGAACTTAATGTGATTTTTGCCGTATAGTCCTCCTAATATCATGGGACAAAGAAATGGAAGAGCCCTTGGATATCCTATCATCCAACCCTCCCATTTAGATAACTGAGAAAACTGAGGTTCAGAGTGAGCAAGCCACTTGTGCAAGATCAACCAGAAACTTGGCAGCAGAGCCAGCACTGGTGGGCATGATGGTTTTCCTGTCCTTCCCCCTTATTTCCCTTTGCTGGCAGGAGTGCCAAGTAGCAAATCTGCAAAGACCAACTTTTGGAGCAGTGGTCCTTGTTTCTAACAGTTCCGTACTGTTGAAAAAAGAGAAGTGTTTTCACTTCTTGAAATAATTGAGACCTATCCATTCAGCATTCCTTTATCCTTGGGCACTAGGGTTTAATACCAAACAAAACAGACAAGGATCCCTGTCCTCTGAGGAAACAGATGGGAAATGCATAAACAAGTAAATACATAGTGTATGGGGGTGTTAGGTGGTGATACGTGCCTTGGCAAGGATAATGAAAAGTAGAAGACGGAGGCGGAGAGCGCCTAGGTACCAGGCGAGAGGAGTTGCTATACTAAGGGGTAGGGGGGTAGGAAGGCGCAGTATCAGGGGTCAAAGAGACCTCACTGATAATGTGGACTTTGAACCGATGGTTGAATTTAGATGGTGGCCTCACTTAAATCCCAAAATAAATGTAGTAACTTGGTGGAAATCAGGACAAGATTTAAAAAAAAACCTGAGCATCTAATTGACAGAAAGTCATTGGCTATACACTAAAATATTAACAGTGCCAGCATCTCTGGTTAATTGCATTTCAGTTATCTCTATTTTGTGTATGTGTGTGTTCTGAATTTTTTACAAGGAATATGTATTACTTTCGTAATTGAAAAGAGATTAGGTTTGTTTGTTTGTTTGGTTTTTGTTTTGTTTTGTTTTGTTTTTGAGGTAGAGGAAAAACCACAGAAGATATTGGTTATGTGGAGTGGTGGGATTTCAGTGTGGTGAGATGATGAGCCGAATTAAAGGGGGCGGGGTTTTAAGTGTGGGTGAGTCCTGGGTGGTGCAAACAGTTAAGCACTCAGCTGCTAACCAAAAAGTTGGAGGTTTGAGCTCACCCAGAGGCTTCCTGGAAGAAAGGTCGGGTGACCTTCTTCTGAAAAATCAGCCATTGAAAACTCTCTGGAGCACAGTTCTACTCTGGTACATATGGGGGTCCCATGAGTTAGAATCGACTGGATGGTAACTGTTTGATTTCTTTTAGGTGTGAGTGAGAGGTGTGGATGTGTAGGGGAAGAGAGAGATGGAACAAGGATAATCAGATTTGGGGCAGGGGCAGCTCTTCATTCCAACACTGCGTTTACTGACAGATTTAACTAGAGAAATTTGGAGGAAAGAAAGTAAAAGCAATCATTCTTATTGGTATTGGTTTAAAGTCATCAGGAGAATGGGGCCTGGCCCATCTCCTGTTACAGAGGACCCACCTTTATGGAGGGGAGAACTACAGTTGCATTTTCCACTTTGATCTCCTGCAGGGCTCACAGTGCCTCAGAGCCTCTCTGGTACCTTCCCTCCTCCTGGCTTTAGGATGTGAGGGTCCTTGATCCCTTGAACATTGCACTTGGCCTTTCAGATGCAGGAACTCTGAGAAGATGGGGAAAAGGGTTTATCATCCTATAGCACTGGTTTTCTAGAAACATAATTCTCTTTCCAAGTATTATTCACAATAAGATTTATTGAGTAAGCCCTGTTCCTGCATTTAAATCATGATGACATTGGTTTAAAAAAAAAGATTCTTATATAATCATTAAGTTGAAACTCCTCAAGGTTAGGGACCATGGCTCATTTTTCTTTGTATCATCCGTAGCACCAGTCCCATAAATATATATATATTTTTTTTTTAGAAAAAAATGATAAAATGAGAGGAACATTAGAAATGTAGTTAGCTAATTTTTTTAACATGGGAACGTCAAAACTCTCTCCAAGGGGTCTATTATCTCAGTTTCTTAGTGTATCTGGTGAGGAGCACATTTGAAAGGTATCATATTTACAACCCAAGTACATAAATGTATTTGTAGGAATGACACAATTGTCCTTAGTCCTAATCAGTTTTGTCCACTCTTTGTATTTCCCACCTCCTTGACTGGGCAGCGGGGGTTTACTGGTAGAATTCTCGCCTTCCACACAGGAGACCCGGGTTCAATACCTGGCCAAGGAACATCATTTGTCTCTCTTTGGAGGCTTGCATGTTGCTATGATGCTGAGCAGGTTTCAGCAGAGCATGAAGACTGAGACAGTAGGATGAAAGGCCTGGCAATCTACTTCCAAAAATCAGCCAATGAAAACTCTGTGGATCGCAACAGTACAATCTGAAGGCAGTCATGGGCAGGCATAGAACTAGGCAACATTTTGTTGCATTGTGCACGGAGTCACCATGAATCAAGGACATCTTGACAGCAGCTAACAGCTAAAACAACCTGCCTGGAAGCAGCTCACGGATTATTAACAAATCTCATTATTCACGTAAATCAAAGGAATCAGAACAAACTTCCAGCCTTCTCGACTGTAGGTTTTACTTATCTGCCAAACACCCGCAGATAACTGCGTGCGCACCACCAGGCCTTGCCCAGCAACAAATGGAAATGCCCAGGGGCAGGGGATTTTCTCCCCTGGACAGGTTACCCTGTCTAGGTCCCCAACCCCTTGGTGTATCGTCCCTGTTTGCTGAAGAGGATTCTAAAAGCCAGCGGCCCACCACGGTCCTGCCTTTTTTGGTCTAACAGAGTGAAAATAATTTAATCGTTCCTTAATGAGGCAGGATCTTCCATGCCTTGTGGTTATAATTAAAGAGCATCAGCGATCACTGTAAGCATCACTTTTGCTGGTGCAGTCCCTTCCTCTTTAGTTCCCCTTGGCTACTTCTCTGGCCCCCACTCCCCTCTACCTCTGTCTTTAAGTGCCAGGAGCTTCTCTCTCAAGATTTCTAAGCTGCCTCTTACTCTTACCTTCCATCCTTGCCTCTCCCACCTGCTCACTGCTGGCACTCTCAGTTCTCTGTACAGGGAAGTTCACCAGCCAGTGTTGCATTCCCCACGCCCCATGTCAGTATACTCCTGTCTTAGCTTCCTAGTGCTGCTGGAACAGATACCACAAGCAAACGGCTTTAAAGAACAGAAATTTATTTTCTCATAGTTCGGGAGGGTAGAAGTCTGAGTTCAAATCACTGGCCCTAGGCAAAGGCTCTTTCTCTGTGGGCACTTGGGGAAAATGCTTGTTTCAGCTTCTGTAACCCTGGTGTTCGTAGGTTCCTTTGGTGATCTCCACATGGTATTTGTCTTTCCCTCCCACGTTTGTGCTTGCTTACTTGCTTCTCTCTGTGCTTCTTCTTTTTATGTTTCAAAACTCATTAGGTTAAAGATACATCTTGCACTGATACAAAAAATGCATAGCTGATTATGAGGATGGCGCAGGACTAGGCAGTGTTTTCCTTCTGTTGTACGTACCATCACTGTGAGTGGGAACCAACTCAATGACTCTGACAACAACACTGACATAGTCTCCTTAATATAACCAAGAAAACCCTACTCCCAAATGAAATTACATCCGCAGGCACAGGGGTTAGGATTCCAACACACATTTTGTGGGGACACAGTTCAATCTATGACGTTCCCCAAGCTTTTCTGGACATCAGGCTAAGAGGGGAGAACATTTTCCTTAATAAAAGAAACCATGGATCTCTCCAGGGTGAGCTCTAGCCCATTGCCATTGAGTCAATTCCAACTCATAGCAACCCTGTAGGGCAGTAGAACTGCCCCATACAGTTTCCAAGGAGTGCCTGATGGATTTGAACTGCCAACCTTTTGGTTAGCAGCTGTAGCTCTTAATCATTACTCACCAGGGTTTCCAGGGTGAGCTCTAGAAGTAAAAACTCCGTCTTCTTTAAAGAGAGAGAACTAGACCAAGGACCACACCCTGAGCCCTCTGGATTTGACCTTTCCCTTCATTTTCTCTTCATTCTTTTCATTTTCACTGATGCTATCTTGCTGGCCCTCAGGATAATACCACTTAATTCTTAATGTTCTGGCTCAAGCACTAAGGAAGGAAATCTAATACAGACCAACCAAGATGTTCAAAAAGATTGAAAATCTCCTATTTGAAAGGAGGCAAAGAAAGATACTAGTAAGGAGAATACGAGAAGCATAACAACAACCTAAAGAAAATAAGTGATGGAGGTTTCTGGTGCTACAGTGGTTGGTTTGCTTCAAGGCCTTATAAGTCCTGTCCTATTCCACATGCAATCTCTGCTTTCCTGGTCTCCCAGCACCACGTGGAGAGGTACTGTGCCAACCTCCACCATCAGGAAGTTGCCACAGTTCTTAACTTCTTGGCACAGGCATCATCAAGAACGATGGGGCCAGCTTTCCAGTTTGCTTCCCCACCCCTAAATAGGGTCTTTGAGCTCCTGTTTTTCTTCTGAAGGAACAGTGTTTCCTTGTGGCCCATTGAATGACATATCCCTACAGGGTGAAACCCTTCTTTCACGTGGAGGGATTGGCCTTATAGACCCAGAAACCATGAGTCCCTTGAGGATCATATTATCCTTTGCTTGCCCTTGAACTCCCAGCACCTGGCATAGGGTCCAGCTTAGAGCATCATAAGTTGATACTCGATAAATGTGTGAGAAGTGGAAGAAAAGATGAGGAGAAAGGCAAGAATAATGACACCTTGTGTTTGTCAATATCCTAACCATGACAGACCCATTGCAAGAGTTGTGGAGTAACTGGGGGTTATTCTAGGTTGTAACCTTTCCTGCAAGTCAACTTCCAAGACTTCTGTCTTTGACCTCAGGCCAAGTGATTTCACCTAGTTCTCTATTCAAGTTAGTAATAAAATTTAGCAATCATCTTTATGACATTTAATAGCTTTGGAGGTCCTTTCAGTTGAATTTAAGAGGTAGTTTGTAGAGTAGGGTGTCTCTGAGTGGCACAAAGAGTTAAGCACTTGGCTCCTGGCTGAAAAACTAAAAAGTTGGCAGTTCAGTGACAGCCATTGAAAACCCTATGGAGAGTTCTACCCTGACACACATGGGGTTGCCGTGAGTTGGAATCAACTTGACAGCAACTAGTTTGGTTTTCCTCTTTGTTTTTTGGTCTGTAGAGTAGCATTGGTATTGTTTTTATTCATGTTTGATAGGTGAGAATGCTGAGAATCAGAGAAGTTGACCTAGTTGGCTAGTTAAGGAAGGAGCAGAGGAGAAATTTAAATTTAAGTTTTCTAACTTGAAGTTCTTGACCCTGTCTTAGACCCCTGTGGCACTCAAAATTTTGTTCTAACTAAGACTGCTACTGCTTGACTTGCTAAGAGAACTAGTATACTCTCTCTGGGACCAATTTCTAAATAAACTACCAGCTTCCTCCTGGGTTGGTGGTTGCTCTATGGGGCAGAGTTTACCCAGGGAATATCTCCCTTGAAAACAATTCCTTTGATCGTGCAGTAGGTGGATTAGTGATATCCCTGAAATGAAATGGCTTTATTTCCCTCTTCTGTGTAAATATTACCTTACTACTTACTATCTGACAAGTAAGGAGACGAGAAACTACAAATGAAAAATTGGGAGTAGAGTGAGAAGAGGAAACAAGCTCCATTTTTTAAAAAATCTTGAAACAGGGAAAGTGTTTATCATAGGTGAAAAACAATGGATCCGTATTTGAGTATGTAAAATGTTTCTACAAATCAATAAGAAAAAATAAAAAGAATGAGCAAAAGACACGGACAGGGTCTTCACTGAAGAAGAAACACAGATACGTCAGTTAACACACACACACAAAAATTCTATGTCTCAAGTAATCAAAAGTAGAAAATGAAAATAAGAATTAAATATTGGTCGTGCTTTTTTTTAAAGTACCTGTGGTAGTAAGGTAAGAAAAATACATATACCTGCCTTTGCTGGAGGGAGTATAAATTGGGGAAATGTAATTGCAGGACAATTTGACAAAATATATATAAAATTTTAAAGTAGGCATATATTTGGCATAGCAGTTTCATTAGCAGAAATTTACTAGAGATGAAAACAAGGGTATTTTATCATTACTTATAATAAGAAAAATTTGAAAACAAACCCAACTGCCAAAAACAGGAATTTGTTACAGTTAGGTATATCCATAAGATAGAATAATATGGGGCAAGTAAATAAAATATGAAATATTGACATGGGGAATATTGATGATATATTTATAAACAAACAAAAAAAAATCAACTGCATTGAGTTGATTCTAACTCAGAGCGACCCCATGTTTGTCAGAGTAGAACTGTACTTTATAGGGTTTTCAGTGGCTGGTTTTTTGGACGTAGATCACCAGGCATTTCTTCCAAGATGCCTCTGGGTGAACTCGATCCTCCAACCTTTCAGTTAGCGGCCAAACATGTTAGCCGTTTACACCACTCAGGGATATACATAGATAAGTAGAAAACATAGGCTGTATAATAATTCTAGCATTATTTTATCTTTGTCAAAGTGTATGCCTGCATATCTAAACATGGAGTAAAATTCTTACAATTATATTCTAAGATTATCTTTAGGTGATAAGCTTACACCTTATTTTCTTATTGGTGCTTTTTTCCATTTTGCAAATTTCATTCCAAAAACGCTGTTTTGTTTTGTCTTCAGAAGTAAAGGTAAAATGCATCCAAAGTGATTGGAAACACTGTCTTGATGTACTGAGGTTCCATTTACACGCAGCTTTTGGAGATTTTGTCTGTTGCTTAAAGCAAGGCCCAGCTCTTCTGGAAAATGCTCCCTGGGAGGACTGGAACCACTGCAGAGTCCCCTGCAGTACACCCCGCGGGGCTCACCGCTCCTCCCTGAGCACAGAACCAGAGAAACAAGCAGGAGATTTATTCCCACTTGACTTCTTGTTCTTATCCTTTTTGATTAAAAAATACATCAAGACATGAGACGGATGGAAAAACCCATAAAAAAATTTTTTTTCCGAGTCATAAAAGGCTTTTACATGTCTGACATTAGGATCACGAAGGGATTAATTGACACTGCCACTCGCTGCCTCTCTAGCAGAGCATGCTCTAGCTGGGATGCAAAGTCACTGAGGATGCCTGCGTCTTCCCCTGCTGTTGTTATCACCCTTCTGTGTTCAGTTCAGGCAGCCTGTGAGGCTTTTGCAGTTCCTGGAGGCCTGGGACCGTGTACTGCTGTATTCTCTGAACTTTCTGCATTGCCTGGCCCATAGGAGGCATTCATTTTTGTTAGTATCCCCCCACCACTCTTTTTGATTCACATGAATATTAAAATGGCCTAATAATTTTGGGGAACAAACAGAACAGGAAGTAATCTGAGAGTAATTTAATTTGTCAGTGAATAGTAATTGTTGCAGCCAATTTTCCAAATGGTATCTTGGCTTAGTTTATTCTGTCATTAATTTGTTCATTCAATGAGTATTTATTTGGTTTCTAGCATGTGGCAGGCACTGCTGTAGTCCCATTGGATACAGCACTAACAAAGGCATTTATATTCCAGTGGGGTTGAGATCAGTTCCTTCCTTTCTTCCACCCTTCATTCCTCCCATTCTTCACCCCTTTTCTCCATCATTGTCTCCCTCTGTACATCTATTTCCATCCATCCATCCATCCACCCATCCCCCTACCTGTCTACCCACCCATCCATCCCTCCATTTCTCAGTCCATCCACTCATTTACCCATTCACCCATCTTCCCCCACCCACCCACCACCCATCCATCCCTCCATTTCTCCATCCATCCACTCATTTACCCATCCACACATCTACCTATCCATCCCTCCATCCCTCCCTCCATTTCTCCATCCGTCCACCCATCCATACATCATTTATTGTGGTCATCAGGTGCTTAGTGCTGTGCTAATCGTTGGAGGGTACCAACAAAACCCTGTTCCTATTCCAAAAGAGTGTAGGATTTCATGGGGAAATGAGACAGTGTCAGGACTGCCCATTAAGATGTGCTGTTAGGCATAACCCCACAATGGCAAGAGCGTACCTGGCAGCACCATTTCCTTCCCTCCCACAGATCACCTTTTTCCTTGTCACAGAGCAACTCATCATTATCTACTTCCAATTTCTGTAACTCGCCTGCTTCCTGGGAGGCAAGTTTGCCTCAGATATCAGGCATAAAGAAATCAAAGAGATGTCACCTTGCTACCAGGAACACGCTGGCAAACAGTCAGGTTCTTTGAGTAATCAGCTGCTGTATTGGTAAAAATTTTGACTTTGATCACATAGGGAACCACCTGCTTAGTTTGGGGTGAAATGGAAGGTATAAGTCCCACAAGACCCAAGGTCTAGGCCCTTGGGCCAGCCCCTGAAGAAAATAACTAACAATACATTTTTACACCTTGAAGTGCAAGCCAGTTATTTGTACTGTCCCTGCTATGGAAATTCAGTGAAATAGGGGAGAAGAAATGACTCTTATTGAGCACCTATTAGATTCCCTCCCAGCACTGGTCCAACTGCTTCCATATGCTATCTCATTTAATTTTCATAGCTATCCTGTGACAGAGAATTCATTATGTTTTCACAGATGAGGAAATTGTGACTCAGAGAGGTTAGTTGACTTGATCAAGGTCACAGGTAGTGAGCCTTCAAACTGAGTTCCCCAATAGGACTATTTGACCTCATCATCAAGTCTGCAATTAGGAAAGCAGCATGGAGGAAGGCTTACCATTGGCACTTTATTTGAAGTTTCCCCGTGGCAATTATTACATCCTACTTCGTAATGCAGCATTACTTCGCAAACGGTTTTGTAGAACATAAGATGTTAATAGGTGTTCTAGGCAAAAAAAGGCTTCATGGTTAAATACATTGGGGGAGCTGCAAGGTTAAACAGGTTCATTGTGGAGCTTCTTAACACCTTTAGCATACTCCCATGTCTTGTGAAGCTCAAAGAAGAAAACATGACAGGCCTGGAAGAGCACACATGCCTCATGGTACTAGTGTCCCGTGAAAGCCATTGTGGGCAGTATTGTTCATTCAGCAAGGCTTTAATGAGCCTCTACTCTGCATGTGGACCCTGTGGTCCATGTTTTTGCCTTCCACTGGATCATGAATCCCTCTAGGGCAGAGATTGTATCTTATTTCCCTCTCTTTCCCCAGTGCCCACTGAACTTGTCATAATTAGAGCTCAATTAGTGTCTGAGTTGTCTCAATCAGGGCCTTGACCTTGATACTGAAGAAAGTAGGAGAAATAGCTATGGAGTTGGGGGGAGCTTCCAGGAGAAGAAGTAGGGCTGTGATTCGGAAGTACAGATGGAGATGTTGTGGCAGGCGGTGGGGAAATGTGTAAAGAGGGTTGGTTGAGGCAGAAAGTATGTTAGAATCTGCCACAATCAGAGATCCTTTCTCTGGGCATCTGAGCTATTTTTATTGCAATGAAATGGACATTTGCAGGACATCAAAAAACAAATGGTAGTCAAAGGCCTTGATTCTTCATTTCCTATTAATGGCATTGCTTAGTACTGTTTCAGTTACAGCCATACTGCTTCTAGCCCATTGCTTGAAGGTGGGATTATCTGACTGAGCCGTTTGACCAGAGAAGCTCACTATGACTTTTAGATGAGGTAATGGTGGGGGTGGTGTGTGTGCATGGCTGGGGGAATTGTGTGCACGACAGCCAAGCCTCTGGAATATGTTCTGAATCCTTTTATTGTTTTTTCTTGAACATAAAGTTCAGGTCCCATGAGAGCAAGCCTCTTTTCTTTTACTTTATGCAGGATAGTGGTAGACAGATTTTTCCCTAACGTTTTATTGAACCCAAAAGAACAAGCTCGTATGGTTCCTAAACAAAAAGGTACTTTTCACAAAGAACCTGTAGATGCCATAATTGTCAGATAGAAACTTTCAACAAAGAGCCCTTTAGGCAGTGCAAAATTTGCAAAATTCCTTTCCTTACAACTGACTGCAAGCTTTTTCTTGGAAAGAACGCTTTGGCCTTGCCTTACTTTTGCTTAAGTGTCGTGATTACAGTCTGCTGACTCATGTAAGAATGCTGGATCTATACACTCAAGTGTCAGGGTGTCTCAAGCCCCAGGTAGGGCCTTTCCTGTGAATAGTCCTTGCAGAGTCCTCTTGTCACCAGTGGCAATTTGAAAACGTAAGCTGCACGCTATCCCTCTGCTCTTCTTTTTAATCTCTTTGAAAACCTTTTCCAGAAAACTTATTTCTGCCTGTCCTAAGAAAAGAGAACTTGTGATACGCTTGTAAGGGAACCCCTACAAGAAACTTTGTCTCTGTGTCCTGGGCAGTCCTGAGCCTCCCCACTGTCCTTCTGTTCAAGCAAGAGTAGGTAAGCCAAGGAACAGCTGTTGTGTCTTATGACATGGGCGGGTAACAAAAGAACTAAACCCCTTGCTGTCTCATCGATTCTGACTCATAGCGACCCTGTAGGACAGAGTAGAACTGCCCCATAGGGTTTCCGAGGAGTGGCTGGTGGATTTGAACTGCTAAACTTTTGGTTAGCTGCTGAACTCTTAACCACTATGCCACCAGGGCTCCTACACCATCCACGCATTTCCAAGTCATGTCAGTAAAGCTTAATGTCAGGTGTTGTATACACCGTCTGCTACACACCTGTGTACACACTCTGCTAATGCTAGTTATCCACACCCTGACTGACAGCCATCTCTGTTTAGGTCTCTGAGCCTGCCCTCTTCGCCCCGGCCTTGCCAGGAATATATCCCCGTTGGGACTTCTGTAGCTAATACCCAGTTATTCCCTGGAGGTGACTGTAGGGAACAAGACAGAAATGAAATAGTACCTTATTAAAATGACAATTTAATCACACCTCCCCAAACTGTGGGCTCTGGATGATATAGGGGCAACAGAAATGGGGTTAAAAATAATGGCTAATTGTATGATATGTTAATTATATCTCAATAATGACATATAATTGTGTACTATGTTAATTATATCTCAAATAAGCATTGTTTAACTACTACTAGTAGCGGGTCAGTGAAAACAAGGGAAACCCCCAGTTAAGTGGATACACATAGTAGCCACAACAATGGACTCAAACATATCAGTGATCATGAAGATGGCACAGGACAGGGCAATGTTTTGTTCTATAATATGTAAGCTTTTCCATGAGTCAGAACCAACTGGACAGCAACTAACAACAGCAGGTACTAAGTATTCAATATGTGCCAGGAACTGGGCTAAACATTTTCTCTGCAGTATCTTCCTCAATTCATCTTTCTAACAATCTCTGTAATGTAAACCCAATTGTTATGCTTATCTTACAAATGAGGAGGCAGACTCAGATACTTTGCAACTTGCCCTTGAATGGTAAGGCCATGCAACCAGGAAGTGATGAAACAGGGTTGCCTAACCCCCCAAAACCTACCTTCTATACTGGATTAGTGAAGAGTTCAGCAATACTTCGTCTAAGCTCACTGTTTTATACCCCAAAGCCCTGCTCCAGTGAATAGACTCTGACATTCCCTGTCTCCATATTCAGCTTTTCTGCCCCTACCCAATTGAATCCCTTGTGGATCCCAAAGACAGGGAGGTAGTGATGGGTGCAGTTTGACATAAGAAGGCATTAGGTCTCAGTAAGCCCTGATGTTACTTTCAGAAACAGATGTTGCTGGCTCCTTATTTCTATTCTACTGTCTTCTTTTCCAACCACTTCTCCCTTAAACAAAGTTGCTTTCCAGATTGCAGACAAGCAGCTGTGTTTTAGGTGCAGAAGTTTGCACATCTTGCTGACAGCTGAGTATCCTCTGGGGACATCAGCTAACCCGCGGTGCCCTGCCCTTTTTCTGCACTCCTTCTTTTCCTGTAAGCTTTCGTTGGTTTCCTCAAGTAACCACAACATAATTAAGCAGGACTGTTTTCCAGTTACTCCCTATTATCTCAAAGGAGATGCTCAAGGTAAGGCTCAGGATTGCTTATCAAAAATGTAGAGAGGATGCGTGCCCTGGTACAGTGAGGCCTCAAACTCATACATATGCAGTGGGAGGCAGGTAACATCAACATGCAAAGCTTCCCAAGTGTAAAGTGGTAGGTGCTAAGCCTCTTGAATTGTAACCAAGCATAACACCTGTCTAGTTCTCTTGCCTTTTAGAAGGCGGTCTAAACATAATGGCCAACAACACATGTCTCAGACCCTTTAGGTAAAAGAGATTATTTAGGCTTAATGACCTTGAAGTCCTCTTGAAAGCTGATGAACCTGTGGTATATGATTCCTTTGCAGAAGTCAGGCCAACCTACTTTTACCTCCAAAGATGAGTTGGAGAACTACTTTGCAGAAAACTATAAGAATTTGAGATGTTTTCAAATGGCGGAGTGGGAGGAAGGTGTGCTTTGATATCAACCATAGATTTCTAGAAAGGACTATGAATATGGAATGGAATAAATTTTTGTAACTTTGAGACAATGACCTCTCCTTTTTTGTCCTCCCTCTCCTCATATTCACTCAGCAGATATTCTTTGAGCATTTTCCGTGTGACAGGTACCATGTTTGTATGGGTGGAGGAGGGTAATAAGTAAGAATAGGTGTATAATTTTGAAAGTACATTATATTTTAATATGGTAGTATCCAGTAGGATAACTGACTTATCCTAGTTTGCTTAGAACTTTCTTATTTTAGCATTAAAATTTCCATTTCCTGAAAACCCCTCAGTCCCGGGCAAACAAGGACATTGAGTCACTGGAAGACTCAAGCATGACTGTTCTGGAAGATGTGATGAAGTTGTCATGTGCTGGCATCAACAGATAGGATTCTGTGAATCTGACAGCCACAGGTGCAGATATACTCTATTGGTGACTTAGACACTCCTAGCAGTACTGAAGTTGGTATTATTTACTGGTACTGTTATTTTACAAAATAGTGAAAAACTCTTGCTAAAATCCCCCCCCCCAAAAGAAAGTACATTAATTGTTACATTAGTGGAAAATTCAGTATATTAAATACTTGGAGTTTAAATATAAAATAGAATCTAGATTTTATGCACAAAAAATTTTCGATACCTTTTCTAATTAATCTCTGGTGAGACATTTGAAATCATGAGAGGTAAAGGGCAATTGTTTGTGGTTTAGAATTGCCCTGAGCATTGCAGAATATCAATCATCCTTTGATGCTACCTTGTAAATGCCAGTATCTGTTGCCATCAAGTTGATTCTGACTCATAGTTACCCTATAGGACAGAGTAGAACTGCCGCATAGGGTTTCCAAGAAGCAGCTGGTGGATTCAAACTGTGGACCTTTTGGTTAGCGGCAGAGCTCTTAGCCACTGTGTCGCAATAGCATCTTCCAGTCATAAACCAAAAAAACCAAACCCACTGCTATCAAGTTGATTCTGACTCATAGCAACCCGATAGGACAGAGTAGAACTCCTCCTTGGGTCTCCAAGGTTGTAAATATTTACAGAAGCAGACTGCCATACCTTTCTCCCAGGGAGCAGCTGGTCAAACCGGTGACCTTTGGGTTAGGCGTTGAGTGGTTAACCACTGTACCACCAGGCCTCCAATCATAGCAGCAACAAAAACCACCTGCATGAATTTCCAAGCCACCTCCTAGGAGACAGTGCTGCCCTCATTGGAAATCAGTGCATGAGATGTTTGAGAAGAAATAAATATTGGAGAAATGATAAGTACAACTGAGTCCTTTTTTCTTCTGCATGTTCTCATTCTTTTTTTCTCCCTCCTTCATCAACTGTAACTGTTGAATTTTTCTCGATGTGCATCAGCCTACAAAGTACTTAGGAAAGTCTGCAGATAACTACCGTCTTTGTCTCCAAAGAGCTTGGAAATACAAAGCCTACCGAAAGCACCAACCCTAGAATGACCCTTGGTTCTGAGTCCGCATCATCTGTCGAGTAGAGCTGGTACAGAGTATGCACCAGCTGTAGCTGGATTGATTGAGTGTTCTTTCCATCATTTCCCCTGACTCTCTACTGAGACTCTACTCCTTATCTTTTATTAATCATAAAATCAGCCCAGCACTTTCAGCCTCTTTTCTTCCTCTGGACCGGCAATGGGAGAGAAGGATGGTGCTAAGGCCTGCACCTCCCAGAGTTGTGTTTGGTCTCGGTTACTCAACGTGGTACATACTCTCATGGTTTTTTGGGTGGAAAACAAAAAATGGATAAGACCCAAGAACCTAGTAATTGGAGAGAGGAGACCTCTAAGTAATTATTAAAGAATCACATTTGAGAACTCAATTAGATGCTTTGTACATTAAAGCAACAGTAATGATATTAAGTAATATTAACAACAACAGTAACATTTATTTTTATACTTTATGGGGTTGTTTTGGACTTTGCAGAATCAATGTCTCATCATCACTGAAAGGAATCTGAAATGTCATCGAGTGCCACCGCATTTGTAAGTCACTTTCACAAGCATTATCATATTCACTTCTCCCAATAACCCTCTCAAAATCCCTGTGGTGCAGAGACCTGACCTGGGGTTCGGTGGGATTAGATGATTCGACCAAGCTCCCACGACCTGAACATAACTGGCCCCTTGGCGCGGCTTTAGCTGGTTCAGCTGGCCCGTGCAACCTTCAGGTGAATGTTTGTTAGGTGCCTGCTGTGTTTCAGCATCGATGATCCAGGTGCTGGGGATATAGACAGGAATCGGAATCTCTACCCTCAAAGCCAAGCAGTTTAGGCTTGAAATCATTAGCAAGAGAGGGCTTGTATCCTTTTTGAGCCCATTAATAATACCATGATTTGTAATTAGTGAAACGCACAGTTCCCGGGGAATGGTGAATGTGGTGTTACGGCAAGATTGATCTCGCAATGGTCTAAGCTGGAAAAAAGGAATTTCTGAGGAAGCAGGCACCAGTGAAGACCTGGGCTGACAAGTGGTCAGCTAGAGGAGAGGAGAAAGGATGAGGATTCTGTGAGACTTCTCAGGAGACGGGTTGGCATGATGGCGAGAACCGAGCTTCAGAGTCAGATAAACCTGGGTTTGAATCCCAGCTCTGCCACTTTCTAGCTGTGTGTTCTTGGCCAAGTGTTTTCAGGATTCCCCACTCTCCACTTCAGTTTAGCTACACACCTCCCAGAGCTACTGGAAAAAATAAAATAAGATAATATATGCAGAATATCTATTCCCAAGAGGTAGCCACTAAATGACATGGCTTTGTTTTCCATCTCTTTTTCAAACAATTTTTTTTTATCAGAATTTGGCAATTAATTGCATTTAAGGCCCCAGGATGTGTTGCCTATGAATGGTGACAGTAATAGAAAAATTAGGAGTTTAGGTTTTTGACATGTTGAATTTGAGTGACAGCCTCGTGAAATGCCTGGCGTAGAGTTGGAGAGATGGGGCTGAAATGCAGATGAGGTTTGATAGGAGTAGGGAGCATTGGAGACATTGATTAGTAGAGTCTTCGGCAAAGAAATGAACTCTCTGATGAAAGACTGACAGGGTCAAAACAGAGACCAGGCTCTTCGTGCTTTGTGTTCTCATCAGCATTGCCCAACTTTTGGAAACAGGCAGTTTAATTCCATTTGATGGGGATACTTGGATGTTACCTTCAAGGTCTGAGCTCCTTGCAGCTTCCTCGTCTTCCACCATTCCACTTAGCAGGATTGGCTGCATGTGCAGGTCACCCCTCAAAGCCTACTAATGGCAGGAAAGAAACAGAAGCTAGACGTTTCATTGGTATCCAGGGTGGCTGAGATAAACCAGTTTCCACAGACAGAAGGCATTGAAGAGTGGGACCTTGGGTAACTTGGAACTCTACCAAAGGGATTCCAGGTGTTGGAATCAGAGCACCCTCCTCCTCTGTTGCTTTCTGCCCATGTAACATTAACATTATCCGGAGAGCAAACGCTGAGTAATGAAGTCTGGGTCACTCCCCGTCTGTCTCACTAAATGCCACTTGGAGCCAACATCTTTTCCTTTGACAATAAAATCAATGAAGGAAATATTGCAGGGTTGAAAGCAATGCTGTACAGAATTCATTATGGGCAACACTGGGTTCCAAAGGATGGAAAGTCTCGTTCCCTCTGTGCTTTACTTTCCGGGAATATCAACACAGCCACTTAATGAAACTTCAACCTTCTGTTAATCCTTCACCTGTTTGCTTTTAAACTTGGATTCCTTGAACAAAACTCAGAAGACCTTCTGTTTTGAGTCTCTCTCTTTATGGATGAGTTATAATTTTAAAAAATGAAATATGCATCCGTTAAAGGAAAAAAGGACTAGTGAATTAGGAAAATGAGGGGGAATTTTGCTAATCATCGTTGGGTTCTTCATTAGCCCACACCATTTCTTTGAGTTGTTCTTTCTTGAGAGTATCTCAACATGGCAGTGAGCTGAGCATCATGATTTGTACAGATGGAGAGATAGGCAAGAGTGGGTGAGCAGAGAAGGGTGGCTGATGAAAGTGAGGGTGTCCATAGTCTTTTCCCTGGAGTTGCCACCCGCGCCTTGGAGAATGTAAGGCAATGTTGAAACAATAATGTCATTTCTTTAGAAGTGATGAAAAAGTAGGATCAATGTGAGAGAACTGCTTCCTAAGGTGTGTGTGCAGAGTGGGGAGAACAGTGAAAAACCAGGGAATCCTAGTTATGAGATGCGTCTGTTACAGCATGTAAATCCAGTTCACTCAGTTTTACTGCTGTGTGTGAATAAGCCACAATGTATTTATCTATTATTTTATCACATGACATTTGGGTGTTGACCATTTGGGGCTGTTCCTGACAATGCTTCTATGAATATTATTTCTATATCTCCTAGGGTTTTCCTGAGGGATTACACATGGAAGTGGGTTATAGAGTATATATACTCAACTTCGATAGTGATTGCCAATGGTTTTCCAAAGTGGTTCTTCCAGTTTACGCTTGCAGACTTAGTGATTAAGAATTTCCATTCCTCCCCATCTTCATCAGTCACATTATTGTCTGACTTTTAAAGTTTTGCAAATTTAATAAGTGAGAATGATGTCTCACTGGCATGTTAATTTGTGTTTTTTAGTCTCAAGTTTGCTCATTTCTAATGTATTGTCTGGCAGAATTTTCTGAGAAATATTTGTTGATACCTTTTGCTCACTTCTTTATAATTTATTTGTAGCTGTTCTTTATATGTTCTGGATACTAAGCCTTTGCCAGTTATATATGTTGCAAATATCATTCCTTATTTTATTGCACATCTTTACAGTTATTTTAGGGCATCTTCACTATAAAAAAAAAAATTTTTTTTTCTTCACTGTATCAAAAAAAAATTTTTTGATACAGTCAAGTTCTTTATTGCAATGGAGTTGAATTTATCAATCTTTTCCTTGATGTTGTTGTTGTTAGCTGCCGTCGAGTCAGTTCCGACTGATAGCAACCCAGTGTACAACAAAGCAAAACACTGCCCGGTCCTGTGCCATCCTCACAATTGTTGTTATGCCTAAGCCCATTGTTGCAGCCACTGGGTCCGTCCATCTCATGGAGGGTCTTCCTCTTTTTCACTGACCCTTGATGGTTTGTATGGTTTTGTATTTTATTTTAAAAATGTCTCATACTGTTGTTAATTGCTTTAGAGTTGACTTTGACCCATGGAGACCTTATGCGTAACAGAATGAAATTTTGCCCGGTCCTGCACCATCTTCATGATCTTTGATATGTTTGAGCCCATTGTTGAAGCTATTGTGTCAGTTCATCTCTTTGAAGATTACTGTTGTTTTCACTGACCCTCTGCCAAGCATCGTGTCCTTTTCCAGCGATTAGTTTCTCCTAATGACAAGCCCACAGTAAGCAAGATGGAATCTTACCATTCTCTCTTTTAAGGAGCATTCTGACTGTACTTCCCCCAAGACAGATTTGTTCTTTATTCTGGCAGTCCTTGGTATATTCAGTGTTCTTCACCAACACCACAATGCAAATGAATCAATTCTTCTTCTTTTTTCCTTTTTCATAGTCTAGCTTTCTCATGCATGTAAGGTGTTTGAAAAGACCGTGGCTTGCATCAGGCACACCTTAGTCATCAAAGTGACATCAAGTCTTTTGCAGCAGATTTTCCCAATGCAGTACGTCATTTGATTTCTTGACTGCTTCTTCCCTGGGTGTTGACTGTGGATCTAAGTAGAATTAAATTCTCGACAACTTCAGTTTTTCTCTGTTTATCATGATGTTGTTGATCAGTCCAGTTGGGAAGATTTTCATTTTCTTTACATTCCAGTGTAAACAATACAAAAAGCTGCAGCCTTTTATCTTCATCAGTAAGTGCTTCAAACTGTCTTCATTTTCAATAAGCAAGTTTGTCATTTGCATATCACAGGTTGTTAATGAGTCTTCCACCAATCCTGGTGCCAGCTTCTTCTTCATATAATCCAGCGTCTTAGATCCTATTTGTTCAGTGTACAGATTAAATAAATAAAATGAAAGGATACACCTCTGCAGCACACCTTTTCCCGCTTTGAACCACGCAGTGTGCCCTTGTTCTGTTGGAACAGCTATCTCCTGATCCATGTACCGATCCCACATGAGCACAGTTAAGCGTTACGGATTCTCTGTATTTTATTCTGAATTTTCAAAAGGGTTGCCTTTCACATATAAGTCCTTCATTCACAGGGGATTTATTTAAATGCAAAGTATGGATAAAATGTATCTATTTTTACACACATGTATGGACATATATGTACATATTTTTTGGATCCAGCATTTTTAGATATTTTGTACAAGGGTTTTGTTTTGTTTCTCAAGATTTATTATCCTCCATAGTGTCAGATCCTGAAGTCCTAGGGAGCTATGTAAAAATCCCAAGTCCTGGGCCTAATGCCAGCTTAGCAGATGAGAATCTCCTGAGATGGGGACCACGTATATGTTTTTTTTAATCTCCCCAGAGGATCCTGATGCCCACCACTGCTAAGAGATGATTATTATAATGAAGAAATGGTCCAGAAGCAGTAGAGTCTCAGCCAGAGAGCTAAAATTGGCCCATAATTTCGGGAGGCTTTATAGAGAAGGAAATTGCATTTTACCCTTTTATAACACTCCCTGTCATCCTTTTGACAGCTGCAGTTAGATTTATGGTGTATAAGCACCCCAACATCAGCGTCATCCCATGTATTTGAAGGCCCCTAAGTAATGTCCGGAGGCAACCACCTGCTTACCATGTGTGCAGCAAGACCATGTGACTCAGCTTACCATGTGGCATAAGATACTGCAGCACTTGCTAATGCCCATACACATGTCTGCCTATTGCAGTGACTCTGAGCCACCAGTGAGCCACCTTACAGAATGGGAACCCATCTGTATTATTTTCTGTTGTTACTGAGTGCATGGAGTGGGCTGTCTGGGCTGATGGATGCAGCATAAAAGTCTGAGAAATCCACTTGTACTAGGTTGGCAAGGAGGATTCTGGACAGGAGACAAATCTCACAAGGTTGGATCTCATTCTTGGGGGATCCCAAGCTGTACCAAATACTAAGATGGCAGGAGAGCTTTGTTTGACTTTACTCTTCACTACCCTGTAAAAGGCTTTAACATGGAGCACATTCCTAGGTCTACACAGAGATGAAATGCTAAACAGTGCTGGAGGCGTGTACTTCGGGAGTTAGGGAGACGTAGACTTGAATCCTGGCTCCACGATTTATTGACAGCATGGAAACAGGCATAGGACTTCAGCTTCTCAGAGCCTTAGTTTCCTTTTCTGTTAAATGGAAGGTAATAATACCTATATTCTAAGGTTACTGGAAGAATTAAATAATGTATTTGAAATGCCCTGTACATCACCCAGAATATAGTGGGCACTTAGCATTATTGGAAGAAAGGCCTAACTATCTATTTCTGTAAGATTACAGCCATCGAAAACCCTGCAGAGTTCAGTTCTACTCTGAAACACGTGGGGTTGCCATGAGTAGGAATCAACTCAACAGCAGTGGGTTCAGTTTTTTACCATTGTTATTTTTGCTGTCGCTATTATGGGGTAGGATTATTTTCATATTGTTTCCCTGTTTAGCAAATTTGATGCCTACTCACCTCTGCATACAAGTCAGGACCAGACTCCTGTATTCACAGGTTGATCTCAGTTTACCTTCCTAGTTTTAGTTCCCAGTAATAGCAATAACAGCCGCAGCTGGTTTATAGAGCAACTCTTAAGTATCAGGCACCAAACCAGGCACTTTACTGTCATCCTTACAGTAACCCTGCAAGTAGGTTTTGTTAGTTCCGTTTGACAAAGAGCGAACTGAGGCTTAGAGAGTTAAAGTACTTTGTGAGGTCACACGGCTGGCAAGTGCTAAGATGGGACTTAAACCACAATTATGCTGTTTTCAATATGTTTACAGTCTCCCCTTCACCATGCACTTCTCTACCATGATTGCTTTGGTAAAGGTATTTTCTGAGCTTGGAATGCCCTTCCAGCTCCTATTCTGCCAGCTGAAATCTTACTAATCCTTCAACACCCAGCAAATGACCCTCCCTTGTGAGGCCTTTTTCTAACTTCCCCAATTGCATAAAATCACTCTCTTACAACATTCCATTGGCATTTTACTTAGCTTCATTTTGGCATTATTGCATTTGACATTGTCTCGTACATCTTATGCACATAAATGTCTGCTCTACTTATTTTTAATATATTCAAGGTCAACACTTGCATCTTTCATTTTTTATTTAGCCAGAAACATCCATTACACTTAATAGATATTCATTAAACACTTGTTGAATGAAAGATTAAAAATTGCATTCCGAAGGGTCCTGGTTTCATGGGACATCTCAGTTAGTTGACCTAATAACATGTTCAGTGCTTCTGTTCTACCTCCTAGTTCATTGTATAGTATCTGGGGTTTGAAAAACTTGCAGGCAGCCATCTAAGGCACAACATTTGGTCTCTATTCGCCTGGAACAACACAGGAAGGAGAGTCAGGAACAGGAGGCTAATTGCCTCTATGAACAACTGCTTCCTTTGCCATGAGACCAGAAGAACTGGATGGTGCCCAGCTACCATTACTGAACATCTTCATCAAAGATTCTGTAGAAGAATCCAGGTCAAAAGGGAGGAAACACAGAACAAAATTTCAGATTCTCATGTCTGCCTTGAGTATTATGCTCTTTTAAGAACTACGTATATGAGATTAAATTGACAACCAAAACCCAAAAAATCTGTTGCCATTGAGTTGATTCTGACTCATAGAGACCGTATAGGACAGAGTAAAACTGCCCAAAGGTTTTCCAAGGAGCGGCCGGTAGATTCACACTGAACTTTTGGTTAGCAGCCGTAGCTCTTAACCACCGTGCCACCAGGGCTCCAGATTGACAACAGCAACTCAAAATATTAGAAAAAAACCTTAGGGGCAGTGTATTTATGTTAATGGGGGGGGAACAACTCAAAGAAGGAAGATGAGAATGGTCGCACAACTGGAAGAATGCAGTGAATGTCGCTGGATCGTACATACAGAAACTGTTGAATTGGTGTGTGTTTTGTTGTGTATATTCTCAAAAACAACAAAAGAAATAAATTTTTAGAAAAGTGTGTTCCGCTCTGTTCTTAGTTATGTTTGTCATTAAATCTATGGTGATAATACACAAGCGACCACCATCTGTTAGTGGAGGACAAAGTTGACATACATGTGCACTAGAGTGTTAATAAAGTTTGTTAGTAGCTACGAAAGGTCCCAACTTTTATAAGTTGCAGAAGTTTATTTGACTTGATCACGTCTGTTCCAAGTCCAGGTCTTTCTCTGTAGCCCCCTTCAAGTTTCTTCATTCACACCTGGTACCTTATTCCAAATCTACAAAAGGTGACTGGACAGCATGTTGAGTTCTATTAACTCCGAGCTGCAGCTGCCCCCATGAACAAGGTCTTTAAAATGACTCATCATGAGGAGCTTTACACCTAAGGTCTGGGTCACCATCAGTCATGGATGGCATAAGTGGGAGAGAATTAGAATCTCTCGGGGGCTAAAAGGTTGCATTTATAACAGGTTCTTCCATTTCTGTGATGTCTTTCATTCAATGACACTTCAATAGAAAGTTAATTGAAATGGAAAAGATCAAGCACAAAGTCACTCCCTAAGCAGAAAGGAGTTTATAAGATGTTTAGGGTCATTCCACACTTTGATCAGGCATAGATTGAGAAGTCGCAGGCAAACCAAAAATTTTGCTTCCAGACTATTTACAAAGACAATGATATGTCCAGAGTCTGCCTGTCTCTATGAAAGATTGAAAATACCAAAAGTGGGGAATATCAATTGAGCAAATCAGGTCACACAGCCTTTAGTTCATAGGGGAGATTTTGGTACACACGGATTGGTATTTGTATCTAAGTTTTAAACAGATCTGAATAATTGACAGCCTTAGAATCTGAGACTGTCAGAACTCAAAGGGACTTTAGGGATTATTTTGTGAAAATACCTTATTTCCCAAAAGCTTAAGTCCAAGTCTCAAAGCAGTTGGTCCTAGCATAGAGCCTGGGTGTCCTGTTGCTCAGACTGTCGAGAATCTGGCCATAGTATAGGAAGGAAATGTGCAAACAGATCATCAGTGCATGGTAGGAGAATTGTTGTCAATGGAGGTACTTTACAGCCACGGCTTTTTCTTTGACTTACAGTCCACTCATTAGAATTATGTACATCTTTCTTGCCTACCCTACGCCCATAATGCAATTTCCAATTTCAGTCATTTAAGGCCAAGTGATTAAAGACACTCATCAAGCACAGGAATACAGAATCCAACTAGATTTTTACTACCTTTCCCAGTTGTCTGACCTAATAGAAATTTTTTTGCACCTCACCATTACCGAATCTTTCTAAAGAATTCAATTTATTTTTCAGGGAAACAACTCTCGTTTCACACTCATAATTAATCAATCTGCATAATATTCACTTAGAGTACTTCATTGCAACAACAAGAAGTGGCATAAGCAGGTTTCGGAACAACCACAACTCACTTTTGGTAAGCACCCAGCCCAATTGGTAGAAACAGGAATGTGTAGACATACTGGAGAACAACCTGCTCCTAGTGAGCTTTCTGCATGCTTTAAAGGTCAGTCAACAAGAAAGGAGTAGGTATAGGCCTGCAATCCATTCGTCCTTCCCTTTATGGACAGGGGAAAAGAAAGAAAGGTGACCTAGTCAAGCCTTATAAACATACTAATGGCCATCTGTCAGACACAATACTATTTATTACAAGCCAGTCTTTATCTGTGGATCGCAGTTTGCTAAGATTTCTGTGGTAAACAAATCTGGAATCAATGGATTTATGGGCTATAACTCCCTGGAAAAGAGCATATAAAACTATCAGAATATAAAATGGAGACGTTTCATGAAGTGACATAGCTCCCTATAGAGTAAGCCATGACAACATGCATGGCTCGGAAACCTTGCATGCCAAATCTGGGCCGGGGCGCTTTTCAGCATGGCAAGGAAGTGAGGGACAGCACTGGCTGTGCCTGGCTTCTCTCTGCTTCTCCTGTGCCTCATGATTACTTATGTCCTTGTTGTCATTAGTAGAGCCTGATTCTTATGAGTCTGACTTTACCAATCTGATCCTTTGTGTCATCTCAGTTGTTTCATCCAGTACATTGATTTAGGAGAGCTTCTGCTGTGTGTTTAAAATGCAGTGGGAGAACGGATAAAATGAGCGATCTTTCCATTTGTCAGAAGGGATTCTACTTGTTCAGAGTTCCGAGAAAACTTTGAGTGAGAGAAGCCAGCCCTCTGGGGGAAGCTACAGGGAGCAAAACAGTAACAGCAGAGGGAGGTTAGAGCCACAGTTGCTCCTATGTGAATTTAGCTAGAACAAAGTGAAAAAAACAGGAGCCAGGAGAGACACTGACAGACAGACACACAGAATGAGGATGGACTGGACACAGGCTGCTGGTCATGTGTGCTCCAGATCAAGGTGCACAGGTAGGAGCTGGCTGCTTAGTGCTTAGTGAGTGTTCCACTCTTCCTGGCTATAATTGACTTTTTTTTTTTTTTAAATAATAAATATCGTGTTTTCGATGAAGGTTTACACAGCAGTTTAGGTTCCCATTCCACAGTTCCTCTACAAGTTGTTTAGTGACATTAGTTACATTCCTCCCAATGCATGATGAACATTCTCGTTATTTCTGTTCTGGTTGTTCAGTTTCCATTAATCTAGTTTCCCTGCCCTCTTAAATTTCTAACTTTGTTTTAAAGTAATTGTTGACCATTTGGCCTTATAGATAATTTTTAAAGGAGCACAGTAATTACATGTAATATTCATTAGTTTGTAAGCCAATTTGTTATGTAGATACAAGGTGACCTCGGCTTAGTTTTGGTTCAAGGTTTAAAGAATATCTCAGGGAGACAGTCTTGGGGAGTTTTCCAGTCTCAACCGGTCTAGTAGGTCTGGTTTTCTTTTTTTTCCTTTAGGAATTTGGGTTTCTGTTCCATATTTTTCTCCCATTGTATCGGGATCCATCCATTGTGGCCCTGATCAGAACAGTCAGTAGTGGTAGCCAAGCACCATTAATTCTTCTGGTATCAGGGTAGACAGGACTGTGGTTCGTGTAGACTATTTGTCCTATAGACTTGTTTCTTTGAGTATTTGGTTTCCTTCTTCCTTTTTTGCTTCCAGCTAGTAGAGACCAATAGTTATATCTTAGGTGGCTGCTCGCAAGCTTTTAAGACCCCAGACACTACTCACCAAACTAAGACGTAGAACATAAACTTTGTGAACTATATTTTGCCAGTTGCCCGAGATGTCCCATAAGGCTATGGTCCTAATCCTTCAAACCCAGAAATCAGATCCCAGAAGGTGTTTGGTTATGTCTAAGAAGCATCCATAACTGTGCCCCCTATGTGCTTCATTTTATATATATATGAATGTATGTGCAAATATTCATATAGATGCATATATATACACATATGCATACATCTGTATATACGTACACATATACATACCTATACACAGATATGCCTACATACGTATATGCCCACACATAGATTTTTTTCGTTGTTTCAAAGCTATGTATGCCATATCCATTACCAACAGGTCCTTTTTTCTTCCGTGCTTTTTAGTGACATTGTTTACCTTCGTCAAGCTCTGTGTATACTTCACCCTCATTCAGTGTAGACAGACTTTTTTTAAATAGCAGATAGTAAATATATTTTTACTTAGTGGGCCATATATGATCTGTGTTACATATTCTTTGTTTTCTTTTTTTATAAATCTTCAAAAATGTAAAAATAACTCTTAGGTCAAGGGCTGTACAAAAAGAAGTGGTGTGCTGGATTTGGCCCATGGTGGTAGTTTGCCAGCCTCTGGTCTAAATACACCAATTGAAAGATGAGATTATCAGAATGGATTAAAAGAAAAAAGAAACCATGACCTAACTGTATGCTGTCTACAAAAAGCTCCCTTCAAATATCTTGATAAAGGTAAGTTAAAAGTAAAGGTGAAGAAAGAGGGGACGTGCCTCCTAAGCACTCCACCCAAGATGGAAGTTTTCATAAAATTCCCTCTAATTGCACTGAGATGGGAATTTGAGAGATGTGCAAGGGGTTCTCCCTACATTTTCCTTCCTTCCCTTTATATGGAAGTCAAGTTTCTGGCAATTTCAGAGTTTCAGAACATAGCCTTGAAATTGGAAGTTAAGGATGCCTCTGAGTATCATCAGTAACTCTGACAAAACCTGAGCTCTTTATGCCACAGAAAGGCCTTTAGACACATATTCTGAGCCATAGCTACTCTTATTTTACATATAATATTAAACACATTTGCTTCTCCAATAATCTCATCAGATAAGAAACTACCTGTTAGAAGGGAGAAAAACGAGAATCTAATGTGTAAGGTAGAGTAGGAAAGGAGTGTGACAGCACAATGCCACCAGACAATATAAATGGTTACTTAGAGCACTCAAGGAAAGGTTAACCAGTTGCCATCAAGTCAGTTCTGACTCATGGCAACCCCATGTGTGTCAGGGTAAAACTATGGATAGTTTTCTTTTATCAATTTTATTTATTTTACTGTTAGGAGCATACACAGAAAAACATACCCCAAGTCAACCATTTCTACATGTATCATTTAGTGACATTGATTATACTCTTCGAGTTTTGCAACCATTCTCATCCTCCTTTTCTGAGTTGTTCATAAACTCACTGCCCTCTATAAGGTTGCTTTCAAATCTTTCGAGTTGGTGTTGTCAATTTGATCCCATATAGATAGTTCTTAAAAGAGCATAATGCTCAAGGCAGACTTTTTTACTAGTTAAGCTAAACTGTTGTTTGGTTTTAAGAAGACTTCAAGGAGTATGTTTGGTGTAAGATTTAAACATAATCTCAGGGCAATAATTTTGGGGTTCATCCAGCCTCCATGACTCCAGAAAGACTGGATTCCATGAAAATTTGAAAATGTGTCCTGTATTTCCCCCCATTTGATCAGGATTCTTCTATAGAATCTTTGATCAAAATATTCAGTAATGATAGCCAAGTTACTGTCCAGTTCTTCCGGTCTCATAGCAAAGGAAGCAGTTGTTTGTGGAGGCAATTAGCCACACATTCCACATCTTCCTCCTTTTTCTGACTCTCCTTCTTCCTCTGTTACTGCAGATGAGAATAGAGACCAACTGTTGTGCCTTGGACTGCCAGTTGCAAGCTTTTAAGACCTCCGGCACTATGCAAAGAACTAGGAGGTAGAACAGAAGCACTAAAGATGTTATTAGGCCAATTAACTATGATGTCCCATGAAACCATGACCCTAAACCTCCAAACCAAGAAGCTAAATCCCATGAGGATTTTGGTTGTACATAAGCAGCCTCAGGAGCTATTCTTTTTTTTTTTGGTACCCAAAACTAGTTGTTGTAAATATGTCTGTCACACAGCTTTTGCCAATCAGCTTTTTACTGGTATACAACTTATTGATAGCAATTAACAATAATCAGTTATGCAGCCATACCTTTAATCAATGCTATATTTCCACCACCGTTAACCCCTTCTTTCCCCTCTCTCCTCCTCCCCTGGTGATCATTAATTTTGTTCTCTATATATTTGCCTTTTAAGGGAGGTCGTACAATATTTGTCCTTTTGTGATTGACTTATCTCATTGAGCATAATGTCTACCAGCTCTGTCCACATTGTAGCATGTATCATGACTTTATATCTCCTACTGGCTGAGCAGTATTCCATTGTATGTATGTACCACATCTTGTTTGTCCATTCTTCTGTTGATGGGTATTTAGGTTATTTCTACCTTTTGGCTACTGTGAGTAGCACTGCAATGAACATTGCTGTACAAGTCTTTGTTTAAGTCTCTGCTTTCAAGTCTTTTGGGTACATACCTAGGTGTGGAATTGTTGGGTCATATGGTAGTTCTATCTTTAGTTGTAATTGACTTTCTGTGTATGGGTTATAGCTTTATAAACTCACACCATTTGTGAGGGAGTAATTTTGTTTTTTCTCTGGGAGACTAGACTGAGAGTGTATGGCTGTCCCAGTTAGGAAGTCAGTGAAAGACAGCATCTCAAGGTCTTTGCTAGGAGAGAGTTCCAAACCTTTATATGGTGGCAATGAAGTCATGTTGTCCCTGGCCCTCTCCTAGAGAGTAGACAATAGAAAATGCTTTTCAAAAACACATGTCCCGTAAATCATAGTCAGAGGCTATGCAAGAAGTTTAAATGAAATGGAACCTAACAGGTCCTATGTTTGTACAAATACTGTATTTTATGTAGTACTCATTATAGCCTACTCTATCTTATAAGGACCCCTGGTGGGACAGTGGTTAACAGCTCAGCTGTTAACCAAAAGGTCAGCAGTTCAAATCCACTAGCTACTCCTTGGAAACCCTGTGGGGCAGTACTACTCTGATCTACTGTGAGTCGGAATCGACGGCAGTGGGCTTGGGGCTTATCTCACAGAGGTAACTTGTAAGAAAGGATATAATATTTTATATATGAAGATCTTTATAACCCACACTATTTTTAAAGTTGTGCTCTGAGCTCCGTGGTAGGCAAAGTAAAAAGTACACTGGTCAATTAGAGAATTTTTTTTTTCCGATTGTGGTAAATCCCTACATCACAAGATATTTGGCATTTCAGTAGTTTTCACATGTACAGTTCAGTGGCATGAATTATGTTCATCACGTTTTTCAACCATCATCCTTATCTGTTGTCAAATGATACCATCACTAAGCTTCTGTTAAGGGTGACGGTATCATCTTAGGATTCTTGCTCCAAAGGAAAACATATCATTTCGTCAATGGAACCTAGTTAACACTGTTGTTTAGTTTTAAAAGGATTTCTCCCCTGAACCTTCCCATATGGACTGTTGTATCAATATGAGGAATATTGACCACTCACCCAGTGGGCAGTATCCCCAGCAATATCACTGCAATAAGTGCAGTCGAGTTTGATAAAACTTTTCAATTCACCGTCTAACACTGGGCTTTTTCTCAGCCCAGGCGGTATGACTCAAGCACACAGCATTCTGTGATTCCCCCACTGCCCTTCAAACAGACCCCTCTCCCCTGGGCCTTTGGAAATATGCCAGTAACAGATTGTTCAGGGTTCATTTCTTACAGCAAAAGAAATGAGCATTTTGTAAGATGTAGTATAATTTAGTATCATTTAACTGAAATAATAATAATGTTGGCTAAGAAGAGAGTGGGAGGGCCCTGCCATCTTCATGGGTCCCACTTAAATTTCTAAACCTCTGGCCTACAGGGATGAGTCATTTTATTCAGGACAGAGAATCTCGCCTCCTTTGATGGCTCTGAATGTTATTCTGACGTCTCTGCCACGTGGCAGGTTCCTTCCTGACCTATTCATTCTCCAGCGACATGGAGCCCTAAATAAGGAACAAATGTCATCCCAGGCAGACTTTTCACCTGCCACTAGGCACTAAATTGGTGACCTTTTCCAGATCGTGCCTGTGACAACAGCCTTTTTATGCAGCCAGCTCACCTGGGACAGGCGCACAGGGGCTGCCACAGTTCCCTGCCTGGAGCCCTCAGCACCACACGTCTCTGTTCATCTGTCACTCTTTCTTCTCTCACTGACGTTCTTCTGAGCAAGGGAAAAGTTCCTTTCTCCTCAAATGTCATCTTGGCTATGCTTTCCAACCACCCTTATCTTCAGTGGTAGGCCTCGGTTAGTCTGGGGGTCTCTAGTGGAGCAATACCAGTGAGGCGCATATATATAAATATACGTATTTAGGGAGATTTACTTCAGTGAAATGGCTCACAAAACTGTGGGGGCTGGCCAGTCCCAGATCCATAGGTCAGACGGCAGGCTGGAGACTCTGCTGGCTCACGGGATTGTAGGGGCTGGAGAATCCAAAACCTGCAGGTCAGGCAGCAGGCCGGAGGCTTCTGCAGGCTTACATCCCAGGAATGAGGGTCAGGTGATGAAATGAGTGCAGGGGAGAGAGAGAGAGCAAGTGCTGCCAGAACATCCATTTATATACTGGAGGTAGGCTACCCTCTGCCCAAGGAAGTTTGCCTTTCAACTGATTGGCCGATCACTTCGTGGAAGGTGATTACATTATATTACATTATGGAAGAGCAACCAGTCTAGTGTCTGCCAGACCACTGAGAATCATAGCCTAGCTAAGCTGACACGCAACATTCACCATCACAGCCTCCTCAACCGCGATAGCATCACTCACTGTTCCTTTATCTGCTCTACTTTTCTTGGTCCCTCTGATCATCACTTCACATTTTATGATATATTTATTTGTGGTCTAGCTCTCCCCCTAGAATGGTAGTCCCAGTGAGGCAGGGGTTTTCTTGTTTGTTTACAACTTAGAACACTAACCAGTTGCCCCCAAGTCAATCCCATGTTTGTCGTAGTAGAACTATGCTCCATAGTGCTCACTGTGGTTGATTTTTTCAGAAGCAGATCACCAGGCCTTTCTTCCAAGGTGCCTTTGAGTGGACTCCAACTTCCAACCTTTCAGTTAGCAACTGAACATGTTAACTATTTACACCACCCAGAGACTCTACCTAGAACACTACTAGGCACATAGTCAGCAGTCAGTAAATAACTGTCAGATGAATGAATGCATGGGAGAATGAGTGAATTAGTGAATGAATGAATGAGCTGAATTTCACTGCAATGTACTCTCTGGTTCCTGTTTAAGAAGTCTTTTGTGGCCAAGCATTCTTTGCTTAGTGGTTATCCACACACACATACACGCATGCATTCCATTGCTTACTTTCTCCCACCGCTGCCCACCCCATCTCTGTGACTTTGCCAGACGAAATGGCTTTCTACCCTGGACTTGGAAGCCTCCGTTTAGTCTCCATCAGAAAGGATAATAAAACTATTAAAAGGCAAGGTCTTATGCATTGTGATATAATACCGTGCCACGAGAAGACCATTAGCTGACTGTTACAGTTGTGTTGACCTTGGCCTGCAAAGGGAGGACTCTCCTTCAAGAAGGACAGCAGTGAGCAGGTTTATAGAGAAGGAGTTCAGTGGGCTGCATGTGGACCGGCTTCACTGACAGAACCCTCACTCGCTGTACACCAGGGGCATATGTGGTGTGTTTGCAGTCTAGCATTTGGGGGTACTGGCTGAAAAAAGTCTTGTATCAGGGCATGAAGAGAAGCCAGGATCCATGTATATACCCCATTCGTGCTATTAATTTTAGCCATCTTCACTCCCAAGTTGATACTGAGTGGTTGATAAGTACTTTTTTTTTTTTTTAAAAAAAGGGATGTGGCCTGTGTGATCACATATCACTTCCCTTGGCTGAAACTTAGTTTCATAGGTTATATGATGACAAGGTTCAACTAGATGATTGCTTAGGTTTTTTCCAGACGCAGTGTCTTTAACCATATTATGGTCTTCTGTTTATATGGTGTTCTAATGTCCTTTTTATGTCCGCAGTTTGTTAGCGCACCCCTATAACAGCACATTTCAGCACACCTGCTTGGTTGTCTGCTTCCTGTCTCCCCACTGAAACCACAGCCTTCATGAGGGGAGGACCCTGTATATTTGTGTCTTGTCACCCAGAGTCCAGCACAATGCCCAGCACTCTAGGACATTCGATGAACAATGCAACCCAGCTCCTTTACTTGCACTTGCCAGCCTTTAAATTGAAGTAGTAAATGTGCAATGAAATGCCCTAAAAGATGCATAACTTGTGGAAAATTCATAAATCATCCATGTTTAAATTCTCAGTAACTGATTACTCCTGGCATGTCGTCTCTAACACCTCGTAGATACAGGAAACTTCTTTTGATCCCCTCTGTTCTCCTCCTCCTTTTTTTTCTTTATTCCAGAAAAATAACACCTGGGCCTTGGAAGCACCCATCATTTAGTACATTTAGTACTAGTTGTGTGAAACCAAGAAGTCCCTGGTGGTGCAAATGGTTAACACACTTGGCAGCTAACCGGGAGTTTGGAGATTCGAGTCCACCCAGAGGCACCATGGAAGAAAGGCTGGTGATCTACTTCCAAAATATCAGCCGTCGAAAATCTTGTAGGACACAGTTCTGCTCTAACACACACAGGGTTGCCATGAGTCAGAATCAGCTCTACAACAACTGGGTTTTTTTGCTTTATTTTTGGTGTGAAACTGTGCTAGTTATGCTCTGTCTCTGGGCCTCAGCTTGCTTACTTATAAATGGGAATAATAAGACTAACTAACCTTCAGGGTTGGTGAGAGGGTTAAACAGAAATATAAAGCTTCTAGTGTAGTGCTGAATAGGGGCTAAATAAATATTAGTTGTTTCTTCTAGGGCTCAGTTCAAGACATCCCTTTCCCTCTAAGCTTTCCCAGGCAGCCCTTGATGATTGCTCTTTGGATGCTTTATCATAGGATACCTTTTTGATTATTTATCTTGGAACATCTGTATCCACTTTTGCAAAATAGACTACAGAATGTTAAGAGTCAGGGAGCATCATGGCACCTACTAAAGCATTTCCTCCCTCCTTAAAAAGCCAAAAACAAACCATTGCTCTCAAGTCAATTCCAACTCATAGTGACCCTATAAGATGGAGTAGAACTACCCCATAGAAGTTGCAAGGAGCAGCTGGTGGATTTGAACTGCCAATCTTTTGGTTAGCAGCCAAGCTCTTACCTCCTTCCTTAGCCCCCGTAAAACACCAGTTCCCTTTGAGTTCATTCTGCCTCATGGAGACCCCATGTGTGTCAGAGTAGAACTGTGCTCCCTAGGGTTATCAGTTGGCTGATTTTTTGGAATTAAATCACCAACCCTTTCTTCTGAGGTTACTATGGGTTGAGTCGAACCTCCAACCTTCATGTCAGCAGCCAAACGCATTAACCATTTGTACAACCCTTTCTTAGCACAGCGTTCTGCAGATAATAGGTGTTCAACTCATGTTCCTTTATAGTGAAGAAGATGGCCCAGTATAAAGGAAAAAAGGATCTACACCACATGGCCTTGGTTGAGTCACAAGCCCTCTCTCTGTTTCCACTTTCTCATTATTCAAACGAAGAAGTAGGCCCAAAATATCTTCCCTGGTCCTTGCAGCTTTGATATGCTGTGCCCTGGTGCTGTCCCTAACTTTACAAGATATTTAACAAAGCCCAAAAGCCTCATCCTCGGTGCAGGCGCTTTCCTGGACACAGAGGGGATTGTCTCCTAGGAGCCCAGTCTAAACTTGAGTGTGGTGTCTGAGCAGTTGCCCTGAAGTGCGAGTCAAATAGAAATGTGGTCTGGGGCTCAGCTCTTCTTCATAAGTGGGCCGGCTTGTCTGGCATATTCTTTCATGGACAAAGACTGGTAACTGAATTCTCTTCTGAAAGAGTATGCATCCAGGCACGTGCCTACCAGACGCTTCAGTCCAAAATGGGTGAGAGTAATAAAGAAGCCTTGGCTTTTCAGTGAGTATGCTAAGGAAGCAAAAATTTGAACAGACACTTAAGCAAAAAGATATGTATGGATGGCCAATGAGCATATGAAAAGATGGTTGACATCTTTTGATGCTAGTCATCAAAGAAATGCAAAATAAAACCAAAGAAGCTAGCACTACCCACCTACTAGAATTGCTGAAGTTAAAAAAACTGGTAGTCCAAAGTGAGGATGTGGAGCACCTGGAACTGCCCTACAAAATTATACTGGCCCTTGGGGAAACATGTCAGCATCTTATAAAATTAAATATATAGTTACTATACAGTTCAGCAGTCCCTCACGTAGGTATTTACCCAAGACAAATGAAAATGTATGTCCACTCAAAGACTTACACATAAATGTTCATAATATCATTATTCGTAATAGGCAAAAACTGGAATCAACCCAAGTGTTCATCAACTGATGGACGTATAAATAAATCATGGCATAGTTGTACTTTGGAATACTACTCCGCAATAAAAAGGAATGAAATATTACTACATACGACAACTTGGATAATTTTCAAAGCCATTGTGCTAAGTACAAGAAGGCAAACATAAAAAACTACATTACATGGTTATGACTCTACTTATGTGCAATTCTAGTCATAATTCTAATTATGAATTATGGTGTTGGTGAAGAATATTGAATATACCATGGACTGCCAGAAGAACCAACAAATCTGTCTTAGAAGAAGTACAGCCAGAGTGCTCCTTAGAAACAAGGATGGCAAGATTTCATCTCACTTACTTTGGACTTGCTATCAGGAGGGAACAATCCCTGGAGAAGGACATCATGCTTGGTAAAGTAAGAGGGTCAGCGAAAAAGAGGAAGATCCTCAGTGAGATGGACTGACACAGTGGCTGTAACAATGGGCTCAAACAGCAATGATTGTGAGGATGGCGCAGAACCAGGCAGTGTTTAGTTCTTTTGTACATAAGGTCACTGTGAGTCAGAACCGACTCGACAGTACCTAATAACAACAATTAGAAAAGGGTAAACCATAGTGACAGAAAGAAAATTAATGGTTACCTGGTATGGGGTCCAGGGAAGGGATTGACTATAAAATGGCACAAGAAAAGTTTAGGGTGTTGGAAGAGTTTCTATAGCGTGAAGTGATGGCAGTTACATGACTCTATACAATTACTAAAATTTGTCCAACTATATTTCAAGTAGGTGATTTTATTGAATTTTATTGTACTTCAGTAAAGTAGAAGGGGAAAAAAATGAATGACTCCACAGCTTTTGGTCTAAGCATCTGGGAAGATAGAGAGCTGGAGTTGCTATTTATTGACATGGGGAACACAGAGGGAAAGATCAAGAGCAGAGGAGGACCTTAAGGGTTCAATTTGGGATAGGTTAAGTTTGAGATACCTATTAGAAGTCCAAAGTAGAGGTGTCGAATGGGCAGTTGGATTTATGATTCTGGAACTCTTGTGTGGAGATCAGACTGGAGATATAAATTTGAAGTTGTCGACACATGGGTGGTATTTAAAGCAGTGGCCTAGAGGATATCACCAAGGACACAGGGGTTTGATAGGGATTGGGTCCTGTGGCCCTCCAACATTGGTGGTGAAGATAAAATGGGATAAACTAGGAAAAGTTTACTGGCGTATACCAAGTAACATACTCAGCTGCTAACCAAAAGGTTAGTGGTTCGAGTCTACCCAGAGATACCTCCGAGGAAAGGCCTGGCACTCTACTTCCAAAAAATCAGCCATTGAAAACCTTATGGCACACACTTCTACTCTGACTCACATGGAGTCACCATGATTCGAAATCAACTCAAGGGCAACTGGGGCTGATATAGTCCCCTGAAGACCAGCCTTAAGAATATAAAGAGATTTTGTCCGTAAGCTTCCTAACTGTTTTTCAGCCATCTGGTGGCCTTTATTGCTATCTTCCACCTTCCAGGTTGTGTTTCAGAGAATAAACTTTGCTCAGCATCTGACCCCTGAATAAATAGAATACCAAGGAGGAACAGTGTAATTTCAGAAGTGATACAGGGAAAAAAAGCATTAAGTGATAGCTACATAAGACACAAATATTTGGTAATACGGGAGTGATTAATCAAAGTTGAACAGTATTTTACAAGTTCATTTTATTTCACACTTAAAACAACCTTATGATAAAAATGGGGTGAATTTTATTATCATCCATTTAAAACAAAGGCTTGGAAGATCAAATGGTTTGGCCCCAGTCACACAGTTAATAATTGGAAAAGCCAGAGCTTAAATGTTGGCCTTATAATCTGACAAACATGTGTTTTCTGCAACCCCAGTGGGAAAAGTAGACACTAGCTCCTAAAAAAAAAAAAAAAAAAAAAAAAATTTTTTTTTTTAGGCACTATACTTAAATAGTGAGTCAGAGAAGACTCCGGGAGTGAAATATCTGAAAGATGCCATCAAATTGTGTTTTTAAAAAGAGACAAATCCAAGAAGTCCATGGGCAGAAGTCGTAGCTGGACCTCCTCCAGCTCCCTGGCCTAGGAGAACCCCAGTCTGAGAGATGGCAGCCTGGGATTGAGGCGATAACAGCAGCCTTGGAAGAGCTCCTGGCAGCTTCACGTTCCTCTTTAATTTTTCCCTTTCCAAAGACCAAAGATCACAGAAGGAAGAAGAGAGAAATCATTATTTGAGATTGAGCAGGAGTTTTTAAACTGTAAATTCAGTTAATGTGGGCCCTCTCGGGGCTGAGTTGGTGGAGAAGGAGGGCAGGTTTTTGGGTCTTGGCAGCTGGGATCGTTATCTGGACATTTATTGGCTTGCAGATTCTTTTCTGAGTCTCAGGCCTTCCTTTTCAGTTCTCCCTTGGTGCCCCTGGGTCAGATGTGCTCTCAGCTCAGTGCCCTGGGATTTATGCTGAAGGAAATGAAGCTCAGAGCCTCCCAGTGAGCAAGCAGCGGAGCTCTGTAAAGTGCCCTGGACTGCCCGTAGCCCCAGGTGGCGGCGATATGGGGGCAGAAGCTGGTGGGCTGGTCAGGTGGACCTTGGTCAGCCTTTCTCCCATCCTCTCAGGAGTCCCTGGGAGGTGCAAACAGTTAACTTGATCAGCTACTAACCGAAAGGTTGGAGGTTCGAGTCCATCCAGAGGCACTTCAGAAGAAAGGCCTGGTGAACTACTTCCTAAAAATGAGCCGTTGACAATCCTATGGAACATAGTTCTGACACACATGGGGTCACCACGAGCTAAAATTAACGTGGCAGCAACTGGTTTTGCCCATCTTCTCTATTTCTTCTGGAGCGTTACCCAGAGTGGTGCTAGCTGTAGCCCTTCCCCTGGAAACAGAAGTGCCTCAAAGATGGGTCCACTCTTGTGCTCCTAATAATGTGTGCAGTTTTGAAAACATGGGCTCTTGCAACAAACATACTCAAATGCAAGCCCTAGCCCTGTGACGCCTAGCTGTGTGACCTTGAGCAAGTGTCTTTACCTCCCTGAACCTCAGTTTCTCTTCTGAAAGATAGAGATGACTATGGTGCCCACCCACAGGGTTATTGCAAGGTATCTCTGAGATGATGCAGAGACAACACATATCCCAGTGCCTGGCAAAGTGCTTACAGAGGGGTTTCACCCGAGCAAAACAGGCTCCTCCCCTCACAGGGCAGCTGTTCTCACAGACGTAAGCACAAATGACTACCATTGTCTGGAAGAAGAAAGTATAAAGACTGTCTAACATGAAGAGGATGTTGAGAAAACTCTTCATTGGCTTAGAATAAAGAGACCTCACAATCTTAGGTTGGAAGGAAGCTTCGAAGGCATCAAATCCAGTCCACTGCTCAATGCGAAAACCCCCTCTGCTTCCCTCATTGACCACCCACTTCCAAAGGTCCCAGACCTGTTGTGCATCAGAATTAATGAGGCTTTTGTTTAAAATAGAGTTCCCAGGCCTCACCCTTAGAAGAATCCAATTCAGCAAGGTTTGGAGCAGGACCTGGTAAACTGCAGACAAACCATTTGTAGAAATCATAAAATCCGGAAAGGATTTCTTAAGAATGTAGGTCTGTATTCTTCACTGTTGTGTCTGTAGCCACCAGCACAGACCTGGCACACAGAAGGGACTCAAAAAAATGCCTTCTGAATGAAGGCTGAATCATGCACCCTCTTCCTGAACCATTCCAACACCTAGAAACTTCTTCCTAGAAAGTTATTTCCATGTTGGTGCATTTTAATGGTTATTTATGGAAACCCTGGTAGCGTAGTGGTTAAGAGCTATGGCTGCTAACCAAAAGATCGGCAGTTTGAATCCACCAGGCACTCCTTGGAAACCCTATGGGGCAGTTCTACTCTGTACACATGGGGCCGCTATGAGTCAGAATTGACTCCAGGGCAGCTAACAGCAACATCTTCCTTTAGTATTCACTCTTCAGGCCTAATTCTCTCTTCCAGAGTGACACAGATTCTAATTCTTAGAAAGCCTTCTACATAGATAAGGCCAGTAAGAGTGGGATAAAAAAATATCTTTCCCCAAATGAAACAAGGGCTCAACACTGAATAACCTGGGGTGAGGATGCTTTATCATGTAACCAAAACCTAAGAAAGAAGAATGATGGACAGAACTAACTTTCTAATTGGGGTACATGGATTCCATCTCAAGGACATGTGATATAAACCTAAATAAGAGCCCCAGTGCTTCATGCAAGTCCCTGAAAAGTTGAACAAACGATAGCTTCACAACATAGGAACGGAAACAGAGTTAGGGTAAGCAACGTAGAGAATGTTCTTGATGGTTAGTAGTATTTAGTTTAGAAATATCGTACATAAACTGAAAATCCATATTAGAAATCTTAGGTAGGGCTCAGGTCACCTCTATCAGGGAAAGTGAGCTGTTGACGTAACAACTCCGTGATCAAGGCTTTATTCTACACCTGTCTTAAATAGCCCTAATACGTAGGGAAAAACAACTTTCTACAGGATAAGTTTCTCTGTCACATTACGTGGTATGACAACAGAAATTATAATAGCGATTATGTTGTTGTTTTGTTGTAGTTAGTTTCTATCGGGTCATCTCTGACTCATGGCGACCTTATGTATAACAGAATGAAACATTGCCCAGTCCTGCACCATCTTCATGATCATTGGTATGGTTCTGTCCATTGTCGTAGCTGTTGTGTCAATCCATCTCATTGAGGGTTTCCCTCATTTTCGTCGGCCATCTGCTTTACCAAACATGATATCCTCTCCTAGCTATTGGTCTTTCCCGATGATGTGTCCAAAGTAAGCAAGTCAAAGTCTCACCATCCTTGTTTCTGAGGAGCCTTTGACTGTATCTCCCCTAAGACTGATTTGTTCATTCTTTTGGCAGTCCACAGTGTTTTCAGTATTCTTTGTCACCATCACAGTTCTAACACATCAGTTCTTCCTCTCTCTTGTTTATTGTCCAACTTTCACATGCACATGAGGTGATTGAAAAGACCGTGGCTTGGGTCAGGTGCACCTTAATCATCAAGGTAATATCTTTGATTTTTAGAACTTTAAAGAAGCCTTTTGCAGCAGATTTTCCCAATCCAGTACATCACTTGATTTCTTGACTGCTTCTTCTATGGGCATTGACTGTTGATCCTAGTAGAATGAAAAATAGCAATTATAGCAGCTGACATTGAGGGCCTACTGTGTGCCAAGCACTTTATTCAGCCCTTTACATGCACTGTCTCATTTAATTATCACATCCACTCCATGAAGTAGGTACGATTACCATTTTGTAGAGGAGGAAACTGAGGAACTAAGAGTTTCCCCAAGACCTATCATGGATAAAAGAGCTAGGATTTGAACCAGATGTGTATTGGTAAAGTTCAAAGAAAGATGAGACCACATTTGAGAAGCTTATGCATAGAAACACTCAACTTTATAGTTTTGCAGTCCTAGCTCTTCCATAAACTGTATAATTTTTAACACTTCCCTCATCTTCTCTGGTCATCTGTAAAAAGAGGCAGTTCAAAGTAATTACTCAGACTCTGTAATCCCATTGTGTGTTTAGGTGGAGCTGAACTGCAGAAGTAGGAGCCCTGAAACATCCAAGTTCTGAAAGGGCCCTTTCAAACCTTTCAGGCTTGTTTAAATACTCTTTTGTGTTGCGTCTTCTCAGGAAATGTTTTATTATTCTGCCCTCACTAGCCAGGGACACCTGGAGCCACAGAGCAATTCTTTTATGATGTTTAGTAAAGGGTAATGTGATACCAAATGTTTTCCTTATTATAGCCATCCTTGCACTCCACACACACTGAAGGGTGCTCTTAAAGGCTTTTCTATTTTAAAATAGCTTAGTAGAATGACTGTGAGGTTGGAAGAGCATCGTTGCTTTCTCTGCTGATACTCTGGACAGCCTCTGGTTATAACATTTTAACATTCACCTACTGGAATAAGCACAGCTGGTTTGATATGCAACCGTCATTGGTAGCCTCCCTTTGTGCACTCAGGAGCTTTCCTGGGTGTGGGGAAAAGGAGACAGCACTAGAAGTATCCAGCAGATCAGAGCGAGAGCCACTTGCCTCTGGAGTTTACCTCCAAAGGTTAACTAGTATGCCCCCACTCCCTACCCCATTCAGGTACAGTTCACCAGTTCCCAATGGGCTAGGATTGCAGGGATGTGGAAAAAAAAAAAAAAAAAAAATTTTTTTTTTTTTTGTAGATAAGATTTATTTTTCATTCATCGATCCATCTGTCCATAAACATTATACTGGACCTCAGGAACATTTAAGTTTTTTTTTAATTAAGGAAGCAGAATAATCAGATTTAAACCAGAAAACCAGTTGCCGTTGAGTTGACTCCAACTTCTGGTGACCCCATGTGTCTCAGAGTAGAAGTATGCTCCATAGGTTTTCACTGGCCATGATCTTTTGGAAGCAGAGAGAGAGGAGCCCCATGTAGGAGGCAGGAAAGTTCAGAGGGAGCAAAACAACCAGTACAGTTGTCACAGAGGCTAAAGACTACAAAAAGGGGGGTGGCATGAGGGGTGGAGGACGGGACAGAGGGCCAAATGCTGCAGAGTCCAGTTCATGCAGCTAGTGTCAGCGCTTGAGTATGAAAGGTTAGACACTATGGTCTGCCTTGAGCATTGTGTTCTTTTAAAGAACTATCTAAGCCCATTGCCATCAAGTCGATTCCGGCTCATAGCAACCCTATAGGACAGAATAGAACTGTTCCATAGGATTTCCAAGGAGCGGCTGGAGGATTCGAACTGCCGACCTTTTGGTTAGCAGCCAAACTCTTAACCACTGCACCACCAGGGCTCTAAAGAGTTATCTAAAAATGTATATAGGATCAAATGGACAACAGCAACTGGAAAGATTAGATAGGAAGCTAATCTAATCTTTCCAGTTGGGGGCAGTGAGTTTATGTCAATAGAGAAGGAACAATTGGAAAAAGGAGGGTGAGAATGGTTGCACAACCTGAAGAATGTCATCAGTGCCACTGAATTGTACATGTAGAAATGGTTGAATTGGTGTATGTTCTGATGTGGGTACTTTCAACAACAACAAAAATAAATAAAAAATTTAGACATTGTGAATAAAGACCATCACAAAAGGCAGAAGGAGAAACACCTTCACCTGAGCATATACTAAGAGCCAGGCACGTTGCAGATTTTATCTTATTTAATCTGCACATCTGTTCTGGAGCTGGGAGATAGGTTTTATTCTTCCCCTCTTAGAATAAGGAAACTGTATTAGTTTCCTAGGGCTGCCGAAACAAAGTGCCCCAGGCTGGGTGTCTAAAACAACAGAAATGTATGCTTCATAGCCCTGGAGTCTAGAAATCTGAATTCAGGGTGTCGGCAGAGCGGTGCTCTTGAAGGCTGTAAGGAGGATCCTTCCTCATCTCTCCCAGCTTCTGGTAAACCCAGGCATCCCATAGCTTCTGGCAGCCTAACTCCAGACTCTCACTCTGTCTTCAAATGGCCATCCCTCTCTGTGTGTGTCTGCTCCTGTGCTTCTATGGACACCAGCCATATGGGATTAAGGCCCACCCTACTCCATTATGACCTCGTGAAACTAATAACGTCTATAAAAACCCTGTTTCCAAACAAGGTCACATTGGTAAGTTTGAGGGTTTGACTTCCACATATATCTGGGAGGATGCAGTTCAACCCAGAAGAGACACTGAGGCGCTCAGAGAAGTTATACCTTGGTTAAGTCCTACAGAAAGTGTTAAAATCCTTTGTCTTTTTCATTTGTCATGCTACCTTCCTCATAGCCACATGTCCTGTGGGACATTTCTGGGGCCAGGAGGGATGGAAGCGTCATCGTCATCGTGGTCCCCCACCCTCAACTCCTGAACAGCAGGAGCCCTGCCTTGAGCCAAGAGCTGGGGAGGGAGGAAGGAAGGGAGAGGAGTTCTTCCCAGCCCAGAGCCATCAGTCGGCTGGCTGGTGACACAGACACCAGGGCCCCGGCAGAATAGCAAGCTTGTTCGCTCTTGTCTGGCTGTTAGTGGTGATGTATGAATAAGCAAAGAAGACAGCTTCATTTTCATAAGTTAACTCGTGCCTAGAGTAAGGAAGATGAAGAACAGTGCACTTAATCATAACCACAGGGCCAGCACGGAAAACAATGACAAAACCTTTGCTGTTAGTCACGGTGTTTTATTATAATAACTCCTAAGAAGACAAGATGGGCGGTGCAGAATGCTGAGCAAGTCTGTGGCAACCCGTGCCATCCACCCAAGGGGATTCCTGGGGGTTTTACCTCTTCATCGGATGGCAGGCTTAGGCTGTGTTTACATAATAGAGGTTAAAGCTTTAGACTTTGACCTCTAGAAACAGAAGAGGATTTAGATGTCACTAGGCCAATAAGCTGGGACTGGCAGAACGCCAGAAGATGACTTGTCTCATGCACGCTGTCACCAGGGAACAGAGGAGCCCTCTCTGCCTAGACGCACCCTCTTCAGAGAAGCTATGGGGAAGCAATAGGCTTCTTGGGAATTTGGAGGTATGAGTGGAAGGGCAGGGGCTGCCTGCAAAGCAGGAATGGTTCTGGGAGATGACTCCGGAGATACGTCAAACAGGCATCACCCACTTTCCTGCAGAATCAATTATTCACCGCTCTCCATTCCTCTGCCTTATCAGTGTTTCTGTCACTGCAAGTATCATGCAGTTTCGTAATTGTTTATTCATCTCCCCTTCTCACTGCCTCTAGGGCAAGGACTGGGTTTTGTTTGTCTTTGATTCCTTAGTATTTTGTGTGGTTTCTCATACAAAGCAAACCCTCAGTCGATACTAAACTGCACCAATGTCTAGGCAGACTAAGGGTCACGCACGCTAAGGAACGAAGGAGAGCACTGAGACTGGAGGTCTAGGCAGAGGGGGCAGAATATAAGCCAGTTACCGTCAAGTCGATTCTGACTCATAACAACCCCACGTGTGTCAGAGTAGAGCTGTGCTCCAAAGGGTTTTTAACGGCTGATTTTTCAGAAGTAGATCTCCAGGCCTTTCTTCCAAGGTGCCTCTGGGTGGACTCAAGCACATTAACTATTTACACCACACGGGGATTCCTGGGGCAGAATATGGGGCCAGGGAATTCCGGGTGTAATGATAATAGCAAATACCTACTAAACATTCTACTATTTTTTAGATGCTGTTAGTGGTGATAAGCAAAGAACAGTTTCATTTTCACAAATTAACTTTCCTAGAGGAAAAAAAAAGGCAAATTTAATTCTGAGGTAGGTACTATTTATTAACTTCATTTTAAAAATGAAGAAACAAGCATAGCAAGCTTAAGCAAGCCTAAGGGCACACAACTAGTAAGTGGAAGAGCCAGGATTTGAACCGGGTTAGTCTGGCTCTGGCTTTCATTTTCTTCACCACTTTACTGTACTCGAAGAAGGGCAGGTAACACAGGAGGCTGCTGCTGAGGTCTGCCTGTTCGTGGGAGCTGGATTTTGATGCCACATGGGTTTGTTGTGTCCCAGTGCCCTGCACAGGAACCTTGCCCATGACTGGAGTAGGGGCAGAACTTCCGGCCTCCAATCCACAGTTCTTAGATTTTAATGTGCGCCTGAATTACCTGGGGAGTTTGCAGATTACTAGACCCCCAGAGCCAGAATTCATATTCAGAAGTGTTGACATATAAGAGAACTAATGTATATTACTTTCTCCCACTTCAGATTCTGAGCCAGTAGAGAAAATAGAGAGTGAAATAGCATCCTATTTTACGGATGAACGTTACATTGGAGAACTTGTTGTACATGTCGCCTGCAGTGGATATTCCTAATACCAAACCCCATAGTTGGAATTGCCCACCCTGTCACAGGAGTGCTGGGCAGCTGTGACCTCCTCAGGAAGGGCCTGCCCTATAAAAGCCCTGGTAAGAAAGACAAGATTACATGCGAGCTCCCTGCTAGCATGCTGGCTCCTGGAAGAAGGGATGGAGAGAGGGGCTGAGCTCCGAAAACTCAGTTCTCTCTGAAACTCGCCAATAAGATAATTCCTTCCACTTCGGTGGAGAAGAGAAAGGGCTGGTCAAGAAACTAGGAAATACTTCTAAGAAACCAGAGAAGTCTGTGGGAGTTGGGGGCAGGGGCAGCACACCCCCCTCTACACATACAAATGAGTGACTTGTCTGTTAAGGCCCTGGACTCTGCACTTTTAACTAAAACCCCAGGTGATAAAGCAGGTGGGAATGAGAAACAAAGTTCTAGAATGACTTCTTCGTGCTGGATGACCTCCAAAAAAAAAACCACATGATGGAGTCGCTTTCTTTCAGAAGCTCACAGGTTAGGTTGCACAATGATATTAAAAAATAGCCATCACTTAAAAAACCAAAACCAAACTTGTTGCCATCAAGTCAATCCCGACTCATAGCGACTGTACAGGACAGGGTAGAACTGCCCCATAGGGTTTCCAAGGAGCACCTGTTAGATTCGAACAGCCGACCTTTTGGTTAGCAGCCGTAGCTCTTAACCACTACGCCACCAGGGTTTCCAGCAATCACTTACATAGTACTTAATATGTTCCAGGAGTCCCTGGGGGTACAAATGGTTCACACACTCATATGCTAACCAAAAGGTTGGAGGTTTGAGTTCACCCAGAGGCACTTTAGAAGAAAGGCCTAGTGATCTACTTCAAAAAAGTCAGCCATTGAAAACCCTGCGGAGCACAGTTCTCCTCTGACCCACGTGGGGTCATGAGAATTGGCTCCGTGGCAAACTTTTATTTATGTATCTTTTAAATATGTTCCAGCCCCTATTCTAAACTCTTCATACCTATGAAGTCATTTAAACCTCCCGACAGCCAGAGAAGTTAGATACAGAAGCAGAGGGAGGTTAAGTGATTTTCTCAAAGCTACACAGCTAGAAAGCGTCAGAGCTGGGAATCGGAACGAGGCAGCCTGGCTCCAGAGTCTACACTCTCCACCTGCAGCTTCACTGCTGCACCTGGTTGCCTGGTTCCCTGTCCACAGGGTGCAGACCTCCACAAGGAGCGGGACCGTGGAGGTAGCTGGGGGTTCTCAAACACTGATGCAAGACTAAACACAGTTGCTCACACTTAACTATTTTAATAATCAACATAGCAGCCATGAACCCATTAAAAAAAAAAAAAATCTTAGTAGCTGTTTATTATTTTGTTTTTCTCTCAAACAATGGATATTAAACTTATAACTTTTATGTTGCTAATTGAGATTTTTTTCCTTTAACTTTATAGAGGATCATTGTACTTGGAAGGATTGTATGCTACCATTAAAAGAAATGCAGCCCAGATATGAATTGAGAGAAGGGAATTTGCATGTTGTAACGTTTGCCATGCAAAGTAGTCCTTCTTTGGAGAGTAAGACCTTGAGTCCAGTCCTTGAGTAGAGCTTGTTGTTAGTTGCCATCAAGTCAGCTTCAACTCATGGTGATCTTATGTATAAGAACAAAACGTTGCCTAGTCCTGTGCCATCCTCATGACTGTTGGTTTGTTTGAGTGCTTCATTGTGGCTGTTATGTCAATCCATCTCATGGAGGGTTTCCCTCTTTTTCAGTGACCCTCTACCACTGGGTGTCCTTCTCTAGTGATTCATCTTTCCTATGACATGTCGAAAGTAAACGCATCAAAGTCTTGCCATCCTCGCTTCTAAGGAGCATTCTGTAGAGCAGCTGATGTGAAAGAGGGGGTGCTGCCACCCCCTCTCTGATGTTCCCCATCCAGATGAGGCAGATACCTGAGTTGCCAGAGTTGAGTGGAAGGATATGTTGATGTTGGTGAACGGGGACGGAGTGAAACATTTTACAGATTCAGAAATGTGGGAACGCTAATACACTAACATGAGTTGGCCACGCATCTAGGAGAGATTTACCCACCAGATGTCATTCATTGAGAGAACATTTACAAAGCACCTAGTGTGTTTCAGATACTACATGTCCTTGCCCTTAGACTAATGCAGAAAATGAATATTTTCAAAAGAAGAGTGTAAGTACGCCTGCGTATCACTCACTTTGTCCTTGAAAGAATGTAAGTCAGCTGACGGCCAAAGCCCCAGTAGGAAGTGCTAAGTAGAGATGTCTTTCACCTAATATGGCAGTGCAGATAAAGTAATAATTTAGACAGAAGGTATTCATGGATGGTTTCATGTTTGAAATAGGCCTAAAAGGATTATGAGTGGTGTAGGTGGTGTCAGCTTGTCATACTGTGGTGGCTTGCGTGTTGCTATGATGCTGGAACCTATGCCACCAATATTTCCAATACCAGCAGGGTCACCCACAGTGGACAGTTTTCAGCAAAGCTTCCAGGCAAAGACAGACTAGGGAGAAAGACCTGGCAATCTACTTCTAGAAATTAGCCAGCGAGAACATTATGGGCCACAAATGAACATAGCCTGACTTGTTTGCTTTGCGCACGTCATCAGAAGGGATCAATTGCTAGAGGAGGACATTATATTTGGTGAAGTGGAGGGCCAGGGAGCGTGTGGGAGACCCTTGGTGAGAAGAATTGGCTCAATAGCCACAAAGAGGACTCGAACATGTTGGTGATTGTGAGGACGACATGGGACTGGGCGACATTTCCTTCTGTTGAACATAAGGTCACCGTAAGTTGGAGTTACCTTGATGGCAATAACGACAGCAACAGCAGGGGCAAGGGCAATTCTTGGTGAGAGGGCTATATGAGCTAGACACAGAGGTGAGAATGCCAGGAGCAAAACAATATGCATTTCAATTTGGCAGGAATTAAGTATGGCTAGTTTTTTTTTTAGTAAAGATGAATCTGAAGAAGTAGATTGAATAAAACACTCGGAATGCTAGCATGCAGAATTTGACTTTCAGATATCTGAAAATTACCTGAACTTCAGATGTCTACCGTAATTCAATGAGAGATCATCTCCTTTCATTGGTTCTGAGTACATGATATACCAAAAAACAGTGTAGCACCAACCTGGGGTCCTTAGTGATTATGGGCCAGCTCCCCGAAAGACCACGCTTCCCCTTTGTGGCCCCTGGTGTGAGCATATTAAATGAGTTCTCTACCAGGGGTCACAACATCAGCACGAGGCACACAGCATTCTAGCTAAGGGCCCCGTGCCTTTCAGATCTAATTGTTTTCCACGAATGTCCCAAGCCAAGCTTGTTGCCCATGGAATTGATCGACTCTTGCACTCCCTGAATTGGTGATCTGTTTTTCTGAGAGGTCCTACAAGTTTTGGATGCGAGCATATACAGTGACAAAGTGGGCGGTAGTATTTTTCCCCTGCCTCTAATTTATGTATTTGTGCCGGGGTGATGATTTAGATAGGAGCTCGATAAATTGATCAAATAAATTATACCAAACCCACACACTATCATTTCAGGGAGCTGTCAGCACACCAAGGAGGTTCTATATCACCCTGCATGGTATGTCAGGAGAACCTCTGTGTTTTCCTAACGTGCGTCTGGGCTTTCATTTGGTCAGAAAGGTCTTTATTTCTCAGACTGGCCAACAATGGGAGGATTTTAGTTCCAGGAGGCATTGCTTAGTTGTGGAAAACAGTGATTGTTAGTCGCAGGACGTTTGACAAGTTATGTAAATGCTCTCTCAGTTTCCCTTTCTATAAAATGTGGCTTCATAATTCCTGCCTCCAAAGTGTGTTGGAAAAGTAAGCAGTAATAACTTGAGATGGTGGAAAGAGTTGGGGTGTTAGACAAATGTAGATCCATATCCTGGCTCTGAAGGCAGTGGTGTTTCAATGGTAGAATTCTCACCCTCCATGAGGGAGACCCAGGTTCAATTCCAGACCACTGCACCCCTAGCATGGGTGGGTCTCTCAGTGGAGGTTTGCATGTTGCTGTGATGCTAAACAGGTTTCAGTGGAGCTTCCAGACCAAAACAGGCTAGGGAGAAAGGCCTGCCGATCTACTTCCAAAAATCAGCCAGTGAAAACCCTATGGATCAGAACAGTCTGATCATGGGGATGGCAAAGGACCAGGCAGTGGTTTGTTCCATTGAGCATGGGGTCATCATGAGTCCGGAACCAGCTGGATGGCAGCTAACAACAACATCCTCGCTCCATCACTAGTTATGCAAACCACTGATCCTCTGTGTGCCTCAGTTTCCTAGTCTGTTAAGTGGTGTTGAACATAATTCCAAGAGAATACCTTTTACAAGTGGCATGATGGTGTTGTCTAATGCAAGCCAGTTAGATTCAGTGCCCTACTTAGGCGACCTGGAGACTTGTTCCTGCCCAAATCCCAAAGACATCTATACCCTAAGAGACTGACTTGGAGACAGACTCACTTACAGACACTAAGGTACGTGAGAGACTGAGGCCAACATCAAAGCAGAAACTGAGTGCTAGGAACAGAGAAACAGTTTTTCCTCTAGATAATGTTCCTCCAGAAAGGGTCCCTTTCAACATTTTTTAAAAGATAATGTTTACGTGATACTTGCTGACATATGATAAATGTATATTAGAGGAAACAGTTGATGGGCAAGAGCAAAAACACTGTGAGAAGGTAGTCAAAGTGTGGCTCTTTTTAATGTGCTCTGTTCGCGTCAAACAAGGGTCGTTTCTTCCTCTCTGGTGTGAAAGCATTACCTCAGTCCCTGCCCAAGGAAGCCAGTAAATTAATATACAATGGGAAAATCATTTAGAACTGGAATAGTGGAAGAATAGTGTGTCAATGAGTATGCGTTGCACAAGTTAAGGGATGGGTGGATGGATGTTTGGATGTGTGGGTGGGTAGATGGATGGATGTTTGGATGCATGGGTGGGTTTGGATTCTGACTTTATCACAAATTACCTGGGTGACCTTGGACAAGTTAATTAACTCTTGACCTCTATTTCTTCTCAATGAAATGAGAATAATAATAATGGCTGCATAATTGTGAGAATTAAATATGGTAATACTAGTTAAGTTGTTAGGTTAGGAACTGGAAGTGAATAAAAATTCCCGATAAATATAAGTTATTGTCATGATCATTTACCATTATTATATCTTCTGTTAAACACTCCCTGTTCAACAAGGCTTCTTCTATTAAGACATTTGCATTCTTTGTATTTACAGGTCAGCAGGTCCTGGGGTTGGTAGAGAACCAGAGTGACTGGTACCTTGGAAATCTGTGGAAAAATCACCGCCCTTGGCCTGCTCTTGGAAGGGGCTATAACACAGGTAAATCATGGGGGTGTCAGAGGGCAGGGTTTACAAAGAGTGATGTGAGGGGTCAGTACTTCTCCCACAGCTCAGGAGGAAGCACCCTGATTGTGTGAACTCGGCAGCAGGCAGTATATTGGCAGTTGATCTTCCCATTCTGTTCTGGTGCAGCAGCTACAGGCAGAGTAGCTGTTGAGTGTTGGCAGTCTGTGACACTTCTGCTGGCCTTCATTCCTAGATCCTGTTGGACATCTTCATTAGTATTGATCTGTAGACTCCTTAGAGCCATTCATAGAGGCTAGAGGTCATTCTGCAGTAATAACCCCAACATTTCAGTTTTTAACACAATAGAAATTTACTTTCTCACTCACACTGCATGTCCACTTTAGGTCGGCAGGGATCTGCACTCATTATAGATGTCCAGGGTTTATCTCAATGCGTAGTGTCGTGTGTGGGGAGGGAAAGTAGCAGATATCATAACCACTTAGTCAGCCCCTGATGCTTGGCGAACTCATATAAAACAGGACCGGATCAATATGATCCATAGAGTTTTCACTGGCTGGTTTTTTTGGAAGTAGATTTCCAGGCGTTTCCTCCTGCTCTGTCTTAGTCTGTAAGCTCTGCTGAAGCCTGTTGAGCATCATACCAACATGCAAGCCTCCATTGACAGACAGGTGGTGCATTGGCTAGGAGTCAAACCAGGTCTCCGGCATGAAAGATGAGAGTGCTACCACTGACCCAGCACTGCCTCCCACAGATGTCATATTGGCTCTGAAAATTTCCACTCAGAAGTGACACAATTTCTGCTGATATTTCACTAACTAAAGCAGTTTATATGGCCATGCCTACACAGGGGATATGGGCAATGGAAGCCCACCATGTGCCCAGGAGGAGAAAAGGCAGGGATATTCGGTATAAGCGGCACTTACGAGTGTACAGCCCTCAAATACCAGGTGTCTAAAGTCAGATCCATCATTCTACCCTGTCCTACCCCCATGTGTCCTATTTACGTGGCTTTAATAAAGAGAAATTTATTCTCTCACAGTCTAGGAGGCTAGAAGTCTGAATTCAAGGTACAAGCTCCAGGGAAAGGCTTTCTCTCTCTGTTGGCTCTGGGGGAAGGTCTTTGTCATCAGTCTTCCCCTGGTCTAGGAGCCCTCAGCACAGGGACCCCGGGTCCAAAGGACACACACTTCTGGCTCTTCTTTCTTGCTGGTAATGAGGTCCCCCATCTCTCTGATGGCTTTTCTCTTTTATATCTCAAAAGACATTGACTCAGGAAACAACCTAAAATTGTAGATTGAGTCCTGCCTCATTAACACAACTGCCTCTAATTCTACCTTACTAACATCTTAACATCATAGAGATAGGATTTACAACACATAGGAAAATCACATCAGATGACAAAATGATGGTCCATTATTCAATACAAGGAATCATGGCCTAGCCAAGTTGACACACATTTTTGGGGGACACAGTTCAATCTATAACATCCTGCTTTGTTTCTATCCCTGTTATTGGTGTTATTTATTCATTCATTCAGTAATTGTTCAACAACTGTCTGTTGAGTGCTTACTATACTGGTGTGGAATTCAGCAGTGTCAAGCCAGGCACAGCCTATGCCCTCATGGAGTGTACAAGCAAAGCCTCCCTCTCCTTAGGCTCAGTCCCTGCCCATTTCTATCTTTGAATTGCCTCTGAATCCTTCTGTCCTCTCCTTCATCCTCACTGCCTCGCTTTGATATCGTACTCTTAAAGGATGCAGACTCTGGATCTGTATCAGGATTAGATCTTGGAACTCAAGGAACTAGAGGGTGGGTCAGGCCAAGAAGGGCTGGGACCTAGCATCTGGATTGGGCCAGGTGTCTGCGGGTGATGCCACCTGAAGATGATAGGTGAAGCCCTGTCCTACAGGCTGACAAAAATGACTTGTCCTCTCTCTGAGCACCCCCACCCCCCAATTTGGTACAGAATGTGGAGTCAGGAGACCAGCTTTGAAGGGCAGGAAGTGGGTGTCCTGGATGTGGTGGGAAGAGTCAGAATGTCCAGTCTGAGAGCTGAGGGTCAAACTCCAGGTCAAGTGCAAACACCAGGCCAAAGAGGCAAAATGAAAAATGGTTAGAGTCAAGCTTTCCAGAGTGAGAGTTCAGAGATGGGGTCAGAGTGGGGTCAAAGCTGGTGGAAGACAAGGAAGGAAAGGTCCAGGGTCAATATCCTGAAGAGCCAGAGACGGCAATCTGGGGGCCCTTTATTGAGATGGGGACTTCACTTAGTTGACATTTGCCAGAAGCATCCAGGCTTGCCTCCTGTCTGTAATCTTTTTTTTCCCTCTAACACCTACTAGGCATTAGAGCCTACAGAGGTTGCAAATGAGGAATTTTAACCACCACCCCAGTGCTGAGCTAGAGCTAGAGCTTGGAGGTCTCTTGCTGGGCTGAGTATTAACCCTTTAGTTGCTGGATCGTGGGAAAGTCCAGGTAGTCCTTGGGGGGAACCATGTGGGGTGGGGAGGGCAAAGGGGGCTCAGAGCAGTGGCTCCTTATTAGCCAGCACAGGAGTATTTCAGCATGTTAATAATGGGTTAGGCAATGCAGAAGCAGTGGTAGTTCAGTGGTAGAATTCACGTCTTCCGTGCGGGAGACCTGGGTTCAATTCTTGGCCAATGCAGCTCATGCATAACCGCCATCCGTCTGTCAGTGGTGCTTTCAGAGTAAGATGGACTAGGGAGAATGGCCTGGTAATCTACTTCTGAAAATCAGCCCATGGAAAGCCTGTGGCTCACAAGGGAACGTGGTCCGATCCACAGCCAATCATGGGGATGGCACAAGACCAGACAGCATTTCTTTCTGCTGTGCCCGGGGTCACCATGAGTTGGGGGCTGACTGGACAGCAGCTGCTAACAACAGCAACAAGGCAGTCGGTGCCTCTGCATACCAGCTGAGGACTGGCAGGCACCATGCCAGGTGCTTGTAGGTGTTATCTCATTTGGTCCTCACATTAGCCCCAAGAGGCAGGGGCTGTGCTTATCTCTGTTTTATACCCGAGGAAACTGAAGCTTAGACAGTTTAAGGCAACACCCTTGATAAGTGAAGGGGCCTGTGGCATCAACTGGTACTAACTTTCTAGCTTGAACTTGAGTGGCAGAATCAAGAAGACTTTTAAAATGTAGACTGTAGAACACTTTTAAAATGTAGACTGTAGAACACTTTTAAAATGTAGGACTGTGCCCTGGAAGATTGTCATTGAATGGGGCCCAGGACTCTGTCCTGTCAGAAGCCTCCCAGGTGTCCTGAGCAGAGAGTACAAAGGCTTGCTGTGATCAAACAAGCTTTGCTGGAGCTATTTGCTCAGTGCATTTGAGGTTGGACTCTTTATGCGCCTGCGTTGGGCCAAGCAGAGGGCTCCACTGGGCTTCCCTTTGTAAGCAGAACAATCATTCCATGCTGGTCTTGGGCATCTGGATTTGCAGGTACTTTCACTCCGTGCTTTCCTAAAGCTGGGGATACCATGTGTGTTGGGTGGGAGAAGGGAAGCCTGAGGTGAACCCTGGTGTGTGTGTTTAGTCTCCACCCCCACAACGTTGTTGTAGCTGTGTGCTGTCAAGTCGATTTTGACTCATAGTGACCCTTTGTGATGGAGCAGCACTGCCCCAAACAGTGTTCTAGGCTGTAATCTTTATGGGAGCAGATGGCCAGGTCTGTCTCCCATGGAGTCGCTTGGTGGGTTTGTACCACTAACCTTTCAGTTAGCGGCCAAGCACTTAATCACTGGGCTACTGTGGCATTTTTCCAACAACATAGACTGATAGAAAATGTCAGGTGGAGATATACCGCAGCACCCCCAGGACACAGCATCAGGTCGTGGTTATCCACATAAAACAAAAACCAGGTCATTGATCCAGGTTTGCAGGGAGAAGAAAAAATGTAGCACCCTGGGAATTTATTATGACAAAAATGACACGTCCCATCCCTGCCCCTCCCAGTTTGGTACAGAATGTGGAGTCGGGAGACACAAAGTATCTAAACTACCACCTTCAGCTCCTACTGATATGCCAAGGCAGTGAGTTACTTCCCCTCTTGCTGGTAATAAAAGGGCAGAGCAGATGGGAAAAAGCCCTGTTAAAAGTGATGTGTCCATTTAAATAAACCAGTGACACCCAGTGATCATTAGACAAGGATTTATGCCACATTGAAATGCCTTGGCTTTCACCATGGGGACTTATTTTAAAATGAAGGACTGTACCACACATGAGCGGAGGAGCCATCCAGACATTTAGATTCTCATGGAAAATATGGAATCCACTGGAGGAAACCCCTAGCCCTTAAACCCCCAGTTGATCTCAAAACTCCAAAAAGAGTTAACTCCAGCAAAGATGGAGCCTTCTGTTTGATGTTGGGAAACTCAGGGAAATCCAAGTTAGAGTCTCAGCTCAGCCATTTAGCACCTAGGAACTCGGCCAAGTCCCTTCACTTCCTGCACCTCGGCGCTGTCTTTTGTAAAATAGGAAAATACCAGACCCTAGCAGGTGAGGGTTCCTGAGGTAACTTCTTTAACATAGTGCCTGCAAAGATATTGGAAACCCTGGTGACATACTGGTTAAGAGCTGTGGTTGCCAACCAAAAGCAGTTTGAATCCACCAGGTGCTCCTTGGAAGCCCAGTGGGACAGTTCCACTCTGTTCTGTAGGGTCGCCCATGAGTCGGAATCAACTCAACAGCAACAGATTTGGGTTTTTTTGGTTTAAACCTAGTGCCTAGCACAAAAGAGGCACTCAGTAAATCTTGGGCTTTGTCCTCTTGCATTTTTCTGCCACTTATTCTATCAAGGATTGACTTGATGGTAGTATAAACAGTGGCTTAAACGGTGTGCCCAAGTCTCCTAAGCCCTAAGACCAGAAAGTTTTTTCCTTTTCCGCAAATATAACGCAGTCATCTAGCAGTTTTTCTCCTATCTCTTTGCTGGTGTCGTTAGGTACCATCGAGCTGAGAACTCGTAGCAACCCCGCATATATATAACAGAATGAAATATTGCCCAGTCCTGCGCCATCCTCGCCATCGTTGCTATGTTTGAGCCCATTGTTGCAGCCTCTCTGTCCCTGGAGAAGGACATCATGCTTGGTAAAGTAGAGGGTCAGCAAAAAGGAAGACCCTCAACAAGACGGAGTGACACAGTGTTGCATGTCTCTTTGCTAAATAGAAAAGACCAGCTTTTCACATTATTTTAGAAAAATGACTGTTTTAGTTTGTATATCAGCTTCCTGACTGTTCTTTATGGAGTCCCTGGAGAGTGTAAATGGTTACATGCTTAGCTCCTAAGCAAAAGGTTGGCAGTTCAAACCCACCCAAAGGTGCTGGGCCTGGCAATCTGCTTTTGTAAAGATTACAACTAAGAAAATGCTATGGAGCAGTTCTAAGCTCTGCAACACATTGGAGCACCATGAGTTGTGATTGACTCGACCATACCTTTTCTTTTTTTACTGTTCTTTACTTTGAATACCCCCAGAAAAAGCATGAGATATTTGACTTGGAAGATCTGCCTTTGGACCTGACTTTGCTGCTTTTTATCCTGTACTTTTAGGCAAGCCACCCACATTCTCAGAGTCTTGAGTTTCCTCATTTGTAAACTGAGAATAGTAATCCTACCTCAGAGTCCTCTGTGAGGGTCCATTGAGGAGGTATAGGTACATGTGCCTGCTCAATCAATACGTTTGCAATGCTTGGTAAAGGAAAGGGTCAGTGAAAACAAGGGAGACCCTCAGTGAGATGGATTAATGCAGTGGCTGCAACAGTGGGCTCAAACATAGCAACAATTCTGAGGATGGCACAGGACCGGGCAGTGTTTGGTTCTGTTGTGCATAGGGCCGCTGTGAGTCAGAGCCAACTCAATGGCACCAAACAACAGGTACATGTGTCTGGTAGACCAATGTGCTTTAGGAAGATGATCACAGCTTTTATTTCTCCTCCTGACCCCAGCACAGCGAGTAACTGTTTTCAAGTGATTCAGATTCCCCCACATTCACTAAGGCACTGCCATGCCCTAGGCATCGTACCAGGCACCTGGGCATGCGTCATCGTCATTAATTCCTAGAGTTATCTCGTAAGGCAGACATTCCCTTAAGAAGAGCCAGCCAAGTTCCTCCTTCCTCTTTTTGTTTTTTCTTTCCCAGTCTAATTTCACAAAGCCCAGGGAGGCCCCAACAGATCAGGTGAGATCTGCCCACCACCTCTCACTCATCCCCCTTCCTTTCTTCCTGGAGCTACTTACAACTTCATTGCATCTGGATGGAGCTTCTGGCCTCAGCAGCTGTGGGTGACCAGGCAGATCCTAGCACAGAGCTCCTGTCTATACCTGTTGAGGTGGAGTTAAGGACAATGCCGCATCCTGGCTTAAAAAAAAAAAAAAAAAAATCCTGGCTTAGAGATGGATTAATTCCTGACCACTCTGTCCATTCATCACCTTCTGGGTGCAAGAAGGATTGTCATTCATCCAGCAGTTAGCTGTCAGCAAGACTTCAAAAAAAAAAAAAGGCTTTTTGACAGCCTCATTAAGATTCAGCCTACTTTAGCTTGTATGCTAATGATTGAATATCTTAAAAACAAACCCAGGCAAAGAAGAGAAGAGGAAGGAGCGTGAAAAGGAGCAGGCCACTGGAGAATAAGGAGAGGGAAGGTTAAAAAACAAACAGAAAAAACAGTCGACATAGAGTTGATTCCAACTCACAGTGACCCCCTATGTTTCAGAGTAGAACTGTGTTCCATAGGGTTTTCAATTGGCTGATCTTTTGAAAGCAAATCGCCAAGCCTTTCTTCCAAGGTACCTCTGTGTGGATTTGAATTAAAATTTTCATTTGGTTGCCAAGCACTTAACCGTTTTTGCCACCCAGGGACTCCAAAGGTAGGTAGACCAGTAGAAGTAAGATTAGTTCTTTGAGTAGGAACCCAAAGGTTACTCATGGAGAAGGTATGCCTGCCCAGAGATGAAGGACATAGTACAAACCAAAGGATGTGGTTTAAAAAGAAAAAAATTAAAAATGAAATGAATCCTGTTCCTTGCGGTCCCCAAATTAGGCCAGAGACGGGCAGGTGGATAGGATACATGGCTCTCTAGGGAGGGAGAATTTCTCTAGGAATCCCTATCCACAGAACAACAAAATTGGGACATTCAAGGACTGACTCACCTCTGAGTTCGGAGTAAACTCTGGCAAGAAGAAGGAAAAGTGATAGGTGGTAAAGATGGACAGCACGGTGAATTCCGTGGCAGAGATTCGAAAAGAGAAAACCTTTGACAGGTTGCCAAAGAACTACAAACAAACGGCTTTAGCGAGATAAAGAAGTGTGGGAAGGAGGCTAAGGCTTAGCCCTGCCGCTAACATCCAGCCATCTGCAGCCCTGGGCAAGTGTCTGAGCTGTAGTTTTCTCTCAAGAACTAAGGCTTCTTCATGCTCTGAAAGAATATTATGATTGGATGATTGCTCTCTGTCAAAATTGTATCCAGAGGAACAAGATTGAGATGTAGTTCATTCATTCCTGCATTCATTCGGCACGTGTTACTGAATGTCTATTATTCTGGGAGGGTGGGGGTGGTAGAAAAATACTTCAAGAAGATGAATGATACCAGGAACCTTCCTTCAAAAATATCATAGTGTCATAGAGGAGAGCTTGAAAATCCACAAATCAATTCAGTGTGATGAGCCTCTAGCATGATTGAGAATCAGAGTTGAACCTCAATCCTACAGTCACCCTGGACCAGCATTTTCTAGGTGATAGAATTCCAAAAGACACTGCCGGAGATGTTGATAAGTGTTTAGAAACTGTGGACAAGGGGGGTTAAGAAATCCCTCTTTTAGAGATTCAGGTCGCATGTCAGCGTATTAAATCCAATGAAAACCAGTCACCATTAAGTTGATTCCAACTCATGGCAACCCCATGAGTGTCAGAGTAGAACTCCGCTCCATAGGGTTTTCAGTGGCTGATTTTTAGAAAGTGGATTGCCGGGGCTTTCTCCCGAGGTGCCTCTGATGGACTCAAACTGCCAACTTTTCTGTTAGCAGCAGAGTGCATTCATCATTTTCACCCCCCAGGGACTCTGTCCTCATATTAGAGATTCTGAAAAGCTCAGAAGTAAAGAAAACTATTAAAACCAGCAGCATTCCCTACTTTTGTTTGATCCTAGAGCTATGGAAACAACTTTGCGGGGCGTGGGGGGGGAAATGCCCCTAGACTAACTCTGGAGTCAGAGATTATCTTTTTTTTTAGCTCTATGTTCCAAACTCTTGAAATCAAGCCAAAAAAAAAAAAAAAAACTCATTGCTAGTGAGTCATAGTGACCCTGTAGAACAGAGTAGAGGGCCCCACATGGTTTCCAAGGCTGTAATCATTACAGGAGCAGATGCCACATCTTTCTCCCACGGAGCCACTGGTGGGTTTGAGCCACTGACCTTTAGCCGAGCCACCAGGTATTTAAATGGAGTTTATAGAATAATCCCATCAAACGATGCATCCTGTGAAAGGTTCGTATGACACCGTGTTCGATAGAAACATCCGTTCCTTTTTTGCTGCCGGTTCTCATTCACCTTTTTACTGTAAGGCCACTATTACACCTTAGTCATCATCATTACATATCTGCAGCCTGTCACCAGGCAGCACAGCTAGTGTAGTTATCCACCCCCCCACCCCACCCCGCCATACCCCCACCCAGCCACCACCTGGACCCTTCGGCCCATTGCTTCTGAGTCACTTCGAATGCCTGTTAAAAATGTCACCTCTCAGGCCCACTGCAGAAATGGTGCCTCAGTATCTCCAGAGATGAGGCTGGGAAGCTGTTACTTCAAACAAGCTCCTTCCATGATTCTGGTGGTTACTAATGTTTGAAAAACAGGTACCTAGGCCTCCTATTACCAACTTTTATTGCCATGTTACATATCCAGTTCAAATTGAACTTGAATTCACCTGAAAAGTTCCATGAATGACTGTTCGGCCAGAGGCTCCGTGTAGTAGATTTATCGAGCCCAGAGCTCAGCTCTTATATTTATGTCTGGTGAGCTATATCTGATTTGGGCTAATCTTGGAGTCATTTTATTAGACTTCAGTTTAGTTTTCAACTTGGGGTCATCCACAGAAATAACAGGAATGCCTTCTGTTGACTCAGTCAGTGGCCTTGCCCTGTGCTTGTAACCATTATTTATAATGCCTTTTTTACAACACTGGAATAAAATTCAAGGATTGCCTGTGTTAAACTACCTACAAACATAATTAAAAAAAAATTATACAGTACCCTGGCTCTGATATAAAGAAGACATAAAAGGAAAGTAATTTATCATAAAATATTTACTTCAACATGTAATTGCTCAGGTTTGGCTACAGCAGAGACTTGCTTAAGTAATCAAGGGCTTTTAATGCCTGTGTTCAGGGTAAAATGTCTTCGGTGTGACAGCTGCAAAGGCAGAATGGCACCGATGTGGTATTGGCAATCCAGATTCCACGACCGATGTCTGCCGTCTGTAGTCAGTGTTTTCATAGTAGTGAACAATTCTTGGTAAAGTATCTGACCACAGGAAGACCTTCTTCCCTTGATTTGTACTCCGAGGTCATTGTATGTTGGTGGTGGTAGTGGTGCTGGTTGTCACAGAGTAGATTCCAAGTCATGGCAACCCCATGTATCAGAGTAGCACAGCTCCATAGGGTTTTCTTGGCTGTACTCTTAACAGAAGCAGATCACCAGCCTTTTCTTCCATGATATCGCTGGGTGGGTTCAAACCACTAACCTTTTGATTAGCAGCCGAGCAATTAACCATTGCACCGCCACGGCTCCTTTCAGTGAATACTAAAACCATGGAAACAACTACTCTGTGTTTTTCTGTAAGTAATGTTAGTCTCAGGCTCAGATAGTTACAAACAATTGTAACAATGACAGTGTTCGTGGTTAACCCACTTGGCTGTTCACCAAAATGTTGGAGGTTTGCCTCCACTCAGAGGTGCTTTGAAAGAAAGGCCTGGTGGTCTACTTCAAAAAAAATCAGTCACTGAAAACCCTATGGAGCACAGTTTTGCAATAAAACACATGGAGGTATCCATGAGTCAGAATCGACTTGACAACGTCTGAATTTTTAATATACAGTTATAAATATGACTGTCCAGTGGGGCCTACTTGGATTGCCAGAACATTCTTCATTGTGCTAGAGTGTCCCAGGAAGCCATACCGCCCTCTTCCAGAGTCACCGGTTCAAGGTATCACAGATGTTGAGCAGGCTGGCTGAAACGCAAAGCCACGATGTGCGATGTGCATGTTAAAGAGTGTCCTCAAGGTTGGCGTTCGTGAATAAGATAATACTGCCTGCGTATAGGGAATATTCAGCCAGCCAAAGGTCTACTTACACAGTACTACCACTGAGTCACTTTTCTCCACTTAACATTTTACCTAAACTTTGGTGATGTTCACTACCTAAATCCTGTCCACTTCATATCCTGAGCCAGAATCTTCTTTGACCTTAGTCCTGGGTTCACACAGACTAAATCTGCTCTTCCACTTGAAAAAACGAGCAAACAAACCTGTCGCCAACGAGCTGATTCCAACTCATGGCAACCCTATGCGTGCAGAGTAGAGCTGCTCCAAGGATTTTCAAGGCTATGACCTTTCAGAACCAGATCTCCAAGCCTTTCTTTTGTGGCACTGCTGGATGGGTTCGAACCATCAACCTTTCGGTTACTAGTTAAGCACAAACCACTTTTACCATCCAGAGACCTTTCTACCTGGTAATCCCTTAGATATCTAAATGAAAGGAAGCGAACAATACGTCCTAGTCTTCTCTTCTGTGGCCTTATCAGCCCTAGCTGTCTGAGCCCCGGTTTATTCATATGTGAGATGAGGATTGTTATAGTACCTACCTTATGAGGGGTTATTATGAGAAGTTAAATGAGATAATATGGTACATTTTGTATACATAGATGAGGCTTCGTGTGTAGTAAATGCTCAGTAGATGATGTAGTGGTTGATGGTCATCGTTACTGTTAGGTGCCATCAAGTCACCTCCAACTCATAGCGACCTTACGTATAACAGACAAAACACTGCCCGGTCCTGTATCATCCTCACAATCGTTGGTATGTTTGAGGCCATGGTTGCAGCCATTGTGTCAGTCCATCTCATTGAGGGTCTCCCTCTTTTTCCCTGATCTTCTACTTTACCAAGCATAATGTTGTTCTCCAGTAGTTGGTGGTGGTGCTATTTAAAAAGTAAATTAAAGGACTCCAGGATGTTTGGATTCTTACCATGTTGGCCACCCTGCACTCCTGTGGCTCATATTTTATTTTTCACTTTAAGAGACAGTATTGTTTATGCTCTGGACATAAACAGCTCTGGGTTCAAGTCCCATCTCTACCCGATATTAGCTCCATGATTCTGGGCTACTAACAGCCTTTTCTTTCTTTTCCACATGAGTTCCTATGTCATAGGGTTGCTTTGAGTAAAATAATTATATAATATTTATAAAGTGCTTGGGACAGTGTCTGAGTCAATAAATGCTAGATATGAATTTTTCCCTTTTATATTTGAGGTTCACAAATGGGGAAAGATGATCGTGGTTCTTTAGCATCTTTTGACGGTAACTCCATCTTTAGTCCACTTAAGATGCCCAGGACTGAGCACGCTCACTCCCAGGGCTGACCATCCACTTGTTCATTCATTCATTAGACAGATGTTATTGTACACCTTTCATGTGCACAGGGAGCCCTGTTGGCACACTGGTTAAGCACTTGGCTGCTAAACAAAAGGTTGGGCAGTTCAAACCCACCCGGCGGCTCTGTGGGAGAAAGACCTGGTGATCTGTTCCGTAAAGATTACAGCCGAGAAAACCTTATGAGGCAGTTCTACTCTGTCACCTGGGGTTGCTGTGAGTAAGAATCGACGCAGGGACACCCAGTAATAACACCACTATCGTGTGCAATGTTCCAGGCTACATTCTAGGTCCAGGGGATGCCACGGTGAACAAGCCAAAAAGGAGCCCTGTTCATAGCCTTCCCTTGTGCCCCTTTGATGTCTCTCCTCCTAGTGTCGCCCTCGTCACTCAGCTCCGGCCACTTGGCCTCCTTGCTGTTTAAATCCGCAGGCCTCTCCTTCTCCAAGCCGCAGCTCTCCACCCACTTCCGTGCCGGTGGTTCTTCAGAGCATTCGTTGTCTCTCTGACCTTCTCTAATGCTACTTTTTTTATTTCCTAATTTTCTGTCTCTTCCCATAAGGATATAAATGCTCTAGGATAGAGGTTTGTTTTTTGTTTTTAATTTTATTTTACTGTTCTATCTCCTGTACTTAGAATCATGCCTAACACTTATTAGGCATTGAGTAAATATTAGTATTTGTTGTTGAATGAAATACAGTAAACCCTGTGGGGCAGTTCTACTCTGTCCTATAGGGTTGCTATGAGTCCGAGTCGACTTGATGGCAGTGGGTTTAGGTTTTTTTTTGTTTGGTTTTTGGAAACCGTGGTGGCATAGTGGTTAAGATTTCAGCTGCTAACCAAAAGGTCAGCAGTTCAAATCCACCAGGCGCTCCTTGGAAACCCTATAGGGCAGTTCTGCTCTGTCCTCTAGGGTTTCTATAAGTCTGAATTGACTTGATGGCAATGGGTTTTGTTGTTGTTGTTGTTTTTGTTGTTGTTGTATTTATGTAATGTCCCTCCACACTGTGCATGCAATCTGTACAAACACTACGCGAAAACCCACATCAGCAGGCCCGGGCACTTAACCCCCAGCGTCTCCCTTCAGCAGCACTAGACTCTCTGAAGTACTCCAGCGAGGCAGCCAAATGAGAGTCCCTTGTTATCGGACTTGGTGGGGGGCCTCTAATTAAACTGAGTTTTCCCAGTTGCGTTCTGAAGAGATGGCAAGATTTCCCATTGCTTGCCTTCCTGAGCCCAAGCCATTGATCTAAAAGAGTTACTGTACCATTGCTCCCTCCCTCCCTGGGGCACTGGTCTCACAGAAGACGATTCTTTGCCATCCAGTCAATTCTGACTCATAACAACCCCATAGGACAGAGTAGAACTGCCCCATAGGGTTTCCTAGGCTGTAATATTTTATGGAAGCAGACTGCCACATCTTTCTCCCACAGAGCAGCTAGTGGGTCCGAACTGCCCGCCTTCCAATTAGCAGCCAAGCGCTTAACCCCTGCGCCACCATGCTCCTTAACAGGAGAGAATGTGTAATTAAGGTTTCCCGAATCTGACCTTAAGGGGAAGAACACTGCTCCCAACTTCTCCTCTCACTGAAGAGACCTTTTCTCCTGACCTCTTGTCCTTACAAATGAAGCTCCAGCAACAAAGTCTCATGGTTTTCACCCTTCTTTGCTAAGTAAGTCTCAGGGCTCGAATGCTGAGTAAACAGAAAACAAAACAAACAACAACAACCAAAGAAATATCCAAAACCCACTGTACAAGGCATCAGCAGCAGCGAGGAGAACAGCCACACGTCGCTGACCTGAAATGCAAGGTTCCTCCTGACATTGTCACTTACTGCTTGTGCAGCCTGAGCTGAAGGTAGCCCCACAACCTCTCCAAGCCTCGGTGCTCTCACCTGTGAGTTGAGAATGGGAATGCCTCCGCTGAAATTCCACTATATTGCTGAGGAGGTAGAAGATGCAGATATCGTGAAGCTGTACCATGTTAGCAGCAGCAGCAGTTTCTTAGTATCTGAACACATGAGGCACTGATCCAAGTCAAAAAACCAGAAACCCAAGCCATTGCCAACAAGTTGATTCCAACTCATGGTGACCCCACATGTGTCAGAGTAAAACTGTGCCCCATCGAGTTTTCAGTGACTGATTTTTTAGTAGATCAGGCTTTTCTTTCAAGGTGCCTGTGGGTAGACTCAAACCTCCAGCCTTTCAGTTAGCAGCTGAGCATTTTAACTGTTGACACCACCCAGAGACCCTTAGACCAGTTACCATTAAGTCAACTCCGACTCATGGCGACTGCATGTGTGTCAGAGTAGAACTCTACTCCATAGAGTTTTCAATGGCTAATTTTTCAGAAAGTAAGCATTTGCATCACCCAGGGACTCCAATCCAGGTCAACCCTTTGTTAATTACATGATACCCACTTGCTCTTCCCAGTCTGGTCCTACTCTGTGTTTCCAGCTCATCTTCCTCCATTTCTCAGTGTACAGGCTCAGAGGCTCTCAGTCTTTTCTGTCCCAGGGAATATGGCATGCACCCTGTCTCAAGAGGAGCTCACTGTGCTTTGATATCCAATAGGTTGATGAGCAGTTTCAAAAATCCCCCAAGTCATACTGCCTACCACAGAGAGCCTCAGGGGAGAATTAGAGATATTATAAGGTTTATGGAATCCTCAGGTGGTACAGATGGTTTATGTGCTCAGCTACTAACCAGAACACTGGAGGTTCAAGTCCAGCCAGAGATGCCTCAGAAGAAAGGCCTGGCCATCTATGTCCGAAAAATGAACGACTGAAAACCCTACAGAGCACAATTCTACTCTGACACACGTGGGGTCACCATGAGTCGGAGTCTACTCAACAGCAATTTGGTTTATAAGGTTTCTATGCATGAAGTATAAATACAAAGAGTTCGTATTCTCTCACATGGCACTTGGTAAACTGTAGATCTTTTTACAGCACCAGACACGCAATAGACTCTTCAGAAAGAGTAGTTTCATTGCTTTAAAATTTCATGATAAACTTTGCCAGGCGTTTTAAGGGTGCTAGGTCCCTAGGTGGCCTAAGAGGTTCACAATTGGCTATTAACCTAAGGGCTAGCAGTCAAGCCTATCCAGCAGTACCATGGAAGAAAGGCTTGGCAAAGTTCTTCTGTAAAGATTACAGCCAAGAAAACCCTATGGAGCAGTTCTAGTCTGTCACATGGGTCCATCATGAGTTGGAATTGACTACACTGCATTGAGTATAAAAGTGCCAGGTTACTACCCAAGAACAAGATCGCTTTCTTTTTAATTTCAGACTATATTTTAAAAATTATAACACCAATCATGTGTTGTAAACATGTTTACATGTGTTGTAAAGGACAAATAGTGTAGAAATGCCTTGATGTGCTAGAGTCAGCTTGTACCAGGTAGTGAGAGCCAATTATTAGACTTCCAGGAAATATGGAATCTGGTTGTTGAACATAACATTCTTACAAATAACAAAAAAAAAAAAAACTTTTTTTTTTTTTTTGAACACTAGATAAGCTTAAATTCACTGCCATCAAGTCAATTCTGACTCATAGCGACCCTATAGGAGAGAGTAGAACTGCCCCCATAGAGTTTCCAAGGAGCCCCTGGTGGATTCGAACTGCCAACCTTTTGGTTAGCAGCCATAGCACTTAACCACTATGCCACCAGGGTTTCTGCTAGATAAATTTACAATCAAATAAATTATTTTAAAAAACAAAGGTATAAGTACTCACACTCATTACTTCCTAATCATTTTACTACATTTTACCTGTGGTCCTAAGGTTATTTACATCTGCAGTAGCAGCAGTCAGCAAACCAAGTGATGCATTGCATTGGGCAAATCTGCGGCAGAAGACCTCTTTAAAGTGTTAAAAAGCAAAGACGTCACTTTAAGAACTAAGATACCCCTGACCCCAGCCGTGGTGTTTTCAATAGCCTCATATGCATGTGAAAGTTGGACAGTGAGTAAGGAAGACCGAAGAAGAATTGATGCCTTTGGATTGTGATGTTGGTGAAGAATACTGAATATACCATGGGTTGCCAGAAGAACCAATAGATCTGTCTCGGAAGAAGTACAGCCAGAATGCTCATTGGAAGTGAGGATGGCGAGACTTCATCTCACATACTTTGGACATGTTATCCAGAGGGATCAGTCCCTGGAGAAGGACGTCATGCTTGGTAGAGTAGAGGGTCAAGTGAAAAAGAGGAAGACCCTCAACAGGATGGATTGACACAGTGGCTGCAACCATGGGATCAAGCATAACAACGATTTTGAGGATGGCGCAGGACCAGGCAGGGTTTTGTTCTATTGTACATAGGGTCACTAGGAGTCAGAACCAATTCGATGGCACCTAACAACATAACAACATATCTTTATGGTGGAAATACTGGATAATGGCATGCTACTGTACATCCCTTCCTAACTCTGTGTTCAGTGTCATTGCGTTGGTAATTTGAATCTACCATGGTGGGAGTATTTATACCATGGAAATTGGCAAAAAGTACAGATTGGGCCATTTTCTTTCTGGAGAGCCTGTTGCTAAACATTTACCAGCACACCACTGAAGTATATGAAATTTTATCCCCCATCACATTTTCCAAAGTTAAGCACGGTTCACAGTTTGTAATATATTCCTGACTTGGCTCTTTCCGCAGATGTAATTATATCTGTCAGTGTATCTATCTCTGTATGCATCTTGTTTTGTAATTGTTACATGTCCTATTTAATTAAAAATAAAATCTTGTATATCTTTCTACCTTGGTGTATAAAAACGTATTTTCTTTGTTCTTTTTAAGAAGTATATACTTTCTCCGTGTGATGAATGTATCATAATTTATCTAGTTTCCTATTAATGGACATTTTGGTTGTTCTTAACCCTCCTCCCCCCATTATAAAAAATACCACAGCATAAACATCTTCGCATATTCGTGTCTGTTTGTTTATGCAAGTATTTATATGCACAGCATTCTAAGAAATGGTACCGAAATATCAGGCCTGGATATTTTAACTTATGGTAGATTAGAAAATGCCATGCATGTCAGGGGTCAGGCAACTAAAAATAATTAGAGATACCTTTTTAAAGTAAATAATTTTAGTAATAATAAACAGATTTGTGTGTATGTATCTTGTGTTTTTATTTTTTGTTTTGTGTGTGTGTGCTGAACACACAATCTGAAAACTGTACATTAATCAGCATTTTGCAGAATAGCTACTTACTGGAAACTCAACTTCAGCTTCTTCAGTTTAGATGTTCTCTGATAAAAGTTTCAGGACTTTGAAGCCATGCCTGAACTAGTGGCCAAGTGAGGCTAAAGCCATTTTCTTGCTGTCAGTAACTCTACCTGGTTCTGGCATTTCAGCCTTGAGACCAAGTGAATTGACCCGCCTTACTAGTGGACTGGCAGGTCACTTCACTTCATCTCAAGCCTGAAATCCCAGAACTAGGTAGAGTTACCTACTAGTGGGCCAGAAACCCTGGTGGCATAGTGGTTAAGTGCTACAGCTGTTAACCAAAAGGTTGTCAGTTCAAATCCACCAGATGCTCCTTGGAGACTCTCTGGGGCAGTTCTGCTCTGTCCTATAGGGTCACTATGAGTCGGAATTGGCTTGATGGCAACAGGTTTGGTTTCTTTGTTTGTTTGTTTGTTTGTTTGTTGTGGTTTACTGATGGACCCAACGGTTAAGCATTCAGCTAACAGAATGAAAGGTTGGCGGTTTAAACTACTGGGCAATCTGCTTCCATAAAGATTGCAGCCTAGAGAACCCTATGGGACATTCTACTTTGTAACACATGGACTTGATGTCACCTGTCTTAGTTATCTAGTGCTGCTATAACAGAAATACCACAAGTGGATGACTTTAACAAACACGTTTATTCTCTCACAGTCCAGTATACTAGAAGTCTAAATACAGATTGCCAGCTCCAGGGGAAAGGTTTCTCTCTCTGCTGACTCTTGAGGAATGTCCTTATCATCAATCTTCCTGTGGTCTAGGAGCTTTTCTGCACAGGCACCTTAGGTCCAAAGGACACACTCCGCTCCCAGCATTGCTTTCTTGGTGGTGTGAGGTCCCCCTGTCTCTCTGCTCACTTCCCTTTTATATCTCAGAGGAGACTGACTCAAGACACAATCCAATCTTGTAGATTTAGTCCTGCCTCATTAGCATAACTGCCATAATTTCATTTCATCATCATCATAAAGATAGGATTTACAACACATAGGAAAATCACATCAGATGACAAAATGATGGACAGTCACACAGTACTAGGAATCATGTCCTAACCAAATTGATACACATATTTTTGGGGGACACAGTTCAATCTATGACAGCACCCAACAACAGCAACATTAGTGGACATAAGGGACAGTCATTTTGTGAATGTTTTCCTGCCCCCACCCTGCTGACCCCTGTGGTTTCTATTTCACTAACTGGGGGGTGGGGGGTGGGAGGTCATTTACCATGGCAAGAACTAATAGCCACCCAGATGCCTGTGCTGTTCAGTTGAAGTAGAAGGGAAAAAGGAAGGATATCTTCCTAAATCTTCCTACCATAAAAAAATAATCTGTCATTCATTCAGCACACAGTTTCCTTGAAGATGTATTCATGATGGGAAGAAGCATCTGGTCTCTTTGCGGTCTCTCAAGTTCACAATCTTAATCTCTTAGATTTGACTCATGTTTTCATGTGTATTAACTCATGTAATCCCTGTTTTACAGAGCAGTCGATGGAGGCTTAGAAAGGTTAATTGATTCCAGACTTCAGCAGAACTAGTAAATGACAGAGCCCAGTGCCTAAGCCTACCTGGAAGTCTCTTCTTGGGACTTTAGCACTTGAGATGGGTAGAGCAATTCCTTAGCCCTGCTCAGAGTAGGTTTCTCCAGCCTTCTCCCCAACACACAGGGTTAGAGAGCTGTGGACCATCTTAATAACATCTTGCCAGTCCACTGAATTTACAAGAATTAGAGGAGTTGGAATCGTGGGTGCACACTGGAATCACCTGGGGAGATTTTTAACACCCTGATGTCCAGTTCTTGCTCAAACCAGGACTTCCAACCAGTCGTTCTGATTTGACTTCCTGCTGAGAATTGCACAGGGGTGGGGATGGGGGGGAATCCACCCAAGATATACTGAATCAGAATCTACATTTTAACAAAAATCCCAGGCAATTAAACTTTGTGCCATCAAGTCAATTCCAACTCACAGGGCTCCTACTTATACATAACAGTTTCACAAGATCCCCAGATGATTCTTATTTATATGTAAGACTAACATTTTAACAAGATCCCCAGGTGATTCTTCTTTATACATAAGAATCACCTGGGGATTTGTTAAAATGTAGATTCTAATTCAGTATATCTGGGGTGAAATGCAAATTCTGAGACCAGCTCGAAGCCCTGCCTCAAAGCAACTAAATCAGAGCCTCTGGGGCCAGGACCAGGCCATCAGTAGGAGGTAATTCCTATAGCTGGATAGAAATCCTCTCTCGCCTTTCCAAAGGCTGGATTAGAGAGACACCCGTGTTCACCTGAGCTCGTCTTTACTTTCTTTCCCTCTTCTTTATCCCCTGTACTCTATTTTCCTAACCATCACCAAACTATGGGGCTCCGTACCTCCTTGAATTTGTGTGCCTTCATTCAGCAGAGATTTTTTGATTATCAGCTGTGTATAATATCAGGCTCTGGAGATGGTTGAGTAAAACAGGAACCCTGGCCTCATACTACTCACAGTGTATACAAGCCATTATAACTCACTAGGCTGCTAACTGAAAGGTTGAAAGTTCAAGTCCACCCAGAGCTGCCTAGAAAGAAAGGCCTGGTGATCTACTTGTGAAAAGTCAGCCACTGAAAACCCTGTGTAGCACAGTTCTGCTCTGACATGCATGGGGTGGCCATGGGTAGGAAATGACCAGGTGGCAACTGGTGGCTGTATAATGTATAAATGCTCTGAAGAAGAAAGCCCTGGGATGGCAGGGAGGAGAGAACCTGCAGGTACCTACCCTCCAGTGTCCCATTTGCATCCCTGTTGTTGCCAGGATTCTGGCCCATTATCCGTACTTCCTGGGGCTGACACAACCCAGCATAAAATGCCAGTGACATCACTGAGAGGACTCAGCCTCCTGCTCCTTCAGTCTCCTTGTGAGCTGTTCCCAGTCATCAGCCGTTATGTTTAAACAAACCTCCCTGTCCCCCTGAGCCTCTCCTTGCCTTATCTTGTTATGAGAGCATATTTGACATTCCCCCACAGCAGGTCAGATGTATTTGAATCAGAATGGCAGGAAGGACCCTGAATTGGTTAGCAGAGCCCAGTGGGACTCCTACAAGTGAAGGGAATCTCAGCTCAGACAATTATCCAAGAGGAATAGCCGTCACCACACCTGTTTTGCTGTTTTTCTTGCTTGGCTTATTGGGCCCACGTTGATGAAGCCCAGACTGCGTGCTCAGCACTGTGCAAACAAGGTTGGTGGAAGCAAAAAAAAAGAAATAGAAAACATTGGCCCTTGTTCTCAAGAAGCCTATAATCAAGTCAGAGGGCCCAGGAAAGTATACTAAGGAAACATTTTATTTCTTAATTTTATTTAAATTATGCTTAGTATCTTCCTAATGAATATTTGTTAATTGTTTACAAAAGGGGATCGCAAGCACCAAATCTGGCCACTGCCTGCATATATCCTAAGCAGGGCTTGTTCCACACCTGCTGAGAATTTGTATTTTCACCCCAGATATACTGAATCAATCAACATTTTAACAAGACCTTCAAGTGATTCTTATATTGAACAAGCTCCCCAGGTGATTCTTGTTAAGGTGTAGATTCTAGTTCAGTATGTCTGAGGTAGAAATGGAAATTCTCAGCAGGAGATCGAACCAGACCAAACCAGTTGGAAGCCCTGATCCTAAGCTAAGAGCTGTGCATAAAATTCTCTCTCACCTTCCATGCGGGAGACCCATGTTCAATTCCTGGCTGGTGGACCTCAAGCGTAGCTACTACCCGTCTGTCAGTGGTGGCTTGTGCGTTGCCATGATGCTGAACAGGTTACAGCGGAGCTTCCAGAGTAAGATGGACCAGGAAAAAAGGTCTGGCAATCTACCTCCAAAAAATCACTTAGTGAAAGCCCTATGGATCACAACTGTCCAATTCAATTGTGCACAGGGTTGCCATGAGTTGGGGTCCAACTCCGCGGTAGCTAGCAACAAGCTAAGAATGGTATTTACATTCTTAAATGGTTGAGAAAAGAATCAAATGACAAATGTTTCGGGGGGCAACTGAAACATTTTGTGAAATTCAACACTCAGTGTCCATTAGTAAAGTTTTATCAGCACACAGCCACACCATTTGTTTTTGTTTTATCCAGGCTGCTGTAAGAGTCCTTGAGTGGTGTAAACAGTTAAACACTCAGCTACTAACAAAAAAGTTGGCAGAGACACCCCCCAAAAAAGGCCTGGCGATCCACTTTAGAAACATCAGCCATTGAAAACCCTGTGGAGCACGATTCTACTCTGAAATACATGAGGTCTCCATGAGTTGGGATCCACTCACTGGCAACTTTTTTGTTTTTGTTTTTACTGTGGCTGCTTTAAGGTTACCGTGGCAGAATTTAAGTAGTTGCAACAGAGATCCTTTGGCTCGCAAAGCCAAACATGTTTACTGGCTCTTCTGAGGATTAAAGGAGCTGTTTTAAATTTAAAATATAACTCAGTGATCTAGGCCTAATATACCAAAAAAACAAACCTGTTGCCGCCGGGTCAGTTCCGACTCATAGCAACCCTATAGGGCAGAGTAGAACTGCCCCATAAGGTTTCCGAAGAACAGCTGGTGCATTCGAACTGCCAACCTTTTGGTTAGCAGTCAAGCTCTTAACCATGGCGCCACCAGGGCCATGCTTTATACGTATATAAGAGCAGAGTGTTCTTTTGTTCGACCTTTTATTCCCCAGCACTTAGAGTAGTCCCAGTGTATGGTAGGGGTTCAGTCAATATTTATTGGATGGATGGATGAATTTTCACATTTAGTCCTCCAAATAACTAGTATAGTTTGCGAAATGCTTGGCCTGTGGAATCAGACAAATTAAAGCCCCAAACTGCTCCTCCAGGCGCCATGATGTAACCTTGGGCTTGCCAGCTTCTCTGTCCCTGTGTCCTCAACTGAGAGCATATCACATGGAAGCATTGTGAAGGCTGAATGAGACACAAGGTGCACCACACGCCTCTGAAGCCCGAAGTGGGAAGGGCATCAAAACTGAGTGAGATGCGTGCTTTCCAAGTTGGACACTGATGTTTCGAGACACAGGCTTCTTTGAAATCTTGCCTTGTTAGCATGGTCTGAACAGGAAATCTTGACAAAGTGTTGAGACTAAGAGACTATGAAAAAAATTCCAAAATACAAATCTGGCATAGAGGCAGCAGTCAAAATTAAGGAGCAGCTTCATAGGTCTTTCAGGAAGTAGACACTTGGACCGTTGGAGAGAATGTGGGGGACCTTCTGCAGGTGGAGGGGGACAAACATGGTGTGAGAGTACAGTGCAGTCGGGTGTGCACATAAGACAGAGCTGTGGTCTTGTGATTGTACCTGAGACCTTTAGGACCCGCTACTCACTACTGGACTGTTAGAAGAATGAACAAGTCAAGTACAGCCACAATACTCCTTAGAAGCAAGAATGGCAAGACTTTGTCTCACATACTTTGGATGTGTTATCAGGAGGGAGCCATCCTCGGAAAAGGACGTTGTCTTAGTCATCTAGTGCTTCTGTGACAGAAATACCACAAGTGGATGGCTTTAACAAAGAAAAATTTATTTCTTCACGGTAAAGTAGGCTAAAAGTGCAAATTCAGGGCATCAGCTCCAATGGAAGGCTCTCTCTCTGTCGGCCATCTCATCAGTCTTCCCCCAGACTAGGAGCTTCTCTGTGCAGGGACCTTGGGTCCAAAGGACATACTCTGCTCCCAGTGCCGCTTTCTTGGTGGTACGAGGTCCCCTTGCCCCTCTACTCGCTTCTCTCTTTTATATCTCAAGAGATTGCCTCAAGACACAATCCAATCTTGTAGATTGAGTTCTGCTTCACTAACGCAACTGTTGCCCATCCTCCCTGATTAACATCATAGAGGCAGGATTTACAACATATAAGAAAATCAAGCAGTACCAGGAATCATGGCCCAGCCAAATTGATACACACATTTTTGGGGGGACATAATTCAATCCATGAATGACATCATGCTTGGTAAGGTAGAGGGTCAGGAAAAAAGAGGAAGACCCTCAATGAGATGGATTGCCACAGTGGCTGCAACAATGGGCTCAAGCACACCAACAACTGTGAGGATGGTACAGGTCCCAGTAGTGTTTCGTTCTGTGGCACATAGGGTCACTATGAGTGGGAACCGACTCGACAGCACCTAGCAACAACAATTCACTTGCTTTGAAGTATGGAGACCTGATAAGAATGCATCACTAGACTTCCTAGTAATGAATTCCATACCTGTTTATACCAGGCACATATTTCTGCAGCTTGATTTCAACGTTTCTGGATTTATTTTATAGTGATTGGATGGTAAGACAAAGAAAATATATGTGTAAGGGTAATGGCAGTTCATTCCTATTGCAAGTATTAATCTTTCTAAATGTTTCTTACACTGTGATATTTAATAGTCTTTATTTAATCTAATGGGGTAATATAATTGTAAACGGGTAAATCCAGACCATTTATCTCACAGAGGGCAAGGGAAGGAATCACATGTATTGAGGACCCTGTATTGTGTTGCTGGCAGCAGCTAACATTCACTGAGCATTTATTTACTCTGTGCCAAGCAGTATCCTAAGTGCTTTTCTTGCCTTATCTCATTTAGTTCTCACAACATCCTTTGTATGGAGGATTACTCAATCCAAAGTCTCAGTAGCGAAGCCAAGACTGAAACATATATTTCTGCGTTGAAAGAAGGATGCAGCTAACCCTGTAGGGCTTTATGGACATGATTTGTTGAAAAATCTTCACTCCCCACCTATGAGGGAGAGAAAGATGGAGGGAAGGAGAGAGAAGAAGAAGGGAGTGAATTATTGTGTTAGTTATCTAGTGCTGCCATAACAGAAATACCACAGGTGGGTGGCTTTAACAAAGAGAAATTTATTTTCTCACAGTAAAGTAGGCTAAAAGTCCAAATTCAAGGCATCAGCTCCAGGGGAATGCTTTCTATCTCTGTCGGCTCTGGAAGAAGGTCCTTGCCTTCAATCTTCCCATGGTCGAGAAGCTTCTCAGGACGTGCTCTGCTCCTGGTGCTGCTTTTTTGGTGGTATGATGTCCCCAACTCTCTGCTTGCTTCTCTTTCCCTTTATCTCTTGAGAGTTAAAAGGTGGTAGAGGCCACACCCCGGGGAAACTCCCTTCACACTGGATCAGGGAGGTGACCTGAGTAAAGGTGGTGTTATAATCCTACCCTAATCCTCTTAACATAAAATTACAATCACAAAATGGAGGACAGCCACACAATACTGGGAATCATGGCCTAACCAAGCTGACACATTTGGGGGCGGGGGGGCACAATTCAATTCATGATAATTACATATTGTGACTACTCCTTAAAATAATTAACCAGCATTCTGTGATAGCAGATAACAGGGAAGATACCTCTGAGGATGTGACATTTAAGCTGAGACCTGAACCTACCAGGCACCTAACCAGGAGAAAAGAGGACAGTGGCCCAGTTGTAAACATCTAGCTTGGCCTGTAAAAGCTCTGTGGGCCGGGATATGGAGTTTGGATTTTGTCCTGTAACAGTGGTAAAGACAGCACCTGGCCTAAAGAGAGTGTCCGTGATATTTTATACATTTTTTAAATTAGTAGTAATGCATGGTGTACAATCAATTTCTATTTATCATTCTTTGTTAAATAGTAACTTTACAGAATCCGCCCCCTCCGACCTTACATTTCATGAAGCTATTAATGTGCTTTGCTCTGCTTGCTATGCATACTAAGAGGCATTCCCAAACCTCCTCCATCCAAATGTTCATATGATTGTAGGATAGAGTTGTACAATCCTATTTCTGTGTTCTAACTAAAATGATTGGGACAAAAGGGACTGTCAGCATTAACCATTCATTATTTCCCAGAGAGATACTCAGTTCATCTCACTACCCCTTTCCTGGGCTCTCCAGCGGCTCCTTCTAACACATCAGCGTGAGGCAACCCAGATGACTCTACAGTGTTTAGCCTCGGAAAGTTGACAGCTCCAGCCCCACCTACTACTTTACCTCACTCTCCATTCCCCCGTTTCTTCCATTTTGGAATTACCACCCGCAGGAACACTCAAAATCCTTGTATGAATAAAGTAAAAATCTTATGTTTAAGGAAGATACCCACAGAAGTAATTCTGCCCAGAGTAGAATATTCTCTAAGAGAAACTTGCCTCTGGGGAAAAGGACAGATGAGAACAGAGGTTCAGAGAAGTGAAAGGACTGTCCCAATGTCACACAGCCAGGAAGTATCAGAGACCAGATTCAGATGCAGGTCTGTCTGACTCCAAGCCCTAGCTCTTTCCAGCACTCTCTTCTTTGCCTGGAAGGTAGCAAATGGGCTGAGGAGTTAGGACAGAGAGAATTTCCTGATAGCAAAGTTGGTGCAATCGTCTGTCATGATTGGGAGATGGGTACTCGTTTAACAAAAGGTCAGTTTGTTTGTTTACATTAATCACACTGTACAACCATCACCCTTATCCATTGTCAAATTTTCATCACCATTAACAGATACTTACTGCCTCCTGACAGGGATTCCCTGTTTCTCTTCTCCCGGCCACTCTGGGTAAACACTAATAAACCTTGATCTCTGTATCCTTTTTTTCTTCTGTATCCTTGCCTCGTCTACATGTTTCATATAAATGGGATCATTCAATATTTGTCCTTTTGTGACTGACATTTCATTCAGTATAATGTTTTTCAGGATTCCAAACCAAATAAGCCAAACTCATTACCATCGAGTCAATTCCAAGTCATAGCAACCCTGTGTTGTTAGGTGCCGTCGATGCGGTTCCACCTCACAGCCACCCTGTGTACAACAGAGCTAAACACTGCCTGGTCCTACACCATCCTCACAGTCGTTGTTATGCTTCGGCCAATCGTTGCAGCCACTGTGTCAATCCATCTCATTGAGGGTCTTCCTCTTTTTTTGCTGACCCTCTACTTTACCAAGTATGATGTCCTTCTCCAGGGATTGGTCCCTCCTGATAACATGTCTAAAGTATGTGAGGTGAAGTCTTGCCATCCTTGCTTCCAATGCGCATTCTGACTGTACGTCTTCCAGGACACATCTGATTGTTCTTTCGGCAGTCCGTGGTATATTCAGTATTCCTCTCCAACACCATAATTCAAAGCATCAATTCTTCTTTGGTCTTCCTTATTCATTGTCCAGCTTTTGCATGCGTATGAGGCGACTGAAAACACCACAGCTTGGGTCTGGTGCACCTTAGTCCTTAAAGCAACATCTTTGCTTTTTAACACTTTACAGAGGTCTTCTGCAGCAGATTTGCCTAATGCAATGCGTCCTTTGATTTCTTGACAGTGGCTTCCATGGGTGTTGATTGTGGATCCAAGTAAAATGTAATCCTTTACTACTGTACTCAGCCATGAAGAAAAATTAAGTGCTGATATGATATATGCTGCAACATGGATGAATTTGAAAAGATTGGTTTTGACTGCATAACCTAGTTTGTTTGGCTAAAGGCAGGGGCTAGGTATTCCCCCCCGCCAGAGACACACGCTCATCCAGGACAAATTAATTGCCTTCTCAAGAGTCCATAGCAACTTGAGTGAGTTTATTTGTGTGCATCACAGCACTTTTTTCAATCAGTCATTCAGCAAATATTAGTTGAACCTCTGTTAGATACTGCTAGGTATTATTTCTGAACGCATTCATTTGCTGGTCAACTCAGTTATAAGCACTCTCTGAATTTGTCTGCTGTGCCTGCTATGGACACTGGTGTAGATGCCATGGAGATGACACCATTCCTGTGTAGAGAACCCAGCGTCTAGTGGGAGGTATGTGTGAGTGGATGACCAAGGAGCAGTGACAGGGTGTGAAAGCGCGGTGGCTTTGAGGTGCACAGGAGGCATTGGGGTGCACCCCGGATGAGTCCTGGAAGGAAGGTTTCAGAAGAGGAGGAGGTTGGGGAGAATGAGGAGTAGAGAGAATAGGAGGTCGATGAGGGGAGGAGGGAGAGAAAGCAAATGCACGTCCCAGAAGAGTGTAACATTATATTTAGCTGGATTCCGAGCTTAAAATTCCATGATTTTAAAGAGATTCATAATTGGTTTTGAAGGTTTCCAATTACAGGAACAGAAAAATAAATAAAGGGGGCATAGCTCAGGATGACTGTGTGCCCTTAAAAGCCGACATGAGGAGGACAGCAAACGCATTTATTTTTTGCCCCACGCACCCAGCACTGGTTTATCTAACTAGACCCCTTTGGTTATCGTTATTACTAAGAATCACCCTGGATAATTGCTCACAAGGACAGCTTCTACCATACTTCCTCCCCCCACTTCAGAGAAATGGAAATTAGTTTCTGGGGAGAAGTTTCACCCTGTATTAAATATATTCTTAGAGGGATAATACAGTTTGGCTCCACTTCCCACCTTCTGTCTGTGTTATTGAGGCTGGATGTTACTAAGGAAAGGACATTTGCCACTCTCCCCTGAAAGCTGGAACCAAGGTACTTTTGCACATTCTTTTCCAATGACTAACAGCACAACAAAGCTGGATTTGGTTTCCCCTTCTTCCTCCCCAGCCCTAAATGCACTCCATTTAGCTAATCCAATTTATAGGAAATCCTCTCTCATTAGCAGGACAGCCTGTGGCTTTCCCCAAATAAGGCTGGGAGAGAGCAGATAGTGTCAGTCATTAGCACAGGTTCAGACCCCAAAGGGCTCCATGGCCTTATGCCTGGTGGATTTACTTTTCATCAAGACGGTCTTTTTGTGCCCACGGGAATAATGTTAATAGCCCTGGCTGACATTTATTGAACACTTGTTATGAAAGTGGTATTTCGGATGGATTATTATCTGGTGTGTAACTTTCACTAGAGCCTAGGAGGCGGGCCCTCCTTGCTGTTCCTGCCATGTATCAGCTCCCGCAGGGTCTTTGCACTTGGGGGTGCTTCTGTTTGCATCTTGCTTCACCCATATCAGTGTCCTGCTTCCTTGCTTCCTGCAGGTCTTTGCGCAAATGTCCCTTTGTCAGAGAAGCCTTTGCTGACCACCCTGTTTAAAATCGCAACTGACACCCCACCTGAGCACTCTTATCTGCATTCCCTGCTTTGCTATAATCATCATATATGTGTGGTATCATATGAAGGAGCCTTGGTGGTACAGTGGTTAAGCGCTCGATTGCTAACAGAAGGGTCAGCAGTTTGAACTCACCAGCCACTCCACGGGAGAAAGATGTGGCAGTCTGCTTCCATAAAGATCACAGCTTTAGAAAAACCCTTTGGGATACTTCTACTCTGTCCTATAGGGTTGCTAAGAGTCAGAATCAGCTCGATGGCAGCAGGTTTGGTGTATCATGTAACACGCCATATGTTTCACTTATTTTGTTTGTTGTCTTTCTTCTTTATTAGCATATAGGTGAGTGGTGGGTGAATTCAGTGCCTACAAGTCAATATAAAGAACCTAGTTTGGTGTAAAAGTATACCCCAGGTAATAACAGTACCAGTAACTAGTTGCCATTGAGTCAATTCCAACTCATGGCAACCCTGTGTGTGTCAGAGTAGAAGTGTGCTCCATAGGGTTTTCAGTGGCTGATTTTTCGGAAGTAGATCACCAGGCCTGTCTTTCAAGACGCCTCTGGGTAGACTCAAACTCCCACCTCTTGTTTAGTAGCAAGAACACTGACAACATGCACCACCCAGGGACTTCAGTAGCTTGTATTTAATTAAGACTAAACTATGGAAACCCTGATGGCATAGTTGGTTAAGTGCTACAGATGCTAACCAAATGGTTGGCAGTTAAATCCCCCAGGCGCTCCTTGGGAACGCTATGGAACAGTTCTACTCCGTCCTATAGGGTCGCTGTGAGTCAGAATCAACTCGACTGGGCTGTTTAAGAGGTTAGATGAAATAATATCCATGTAGCAGTCAAGATCCCAGCAAGATACAGATCCAACCAGATGGTTCAAGATGCTTTAATGAAGACACTGCTTACAGGGAAGAATGGACAGGATTGAGAGTATTAATAAGGGATACTAAGGCACCCAGGGACTACCAGGAGCAGAGAGCTGTTACTACCTCTTGGTCAAAAGTAGCAAAGGGAAGAGATAATGCTGCCAGAACCCAGCGAGAGCTGGAGCCATTGCAGCTGGCTGCCTAACAGCAACTGAAATGGGAGAAGATACAGCCACTGTTGGAAACACTGTCCAAAACAGAAGATATAGGGAAGGAATACCCTGACATCTGACCTGTTGCTGGTGCTTCCAACCATGAATCAACCCTTAGGGATGCCCAGTGATCCAATCTGTAGGGATTCATCTCCCAGGGCACAGAACAAAACCAAGAAGAGATCTGGGAGTAGGCACACAGAACATGCAGCCCAGTACTTGAGAGTGCCCAACACTCAAGAAGTGTTCATTCTTTCCACTCATAAACGGGGGATGAAATGTAGAGAAGAGGACCATAGCTCTGCATAACCCATTGTGTGTTTTCTCAGCGTAGGCTTTTTGTTTGCACATGTGCATGAGTGAATAGTGAAAGAATGCACACCGTGCCCCTTCATCTGGGCTTGCTGTGTTTAAGATGAAATTGCAGAAGGCTTCTTGCCCTTTCTGCAGTCCATTAGCTCAGCATTCACTCAGAGCAGTAATGCACTTTCAACTGGTCGGACTTGCTCAGCCGTCCCGGCCGCCTTGCCCTTCTTGATAGGCAAATGAGACATCTTGTACAGTGAAGCATCCAGCCAGACCGAGAAGGAGAGCCAGGTTCATTACTTGTAAAAAATTAAATCTCCACACCAACAAGCCGGTCGGCAGATCCAGCTTTTATTTAGAAAGGTGTAGTCGTTTGTAGTACCCCATGTGAGCCACGGGGTTTCAGATCCCCCGCAGGCTCAGCAGTGGCTCCCTGGGCTTTTGCATCTACTGCTGGCTTTTCTAAGCATTGCAATATGCTCCATTTTTTTAGTGGCAATTTTAAGGACAAAATTTTGGTACTCAATTCGTTGTTCCCTCCTATAGAGCTCAGAAAATACTTTCTTCTTCCCAAAAGACACCGACTGGAGTGTCTTTACTGACTACCTTAACTACAGCAGCCTGGGCACAGCCAAAATTCTTTGATCAATATTTCTTATCTCCTTTCTGAAGGACTAGCTATGGAAGGCTGTCTTATCTCAGAGCAATTCCTATAAGAGGCTCATCTCCTGGTGGATTTTCGCTGTGGGAGAAGAGAGAACCACAGACCACTGAGCGTGATTTCTGCCTTGGGTTTCTCTTGTCACTTGCCGTCTAAGATGGGAAAAATCACTTCCCTTCTATGATTTCATGACTCTGCAAATCTGTCCAAATCTGGAATGTGGTAATAATAAATTTGGCCCAAGACAGTAGCCTCGGGTGCCTGGGAATTGTTAAATTACTCTTATGAGCTGTTTTAAGACAAGAATCAATTGATGCGGAGTCAGCTCCGACTCACGGCAACTCCATGTGTGGCAGAGTAGAAGTCCACTCCGTAGGGTTTTCAATGGCTGGGTTTTCAGAAGTAGATCACCAGGCCTTTCTCCCAAAGTGCACTGGATGGACTCAAACCTGCAACCTCTCAGTTAGCAGCCAAGCATGAAACCATTTGTGCCACACAGGGACCCTGCCTTAAGGCAAGTGGTTTTTGAGTCTTGACAGTTGCTCACCTTTTTCTTTGCAAAGCGCTCTCTTGGTAAGAGGAACTACTTGTAGACTCTCCTCAGGTCTGTGAGGTTGATCAGATATTAGTCTCTCATTTGGCGATGGAGTCTGAAAGGACTAAAGAGAACTGAGATGAGTTTAAACAGACTGCTAAGAGAGAAGCAGAGAGTTGGAGGGAAAAGAGAAATAAGCACAGGAGGAACAATGGGAACATCAGGGATTTGGGTCCTTGACTGTTTCACACTGCTTACTAGCTGTTTGTAGGCCTCCGGGTGGCACAAACTGTTTGCGCTTGGCTACTAAGATAAAGGTTGGCAGTTCAAACCCACCCAGAGATAACACAGAAGAAAAGGCCTGGTAATCTGCTTCTGTTAAGATTACGGCCAAATAAACAGAATACAAAACATTACTAAAAATGAAAATGAACGAAAAACCAGAAGACTTCACCAAAAGAGTAAAAAGACCACCTACAGACTGGGAGAAAATTTTCAGCTATGACATCTCCGATCAGCGCCTGATCTCTAAAATCTACATGATTCTGCCAAAACTCAATCACAAAAGACAAACAGCCCAATTAAAAATTGGGCAAAGGATCTGAACACGCACTTCACTAAAGAAGATATTCAGGCGGCTAACAGACACATGAGGAGATGCTCTCGATCATTAGACATTAGAGAAATGCAAATTAAAACTACGATGAGATTCCATCTCACTCCAGCAAGACTGGCATTAATCCAAAAAACACAAAATAATAAATGCTGGAGAGGCTGTGGAGAGATTGGAACACTTATACACTGCTGGTGGGAAAGTATAATGGTACAACCACTTTGGAAATCGATTTGGCGCTTCCTTAAAAAGCTAGAAATAGAACTACCATTAAAAAAAAACAAAACCAAACCCAGTGTCATCGAGTCGATTCCGACTCATGTGAGAACTACCATATGACCCAGCAATCCCACTCCTCAGAATATATCCTAGAGAAATAAGAGCCTTTACACGAACAGATATATACACACCCATTTTTATTGTTGCACTGTTTACAATAGCAAAAAGCTGGAAGCAGCCAAGGTGTCCATCAATGGATGAATGGGTAGATAAATTATGGTATATTCACACAATTAAATACTATGCATTGATAAAGAACAGTGATGAATCTGTGAAACATTTCCTAACATGAAGGAACCTGGAAGGCATTATGCTGAGTGAAATTAGTCAGATGCAAAAGGACAAATATTGTATAAGACCACTATTATAAGATCTTGAGAAATAGTTTAAACTAAGAAGAACACATTCTTTTGTGGTTATGAGAGGGGGGAGGGAGGGAGGGTGGGAGAGGGTTCTTTACTGATTAGATAGTAGATAAGAACTACTTTAGGTGAAGGGAAAGACAACACTCAATACAGGGGAGGCCAGCACAACTGGACTGGACCAAAAGCAAAGAAGTTTCCTGAATAAACTGAATGCTTTGAAGGTCAGCGGAGCAGGGGCAGGGGTTTGGGGACTATGGCTTCAGGGGACATCTAAGTCAATTGTCAAAATAAATTCTATTAAGAAAACATTCTGCATCCCACTTTGAAGTGTGGCGTCTGGGGTCTTAAACGCTAGCAAGCGGCCATCTAAGATGCATCAACCCACCTGGATCAAAGGAGAATGAACACCAAGGTCACAAGGTAATTATGAGCCCAAGAGACAGAAAGGGCTACATGAACTAGAGACCACATCATCCTGAGACCAGAAGAACTAGATGGTGCACGGCTACAACCGATAACTGCCCTGACAGGGAACACAACAGAGAACCCCTGAGGGAGCAGGAGAGCAGTGGGATGCAGACCCCAAATTCTCATAGAAAGACCAGACTTAGTGGTCTGACTAAGACTAGAAGAATCCCAACGGTCATGGTCCCCAAACCTTCTGTTGGCCCAGGACAGGAACCATTCCCGAAGCCAACTCATCAGACATGGATTGGACTGGACAATGGGTTGGAGAGAGGTGCTGATGAGGAGTGAGCTACTTGTATCAGGTGGACACTTGAGACTATGTTGGCATCTCCTGTCTGGAGGGGAGATAGGAGGGTAGAGGGGGTTAGAAACTGGCTAAACAGTCACGAAAGGAGAGACTGGAAGGAGGGAATGGGCTGACTCATTAGGGGGAGAGTAAGTGGAAGTATGTAGTAAGGTGTATGTAAGTTTATATGTGAGAGACTGACTTGATTTGTAAACTTTCACTTAAAGCACAATAAAAATTATTAAAAAAAAAAAAAAGATTACAACCAAGAAAACCCTATAGAGCAGTTCTTCTCTGCATACATGGGGTCACCAGGAGTCGGAATTGACTCGATGACAACCACCCACCACCAGTAGCTGTTTTACTTTTAGCTAGTCACTTAGCCTTTCTTTCTGACCCACAGTTTCTTAGGGGAAATGGGGACAGGAGGGCATGAATTTGATAACCTTCTGAGGTTTCTTCTCTCTTGATAGTCTGTGATTAAAAAAAAATTAAAAACTAGCAAAAGGCGTAGCGAGCACCTCCCACTTGGGAAAGCCCAGCCAGATTTGAGAAGTGGGTCACTGTTAATGGTGGACTGGAGGTACAAAGCCAGAAAGTCACTTGTCTCCAGTCAACTTCAGGGACCCACATTCCTTTGCTTTGAAAGTGGACTTGTGGTGGTTGTTGTCAATTCCACCTTACGGTGACCCCGTAGGTACAGAGTAGAGCTACTCCTCCATTGGATTTCCAGGGCTGTGACCTCTTAGAATCAGATCTCCAGGCCTTTCCTCTGAGGCACTTCTGAATGGGTTCAAACCGCCAAACTTTCAGCTAGTAGTTGAGCGCTTAACCGTTTGTGCCACCCAGGGACTCCGTTAAAAGTGGGTGGAGAAATACATAAAGAACTCCTACAAGCCAGTAAGAAAACGGCAGACGACCCAACATAAAAGTGAGCAAAAGACTCACAGATGTATTTCCCAAGAGGTTGCCTGTTACGAATTGAATTGTGTCCCTCAAAGATGTGTGTTGTAAATCCTAACCCCTATACCTATGATGAGTTGGAATCAACTCGATGGCAGTAGGTTTGGTTTTTTTGGCTATACCTGTGATTATAAGCCCATTTGGGAATGGAATTTCTTTGTTATGTTAACGAGGCAGGAGTAGTGGAGGGTGTGTCTTGAGTCAGTCTCTTTTGAGATATAAAAGAGATTAAACAAACAAGCAGAGCAGAGATGGGGTAATACAGATGCCAAGACATACGGAGATCTCCAAGGAACCAGGAGGCAAAAGCTGAAGAGAGAGGGACCTTCCTCCACAGCGAAAGAGAAAGCCTTCCTCTAGAGCCAGTGCCCTGAGTTCAGCCTCCTAAAGTGTGAGAAAATAAATTTCTGTTTGTTAAAGCCACGGACTTGTGGTATTTCCGCTAGAGCAGTACTAGATAATAAGACAATGGCCAGCATATGAAGGACAGTTAATGTATGAAAAGGTGTTGAACTTCACTAATCATTAAAAAATGCAAATTCAAATCCATAGTGAGATACCAGTGCACACCTACCAGAACGTCTAAAATGAAAAAGGCAGGTAATTCCAGTCATTGGTGGGAGTATGAAGCAATTGGAACTCTCAAATACTACTAACGGGAGTGTAAACAGGAAGAACTACTTTGCAGTATCTAATAAAGCTGAATGTTTGCACACCATATGCTCTAGAATTCCATTCCTCGGTATATTACCCAACAGAAATGCATGGATATGACACAGAGACATGCTCAAGAACATTTATGACAGCTTTCAACACTGGCAACAACCCAATGTCTGTCAGCAATATAATGGTTAAATAGAATAAGATATATTCATGTAATAGATGATTATACAGCATTAAGAATGAACAAACTATAACTCCATGCATTCATGTGGATAGATTTCACAAACATACTATTGAACCAAAGAAGCCACTCACAAAAAGTGTACATACTATGTGATTCAATTTATATAAAATTTACAGACAGACAAAACTGAAACTATGGTGTAAGAGGTAGGGATGGTGCCAGGATAATCGTTGTTGCCCTATGGTGTATGTGTGATCGTAAGGGAACACGAGGGGTTCTTAGCTGTTGGTGATATTCTGTTTCTTGGTCTGTGTTATGCAATGAATTATGTCCCCCCAAAATATGGAGCTCTAGTGGCACAGTGGTTAAGTGTTCGGCTGCTAAGCAAAAAGGATGGGCAGTTTGAATCCACCAGTTGCTCCTTAGAAACCGTATGGGATAGTTCTACTCTGTCCTATAGGGTCACTATGAGTCGGAATCAACTCAACAGCAACAGGTTTAGCAATGGGTATGTATGTGATTATAATCCCATTTGGGAAGGAGTTGTCTTTGTTACATTAATGAGGCAGGATTAGTGTAGGGTGTATCTTGAGTCAGTCTTCTTTGCGATATAAAAGAGATTAAACAATCAAAGCAGAGCAGAGATGGGGGAGGACACATGCCAAGCCAAGATCACCAACACCAGAAGCTCAAAAAAGATAAGGACCTTCCTCCAGAGCCAACAAAGAAAACCTCCCCCAAGAGCCAGCACCCTGAATTCAGACTTCTAGCCTACTGAACTGTGAGAAAATAAATTTTTGTTTGTTAAAGCCACCCATTTGTGGTATTTCTGTTATAGCAGCACTGAAAGAACTAAGACGACCTGAAGTCGAGTTACCAGACTGAGTTCACTTTGTGAAAATTCAGCAATCTGTACGCTTATGATTCATGCACTTTTCTGAACGGGTATTATGTTTTAACACTTTTACTTATAAAAGCAAAAAAAGAGAGGGTAAAAAGGTTTTTGCAAGTCTTTGTTAAAGATTGTTTTCCAGGCACTACACCATTCATGTTCTTAGCCGTATCATCGTCTTGGCTGCGTGATTTCCATCCAGTGAGGTGAAGAAGGGTGAAGTCTTGTTCTCTCAGTGGTCTCTGAAACCTTTTCTGACCACTCCCCACCAAATACGATCCAGTCACACCCTCCTTTGTGAACCCACCCAGTCAGCCCAGAGCATGCTGTTGTTGTCATTAGTTGCCATCTAGTTGGCTCCGACTCATGTCAGCCCCGAGCACAACAGGGCAAAACATTGCTTGGTCCTGTCCCATCCCCATGATCAGTTGTGGACTGGACTCTTTTAATCTATAGGGTTTTCACTGGCTGATTTTCAGAAGTAGGTCACCAGGCCTTTCTTCCTAGTCTGTCTTAGCCTGGAAGCTTCACTGAAATCTATTTAACATCATTGCAATGCTCAAGCCCCCACCAACAGACTGGTGGTGGCTGTATCTGAGGTACATTGTCTGGGGATCGAACCCTGGTCTCCCACATGGAAGGCAAGAATTCTACCACTGAACCACTGAGGTGCCCATAGCACCTCCGTACTTTTAAAAGCAGGAACCAATGTTGTCTTCCTCTCTATATACACCTAATGCCTGGCACATAGAAGTTGCTTGGTAAATATTTACAAAATGAATGGTGGAAGTGAGTGAATGACCACTAGCCTTTTATAGGGTCCAAGCAGCTTTTTATATGCCATGCCATCCATACTTTCCAAAGTCAGGGAAGGCTTCAGGTGGAAGGATTTTTGTTTTCTCTCTCTCCTCTCTTTCAGGAGAAAGGACCAATTTGAAAAAGCTAAAAGTAGACTACAGAGCCTCTTTTAATTTATATGATCAAAAGTGTGTCCCAGGTGAAATCAGCAGGGGCTTTTAAATTAAGTGGTTTTTAATAAACTTACTTTTTATTGGATTATGCATGAAAAGAGCAGGAAGGGGGAAGCCCGTGATTGTGAGGGTCATTTTCATAAACATTTCGTAGATGAGCACCCCATGCTCCCCAGAGCGTGCTGCTGTGGCAACCCGCTCACCTCCCACTTAAGGTCTCTCTGGTTCTAACCAGCAAAGCAGCAGGAGTGACTGAGGAACTGGGGAACAAATCTCCATTTTCACGTAGAGGCCCTCTCGGTGCAGAAAGAGGCTAGAAAATGCAGACCAGAGCCAGTGAGGACTCAACGTGAAGGAGGAAGCAAAATCCTACCAGATTCCACAGGAACGGGGTTCTGGTGCATAAGCCTGGAAGATGCTGGATGTGGTAACCCACTTTAGACTCACTGTGCACGTTGAAATATCAGGCCCTGTTTAACTTTATCCCACCATTCCTCACCCCCTGCTTCTCACAGCACCTATTGGCATCCCGCAGAATGCCATGTAACACCCTGTGGGAAAAGTAGAGTTTAGGGATGAAAGGTTTAATCTGTAGCCTGCTCTGAACCTGGCCTGAAGGCGTCACTCATCCAGAATTGAGGAAGCCTGTGGTCTGAAAGAACCAAGCCAATTCTAGTCTTATTTTTTAGAAAACAAGCTGTATAGAGAGAAAAGGAGAAAGGAGGGAGGGAAGGAAGGGAAGGAGGAGGGAGTAGGAAGGAAGAAGGGAGGGAGACAAGGCAGGAGGAAGAGTGGCAGAACCCCCTTTTAAATAGGTAGTTTTCGCCGTGCGTGGTGTGGCATTCGCTCTGCTGAAGGAGTCCTGCAGGAGGTAGTCATGCACATGGTGAGAGGTTCATTGAGTGGACTCCAAAGCAGAAAGAAGCAGATCTTCCTGACATGCAGGGGGGAAAGTTGACAAAAATTAGTTCTGAAACAGGGTCCTGATTAAAATCCTTCTTAGTGCCTGTCGGTCATGTCACGCATGCTCACTTATACCAAGTCAGGTTGTACCCTCTGCAGGCAGCTTCATTTCCTGCAGGACTGTCGTCAGGAAGCTCTGCCTCTTTTCCTGGCCTTGTAGAATGTCATTCTTCTTCCAGGGCTTTACACTGGCAATCTGGTTTTGGCTTATGGCTTTTGCAAAGTCCTTCAAACACTTAGGAAACCCTGGCAGTGTAGCGGTTAAGTGCTATGGCTGCTAACCCAAGGGTCGGCAGTTTGAGTCCACCAGGCACTCCTTGGAAACTCTATAGAGCAGTTCTACCCTGTCCTGTAGGGTCGCTGTGAGTTGAGTCGGAATCGACTCGATGGCACTGGGTTTGGTTTTTTTTTTTCCTCCAGGGGCTACGTGTTGCTTAATCATCATCACCATCTGTAGTCTGTTCTCAGTTTTGCAGCTGCACCGTTAAAATCAGTACCTGGCTCATAAGAAAGCACGTCATTGCTTCTCTCCTGTCTGCCTAGACATCTACCTTTCTTTCCCTGCCATCTTGGCTACCGAGCTCTTCCTACATATTCAGTTTCGAAAAAAGAAACATTGCCATCTGATGCACAGATGAAACACCCTACCACTGGACCAGATGTTCGCCAGAGAAGCCTTTGATTTTTTATTTATTTATTCATTTATTTATTTCGTGCTGGTCTCATGGTCCCAGCACAACAGCTGAAGGTAATGCCCTGCCAGCCCCATGCATCCCAGCAGGCTCTGTGGAAGGTCTGTCAAATTTAAAGCACGCTCGCTGTTCCAGTGCAGAGCACTGGCCTCCTGGGCAAAGGGCTCTTTCCACGCTCTGAGACCCTGACGGCAGGTATGGAAATGGACGGGATGTTGCGGCAGCAAGTCCCAGGCAACAGGCAAAGTCCGGCTTTTTGGCACCACCTTCGCCCTGCCAGCAAGAAAACAGTGTTGAAATCTGACTTGGGGCACGGATTCCAAAGCCAAAGCTGTATTGTTTCAGCTTGAAAGGGTCCAGTTTCCAGTGAAGCCGTTTCCATTATTTTAACCGGTGTTCACTTGAAAAGCTTGTTCCCACTTTGCATGCATACACATAATTCGTATTCATTCTCGTGGGAATTGTACAAGTTCAGCGAGTGATAATTAGGTACCTTAATGAGGAAATGTATAGTTTCTGTTACTGTTGTTTATTAAGCTTTTATGTACCACTTCATATTTTCAGAGCCCTTTGCAATCATTAATTAGGGTATCACCCCAGTGATATAGGAGCGAGGTCAATAAGGAGAGTTTTGTTTCTCTTGGAAATACTGTTTTTCAGCTTCTGTACTTCCTGGGTGTGCACTCCTAACCTTTGAAAAAACAGATTCTGTAATAAGCTCCTATCAGTGGCATTATATTTAATAGCCCTGAATAGATTCCCCAGCTGCTGAAGAATACAATTTATGCACATAATTATCCTTATTGTGGATTTTCTTTCCTTTAGCATTATTATTTTTTCTCCCTGTGGTTGTATCTCATAGCTGTCACTTGCAGTCACCCCAAGGAACCTCATAATCACTTTGGTTGTGACTCCATAAGCTGACTTTTGGCAGAATACAGGCCTGGAATTCTTTCACATGTCCAGTGCATCCCACACTCCCAAGGGGATCCTTTAGAAATAGAAAGATGAGTGAAATACTAGGCATGAACATTTATTCTGAATTAATTTTTATCCATCCAGCAATATTGGTTACTGTTTACCCTACCAGATACTTTTAAAGATACAATTTTTTTTTAGTACTCATAATCCTCTCGGAGCTATATAGAATCGTCCCCATATGACAAATAAAGGATTGAGGCTCAGAAGTCCCTTGTTTTCAAGAGTCGTGTTGCCAGTAAATGATAATACCAGGGCACAAACCTAAGGCTTCCGTTTCTAAGTCCACTGCAGTTTCTACTGCTTACCAAACAAAAACCAAACCTGTTGTCGTTGAGACAATTCCAACTCATGGCGACCTCATGTGTTACACAGTAGAAACTGCTCCATAGGGTTTTCTTGGCTGTTATCTTTTACAGAAGCAGATTGCGTGGCCTTTCTTTTGCGGCACCACTGGGTGAGTTAGAACCACCAACCTTTGAGCTAGTAGTGGAACGCAAACCATTTGGAACTGCCCAGGGACCTCACTACATACAGCCTCCCCTTTTGTGGTCGCTACAGAAACGCCTGGCTCCAGCCTTCCCTCTGCTGCCGTGTATGAGGGCATGAGGATATTTAGTGTATATATAACATGTGGTTAATTACAGAGTTATGAGCAAAGACAAATGTTTTCATCCATGCCGGACAACTTTATGCAGCCTCTTTCCTCTTTTTAATTTTCTTTTTGGGGAGGAGAGGGGGAAATGGTTCATTACCTCTTAAGGTCTGCTGTTCAAATGTGATGGAAAATGTTTGCTACCTGATAAAAATTCACAGCAGCTTGTTCTACTGAAACCGCTTCACGGAAGGGAGAAGCTTGTCTGCGTGACCTCCCTCTCCCTGTCCTTCACTTAAGTAATCGTCTTCATCCTTTAGGTTTCAGTCGAAATACCATTTATTTCAGGAAGCCTTTTCCTAATGCTTCATCCCACACCCAGACAACGACAGGTTTCCCTGTACCACATTCCCACAGTTCTTCCCACACCTTGCCTTTATCACCAGGCTTGTTCCCTGGGTAGAGAAAACAATTAAGCACTTAGCTAGTAACCAAAGGTTGGCAGTTTGAATCCATCTAGAAGTGCCTTGGAAGAAAGGCCTAGCAACCTACTATCAAAAGATCACAGCCATGGAAAACCCTATGGAACACAGTTCTCTGGCACACATGGGGTCGCCGTGAGTCAGAACTGTCTTGACGGCAGTTGGTTTGGTTTTTTTGTTTTTGGTGTTTTGGTTACCTGTCTTCCTTCCCTATTAGGCCTTGCTCCTTGAGGACAAGGACTGTGATTTGCAGACTTTTGAGTCCTCGGTTAACCCAGTGAGTAGAACCATAGGAGGTGCCTCAAAGATATCTGTAAAATGAGTTGTAAAAGAAAAGACTTCTGAAAGCAGGACTCCTGGTCAAAGGCCAGGCAGGATTCCCGACGGTGTGTTTGGCATGTCAAGGGTAGTTCACGTATGACCAGGCTGTAGGGTCTGGGAGCCCTGATTCCCATAAGTTCCTGTGGGCCTACATTAGTCAAGTGCCTGTTTTGATCCATGTGCAGCAGGCAGCACAGGCTTTCAAAAAGTCAAAATGTGAAGGAAAGCCATCCCATAGGCCCTGTTAACGTGGGCACATGTCTTCATTAGCTCTAAGAGAAAAGACCCTTTTCCAGACGGGGCAGTAGGAGGCACTTGCCAGCCCTCTAACCTTGGAAGAATCACCTCACTTCTCAGTGCTTCAGTTTCTACGTCTACCCAAAGGCAATACTAACATTAGCCCTGCCTCCTTGCTAAGGATCTTGGGAGTTCAGAGGCGACAAGGACTGTGAAAGCTCTTGAATGTAGACGCTGAAGCTGATTTTTTATTGAATTGGAGAATGGCGTGTTTAGTCAACATTCTGGGATTACCTAAGAGGAACTCAAGCTGAGTATTGGCTCATCGGGTTTGCAAAGAAATAGCATAAGGTGGTTGAACATCATAGTGCCCTTGGGCTAGTTTTACTGGAAGGACAGAATAGAAAAGTAAATTGTGACCTGACATTCCAGGCTAAGAAATTAGGACTTGTCCTTTAGATCACCATAAGACACACAGAAGGAGCCCTGGTGGTGTAATGGTTAGAAGCTAGGCTGCTAAGCAGATATTGGGAGTTCAAACTCACCCAGCTGCTCCATGGGAGAAAGACCTGGTGGTCTGCTTCCATAAAGATTGCAACCGAGAAAACCCTATGGGGCAGTTCTGCTCTGTCACATGGAGTCTCTCTGAGTTGAAATCAACTCGACAGCACAGAACAGCAACAGAAGCAGCACCTGGGGTTGCCATGAGTCGGAATTGACTCTACAGCACAAGACACACGCACATGATATTGAAGACCTGGGAGCCTGCAAAGTGATGTGGTAAAGCATTGTTTTAGATTGACTTTTCTAGGATGGATTCATCCACGGTGACTCCCTTGCTCAGGATCCTTCACAGGCTCCTCTTTGTTCTCAGCAGTGCTTGCCAATGAGTGTGCCACACATGAGTGACAGATGTGCCCAAGTAGTAATCCCTCAACCATGGGGACATCAGAGTGGAGCCTGGGGCAGCTGGAGCCCCTGGGGCAGTACTTGTAGCCATACATAGCTTCCTCTATATCCCCAAACCAAACCTTTTGCCGTGGAGTCAATTTCAACTCCTAGTGACTCTGTAAGGCAGAGTAGAACTACTCCATAGGGTTTCCAAGGCTGGTGGCACAGTGGTTAAAATCTCAGCTGCTAACCAAAAAGGTCAGCAGTTCGAATCTACCAGCTGCTCCTTGGAAACCTGTGGGGCAGTTCTACTCTGACCTATGGGGTCGCTATGACTCGGAATCAACTCTAATCAACTTGACAGCAACGGGTTTGATTTTTGGTATTGGAATCTTTACGGAAGTAGACTGCCACATCTTTCTCCCGTGGAGCCGCTGGTGGGTTCAAACTGCCAATCTTTTGGTTCACAGCAAAGTTCTTGACCACTGATAGACTTACCTTCATGTCCCCACAAAGGGCCTGGCAAAGATTAAGTATTATACATCCCTTAAACCCATGCTGAATTCATTTCTTTAATAAAATCCATGAGATTGGGAAAAGTAGGAAAGAAAAATAAGCACACGCCTATTTCAGTCAGTCCGCACGTCATAGGTTCTCGATAAATAACAGTTGAATGAATGAATAAAAGAATAGCTGTAACAGCATTTTAAAGGAGATTGGTGAGAGTCGGTGATGGCTTGGGTATAAGAGACAAGGAGGATGGAGTACTTCAAGACGTTTCCAGACAAGAAGCACCCTTTGGCACAGCAATCCCTGTACAACTTTGAATCCTTTGTCCTGGTTAAGCTCACACACATGTGCAAGAATTGGAATTAAACTATTTATTGCAGCATTTTTTAATCATAGCAAAAACACCGGAAACAACCCCAATGTCCTTCTGTAGGGAAACGGACAAATAAATTGTGGCCTATTTATACAGTGAATAAAGGAATTACAGTGAACAAACTAGATTTAGAAATGTTAGCAAGGTCAAATCTTAAAGACATAGCACTGGGCAAAAAGGGAATTACAGTAGAAGTATGCAATACGAAGCCCACTAAAAACACCGTATTTGTTTATTACCATATGCACTGGAAATAAAAATATAAAAACCTGCATGGAAATGAAGCACAACCACCACAGGATAGTGGTTGCCTCTGGGGAAGGGAAGGAAAGAATGAGATGGGGGGAACCTTTGATTTATCAATAACATCTTCTTATTTTTTAATAGCAAGTATGGCAGTGTATTAGCATTTATTAAATCTGGTTGGTATTTGTTATATTAATCTGTGCTTTTCTCTAGGTTTGAAATGATTGATAATTTAAATCACACGAAGGCTGGGAAACTGGGAGACGGCAGTTTGTCTCCTGCATTTAGAATTTGCTTCTGGACACCCCCCGCCCCGCCCCTTTTCAACTAGACTGGCAATCAGGGCAGAATTACATCTGCCACTTAGGACTCGCCAAGTCTTAACACCATTTAAAAGCATCAGTTCTCAGCTTAGTCTCCAGAGACTATATAGATCTAACATTGACCTCTCTGGAGGCTTCTCTTCAAACTGTACATTCATATCTTTCATCATTGTTTATCACTTCCAAGCCCCACCACCACTTTTTCTATATATTGAAGCATCTATTCAACCTGATTAAAGACCTCTGGGTAGCTCAGTGGTTATGCGCTGGACTGCTAACTGAAAGGTCATCTGTTCAAACCCACCAGCTGCTCTGTGGGAGAACAATGAGGCAGTCTGCCGCCATAAAGATTTCAGCCTTGGAAAACCCTGTGGGGCAGTTTTACTGTGTTCTATAGGGTCACTATGAGTTGGAATTGACTCAACAACAGTGGGTTTGGTTTTTTGATTTTTTTTTTTTTTAATTAAAGATTCCAGTTGGCTCAACAGTTAAGTGCTTGGCTGCTAACTTGCTAACTGAAAGACTGATGTTTCAAAGCCCACCAGCCGCTCTGTGGGAGAAAGACCTGGCAGTCTGCTTCCATAAAGATTACAACCTAGGAAGCCCTATGGGGCAATTCTACTCTGTCACATGGGGTCTCTATGAGTAAAAAATTGACTCAATGGCACCTAACAACAACATCTAACCTAATTAGAATTATTCTCTGCAGTAAGATTTAATGAAATTCTCTTTCACATGTTTAACTGGAATCGATTGCCAGTGACTTACATGATGATATTCTCTTGATTTCTAACTTCGTAAATTTTCCTCTCCTTTCTTCCCTCAAAAAACAATAAAAAAAAATATGTTTGTGGTGAATTATCCTATTTCCTAAAGTGCTTCAGGAGACCCAAGTTCGATTCCTGGCCAATGTACCTCATGCATAGCCACCACCTGTCTGTCAGTGGAGACTTACACATTGCTATGATGCTGAACAGGATTCAATGGAGCTTCCAGACTAAGAGACCAGGAAGAAAGGCCTGGCAATCTACCTCCAAAAACCAGTGAAAATCCAATGAAGCACAATGATCCAATTCCATTGTGCATGGGGCCACATGAGTTGGGGGCTGACTCAACGGTGGCCAACAACAACAAAAGCGCTTCCATAGTTGGAGGACAGTTTCAGCAGTGTGCCAGAGCTAGCTTTCACTGGCTCAGGAGGGCAGTGTGTCCATTTCTTCCCAACCTAGCATTCAATGATGTTACATCGATAGCCAGAAATCAGCCATGGCGGGAATGTTTACGCCAAGGAAATTGGCATGTGCTACAAATCAGGTTGTTTTTCACCTCCCCGCCCCCCCAGGAGAGCTGGTTGTTAAACATTTTCTAGAACATTCCCTAGAGCCTGAGTTGTCTGAGGTGTGCACAGCAAGTAACGTTTTCCTCTGTTTACGTATATAGACACTGAGAGTGGAAAAGGAAAGATTGGCCTGAGTCTCACGGCTCAAGTAGCATCGGCTCTGGGCTGTGTGGTAAAGCAGAGGAAGTACTGGCTTTAGAATCAGGAAAATCCAGATTTAAATCTCAGCACAGCTACTTTTGAGCAGTAAATTGGACAAGTATTCGACTTAGCCTCCTGAGCCTCAGTGTTTCTGCACCTGTGAAGTAAAGATGACGATGCCGCTCCTGTAGAGACCTTGTGAGCATGGAATGAAATGATCTGGTGGGGGAAAAAAAAAACCTAGCAAAGCACAATGGGGATGTGTAGTAGGTGTTAGTGCCCTGTCCTTCTGACTTAAATGTTCAGATCTCTTTGCATCATACCATTCTTCCCATGACCGTATTTCATATTTCAGCTGTACCTGTCCCAAACATGTTACCTTTAATAGTGATTATACTTTTCTGCCACATCTCTGCCACTGGAATAAGTATAAAATCTTGGAGTTGACATTTATGTGTGATTTCGGGAAATCCGTTTCTTTCCTACACTCTTAGAATTGTGTGTACTAGATATCAACTAAGATCATTTTTCAACTGCCTGGAGTTCTCGCCACTGCCCATTCTGCTGAGCTAAGCATCTTAAGGAGGATTGATTTGGGGGCCCACGGGTGCTGTGATTCCATCCAACAAATTAACTGTAGTGGCCTGTGGGGAAATTCGCCTGGCTCTCTGTGCTCTGAGCTGTGTGCTTTCTCTGCCCACTGTATCGGACCTGATGGTAGATGGCTGCTTTTAAGCTCTTCGGCAAAGCTGAAATATACTTTTCCTATTAAATTTTAATTTTTTTTTTTTTTTTTGCCTTAGCAATACATTTAGTTATTTTAACATTTTTAAAAATACAAAAAGGTATGCAAAGGAAATTTTCCTGCCTTCACTATCCCTCAGCCACCTGGGCCTCTCCCCACAAAAACCAACAAAAAAAAAAAAAAAAAAGGTAAAGAGGAGGAAGAAACACAACCTTGTATTGTCAGTTTGTGAGGAAGCCAAAGGCTTTTGGAGCTCATCTTAAAGACCCAGCATCAGCACTGCTGTCACTGTAGGTTACGTATATGTTGATTTGGGCCAAAGAAGACCCTAGCTGGAATCAGGAACCCATATGGCTTGTCAGTAATTGTAAAGCAAATTAGCGAAGATGTACTCAGAATAATGTCATGAAACCAAAAAAACCAAACTGGTTGCCGTCAAGCCAACCCTGACTCATGGCAACCCTATGTGTATCAGAACTGTGCTCCACAGGGTTTTCAGTGTCTGATTTTTTAGAAGTAGATTGCCAGGCCTTTCTTCCAAGGTGTCTCTGGGTGAGTTCAAATCTCCACGTTTTTCAGCTAATAGTCAAGTACTGAACTGTTTGTGCCACCCAGGGACTAACACTATGGAGGAATTGTTTTTTGTCTGTAAAAATAAATGATATATATTGTACAAATACCATTTATCAGTTTTGACCTAGGTATATTATCATATCTTTGTGGGGGGTAAAGAGGAAGAAACCTACTGCTTATAAGAAATGTACTATGTGCCAGGTGCAGTGCTAGGCTCTTTTGCCCATTTTCCTCAATCCTTACAACACCCTTTGAGGTCTGTACACCCACTCCTCACTTATCAGCATGGTTAGTTTCCAAAGACCAGGTTGCTATGTGAAAATTGGCATTATGCAAAAATGGAGGGTGGCTGCATCATTGTATAACTGCCAAATTGCATGTTACATGACTGCCAGACCACTGAGAATCATGGCCCTGGCAAGCTGACACATAACCCTAACCATCACAGCCAGTGTTACTTTAACCTCCCACCTCAGCATTCATTACTACCAGACCTACGTTGTTAATGTGCGAAAGAGTCGGATAGGAGATGTCTTAGTTATGTAGTGTTGCTATGACAGAAATACCACAGTGGATGGCTTTAACAGACAAAAATTTATTCTCACAATCTAGGAGGCTAGAAATCTGGATTCAGGGTATCAGCTCCAGGGGAAGGCTTTCTCTCTGTCAGCCCTGGGGGAAGGTCCTTGTCATCAATCTTTCCCTGGTCTAGGAGCTTCTCAGCACAGGTACCCGAGTCCAAAGGACGCGTTCCACTCCAAGCTCTGCTTTCTTGGTGGTGTGAGGTGCGTCTCCTCTCTGCTCTCTTCTCTCTTTTATATCTCAAAAAAGACTGACTCAAGATACAACCTAATCCTGTAGATTGAGTCCTGCCTTATGAACATAATTGCCTCCATCCTGCCTCATTAACATTATAGAGGTTAGGATTTACAACACATAGGATAAATATATCAGATCACAAATTAGAGGACAACCACACAATACTAGGAATCATGACCTAGCAAAGTTGACATACGGTTTTGGGGGTCAAAATTCAATCCGTAATGGTAGATTTGTTCCTGTTGTCATAAATGTGAAATGTCAGATAATAAGCTAGTCAATAAATGAGGAGTAAGCGTATTACACTTCTCCATACAATAGGGATGTTTCAGAAAGATTGTTTACAGACCAGGTAACTGCAAAGCCTGGGGCTGAACACAGGTATGTTTGCCTCCAAAACGTGTGCCCCAGACTGTGATGTTTCACTTGAGGAACCTTCAGAGGGAAGACTTCTCTCCGGTGGTCTCTTCTCTCTTCAAGACGCCATCCCTGATGGCTGGTGGTTGCGTTGAACATAGGTGTGCCTGGCTTTTCTATCTTACTGCTGTTTTTTCCTCATCTATTCAATGTTCTTGCCCAGGGGTGATTCTGCTGCTTCTGGATAAGCTGCGGAAGATGAAATGGGAGCAGATGTGGAGGCTTACCGCAGAGAGAGAGCTGATGGGCATGCTGTCCACATCCTTAGCTGACCAGGTGAGCGGCCAGGTTAGAAGGGGGGGAGGTTATTCCTGAGTGCCCTGGTAGTGTTTATCAAAGAAACATAACAGTCGATGAGTCTGAATTATTTTTCTACCTATTGTGTAACTCTGTACACTTGCACAGACCTACCTTATCCTTGACGATCTAAAACAACAACTCAACTCTCATTAGTTCATTCCCTTCATTCGTTTGTTCATTTAGCAAACTTTCACTGAACACTTGGAGACTAAGCTGAGAAATAGAATTATGGAGATAAATTAAGGATGCAGTATTTGGTCTAAGAGAGCTCAGAGTATATTGAAACCGAATCATAAGTAGATGACCATTTGGTGTGTTAAGCAGAGGTGATAGTCTTCACCGGCAGTGGGGAGCTTGCAGTGCCTGCTCCATGTGATCCCGTGTACACGATATGATTTCCCTTGCCTCTCTGGCAGGTGGAGTCTAACCTTAAGGCAAAACCTTTTGCTTAGACCCTATACCAGAGATCCTATACTCAAGGGAAATTGCATTTAAAAGGAAAGAACAAACCAGTTGGCTGGAGAAACCAGTTGGCTGGAGAGGCCATCTGAAAAAGTTTTCAAGCTCTACCAATTACCAAATATTCATAAAACCCTCATTTCTCATTTTGAACTGCAGGGGCCCTAAGTCTTGGGCCTTGGACCTACCAGGACAGCTCGCTTATATTTTGATCTCCTATGATTTTTTTTTTTTTTTTTATGATACAGGGCGTGATCTTGAAATGCAAAGACAATTTCTCTGGGTTCTCTCCATTTTTTTCCTTTCTCCTTTTTCCAAAGAGCAAGCTTACTCTCCATGCTTTTGCTCAAATGTTCAATTGCCAGATTTGTCAAATTCCTGCAAAGTTTTCTTTGTTGCTTGTACAGAGGAGGCAAGAAACTCTGTAGGGTTACTTTACTATTTTCCTTAGCGTTGTTATTGTTCAGTATTTCCCAAGTAGCTAGAAACTAATTTCATTTTTCAAACATGAGCTATGGTATAATTAATGTGTTAAAACATACCCAGGTAGCTGTTTCAAACCTGAGGGGGAAATTGCCTGCCATCATCATATTTTAAGTCAGGTCACAATGACTCACTTGTGTCCCCGAAAGCCAGCCATTGTATGTCCACGTCCAATGAGGATAGTTTATTCAGCCATCTCCCGCTGTGAAGGCCCATAAGTCACTCCCAGCACCACCTGTCAGCAGCTGGTTAATAAGTATGGCCCAGTGCTGGGCTTGGAGAAGAGCCCAAAACAGGTTGAATCTCCCAAGACAGGCCAGAATTGACTTTTGAAATGGGGAAAGCGTACTCTGGCCACCGTGGCCTGCAGGAATCCCAGAAGCATCCATCACTGAGTCCACAGAAAGCCCCAGGTAAATAAGCTGCTAAAACTGAGGACCTGCAGTTTGTCTCGACCACCTGAATGAGCAGAACAACTTATCATCATGCAGTTTCCTCTCCAGGAGGCTCAGGATGGATGACACAGGGCTCCTTGATGAGCTGGGGAGAGGAGATGAAAAAATACTTCATTTATCCAGTGCTGGCTAGGGTAGGAAAGACGCTCCCGGTCTGTCCCACATGAGCTCACTGGCTGGTGCTTTATGAGACCAGCAGGACCCATGAGCTTCAAGTTGGCCCTGGGCTGTCCCCATCTCTACTCAAATGTTATTGCTTGGTTCCTGGAGAAAAAAGGGAAGGGAAATAGCCCACAGTTCAAGTCAGCCCGTGTTCAGAGCAGGGCTCAAGGGAAGCCCTTTCCAAGGAGATGCAGTACCATGAGAGCCAAAATCTTAGGCTGAACCCACCTGACTGTTTTGAGTATGACTTTGGTTTTTATCCACAGGATATTTTCAATGCTGTCATCAAACAAAACCCCTTCCTTGTGTATCAGCTGCCCTGCTTCTGGAACGTGCAGCTGTCGGACCACACCCGCTCTGAACAGTGCTACAGAGATGTGTCTGACCTGAAGGTAAAGCAGGCCCAGGAGGTGGGGTGAGGTGCCCTGCAGCGGCAGAGGGAGCCAGAGCTGGGGGACCCCGTCAAGGGGATGAATGGCTAGGCGCTTTGTGTGCAGTGTGGGGAGAGAGAGAAGGGTGCAGAAGAGCAGGACGAAAGCTCTTTCCTTCTTTGTTTCTCGTTGGGGCTTTCAGGGAAGCCTAAGGCCTCCCGGCATAACCAGATACACGGGAACTGGCTTGTGTGGCTTTTCTTCTTGCCACCTGCTGCTGGCTGTTTCGTTTAATTTGAACAAAAACATTTATTGAGGGCTTACTCTGTGCCAGGTGCTGTCAATATGGAGACGAATAACTTAGTTCCTACATTCAAGTCATTCCAGGTTTAGAGGAAGAGAGAAACATGTCAGGAAATGAGTGAAAAGCCTATGGCAGCTGCTGTGATAGATGTGAGTGGGGGGAAGACACAAGCATAAATGTCTCATTCTGCCTCCAGAGAAGGGACAGTGACAGGAGAGCCTTCATCATTGGTCTCCGGGTATCAAACATAATTCCTAAGTCCTAGTTTTTTTTTAGTAGATAAAGACAGGTCCTAGCAGTTACCTACTGCCATAAATAATGCTACATAACAAACTGCTCAGATAGTGACCTCATCAGTAACCATTTAGCTGATGAGTCTGCAGGTTGGCTGGCTGGTTCTCTGATCATCACCAGCTTGCGATCAGGTCTGATGGCTATTGTCTGGGCCAACTTGGCTCCCCTCCAATGTTTCCCAGGTCCCTTCAGGCCAGTCTGGCCTGTTCTAATGGTGAGGCAGAGCTACAAAAGGAAGCCCTAGTGCACAAGAAGAAAACTTGAGTCATTGTTTGTAATACTCCACTGGCCAAAGCCATCACATGGCTGAACCCAGAGTTAAGGAGTGTGTCAGAACATTCCACCTAGAGTGGGAGGAGTTCCAAGTGGGAGACTTAGGTTCATTCCCTGGCCAGTTCACCTCATGAACACCCACCTGTCTGTCAGTGGAGGCTTGCGTGTTGACAGGATGCCGAATAGGTTTCAGCAGAGCTTCCAGACTAAGATGGACTAAGAAGAAAGCCTGGGCGATCCACTTCCCCAAATCAGCCAATGAAAATCCAACTCATCACAGTGGTTCAATCTGCAGCTGGTTATGGGGATGATGCAGGACTGGGCAGCATTTCACTACATCATGCATGAAGTCACCATGGGTCGAAAGCCAACTTGACAGCAGCTAACAAGAACACCAACAACGTTAAATGACAGAAGAAGGATTTGAACATAGGCCTGTCTGACATCAAGTACATTTGCCACTCTGGATGTATCAAAGAAGGAGTACATATATGCATTAATAGTTCATTTCATGAAAAATTTATAGGCAAATAAGCGGGAGCCAACACGAATCAAATAAATTGTAATAACAACTGCTTTAGTCATCTAGTACTGCTATAAAAGAAATACCACAAGTGGATGGTTTTAACAAAGAGAAGTTTATTTTCTCAGAGTCTAGTGCGGTGGAAGTCCAAGTTCGGAGCGTCAGCTCCAAGGGAAGGCTTTCTGTCTCTGTCGGCTCTGGAGGAAGACCCTTGTCTTCAATCTTCCCCTGGACTAGCAGCTTCTCCGCGCAGGAATCTCAGGTCCAAAGGATGTGCCCCGCTTCCAACATGGCTTTCTTGGTGCTATGAGGTCCCAACTCCCTGTTGGCTTCTGTTTTATCTCTTGTAAGATAAAAAGTGGTGCAGGACATACCCCAGGGAAACTCTCTTTACACGGATCAGTTATGTGACCTGGGTAAGAGTGTTACATCCCACCATAACCTTCTTTGACAGTAATCTGATCTTGCCTTGTTAACCACAAGCAGAGATTAGGATTTACAACATATAGGAAAATTACATCTATCAGAAAATGGAGGGCAACCACACACTACTGGGAATCATGGCCTAACCAAGTTGACACATATTTTTGGGGGACACAATTCAATCCATGACAACAACCACTGCAAGTTTTAAGAAGGAAAAAGGAACCCAAACCTTGATTTTCTAAACCAGTCCTTTATAATTGACTTCTGATTCATTTCCACCCATCTACATTACATCTCCAAAACAGAAGCTGAAGCATAACAATGATTGTAAGGATGGCGCAGGACCGGGCAGTGTTTTGTTCTGTTGTGCATGGGGTCGCTATGAGTCGGAACCGACTCCACAGCACCTAACAACAACAACAACACCTTACATCTCATTTATAAGCATAATGCACATGGAATTTTGTATTCTGATTTGTGCTATGTCAAGCATTTTCTGGACCAGCTACATGGTTCATAAATATATCTGGTAGTTATATACCATTCCATCAAGTGGCTGTATCATACATTACTTAGTCATTTTCTTAACTTGGATTATTTCCAGTTTTTCACAACTATTGATTCTGTTGTAATGATGTACTTTGTCCATAAAGCCCTTTTTTTCTTTTACAGTATTTATAGGTTACCTTCCCAGGAGGGAAATCACAGAGTCAAAAAGAAAGAACCTCTTTTTTTCCCCCAAAGTTGAAGTTCATTGCAAAATTTTAGAAAGTGTTTAAAACAGAAGTATCAGCATCATTCATTCTTTCAATCAGCATTTATGAAATTCCTTCTGTGTGTCAGGTACTTACTAGATATGAGGAAAATAGATGAAATAAACAAGTAATTTTTCTAGGAATATAGTAAACTTGAAGTTCAGAGAGGAGAAAAACAAAACTAATCCTGTAAAGAACACCTAAAAATGCCAGAATAAAAAAAAAAAGCTTTAACATGTTGACAGCATAGTTGATCAGTCCATCAAGAAATAGGAATAAGCAGAAGCCAGAAACAATAATAAAGTGTGAATTGGAAAGATAAGCTAAAAGTAGCTGTATCTGACATTTGCATCTGGGGTCATTTGTTATTCCTGGCAGCCTAGAACCTTGTCTATAGGTAGGTATATTGTTCAAGAAGGAGCCCTGGTGGCACAGTGGTTAAACACTCAACTGTAAACCAAAAGGTCAGTGGTTCAAACCCACCAACCAGTCCTTGGCAGAAAAATCTGGCAGTTTGCTTTCATAAAGATTGCAGTCTTGTAAATCCTATGGGGGCAGTTCTGCCCTGTTCTGTGAGTCAGAATGGACTCATCAGCATTGGGTTTCTATTGTTCAAACCAGGGGGTGATTGATATTACTAGTTACACTGGGACAAGAGGCCTAAATCAAAGTCTGTCTCAGGCAAACTATATGTTTGATCATTCTGTTGGAAGGTTGTGCATGGAATCTTGGGCCCAACAAGAAGAAAGGCTATTAGAAGACCCTCCCTCCATAAAATCAGGACCCATGTGGATAAAGATGAGTAAATAAACAATTAATAAAATTTATAGTATAGAAGACAGTAGGGATTGTTGTCTGTTTCATCCCTGGCTTTAGGTAGAATGTGGGGGAAATGTTTTTCCTGAAAATTTCTAATTTCAGGCCTGTGCTCATGTTGTTTGAGGGGCTGAAATTACATAGGTGGGGCAAAAACAAGATAGAAAAAAGCATGAAAATTTGCTAGATACCTGGCAGAAGTGAACACAAATCTGATCTGGGAGAATAATCTCAAAACCCAGGCTTCAGAATTCTTCAGATGAAGTTTAAAGGGACGTGAGTTTTCAAACAGGAATCACAAAACACACAAGGAAATCAACTACCATGAGGAAGGGCAGAAACTTCAGACTATAGAGTAAAACATCAAAGACTGCTGCTGTTACATTAATCAGATATAAGACATTAAATAAGGATTTTTCTTGTATTGAAGAAATAGAAGAGAATATTGAGAATCGAGGAACGAGATTCTCAAAGATGAATAGACTCATTGGAACTAAATAGGACTTTAGAAGTAATAAATATCATAACTGAAAGTAGAAATTAAATGGATGTGTTAAGCAGTAGATTCCAACTGAATCTCTTAACTGAAGAAAGAATTAGTGAACTGGAAGACATAGCTGAAGAAATTACCCAAAATGCAGTGAGGAAAGAAGAAATGGAAAAACTGAGAGAAGTTAAGATATCTGAATATGTTTGGTTAGACTATCAGGAGATAATAGATTTGAAAGTGAAGCCACATTGGATGAGATAGTGAGTTTGTCACACAGTTTAAATAGAGAAAGCCATCCGTGTAGTGAAATTGCAGCACCCTAAAGACAGTGATCTTAATAATAGCCAGAAAGAAAAAACAGATTACAAAGAAATTGCGTGTGTATAATGAGAGCAGTGTTCTCATCAGCGGAAATGGAAGCCAGAAAAGAGTAGAATAGTATCTGCAATATGCTGAGAGACAATAAATTATACACATAGCATAACAGTCTTTCAAGAATTAGGAGCCTGGTGACACAGTGGCTAAGAGCTGTGACTGTTAACCAAAAGCTCAACAGTTCGGATTCACCAACCATTCCTTGGAAACCCTCCGGGGCAGTTCTACTAGGTCCTCTAGGGTTGTTATGAGTCAGAGTCAACTTGAGGGCAACATGTTTGGTTTGGTTTGTTGTTGTTTATGGACATGTGTGCAAATCACCAGGCCTGATTTTCGAGGTACCTCTGGGTAGGTGTGAACTGCCAACCTTTTGGCTAGTAGTCTAGTGCTTAACCATTTGCCCTACCCAGGGACTCAGTGATTAAAGGTGGAGAACAGGAATAAGAATCAGATACACCTTCCAGTGTTTCTTAGGATAAACAAAAAATTTCTTACCATGATAGACAGGGTATTACAGTTTCCTTTGGTTTGGGGTTTTTTCAGATAAGCAAAAATGAAGAGAATTTACCCCAAACATACTTATAAGAAAGAAACATCTGAAGAATGTACTTTGTTGTTGTTAGGTGCCAACTCATAGCAAGCCCATTGGACAGAATAGAACTGCCCATAGGATACAAAACGAAACACTCTCTGGCCCTGTGCCATTCTCACAATCGTTGTTATTGACTACACTGTTGCAAAGAATGTACTTTAGGAATAAGGAATATGGTCCCAAATTCAAAAAAAGAATGTTGAACAAATTGGAAATATGTAAGTATTCCAAAGAAGTTTATAAATAATAATAATGTATAATTTGTGAATCGAGGAAGGTAATACCTAAATTATCAGACAACGACAGCACATAAGTCAGGAGGGAAGTGATTATTCTTTGATCTTTGTTTGTTGAGGAAGAAAACAACGTATTCCCTTTAGATGATAAGCAAGGTATGCGTAGCAACATTCCAAGGTTGAGCACTAACAGACTTTAAAAGGGTACCTAACTTCCAAATCAAGGATGGGTGGAATAGAGAATAAAATAAGAAAATTTTAAAAAGAAACCAAAATAGATCAATCATTAAAAAAAAAGAAAAGAAATGCAAGAAAGTGAGGAAAAGCATAGAAAGAGTGAGAAAAAATGGAAAACAAGAACTCAAGATAATGGACATATGTCCAAATTTATTAATAATCAAATACATGTAGAAAAATAAATTTTGGCAATGAAAAGACAGCAAGACTGTCAGATTGAATAGAAAAATGATGTAAACTATATGCTATTTACAAGAGACATACCTAATATATAACTAACCAAAAAGGTTGATAGTATTTTTATGGAAAAAGATTATCAGGCAAATGTCATTCAGAAGAAAACTGGGATAACTATACTGATATCAGGCAAAGTAGATATTAAGACCAAAACCATTAATAGGGATAGAGATAGTCACAACTTAAGAAGTTACAGCTCACCAGGAAGATGCAGCAATAGTAAACTCATATACATCTCAGTTTGTTGTTGTTGTATGCCATCACGTCGATTCTAACTCATAGCAACCCTATCAGACAGACTAGAACTGCCCTATGGTGTTTCCTAGGCTGCAACCTTTACAGGAACAGATCACCTGGTCTTTTCTCCCATGGAACAACTGGTGGGTTTAAACTACCGCCTTTCTGTTAGCAGCCCAGCATGTAAGCATTGCACAACCAGGGCACCTCTTATCTCATACCAAACCAAAACCAAACCCAGTGCCGTCAAGTCGCTTCCAACTCATAGCGACCCTAGAGGACAGAGTAGAACTAACCGCCCCATAGAGTTTCCAAGGAGCACCTGGCGGATTCGAACTGCCAGTGCTTTGGTTAGCAGCTGTAGCACTTAGCCACTATACCACCAGGGTTCCCTATCTCATACAGTAGCCTCAAAATATATAAGCAAAGCTCATTAGGACTCCAGAGAGAAACTGACCTGTCTACTACCAAACATTTATATGAGAGTAACCATGTACTAGACCGTAAACCTTATCTCAGTACATTTCAAAGGATCATATCATACCATAGTTCTCTGAATACAGTAAAGTTAGAATGTAGTAACAGTAAGATTTTTTTTTTAATCTATTTGATTAATAAGGAAGACTGAAGAATTGATGCCCTTGAATTCGGGTGTTGGTGAAGAATATTGACTATACCATGAACTGCCAGAAGAATAAACAAACCTGTCTTGAAAGAAGTACAGGCAGAATGCCCCTTAGAAGCAAGGATGGCGAGACTTTGTCCCATATACTTTGGACATGTTATTAGGAGGGACCAGTCCCTGGAGAAGGACATCATTCATGCTTGGTAGAGGGTCAGCGAAAAAGAGGCAGATCCTTAATGAGATGGATTGACACAGAACCTGCAACAATGGGCTGAAACAGCAACGATTGAAAGGATGACACAGGCCCGGGCAGTGTTTCGTTCTATTGTACATAGGGTCGTTACGAGTAGGAACCAACTTGATGACACCTAACAACAACAATTACTCATAGTCCTAAACAGAAATTTTAAGGGAAACAAAAAACTACTTAGAACAAACCAACTCAACGAACCCAGTGCTGTCGAGTCGATTCCGACTCATAGCAACCCTATAGGACAGAGAAGAACTGTCCCGAACAAGGAAAATAAAAACAACACCTGTCACAATTAGTGGGATGAAGCAAATATGCAGGGAAATTTATAGCCTTAACTATTTGTATGACATCTGAATTATCTTCTAGCCATTAAATAAATTAAATCAATAGATAACCTTCTGACAAAGAAAATGCCATCACCCGACAGTGAATAGAGATACAGTCGGCCACATTTTTTTAATCAAAGGCTATTTCTAATTTTAAATAAACCTTTCCAGAGAGTAGAAAAAGACGAACACTTTTCAACCCATTCAGTGAAGCCAGGGTATCCTTGATACCAAAATCCGACAAGGAGAGTACAAGAAAGGAAAATTACAGGCCAGTCTCATGCATATAGATGCAAGAACCTTAAGTAAAATATTAGGGAACCAATTCCAGCCATGTGTAAAGTGGATAATGCATCAGGGCCAAGCTGGATTTATTCCAGGAAAGGCAAGGGTGATTTAACATTGAAAAATCCTCTTGTGTCATTCAGTGTATTAATAGATTAAAGGAGAAGCATCATGTAATCATCTAAATAGATGCAAAAAAGTTATATGAGAAAATTAAATACCCATTCATGACAAAAATTTTCATCAATGGCATCTACTGGAAGCAAACTTCCAGTGAACACTTGCTCTGGGGTGTGCCAACTAATTAATAAAAAATAATAGAAACCCAAAGAACACCCGCACCATATGGGAATTTGGTATTTGAAGAGGTGGTGTTGTTGATCATTGGAGAAAGGATAGTTTTCCACCAATGGAAATTTAGGAAACAGATGATTATCTGTATGGAAAAAAAAATAATAATAAATGGATCCCTACCCCAGACCATGGACAAAATTAATTCCAGAAGGATTAAAGACTTAAAAGTGAAAGACCAATTTAACTTTTTATTTAAAAATAGGAAAATGCTCAACAGTGACAACAAAATAGATAAAACTATATATTAAAAAAAAAGGAAAATGTTTTAGGACCTCACAGTTGGGAAGAATTTTATCAAGCAAGACACCAAAAGCATAAATCGTAAATGAAAGTATTGATAAATTCTACCACATTAAAATTAACAGCCTTATCAAAGGAATATCACAAAGAGAAAAGAAAAAGATATTTCATGACATATAACTAACAAAGAACTAGTTAACAAAATATATAAAGAACTAAATCAAAACCAAACACATTGTCATCGAGTCAATTCGGACCCATTGTGACCCTATAGGACAGAACAGAATTGTCCCATAGGGTTTACAAGGAGCAGCTGGTGGGTTCGACCTGCCAGACCTTTTGGTAAGCAGCTGAGCTCTTAACCACTGTGCCACCAGGGCTCCATATAAAGAACTATTACTAATTAATAAGAAAAAAATGTGCAGCTATGTCATTGAATTGCAAAGAAAATGGCCAATAAACTTTTGAAAACATGTACAAGTTTATTGTTAATCATGGAAGTGAAAATAAGACCACAGTGAGATATAATTTCACACACACCAGACTGGGAGAATGAGTCTATCCAGCCTCATTTGATCAGTAGGAACTTCCCTACACAGCTTGTAGGAGTGTAACCAAATTGGCAAAACGATTTGGCACTCTGTTGTACAATTGAAATTGTTAGTGTTTCACAGTCCAGGGTTTGCGTGTTGTATCAGTCTCCTGGAACTGCTGTAACAAATTATCACAAACTAGCTGGCTTAAGGAAACCCTGGTGGTGTAGTGGTTAAGTGCTATGGCTGCTAACCAAAAGGTCCACAGTTCGAATCCACCAGACGCTCCTTGGAAACTCTGTGGGTCAATTCTACTCTGTCGTATAGGGTCTCTATGAGTCAGAATCGACTCAATGGCAACGGGTTTGGGTTCTTTTTTTTTTTTTTTTGGTTTAGATGGCTTAAAACAACAGAACTTTATTCTTGCATTGTTCTGGAGGCTAGAAGTCTGAAGTCAAGGTGTCGGCAGGGCCATGCTCCCTCTGAAGGCTCTAGGGGAGAATCTGTTACATGTCTTCTCTTAGCTTCCGGTGTTGCTGGCAGCCCTTGGTATTCTTTGGTTTGTAGACAGCTGGTCCAAACTCGGCCTCCCTCATCACTTGGTGTTCTCCTTCATGCGTCTGTGTCTTCTCATCTTTGAGGACACCAGTCATGTTGGACTCAGGGCCCACCCTACTCCAATATAACCTCATCTTAATTAACTGTACCTGCAAATACCCTATGTCCAAATTCAGTCATATTCTGAGAATCCAGGGAGGACACGAATTTTGGAGGGACACCATTCAACCCAGTACTGATGTAATTGGTAAAAAATTGGCAGGTAGATCAGTTCATTTGTATAATACCTTGTAGTTTACTAGACACTTTTAAATGTAATCTCTTCACAACAACTCCAGGAATTAAGTAGAACAAGGTATTTATTCTTGTTTTATGGATAAGGAAATTGAGTCTTCCCTGGCACTGCTGGGTAGGTTCAAACTGCCAACCTTTAGGTTTAGTAGTCAAAAGCAAACCCATACATTCCCATTGCCACCTAGTCAATTTTGACTAATAGCAGTTCTATGGGACAGAGTGGAAATCCTGGTGACATAGTGGTTAAGAGCTACAGCCGCTAACCAAAAGGTGGACAGTTTGAATCCAGCAGGTGCTCCCTGGAAACTCTATGTCCTATAGGGTCACTATGAGTCGGAATCGATCAGTGACCTTTTGATTAGCAGCTGAGATCTTAACAATGTGCCATCAGGGCTCCTATATTTGCCTTAAAAAAACTCAAACCAAACCCTTTCCCGTCAAGTCGATTCTAACTCTATACGACAGAGTAGAACTGCCCCATGGGGTTTCCAAGGCTGTGGTCTTCATGGAAGCAGACTGCTACATCCTAGTCTCATAGAGCAGCTGGTGGTTTCTAACCACCAACCTTTAGGTTAGCAGCTGAACACTTAACCACAGCATCACCAAGGCTCCTTATATTTGCCTTACATCTAATTCAGTGGCAGATTTTTACAGGGACTTGTCTTTATTGGGAAACCCTGGTGGCCTAGTGGTTAAGTGCTACGGTTGCTAACCAAAAGGTCTGTAGCTCGAATCTACCAGGCACTCCTTGGAAACTCTATGGAGCAGTTCTACTCTGTTCTATGGGGTCGCTATGAGTCAGAATCAACTTCACGGTTTTTCTTTTGTCTTTATTGAGTTCTTTCAAAGAATTTAGCTTGCCTCTTTTTGCACTTGTGTGTCATTAATCCAAATATTTAATTAGATTTCCGATTACATAAGAAATACAAATGGCATGCGTACATACTTGGTAACAGCTCACTGTTGGTAAGCATAAAGCTCAGCTGGTAAGAGCAGAAATGCTCAGGCACCTATTAGAGAGCAGCCACCTAGCCCTGAGCATCAAACCTGCCCTGGATGTCGGGGGAGAACTTTGTTTTAAGTAGAGGTTGCGAAGAGAACTTCTGGGAGGAAAAATAAGAGTCCCTGTGTGGTACAAACAGTTAACATGCTTGGCTGCTAACCAAAAGTTTGGGGGTTCCAGTCCACCCGGAGGTACCTCAGGAGAAAAGCCTGGCTATCTACTTCTGAAAAATCAGCCACTGAAAACCCTACGGAACACAGTTCTACTCTGACACACGTGGGATCACCATGAATTGACAGCAGCAACTGGTTAAGGGGAAAAATTGGTTTTACTGAGGAGACAGAAGAAGTATATAGGCTTTTGGAGTCGTGAAATCCTCTAAATTGTAATGACAGTTCTGCCTCCTACCAGCTGAGGGACTTGAGTAAATCACTTAACCTCTCCCAGACTCAGTTACATCCCCCATAAAATGGAGGCCATTATTCTTGGCCCCCATTCTCAGCCAGGCCCCTTGAGTGCTCCAGAGAAATGCACTTGACTTTTATTTCAGTCTTTTGTGTTTCAAAGACCTTCATTTTTATCTCTTCAGTCCTAAAGCTTGATGACTTAGCTTTCTCTGACTGAGTCGAAGATAAAAAGAGAAAGGGAGGGCCCCAAAAAGATCATTTTTTTTTTTTTAATCTCTTCAGTAGCACAGACTCTTAGGAGACCACCAGAGGGCTGTGTGCTATGTTAGAAAAGGAAGAATTGGACAGATTTTATGATACTTTGTGCTAGCCCTTGAGTCATCCATGAGCCATTAGAGGAGAAAGCCCTGGCCAGACATGGTGGATACCAAAAAAAAAAAAAAAAAAAACCAAACCCATTGCTATCAAGTCAATTTCAACTTGTAGCAACCCTATAGGACAGAGTAAAACTGCTCCATAGGGTTTCCAAGGAGTGGCTGGTGGATTCAACCTGCTGACCTTTTGGTTAGCAGCCAAGCTCTTAACCACTGCATCACCAGGGCTCTTGGGTTACTGGAGCCCCTCAGCTGAGGACGCCATGGCTCCTGCCATGAGGAAGTAAATGGAAAATTCCAATACAGCCTGCTAAGTGGGCGGTGTAAGGACATGAAGGGGGCTGAGATAACAGGAGAGAGGCACCTGTCTAGCTGTGTTGTCTGTGGCTTGGAGGACCTTCTGTAGGAAGTCTGAGCTGAATCTTCATATCTAGACTCCCAGCCTTCCGAATCTTCTCCTTCCTCCTCTCTGCCTTCATACCACCCCTTGGCCCCCAGACATCCTTGCTGCCTCTTTCTGCAGTCCTGTTTAAACCACTGCTCCTCCCTATACTTATGCTTCTGGAACTGGGAGTGAGTACAAGGGTTGCTTGGGGAGGGATAGGAACCCAAACACAAATTGTTGTTGTCGTTAGTTGCTGTCAAGTCGACTCTAACTCATGGTGACGCTATGTACAACAGAATGAAACATTGCCCGGTCCTGCATCATCCTCACAACTTCCAGCATGTTCGAGTCCATCATTGCGGTTGTGTGCCAGTCCATCTCACCAAGGGTCTTCCTCACCCTCGCAGGCCCTCTAATTCACCAAACATTGTGTGCTCCTCTAGCGATGACTCCTTCCTGATGCTATGTCCAAAGCATATGAGTCTGACAGTGTTCTGTTGTGATCCACAAAGTTTTCATAGGCAAATTTTCAGAAGTAGACTGCCAGGCCTGTCTTCCTAGTGTGTCTTAATCTAGAAGTCAGACAATGTTCTAAACACAAGTTAGGAATAGTGAAATGGATGCCAAGTAGGCAAGCAATAGGGTCCTCCCCACCATTGCTTCAAAACACCTCTTTCTGGGATAGACAGGAAATACAGAGGAGGTGAACCTTGACCCGGACCTCAAAGGACAAAAAGACATTTTCTGAGCAGATTGGGTGAAATGGTGTTCCAAGCATGGCCTTACTTAATCTTTACAAAAGTTTCATCATCCATTTTATACATCAGAAAATTATGGACCATACGGATTAAGTACTTCCTTGCCCAGAGGCACACAGATAAATATGACAGAGCTGAGATTCGAACTCATGTTTGTCTGACTCTAAGTCGAGTGCTTTCCTCTGATAGGAGGCTGAGTTCCCACCTGAATATATTTTCACATACGTGATATAATGATTCTATAAGATTATTCTGTGCAAACTCTCTTTGCATTCAATGGGTTTGAAGGTTAACCCCAGAACAGAGACCCTTAACATAACATTGTCTCCTTAAAAAAACATTTTAATTTTGAGCAACAGAGTGCTTAGAGACTGACTTTTAGACCCCTACCCATTCATAAAATGGGGATTTAGTATACTGAAAAGACAAATCCTAAAGCAGAAGAGAAAAATCAAGAAAGCCTGTGCTGTCCGTATGGGAAAATGATGGATTTTCCTAGAGGCAATTTGTAGCATTTGCATAAAAGGAGTAGTACATAACTCAAGTTTTAAACCATTTTGTAATACTCAGAGTTGTGTCAGTTTTCACAGCTTTTGAGGAAGATGAAGGGCCGCCATGCATTAGCATAGTGAACGTGCCCTAGCTAAGCAGATTGCTGTGAAAAATGAGGCAGGGAAAGCAGAGAGAGGGTAATAAGAATGATAAATGGTAAGGTTGATTTTAGAAGATTAGGATGGATGGAGGGAGGAAAATAGTTGCTTTGAGGGAAAAGATCTAAGAATTAGAATCACACCCCCTCAACCAGACCTGTCTTTACTTCAGGCCAATTTCATTTCATGACTTAAATCCAAAGGCTCAAGGCGTTCTATTGCCTTTGTGCGCACTGCTGTGGTCACTAAACTCTAGGACTCCTCAAGATTAAATACAAGACAGCTGGCCCCAATTCAAGTAGCCAGTCTTCTGGCACTGTGCTCTGTGTTTCCTGCCTTGACATCACTCATTCATCTGCAAACATGGCAGAGTGTCCACTCTCGGCCAGCCTGGGAGGCTGTCATGGAGTCCCTTAACGTATCTCAGCCAAGTTTCATCCTCTGAGAAAGATGAAAAGAAAGTAATCATGACTTTACAGAGGAGATGTAAAGGTTAGAAGAGGTAATATACGAAGCAGTTAGCACAGTGGTTCGAGACCTATGTTCTAAGCGTATTATGTTGTTTGTTGTTAGCTGCCATCAAGTCAGCCCCCAACTCATGGCAACATCATGCCCGCTGGGATCAGACTGTTGTGATCCACAGGGTTTTCAGTGGCAGATTTTGGGAAGTAGCTCTTCAGGCCTTTCTTCCTAGCCCATCTTTGTCTGTTAGCTCCACTGAAACCTGTTCAGCATCATAGCAACACTCAAGCGTCCACTGGCAAACAAATGGTGGTGGCTGAGCTTGAGGTGCATAGACCAGGAATCGAACCCAAGTCTCCCACATGGAAGGTGATTATACTTTTTATTTAAAAAAAAAAAAAAAAAAACAATATTGATCCTGCTGTCTTCTTGGAGCTGTTTTCAGTCTGCTGTGGCAGGAACGTGTAAACAAGGGATCTTCTTACTTTGTCGGTTCCAATGCTTTCATTTCACAGATGAGGAAATCTAGACCCAAAGAGGGGAAGTGGCTTGTCCAGTGGTAAGGCACTGAATGGTGGCTGTCTTAGTCATCTAGTGCTGCTATAACAGAAATACCACGCGTGGATGGCTTTAAGAAAGAGAAATTTATTTCCTCACAGTAAAGTAGACTAAAAGTCCAAATTCAAGGCATCAGCTCCAGGGGAAGGCTTTCTCTCACTGTCAGCTCTGGAGGAAGGTTTTTGTCCTCAATCTTCCCATGGTGGAGGAACTTCTCAGGCACAGGGACCCTGGGCCCAAAGGACATGCTCTGCTCTTGGTGCTGCTTTCTTGGTGGTATGAGGTCCCCAACTCTCTGCTTTTTTCCCTTTCCTTTTATCTCTTAAGAGATAAAAGGTGGTGCAGACCACATCCCAGGGAAACTCCCGTTACATTGGATCAGTGATGTGACCTGATAAGGGTGTTACAATCCCACCCTAATCCTGTCTAATTTAAAATTACAATCACAAAATGGAGGACAACCACAGAATACTGGGAATCATGGCTTAACCAAGTTGATACACACGTTTTTTTTTGGGGGGGGGGGGGGGACATAATTCAATCCATGGCAGTGGCACAGCTGGGACAAGAACCTGAACTTTATATAAATGTGTTCTACGTCCTGCAAGACAATGTCACGCTAAGTGGAAAGGACCTGGGGTAATTTCAGCTTTAGTCTTTTGCCTTCCCTCAGCACTCATCCAGTCTTGCCTCCTTTGGTAATTTTCAGAACTTAGCTCCTTTGGGTTTTATTGATTTATATTATCTATCATTGGCTTTGTTACACTTAGCTGATGAATTTCAGATGCAATTATTTCTTAAAAACAGCAAGTTGCCTAGAAGTGAAGTAACGGCTTTGTAAAACTTGCCCTCCGGTAACGTTTTCTGGAATATATGTCCAAACAGTTCCAAGAGCTGTTGATGGGAATTCTTTAAAACAGAGGGGGATGGAGGAGGGGAGTGCTGTGTGTTGTTGTTGTAAGTGTCCAGTCATTAAAAAGGAAAAACAGTCAAACACAGCCACAGTGGCACACACGGAGAGGAGAGATAAACAGTCAGAAACAGACAAAAGCAAAGAGACTTAGCAGATGAAGAGAGGAGAAAGCGGTTTTTCTGGTATTGCTGGTATTGTTGGTTGCCATCAAGTTGATTCCAACTCATGGCGACCCCATGTGTGCAGAGTAGAACTGCTCCATAAGAGTTTCAAGGCTGTGACCTTTCAAAACCAGATTGCCAGGCCTGTCTTCCAAGGCACCACTGGGTTAGAATCGTCAATCTTACAGCTAGTAGTCAAATACTTAATAGTTTGCGCCACCCTGGGACTCCATATATAAAATATATCCATACAATTCTAAGAGCTATTAATGGGATTTCTTTAAAACAGAGGAATAGGGGAGGGGAGTGGCATGTACAGCCTACCAAACAATGTTGCATGAAGCCCTGTAATATGGATACAGTAGGTATGGCGCAATGTTTCGTTCTGTTATACGTGGGGTCTCTATGAGTCAGAGCTGACTTAATGACAGCTGACAGCAACAACAATGGTATGGATTTCGTTTATCTCCAGCATTTCTTACAGTTATCGACACTGAACAGATCCCTTTTATTTTGGAGTAACTTGTAGGACTAACTGGTGCATTAGAAGCCTACTGTGAGAAGTACTTCCCTAGATATTATGTCCAGGCTCTATTAAGAAGAAAAGGATTTGGGAAGAGGGAATTACCAACAAAGCAATATTTGGGGACATGGACATTGAGCCCCTTACCAGGAGTCTCCCATAAGGAAGGTTCAGATAACGTGGTGTTAGCCCTGGGCCTCAAAGCAGACAAAGAGTGGTCTTGGAAGACTTAGGAAGTCTATTTTCTAGATTCTGGAGAGAGTGTGAATGTGGCTTATGGGTTCAGAGCCAGACAGTGAGCAAAGAAGAGTGGCTGAGGTAAGCAGGAGATCATGCTCTAATTTTCCAGTTAGCATGATGAGGGCAGGCAGGTGGCATATCCAGGCAAACAAGTGAAGATCCAAATTACCTTAGAGGAAGGGTATGCAGAGGAAATTACATTCCAGCAAGCTACCCAGATGCCTACTCTGTGCAAAGATTCGAGGATCTAAAGATGAATTAAGTCATGATTCCTGCCCTCAGAAAGGCTCACAGCCAGGCAGAGGAGACAGAAGTGTCAACAGGTAATTTGCAGGTAACATGGATGATTGTTGCTATGTGTCTTTGATTCCAACTCATGGTGACCCCATGTGTTACAGAGTAGAACTGCCCAGAGGGTTTTCTTGGCTGCAATCTTGACGTAAGCAGATCACCAGACCTTTCTCCCGCAGAGCTCCTGAGTGGGTTCAAACTGCCAACCTTTTGGTTAGCAGCCGAGTGCTTAGCTGTTTCGCCGCTAGGGCTCCTTAAGATGAGTGACGCTGTGCAGAAATCCATGACTGACTGGAGGAATCTTAGAGATGCCAGCAGCAAGAGAAATGGAGGTTTCAGAAAAGAGAAACAGGATAAATGAGCACGAAGGGCTGCAAGATCATGGTGTCCCCAAAGTAGAAGTAGTCGAGGATGCAATATAGGACACTCAAATCGAGTTCAGGTGGTGTGAGGCCTTTTTTGCCATGCTAAAGGTTTTGTTTTTTTTTTAAAGGAGCTTGGATTGTAACTGGTAGATCACAGCAGTAAAATATTTCTCTATTTTTCTGTACTCTATATTCTGACCTATTTCTGTATACATATATTTTTATTGTTAGGTATGAATTAAACCAAAAAAAAACCAAACCCAGTGCCGTTGAGTCGATTCCGACTCATAGCGACCCCATAGGACAAAGTAGAACTGCCCCATAGAGTTTCCAAGGAGCGCCTGGCGGATTTGAACTGCCAACCCTTTGGTTAGCGCCATAACATGAATTACTATACTAAAGTGTTAAAAATATATATCATAAAACATAAAAATGAAATTTTATTTTAGCATATGTTTAAGCAATTTAATTTAGTAAATCCTTTTACTCTTATAAATATTATTCACATTACTATTTTTAAATAATGGCAGCATTACTGAATGCACTCCATTATGTTTGAAATCTTGGTTTAGTATTTGTAGCAGAGTGATTCACAGGCAGCTTTTAAGGACATGTTACGGCAGTACTTGGTTTCAATGGCTATCGTTGGAAAAAAGATTTCTCCCTAAGACACGCAGATCCAAATGGGGGAAAAAGTGCTATGCATATTAGATTTTATATTCATTTTTCAATTCCATTCAAAAATTGTGTGATAATTTCAGTGATATTCAGCTATTATATCTAAATCCTCCTTGATGATAATCATTTGTTCTTACTAATGAAGAAGATTTTTTTTTAATACATTTTTTAAAAACAGTCAAAACCCACTGTCATTCTTTATTTGGAAGTTAATTATGAAAGTTAAAAAATTCTGCTTTGAAGTTTTCTAAGTATGAAGAAATGAGGTTTATGATACTGTCTTTTTTTTTTTAGTTATCTAGTGCTGTTAGTAACAGAAATACCACAAGTGGATGGCTTTAACAAAAAGAAGTTTATTCTCTCACAGTCTAGTAGGCTGGAAGTCCAAATTCAGGGCGTCAGTTCCAGGAGAAGGTTTTCTCTCTTGGCTCTGGAGGAAAGTTCTTGTCATCAGTCTTGCCCTGGACTAGGAGCTTCTCCACACAGGAACCCGGGGTCCGAAGGACAAGCCCTGCTCCGGGTGCTGTTTTCTTGGTGGTATGAGGTCCCCATTCTCTGCTTGCTTCCCTTTCCTTTTATCTCTTGTAAGATAAAAGTTGGTGCAGGCCACACTCCAAGGAAACTCCCTTTACATTGGATCAGGGATGTGACCTTAGTAAGGGTGTCACAATCCCACCCTAATCGTCTTTAACATAGAATTATAATCATAAAATGGAGGACAACCACACATATTTGACACATATTTTGGGGGGACACGATCCAACCCATGACAGATACCTACATTGTTGCCGAGTCAATTTTACTCTTAGTGACCCTATAAGATTATGATAGGTAACACATAACTTTTGACCCCAGAATCCTGTAGCAATGGAAACAATTTCAAACATTTATATTCTAAAAGCTCTGTGTATCTCACAGGTTTGTCCCTAAAAGTGGTTACTTTCTCAGTCATCATCTTTACGCTGAAGGCTCAGAGTTCCTGTTTTTGTTTTATTGCAGTGAAATATATGTAAGAAAACATTTGCCATTTCATCCATTTTTATATGTACAATTCAGTGACATTAATTACATCCACGTGTGGTGCTACCATCATCACTGCTCTCATGTTTTTATCACCCTTAACAGAAACTCAGTCCCCCTTAAGCTGTACCTCTCCATTTCTCCCTTCCACCCGTCTCTAGTAACCACTGATAAACTTTGGTCTCTGTGCCCTTGACTAAGTATTTCATATAAGTGGGATCATAAATATTTGTCCTTCTGTGTCTGACTTATTTCACTCCTCATAATGTGTTCAAGATTCATCCATGTCCTAGCATGCATTAGAACTTTATTTCTCTTTGTGGCTAATAATATTCTATTGTATGTATTTTTTTAAGGGCATTTTGTCAGTTGATGGACACTTGGGTTTCCGTCTTTTGACTGTTGTAAATAATGCTGCGGTGAACACTGGTGTACAAGTATCTCTTTGGGTTTCTGCTTTTGATTCTTTTGTGTATTTGTACAAGAATAGAATTGCTGCATCGCTTGGTAATTCTATGTTTAACTTTTTGAGGAACCACCGTACTGTTTTCCACAGTGGCTGCAACATTTTATAATCCCACCAGCAATGGATGAGGGTTCCAGTTTCTCCACATCCTCTCCAATACTTGGTATTTTCCATGTTTCTGGTAATAGTCAGTCATCCTAGTGAGTATGAAGTGGTATCTCATTGTGGTTTTGACTTGCATTTCCTGGAGTGTGTATTTTCTATTCAAAAGTATCAAATAGCATACTGCCGACAACCATCTTTTCATAAAAACTGAAATGCATGAACCATCTTTTCCTATGCCATCACTTTTAAGTCTTTTGTCGTGGGTTAACCAGCAAAGCTCTGCATTGTACAGAAGGTTTTCAGTGACTGCCCATGTCGTTAGAAAGTGTTGTAAAAATCCTGTGATAGTTTCACAGTCTTATCTTTATAAAATTAACCAGTGACATCCAGTAGCCTTTGCTCACTCAGACTTCAAGTGCTTTGCTGCAGACTTACCTGTCAATGATGCAGTACAGGAATTCCGTACAGAGAGCTCTCTCTGTAACCTTACCCGGGGGTCCTGCTGTGACTCCAGTTAAAGCAACAGCGTCCTCAGGGATTATACACATACTCTTCCCGTTAGACATTGTCATCATTAAAGTAGGAATTTGTTACTCAGAATATTGCTTCTCTAGGACACCTTTCCTGTAGAGCTCACAGAAAAATTTTTCTTTGTGTATTTCATTATCAAGACAGATTCTCGCAGAGAGCATAACCCAAGACAAGTTAGAATCCTCTGGACTTTGATCTAACTCTGTAGTAAATCTCCCGAGCAGTTTGTCCTAATACTACTTTCTCTGGGTCTTCAGCAATGTTTTCTGACTCTTCCAACAATATTTGCTGATATAGGGATTTACTTAATTTTGTTGCCATTTTATCTTTTGTGTATTTTTTTCAGCCATTTTTGCCAGGGCAGGAAAGACAAATGCTTCCTTATTGGATGTTTTTATCTTTAGTTTTCTTATGTAAGAAATTTCCAAAGAGAAGTCTGAACTCTTCTTACGGAGTTTAGTGAAATGTTGTAAACTTCTAGCTGAGTATCACAAGACTCTAAGCATCATCAAAAAATTAGAGAGGCTTGTCTTCATACACTGAATGATTTGTTTTTATATGTCTTGTTCATCATTTATCCTTGTACCAACATGAAGTAGTATCTCTAGGCATAGTACACACACTTGGGATGAAACTCTTCCTTAATGCTGCTTGTCGTAAATCCATACAAATAATCTTGAGAGTTTAAAAAATGTGTATACTTTTTGGCCAACTTCTTGTCAGATCTAATTAAGTAGTTATTTGTGTAGTTTGTAATGTAGCTAAAGAAGGGCTCATATTGGGAGTAGAAATACCAGCTCAGCTGTTTTTTCACTGTTCACATGAGCTTGTCTTATCCATGTTCTTAATTTGTCTTTCCTTTGTACGGCTCTTTTAAAAAAATAAATAAACATTTACTTGGAAAACTCTTAGAGAAAAATTGCCAAGATAGTACAAAGCATTTCTACATACTCCTCATCCAGTTTCAAATCCCCCTAATAACATGATCTTATATAACCATGCTACATTTGTCAAAAGTAAGAAAGCAACGCTGGTACATTACTGTTACCTAAACTCTAAACTGTTTGCATTTGAACAGGTTTTCCATTGTTGTCCTGATCTGTGACAGTGTCTCCATCTTTCCTTGTTTTTCATGATCTTGACAGTTTTGAAGAGGACTGGTCAGGTATTTTATAAAATAGCCCTTACATATGGCTTCTCCAATATATTTTCTCATGATTAGACTGAGTTTATGGGTTTCCGGAAGTAATAAAACAGAGATGAAGTACCCTCCTCGTCACATCATATCAGGAAGTACCTGATATCCACATGACATCACTAGTGATGTCAACTATAACCTCTTGTTTAAGGTAGCATCTGTCTAGTCTCTTCTGTTGTTGTTAAGTGCCATCAAGTCAATTCCCACTCATGGTGACCCTGTGTACAACAGAATGAAACACTGCCTTACAGTTGTTGTTATGCTTGAGCCCAGCATTACAGGCACTGTGTCAACCCATCTCATTGAGGGTCTTCCTCTTTTTTGCTGACCCTCTAATTCTTTTTCTCTTCTCCTAAAAAGTTACTATTTTCCTCTTTTAGACTAAGTTCAGCCCATTATAGGAGTGGGGAGATTAAGCTCTGCCTTCTGGTGAAGGGGGATCCACATATATTGTTTGGGATTCTTCCAGAAGGAAGATTTGCCTCTTCTCCCCCATTTATTTATATACTCAGTTACTTATTTGTATCTGTATGGACTTGTATATTTCTCTTATACTTTGGGCTGTAATGCAGGGCTTTTGTTAAACCATTTTTTCTTCATGATGATTATTTTAGTTAGATATTATCATTATTAATTGCAAATATTATTAAATACACTAAAATAAATAGTAACATGATTGGTAAAACACTTTTCCAGGCATATTTAAACCACAGTACATCTCAGTATGGGAGGACTCCAAGACCGTGCCTCAGCTTTGACTCAGGTAGATATGACTGCCCAAATGACAGAGGTGATCTTTTCTCTTTGCTTGTGCTGTTCTCTGTTATGGCAAGGTGGCTTCTGGCTTCTGGCGGCTCTCAGCCAGAATGTAGAACTTAGTCATTCGACAACTGTCTTGTACGCGTGCTCTGAGCCAGGCACAGTTCTGAACAGTGAATGAGATGATATGGATCTTTACGCTCATGGAGCTTATATGCTAGTGCAGAATACAGTTACCAAACAAGAAAATAAATGATCAAATTGATGTTATCAGGCTTAAGTAAAATGTGCTATGAAACAATTAAAGCAGAGTAATGTAAGAGCAGCTAGCACTCATGACCCCAAGTTGAATAAAGAGACTCCATGAATGACTGTGAAAGGACTCTCTTGCCCCTTCATGGGAAACATACCCACCCTCTGTGTTCTTAGGAATGGGCTACTCTGATTAGTCAGCCTGAGTCACTTGCCCATTCTTCTAGAAAATGGGGCATTACTGACAACCCCATTAGAGCTATAAGAAGAAGGCAAGGTCCAGTTCCACAAAAGAATCCAAGACAGACAGAAAAGGAGAGAAGGTGCCAGCTGGATCCAGGAAAGTGCAGCTGCTTTTCCCAGCATTTCCAAGCAGTGACTCGCATTGTCCTCTTCCACCTCCAGCGAGGGCATTACTAACAGTCAGTTTGGCAGTATCACAGTGGACTCACCCGAGCTGCTCCCCAACCAACCGTCAGAATCCCTCTGCTAAAGATTCTGTGCCTGTCTCCAATGGTAGAATCTGCTTCCCTCTCTCCTCCCTGTTCCCAGATCAGCATAGAGGAGGACGCTGTCAGGATTATATGAAATGTGGGTGGTGGTGAAGTCAGCTCTGATTCAAGGCAACCTTATGTATAGTAGAATGAAACCTGTTCAATCCTGCATCATCCTCACAATCGCTGCCATGTTCAAGTCCATCGTTGCAGCTATTGTGCCAACCCATCTTACTGAGGATCTCCCTTGCCCTCACAGGCCCTCTACTTCACCAAACACAGTGTCTTCCTCCAGCAATTGACTCCTCCTGAATATGAGTCCAAAGCAAACAAGTTGGATAGTGTCACAAGGTTTCCATTGGTTAATTTTCTCCCCAGTCTAAGTCTTGAAGTTCTGCTGAAACTTATTCACCATGGGTGACCCTACTGGTATTTGGAATACCAGTGACGTAGCCTCCAGCATCATACCAGCACATAGACTACCACAGTACAACAAACTGACAGATGAGTGGTGGGAAACATGGATAAACTCTTAGTAATTCTTAGCAGGACTGACTGTCATTCTCAGGTCTTACATTGGTTGTCTGCAGCAAAAGCCACATAAAGGCAGCAGACATTGAGGACTGTCATAGTGTTCGCAACTCTTCTCCATTTCCTGCTATGAGCGGTCCACCGGGAATTCTTCACATGTAACAGAATCAAGTTTGAATTGATTTTATCCCTATTTTATAGCAAACAGAATCCCAAACATTGAACATGATGAACATGAGAGGTTGTGGCTTGATTATCTCACGTGGATGCGTGACCCCCCCAGCCCTGAGTCACATAGTAGGTATTCATTCCCCTGTTGTCATTCTTCCCTCACCCCAACCTCTACTTCCTCGGGCAGGGAAAAATAAGAACTGTTACAGCTGGCAGAACAAGAAAGGCTAGAATAGAGGACATGGCCTTGAACTCATGCACTGGCCTGGGTATCCTTATTTTCCAAGTGAGAGGACTAAGTAATCAGTGAGTTTGGTCTGTTTTCTTCCCCTTCCCTTGCTAATGATACATTTCTGTCTGGGAAGAAATGTTAGTTTGGGGCTGAAAGTTGTAAAAACCAACATGCGGCAGGAACCTATATAAAAGGAGGCAAAGATTGGTGAGGGCCAGGGCACTGAACCATGTTTGCTGTTACAGAGCACTTGCAGCCAGAGTCATGTCTGGGTATCATGGGTACCGTTTCTGTTTAATAGCAGCTACCTGGTAATTGGGAGCCCTGGTGGCTTGGCTGCCAACCAAAATGTCAGGGGTTTGAATCCACTAGCCACTCCTTGGAAACCATCTGGGGCAATTCTACTCTGTCCTGTAGGGTCACTTTGACTTGAAACCGATTTGATGGCAATGAGTTTGTTTTGTTTCGTTTTTTCACCTGATAATTGAGGGGCAGTGGTGGGTCAGTAGTAGAATTCTCACCTTTTCATGCAGGAGGCCCAGGCTCAATTCCTGGCCAATGGACCTCATGCACAGCCGCCACCTGTCTGTCAGTAGAGGCTTGCGTGTTGCTATAATGCTGAACAGGTTTCAGCAGAGCCTCCGGACTAAGATAGACTAGGAAGAAAGGCCTGGCAGTCTACTTCTGAAAATCAGCCAATGAAAACTCTATGGATCACAAGGGCCCAATATTCAACTGATTATGGGGATGGCACAGGACCAGACAGTGTTTCATTCAGTTGTATGCGGGGTCTGCATGAGTCGGGGGCTGACATGACAGCAGCTACCAACAACAACTTGGTGATTAGCCAGAATAGAAATGGAAAAGGAAGAGAGGTGGAATAGAAGCTTCAGCAGTAGATGCAAAAAAACAAAGCTGGGTGGATTCCATTGGCAGCCAACGAACATTGACCAGGCATCTGATATGTGCCTGTTACTTTGCATGCAAAGTTAGCCAGAAAAACAGGTCTTGCATTCAAAGAACCTGCAGTCCAAGTTTTAAATAGAAACTGAGGGGCAGCATCCCTTTAGCTAGTGCTGAGCCTTCCTCGGGGAGAGCGTATATTCCTGGAGACTCTACTCACATGTACTGGACACCAATCTGCTCCAGGCTCTCTGGTGGGCACCTTTACATTGTTTGTCTCATTACTGATCTGTGGCAGGTATTATTATTTCCTTTTAACAGATTGGAAAATCAAGGCTTAAATACATTGAGTTTTTTGGGTGATGGAGTTGGGAAGAAGCAAGGTGATATTTTAATCAAAGTCTTGCTCCCTTGCCTATTAACCCAGTGGAAACCCTAGTAGCGTAGTGGTTAAGTGCAATAGCTGCTAACGAAAGGGTCAGCAGTTCAAATCCGCCAGGCGCTTCTTGGAAACTCTATGGGGCAGTTCTACTATCTCTGCCCAGCACATAAAACTCAACTCAAAGTGATGGTCTTCCCTAATAGCCCCCTCTTCAGGTGTCTCTTTGAGGACAGCCAGGAGGAGCCCTGCCCCTAACCTGGCTTCTTCTCTGGGCTGTGTTCTCCGCGCCTCCCCTCCCTTTTCCCCCAGGCTCTTTGACAATCTGTAGTTCCTTATGTATCTTTGACAATCTGTAGTTCCTTATGTAAAATCTTGTTTCTTATTTCTCCTCCTCCTTGGAGATTCTGTCTCCATCCAGCCTTTCTGTTTAGTGACTGTTTATTGTTGTTGTTTTATGCCATCAAGTCAATTCTGACTCATAGCAACCTTATGTGACAGAGTAGAACTGCCTCATGGGGCTTCCTAGGCTTTAATCTTTATAGGAACAGATCACCAAGTGTTTTCTCCTATGGAGCGGCTGGTGGGTTCGAATTGCCGATCTTTCAGTTATCGGCCAAGCACTTAACCACTGCACCACCAGGGATTCTTAGTGACTGTTTATTAACGAGCACTAAAACCAGATTTGTTTGGTAGTTTAATGAGCATGCTCAATATGCCTTCACCTTCATCGGTTCCTCAGCCCTAACCTTGACCACACCACCACAAGGTCACTATCCTGATGCCCTTTTCACAGATGAGGGACTCCACCGTGGTATTAGCCAACTTGGTACAGCAGCCAACTTGGTGCAGCAGCCAACTTGGTGCAGGCTGCGCAGCTGATAAGAGCTGGCACTGGGACTGGCATGTGGATCTGTCTTTTCTCCCTGCTACACATCATAATCCTGAGGATGACAGCAGAAAGGGCACGTGCGAACGTCATTCTTCCCCTTGAAACACCAAACAAGGGGATAACAGGGGGCTTAAACTTCTTCAAGAGAAAATGACAGGCTGTTTGGCCCTTAGACAAAGAAAAGAGGGATATGTTTCTCCATCCTAAAACCTTTACGAATAGGGCCTTTATAACTGATTTGCCGTAGACAGAATGTGAGGATTATTGAGAAAGTCATCATCACAATTTCCATTCTTGAACCAAAGGGCAGTCATCGAATACTAACTACCTTCCAGGCACTGTGGCACTCGTGAAGAATAAGACGACACACTCCCTGGCAGCCCAGAAATTCACTTCTACTGCCAGATGCAGGCATGTAAATAAATAGTTACAAAAGCATTTGATGAGTTCTCTAATGGGGTTAAGTGTAAGAGTTTATAGAGTACTGAGGAGGGAACCAGAAACTGCCTAGGTGTTATATTAGTGGTATCACTAAGGGGGTGCAGGGGTGCAGAACGCACCAAGACGACACTGTTAGAGGGGGTGACACCAAAATGACTGTCTATAAAAATATCCCTGTAGTTAGTTATAACAAGAAAACATTTTTCATAAGCCCAGCTTATGTGTATCAAAATACGTACAAGGCTAAACTGCTACGCTCATTTACTTTTTGAACCTTCTAGTGCACTCCAGTCAGAGCCGTCATTGTTACCCAATTACAGTGATGCTTCGAATCACATGGTTTTGTCTGCGCGTGCTACAGGTGTGCACTGTTGTTTTCATTGTTGCCGGTGTTTTTATAGTTTTTTATTTTGATTTTGTCAAATTTTCTGGTGTTTTAGATACAATATTGTGGTAATTACTGTTTGTGAGCCTGTATCAATAACTTTTTGAGAATGAAGTAGTAATTAAAGGAAAAGAAGGGGTGACATATGGGAATTATGATTTACAAGTAGTATTAGTACAAAAAACATTAGTAACGAATCTGTACGGCCTGGTATGGGAGGAGGTCCATGGGGAGGGTGACACCATGAGTTACTACACTGGGTGACACCACTGTGTTATATCAGGGACACTTACAACTATGAAAATCAGAAGGAGCCCTGGCGGTGCAACGGCTAAGTGCTTGGCTGCTAACTGAAAGGTTGGAGGTTGGATCTCACCCAGCGGCTCTGTGGGAGAAAAACCTGGAGATCTGCCCCCGTAAAGATGACAGCCAAGAAAATGCTATGGGCAGTTCTACTCTGTCACACAGGATCGCTGTGAATCGAAATCAACTTGACGACACCCAACGATAACAACATGAAAATCAGGAAACCCAAGTTGCAGAGGCTTGAAATAAAATAGAAGGTTTGCATTTCTCATAACAGTTCTGGAGGTAGGCAGCTACGGACATTGCTTCATAGTTCAGCAATATCTTGATCTCGCTCTCATGGTCATAGGATGGCTGTAATTGCAGTCATCACGTCTCTGTTCAGGACAGGTCGATGGGGTCGGAGGTGTGGGCATAAAATGGCACCAGCCACAGCTGAACCTTTTTATCAGGAAATTATATACTTTCCCGTGGATCTTTTTCAGCAGTCCTTATTAACATGGCTGCAAGGGAGTCTGGGATAGCAAAGAATAGGATCCTTGTGATTGGCTTATATCTTAAATGGATCATGATCATTCACAGAGCCTGAGGACATTGCAATGCCAAAAAAAAAAAAAAATGGTGTTCTGTTAGGAAGGAAGAATGGAATGGGGAGGGAGACATACTGGAAGGCAACCTCTGCGGTCCAGGAAATCTTTACAAAAGAGCTGCACTTGAGCTTGGCCATGAAAGACAAGCAGACATTAGGTAGAGAAGAAGTAGAGGACATTCTAGGGAGGGGGAACAGCAAATACAAAGGTACAGAGTCATGAAAGACACGTTCAAGAAATATCAGAGATTTCTCTTAGCCTGGGGACAGAGCTGGAATTGTAAGTGGAGTCAGTTTGTGGCAAGCTTAAATGGCAGGCTGTGAAGTGTAGACGTTATTCTGTGGGTCATAGAAAGTCAATGGAAGTCTTAGGGTAAAAAGGGTAGGAGACCCATTTTTCAAATATCCCTCAACCCAGTGACTTGGAAGAAATAAGGCTTATCTTCTCATTCACTTTGTATTTGCACAGACACCATCAGATATTTTATGAACTCTCTGGGATCTAAAAGCCAGAGTTTTATCTGAATCCTTTCCACAGCCTTGTCCTTGTACCGAGGTCTAGTTTCTGCCTTTGAAATGCTTTTTCCTGTGCCCTTGATGGGCGATAGAATTTCTTGTGTCTCCTTTAATCACATTGACTTCTGCTGTCTTCCCAGATGCTGTTTAAGTTTCCTGGACAGTAATCAATTCCTGCCAGTTTTCTCTGGCTCACTGCAGGCTGGCTCCAAGTCTGCACATACACTCAGCCTCTGTAGACGTTTCAGATCCAACCCGATCGCACCCGTGGGACCCCTGATGCTTGGCAGCTTCTGAAGCCCACTTGGCATGCAACCTCGATGCTTCCTTCTTCGGTTCCTGCAGAGGTGGAGGTTCAGCCTGTATAGCTGGCATGTCTTAGTATCTCAGGGATGATGGGGGTCCTCACGTTTGGAAGGGGAAAGTAGGCTTCATTTCTGATCCTGAAATATCTGTAGGGAGATTGGTGGTTCAGTGGTAGAATTCTCGCCTTCCACGAGGGAGACTTGAGTTCAATTCCCAGCCAGCGCACCATCACCCACCTGTCCGTGGAGGCTTAAGTGTTGCTATGATGCTGAACAGGTGTCAGTGGAGCTTCTAGACTAAGATGGACTAGGAAGAAAGGCTTGGCAATCTGCCTTCAAAAAGTCCTGGGGTGGGCACAGGACATTGTGCATGTGGTCACCGTGAGCTGGGGGCCAACTCCGCAGCAGCTAACGACAACAGCAAATGGTCTGTAACTCTCATGTTCGTTTCTGTGAATCATGTAATGAGGAAAGACCGGGGAGGTAGAAGAGAGACATACTCCCAATTTCTCTATCTACTTGGGTCTAAATGTTGGTTCTCCTATTTTCTACCTATTTTCCAACCATTTTCTAAACCTTCCTTATCTGAAAGATGGGATAAAGATAATATCACTTATAAAGTCATGCGAAGATTAAAAGAGCTATTACAATAATGTGTTCAGAGCAATGCTTGGAATCATAATTATTATTATTACCATTTTAATACGCCTCACAAAGTAGAGTTAAGTTACGATAGGCTTTCTCCCCAAACCTGGTAGACCCACATGCACGTACCAGCTCCTCACAAAAATCTATTTTGAGCACATTCTACATTGTCACTCCATCTTAGGTGTGAAAGCTTGTCAGTACGTGTCATATACACCACCAGCTTGCTGCCCCCAAGCCAGCAATAATGGGTGATTCTGTCCCTCAAGGGACCAGAAAATGACATTTCTTACTAGATAGAAAAGCGCTGATCAAAAATATCAGCAGTATGGTTCCTGAGTCAGGGTTTCAGAGTCAGGGATGTGATTTAATGGAAGGAGAGGGCCCAGGAGACAGAAGCTGGGCATAATGTCACCTTCTGCTTTGTGACCTGGGCAAGGCTTCCCTACTCCCCCCTTGTCTCCTCCACCCTTAAAGCACATCCCCCCAGGAGAGTCACTGACAGCCTGACTTTAAAAACCCATGCTATAACTCAGCCATAAGGGAAATGAAGTCCTGGTACATGCCACTACATGATGAACCTTGAAAACATTATGCTGAGTGACATAAATCAGTCACAAAAGTACAAATACTTTATGATCCCACTTATGTGAAATAAGCAAATATATAGAAACCAAATATTATTAGTTATTACCGGGGGTTGGAAGGTCCCTGGGCGGCACAGATGGTTTGCACTGATTGTTGTAGTAACCAAAAGGTTGATAGTTCGAACCCATGCAGCAGCACCATGGAAGAAAGGCCTGGTGATCTGCTTCTGTAAAGATTACAGCCAAGAAAATCCTTTGGAGCAGTTCTACACCGTAACATATGGGGTTGCCATGAGCTTGGTTTGGTTTTACTCATAATGGGAGGGAGGAAGGAGAGAAGAGTTTTCCCTTAGGGACTATTGAATTTATGTTAACGGTGGTGGAATAATTTGGAAAAAAGTAGCAGTAATGGTTGCACAGTTGAAGAATGTAATCAGTGTCACTGAATTATACACGTAGAAATTGTTGAACTGGGGAATGTTTCGTTGTGTATATTTTCACTACAATTAAAAATATATATTATACTTGTGATGTAAAAATGAACAGTTATTGAATGTCAGTCTCTCCCACTAAGCTGTAAATCCCACCCAGTCAGGGTCACCTTATACGTTCATCTCTGTATTCACAACACCTATGTCAGTGCCTGGCATGTAGTTCAAAGTAGAAAGAAAAAGATTTTGGAGCAACATAGACCCGAGTTTGTGTTGGGCTTGATCACCTACTAGCTGGGTGACCTTGTACTAGACCCAGCCCCAAGCTCATCATCTGTAAAATGGAAATAATAATAGAAACCTCACCAGATGTTCCGGGATTGAACGAGGTAATATATTTGTTGTTGTTGTGTTGTTGTTCAAGTCACTTCTGACTCATAGCGACCGCATGTACAACAGAATGAAATACTGCCCCGTCCTGCACCACCCTCACAATCATTGTTATGCTAGAGCCCATTGTTGCAGCCACTGTGTGTCAATCCATCGCATTAACGGTCTTCCTCTTTTTTTTGCTTCCCCTCTACTTTATGAAGTAATGATGTACTTCTCCAGAGACTGATCTCTTCTGATAACATGTCCAAAGTATGTAAGAGGTATCTCTCCATCCTTGCTTCTAAGGAGCATTCTGGTTTTACTTCTAAGACAGATTTTTTTTTTCGTTCTTTTTGCAGTCCATGGTGTATTCAATATTCTTAGCCAATACCACAATGCAAAGGCGTCAATTCTTCTTTGGTCTTCCTTATTCATTATCCAGCTTTCACATGCATATGAGGCAATTGAAAACACTGTGGTTTGGGTCAGGCACAATTTAGTCTTCAAGGTGACGTCTTTGCTTTTCAACACTTTAAAGAGGTCATTTGCAGCAGATTTGCCCAGTGCAATGAGTCTTTTGATTTCTTGACTGCTGCTTCCATGGGTGTTGATTAGAAATCCAAGTAAAATGAAATCCTTGACAATTTTCAGTCTTTTCTCTGTTTACCGTGACGTTGCTTATTGGTCCAGTTGTGAGTTTTGTTTTCTTTATGTCCAGGGTGTAATCCATACTGAAGGCTGTGGTCTTTGATCTTCATCAGTAAGTGCTTCAAGTCCTTTTCACTTTCAGCAAGCAAAGCTGTGTCATCTGCATAATACAGGTTGTTCATAAGTCTTCCTCCAATCCTGATGCCTCGTTCTTCATGTTATTCCTTGGATTATTTGCTCAACATACAAATTAAATAGGTATGGTGAAAGGATACAACCCTGATGCACACCTTTCCTGACTTTAAACCATGCAGTATCCCCTTGTTCTGTTTGAACAACTGCCCCTTGATCCAGGTACAGATTCCTTATGAGCATAATTAAGTGTTCTGGAATTCGCATTCTTTGCAATGTTATCTGTAATTTGTTATGATCCACACAGTCGAATGCCTTTGCATAGTCAATAAAACACAGGTAAACATCTTTCTGGTGTTCTCTGCTTTCTACCACAATCCATCTGATGTCAGCAATGATATCCCTCGTTCTACATCCTCTTCCGAATCCAACTTGAATTCCTGGCAGTTCCCTGTCGATGTACTTCTGCAGTCACTTTTGAATGATCTTCAGCCAAATCTTAACTTGTGTGTGATGTTAATGATATTATTTGTTAATTTCTGCATGCGGTTGGATCACCTTTCCTGGGAATAAGCATAAATATGGATCCCTTCCAGTCGGTCGGCCAGGTAGCTGTCTTCCAAATTTCTTGGCATAGACGATTGAACACTTGCAGCTCTGCATCCATTTGTCGAAACATCTCAATTGCTATTCTTTCAATTCCTGGAGCCTTATTTTTTGCCAATGGCTTCAGTGCAACTTGGACTTCTTCCTTCAGTACCATCGGTTCCTGATCATATGCTACCTCCTGAAATGGCTGAATGTCAACCAATTCGTTTTGGTGTAGTGACTCTGTGTATTTTTTCCATAAAAATACTTCCATCTTCTTTTGATGGAAGTAGACTGCCAGGTCCTTCTTCCTAGTCTGTCTTAGTCTGGAAGCTCAGCGGAAACGTGTCCACCATGGGTTACCCTGATACCAGTGGCGTAGCTTCCAGCATCACAACCACATGCAAGCCCCCACATTATGACAAACTGACAGACTCATGGGGTGTATATATATTTATGTATATATATAGAGAGAGAGAGAGAGAAATTCTGTGGGGCAGTTCTTCTCTGTCCTATAGGGTAGTTATGAGTTGGAATCAACTCTACAGCAGTGGGTTTGGTTGGGGGATATATAGATATATTTAAAGCCCGTTGTCATCAAGTTGATTCCAACTCATGGTGACCTCATGGGTTACAGAGTAGAACTGAGCTCCGTAGGGTTTCCTTGGCTGTAATCTTTACAGAAGCAGATCACCAGGCCTTTCTTCAATGGCACCACTGGGTGAGTTCAAACCATCAACCTTTCAGTTAGTAACCAAGCACAAACCATTTGTACCACCCAGGGACCTACTGTGTGTATGTAATGGAGTATTCTGTGTTCTGATGATTAAAAACTAAGGTAAATCTGAATATACATTAAAAGACTTTGAGTGGTCTTACCTATCAGACAGTAGCTGGGTTGCAAAGAATTTTCTAAAAGCCCCTTCGGCTGCCAATGACCCCCACTCCTCTTACCTTCCTTTAACCTTTGTTGCTTTTTATATAATACTAGTATTTACCCACAGTCAATACAGAAACCCAGATACCCAGATAGATGCCGAACAGAATGAGGCATGATGGGATATGAGATGGCTTGGGGGTGGGGGCGGGCTCCGGGAGACTGTTAGCCTTCCCTGTCACAGCCTCACCCTGTGATCTTGGACAAGTCACCCCTCATCTCTGTAAACATCACTGTCCTGAGCTACAAAATGTGAGGGTGGGATTAGCAGAGTCGCAGGTCCCCTTCCAGTCCCGGGAAGCTCAAACAACAAAATGCTCAGCCCAGTGAGGCTGTGTACAGTTGTGGTTGAAAATCTGGGATTCAGGGTGAAGACCTGGCTCCAGTCTCAGCTTCTCAACCTACCAGCTATGAGATGTGGGCAAGTCACTGGCCATCTCCATAAAATGGACAATGGGATTCAAATGGACTTTTTGGTAGGATTTAATAAGAAATTGTCTCCAAAGTGCCTGGCGGATTTCTGAATGGTAAATTAATATCATTTGTCTGGGAACCCACGGACCAGCCCCTGTTTCACTTAGTTTAAGCTTCTCCCTGTCAAGGGAACCCGTGCCTCCCAAGCGCCAACGCACTTCCGTCAGCCCTTCTGCTGGCTCAGCACCTGGCAGCCACCAGCGTCTTTTGCAGCAAAGACATGATCACCACTGGGTATGAGTGACATCCAGCTCACATGCAATTATTTTAATGGATGGCTTAGGACCTTCTCCATGCCCCAGTCGGATGTATTCTCAGGGGAGACTCTTCCCTCTCCCACCCTTCAAAGAGCCAAGAAATAAAACCGCGTGCTACACACTCATTTTTACGGGAAATACAAACTTCATCAGGTGCTCTCATTCCAGGAGGTTCTGCTGATCCTTTCCGCACCCTCCTGAATGCTAAGTGCCTCATTCTTTACCTATTGCTGCAGCAGGCTTCATGCTCCTAGGAGGGAGAAAGGAAGACGGAACAATAGTTGTGCAGTCTGGTTGCCCCACATTCACAGAGGCACCCTGACATGCAGACACAGTGCTAGGCATTTATTTCATCTTCTCAGCATCGTTGTGAAGTCAAGGTTACCGATACCCACCTCGCACTGAGGAAGCTGCGGCCCCAAGCAGTGAAATAAATGAGTTGCCCAAGGACACACAGCTATTAAGTAGCATAGCTGGGGTTCAGACTTAGCCTTGTTTGACTTCCATGGTTCTCGCTCTGGTTACTACACCATTACTGATTATAGGCATGTGAAAGCTGGACAATGAATAAGGAAGACTGAAGAAGAATTGATGCCTTTGGATTATGGTGTTGGCAAAGAATTTTGAATATACCACGGACTGCCAAAAGAATGGACAAATCTGTCTTGGAAGACGCACAACCAGAATTCTCCTTTGAAGCAAGGATGGTGAGGCTACATCTTACATACTTTGGACGTGTTATCAGGAGGGATCAGTCCTGGAGGGCATCATACTTGGTAAAGTGGAGGGTCAGCAAAAAAGAGGAAGACCCTCAACAAGATGGACCGACACGGTGGCTGCAACAGTGAGCTCAAGCATAACGATTGTGAGGATGGCGCAGGACTGGGCGGTGTTTCGTTCTTTGGTACATAGCATTGCTGTGAGTCGGAACTGACTCGACGGTACCTAACAACAGCAACACTGATGATAGGAGTCAGGAGAAAGTGGTTTGGACCAAACAAGCTTCCTGTTATTCAGTCCTGTGGGGTAACATTTACCCAGCCAACTTCAAGGGTAATCACTGCTGCATGTACATCCACAGGACCCCAAGAGAGAGGGCAGGGGAAATGGGTCCTCTAGACCCCGCTCTACATGGCAGGCCCGGGACCCTGCTGCAGGCTCTTGCAGGCAAGACGGAGCTGAAGGAAGGAGCCAGGAAGCGACTGAGCTACTGTCAAATAAGCCTCTCCTCCCCTTAGCACGTGGAGCTGTAGAGAGGATGGTGGGAGCTATTCTGTTTCCTCTATAATCTCTCAAAATAAAGCATAAGAGAGGAATTTTTAAAAACCTGGCTGTTTCTGTTCTCCACGGTGTAAAGGAAAGAACCCCGGGCTTTGGGATCAGGCAAACTTTTGTTTGAATCCCAGCTCCAACATTTACTAACTATGTGGCCTTGGGCAAGTTACTTCTCCACAGTTTCTTCGTCTTTGAAATTACAGTACTTGTTAGGAACACTGTGAGGATTAAAAGAAGCCAATGAATACAAAACTTTTGGGGAAGTGTTCAAGCCATAGAGAGGGCCAGGAGAAAGCTCCCTAGCTAAGGAGCCAGGATGGTGAGAGGTGCCTGCCTCAGGTCTGCTGAGCATCAATGCCCACAGCCCTTCTAGCACAGCTAGCCAGCAGGCTCTGGCTCCCCTTTCCCATTGCAGGTATTCTGTTGAGAGCCCCTGTGGGCAGGGCTCAGGTTTTCACTGGTACCTGCCAGGGACCATGGCGAATGTGACCTTGGATGGACTAGAGCCACCGTTACCTGGTGGCCTCCCTTGGGATCATCCCCCAGCTCTGTTCTTCTTGATACTGTGTGATTTCTCTCACCTGGACCATGCTCCCTCTCCCCTTGACCCTCTGCATCCACGCCATCATTCAGAGCCCAGCTTCGGGCCCACAGCTGCGGGAAGCCCATCTCACTGGGCAATCCCTCAATCATCGCTGTCTGTAGTGAAATAAACATCTATAACACTTGCTGTCTGCATGGGTGACTGCAGGATGATCTCAGAGTCAGTGTGAATATAGCAGGTGGGCTGGAGCCAGGCTGCCAGGTTTGAAGCCTGATTCTGCAATCTCCTACATGTATTACCTCAGGCAAATTGTATACTCTTTCTGTGCCTCTTCATCTGTAAAATGGGGTCTGTAATAAGTGCTTCTCCCATAGGCTTGTTGGGAGTCTCCCACAGACTCCGACTCATGGCGACTCTTGTGTCACAGTAGAACTGTGTTTAGTAGGGTTGTCACTGGCTGATTTTTTTTCCCGAGTAGATTGCCAGGCCTTTCTTCCAAGCTGCCTCTGGGTGGACTCGAACCTCCAACCTTTTGTTAGCTGCCAAGGACGTTAGCTGTTTGTATCACCCAGGTACTCCAAGTAGATTAATACTAAGTTTTTATTACTAATAGTTATAATATTTTAATAAATAGTTATGGATACCAATGATGAATATTATTAAATAATATTAATAAATTAATAGTGCTTAGAACAGATTTTAACACATATTAAATACTTCATAAATATTAGCGTATTTTCTTCACTTTTTTTTTTGATACGTTAGCTTGCCTTTGCAACCAAATCAGGAAGTTTGTCCCCAAGGCCTCCTCTCGCAGCTGGAAGTTGCGGTGGACTCATAACTGGTGTCCCTGGCTCCCATTTTGTCCCTACAACCCCCTCCCCCAACATATTCTCCATTAGAAGCAGAGTAATCCTTTTAAAACCCAGAGTTAGTTTTCCTACTCCTTAAAAGTCTCCTGTGTCTGCACTGGCTTTAAGACAATATCTGTGTTCTGAACGTGGTCCTCAAGGGTCCGAGATCTCACCTCTGCTTACCTTTCCAGCCACATCTCCCACCGACCCACCCATGCATCCTGTGCTCCAGCTACAATGCACAGCTTCTTGTTTGCCAAGTGAACCGCACTGCCCGAACCTTGTCCCTCTGCCTGAATTATGCCCTCCCCCATCCCGCCATCCCAGGCTCTCTCTCCCCAGGAAATGTCTGCTCATCCTTTAAGCCCAGCACAGGCACCTCCTTCTATGGTGCTTTCTTTCACAGTGCTGCTGGGTGGATTTCCAACCTTTCAGTTAATGACTGAGAGCAAACCATTTGCACCACGTAGGGTCCTAAACTGGATGTAGTTGCTACTAAAGGAAGGGAAGCTGGGGTGGTGCCCAGGACCAGGAAGCAGACAGGAAGGGGCAAGTCAGCCTCCCAGTTTCTCTCTCATGCCCCCTGTCACCAGCACCTAACAGAGAATAGCTGGCAGAGCAGAAATGGGGTTTGCAGAGCCCCAGGCTTGACATCACAAAGTAAGTTTGGAGGTGAGAGATGATAGTGTACTAACTGGAACAGGCAGAGCTGTTACTATTCCCATTTCACAGATGAGAGAACTGAGGCACACAGAAATTAAGTAACTTTCCCAAGGTTAAATAGCCACCTAGAGCAGAACCAAGATTGAAATCCAGGCAGAAGACCTGCCAATCTGCTTCTCTAAAGATGACAGGCAAGAAAACCCAATGATGCAGTTCTCCTCTGGAACACGGGGTCGTCATGAGTCAAAATCAACTGGATGACACCCAACAACAACAAAGAGCCTGGCCTCAGAGCTCTTGACCTCTCTGCCATAAATGTTGTACAAATGGATGAGTGAGTGAATGAATAAATCAGCAAACACACAAACAGTGCTTAACCCAGTGTGAAGCCGCATGCTTCCTACCTGTGCTGGGTCCCCCCTGCCTGACTGTCTCCTTCTTGCCCCTCCAGGTCATTCACTGGAACTCCCCCAAGAAGCTTCGGGTGAAGAACAAGCACGTGGAGTTTTTCCGCAACCTTTACCTGACCTTCCTGGAGTATGATGGGAACCTGCTGAGGCGGGAACTGTTTGGCTGCCCCAGTGAAGCAGATGTCAACAGTGAAAACGTAAGTGCTCAGCCAGGCTCAGCGGGTCTAGGGTGGCCTTTTCCATGTGTCTGCTAAGTACCTCCCGCGTGCCAGACTCGGTGCCAGCTCAGGACATGACCTCAGTGAACAGGCCATCCCTGCCATGGGAGGTCACTGGTGGGGAGATGGGCACATCAGCAGACCACGTCAGTGCTGAAGGCTGTGGATGGAGGAGGGAAGTATGACCCAGGCTAGGTGCAGTCAGAAATGCGTCTTACGTGAGAATTTCCAAGTGGAGGAAAGAGAAGGAGCCACAGCACCAGTGACACAGCGATAGATTGTCTGTCTCTCTGTGGCCTTGAAACTCTGCGGTCGTTCGGCACCTGCATGGGAGATCCACAATTAAGTTGGTCAGTGCACAAAAAGAGAATTTCACGCGTAACTGGCTCCTTTAGGGCTTAGCATAGTTGACAGAATTGTTGGATAAGTAGTCATAGGCCTATCTAACATTCTTCATTGTTAATTTTTCATATGTTGTTGTTAACTGCTGTCAAGTTGACTCCTGATTCATGAAGACCCCAATTGGCTGATTTGGGGAGGTAGATCATCAGGCCTTTCTTTCGAGCCCATCTTAGTCTGGAAGCTCTCTTGGAACCTGTTTAGTTGTCCATAGCAACACGCAAGCCTCCACAGACGGATGGGTGGTGACTGTGCCTGAGGTACAGTGGCCGGGAATCAAACCCAAGCTTCCCACATGAAACTCGAGAATTCTACCACTGAACCACCGCTGCCCCTAATGCTCATAGAAATCTTTTATTTCCCCCATTTAGAGTTGAAGAAGTTGAGGCACCGAGAGGTCTAAGCAGACTGCCCAGTCACACAGCAAGCAGGACACTGACTTCAGGCTCGGGGGCAGGTGTGGGGAAGCAGCATGCTGTTGAGGGGAAAGCAGGCACGTGGAGTCAGCCGACCTGGACTCGGCTTTACCTGTTGCTGCGGAGTCTGTTCTGACTCACAGGGTTCGGCTTTAATCTCATCCAGTTACTACCTGTGTGACCCTGGGCAAGTTCCTCAACCTCTCTGTGCTTCAGTATCCTCAACTGTCAAATGGGGATTAAAATCATTTGTTTGTCAGGAACGTTTTGAGACTAAGTGAGAAATTGCATGTAGAACACCTCGCTCAATGTCTGCCATGTGTTAGATGCTCAGTAAGTACACGTTCCCTGCCCTTTCCTTGACTGTTAGTAATACGCACAGAAGTCATTGGTTCATTCATTCGTTCAACAAACATTTACTGAGGACCTTTTATTTATTCTGAGCACTGAGTTGAAAAAAAAAAAAAGATACAGAGGGTCCCTACTCTCACGGTGCTTATATTCTAGTGTGGGAAACACAATTAATAACTAAACATACGATGAATAAGGAAAACCAAAGAAGAATTGATGTTTTTTGAATTATGGTGTTGGTGAAGAATATTGAATATACCATGGACCGCGAAAGGAGTGAACAAATCTGTCTTGGAAGAAGTACAGTCAGAATGCTTCTTAGATGCAAGGATGGTGGGACTTCATCTCACATACCTTGGAGGTGTTATCAGGAGGGATCAGTCCCTGGAGAAGGACAGCATGCTTTGTAAAGTAAAGGGTCATTGAAAAAGAGGAAGACCCTTAAGGAGATGGATTGACACAGTGGCTGCAACAATGGGCTCAAGCATAACAACAATTGTGAAGATGGCACAGGATCGGGTAGTGTTTCGTTTTGTTGTACATAGGGTCACTGAGTCAGAACTGACTCAACAATACGTAACAGTAACAACTATCAAGAAAAATTAGTAGTCAGTGGCAAGGACTGCATAGTGATGTATTCACAAGCAGCTGGGCAGCTCCACTGGGGAATCAAGGAGGGCTTCTCTGAGGAAGGGGTCTTTAAGCTGAGATCAGAATAATGAGAAAGAGCCAGGCCTCAGCATGAGGAATGCAGTCAATGTCACTGAATTGTGAATGTGGAGGTGGTTGTATTGGAGAGTGTTTTGGCATGTATATCTTAATCACAATTAAAAAAAAAAAAAGAAAGATCCAACTGCAGAAGAGCAAGGGAAGTGCATTCCAGGTAGAGGGAGTAGCTGTGCAAAGGCCCTGAGGCAGGGACAGGCTCCACTGTGAGAAACAGGATGGTTTGGGGGCTAGTGGGAAATGACAGGACAAGGGAAGTTGAGCAGCAGGTAAACAGGGTCCAGAGCGCGACAGCATTTGTAAACCAGGTGAAAGAGTCAGGATTTTGTTTCATTACCGTTAGTGGTTTTTTGTTTTTTGTTTTTGTGATTTTGGATGCTGTGAGAATTCCTTTGGGCTCCAATGGCAGGGGAGAGCATCTGTGGAAAGATTGGAGGTATCACTCATACCTGGCTGCTTATCAGGACAACTCTCTGGTGAAATTACCATCCTTGCTCTCTGTTGCTTGGCCTCAGATCACAGTGGAGCCCCCGATTGCTCCACTGGCCCTTCTCAGCATCACCCCAGATGCCTTTCTCCACATCTGCCCTTTACAACCAGCAGTAGAGGAAAGAAAGCCATTAAGCACTTGAAATCTCGATTCTGGGAAGCACTTAGAGGCTTCGACAAACACTGTGTTCTTTGAGTTTTTCCTTTAGTTCTCTTTGCTCAAATCAGTATTTGTCATCATCATCAATATTTGAGTGCCCATTTGGTACTTTTTTCCAAAAGCTAAATGAAAACCGTACTTTTGCTCTTTTTTTTTTTCCCCTTCTGTGTAAGAGGCTCAAATAAAAAGCCTTGCAGGATAAAGGTATCAGTTGATCATATCAGTGCGTTCCTGTGGTGAGCTGAACGTCATACCCAGTGGAACTCCCTACATAAATGACTCACTGGCTTCTCCCGCTGTCACCTTCACTGGTGGGGCATCAAGGTGAAGAAGTCACCGAGGGTCTTTCTCAGAGTCTGTGGCTGCATGTATTCGGTCAGTAAGCATGTGTGGGAGACCCTGGGTGGTGCAAACAGATGATGTACTCCGCTGCCAACCAAAAGGTTGGAGGTTCAAGTCCACCCAGAGGCACCTCAGAAGAAAGATTTAGTCATCTACTTCCAAAAAATCAACCACTGAAAACCCTATGGGGCACAGTTCTACTCTGATACACATGGAGCCTCCATGAGTTGGGACGGACTTGAGGGCAACTGGTACTGGTATTAAGCATGCATGAATGCCAGCCATCTGCCAGCCACCATGTGGGGTACTAGGGCTGACATTAGAGGCTGGCCAGTCCCTACACATGAGTGGCTTGCTAAATAAAAACTGCTGGAGACACCAGGAGCCAAGCCTGTCCCATCATGGAGAGCACCATAAACAAGAGACCAGCATTTCTAAGCACACAGCCACAGCCATCATCCCAGCCACTCTCCCCGGGCTGCTTCTCCTGAGACAGGCTGGCCTCCTTTCTCTTCCTTCTGCATTCTAGGCTCATTCTCACCTCAGGGCCTTTGTACTTGCTATTCCCACTCTCTGGAACGCCTTGCCCTTGGGTGTTTAAATGTCCCAGAGGTGGCCTCATCATAGAGACTTTCCCTGACCACCCCCGCGAAGCTAATGTACCTTATCAAGTCACTTTCTGTGACATGCCCTATTTTATTTTCATCATAGTGTATGCAGCTATCTGCAGTTATTTGGTTCATGGATTTGTTTCCTAGTTTTTCCCCAAATACAAGACCAGAATATAAATCTGTTAGAGACTTTGCCTGTATTGTTCACCCCTGGGTCCCCATCCCCTAGAATAAAACTAAACCCAAAAAACCCACTGTCATTGAGTAGATTCCGACTCATGTAAGTACATAGTAAGCACCCAGTAAATACTGCGTGAATGAATGATTTGAGCAGATGAGAGAGAAGAATGAAACATCAGGTAAGGGAAGAGCAGATGAGAAAGTGAGGAGTTAAAAGAGCACGTGCCTAGTTTGTGTTCTAGAGCACAGGGCTTGTGGGGAGAGAGATAATGGGTGGAGCCAGCCGGGAGGCAGATCTTGAAAAGCCTTGGCTATGCCTAGGAGTTTAGAAGTTGTCCTGTCGGCAGTAAGGAGCCACCGAAGGGGTTTAATCATAGTCAGATTTACACTTGAGAAAAATCATTCAGTGTAGAGAATAGAATGAAAGGGATGAGACTGGAGGCAGGGACCACTTGGGGGGCTATCCCCACATCCCAGGCAAAAGACAATGATTGAGCTTTATTATGGATTGCATTGTGTCCCCCCGAAAATATGTGTTGGAGTCCTGACCACTGTGGATGTGATCCCATTTGGGAATAGGGTTTTCTTTGTTATGTTAATGAGACCATATCAGTGTAAGGTTGTTTTCAACCTAATCATTTCTGAGTGATATAAGGGGCAGCCTAGACACAGAGACAAAGGAGCACAAATGGGGGAAGAGAGACACTATCTGATGCCAACAGAGGCAGATGAATCTACAAGCCCAGGAACTCCAAGGATTGCTGGCCACCAGAAGCTGAAATAGACAAAGAAGGACCTCCCCCATAGAGCCACACACTGCATTCGTGCTTCTAGCCTCCTTACCCATTGCCACTGAGTCAATTCCAACTCCTAGTGACCCTATAGGACAGAGTAGTACCTCCCCAGAGGGTTTCTTAGGCTGTAATATTTACAGAGCAGACTGCCACATCTTTCTCCTGAGGACCCACTGGTGGGTTAGAATTGCTGAGCTTTTGGTTCACAGCCCTTAACCACCGCACTACCAGAGCCCTTAAACTGTGACAAAGTACATTTCTGTTCATTAAAACCACCCACTGGTGGTATTTCTGGCACAACAGCACTGGCAAACACAGGTTCTTACCTAGGGCAGCAGCAGTGAGGATGGAGAGAGCAGAATAGATTCCCTCTCCAGCCCATTGTTCTGTGGCTCTAAGAACAGGGGATCAGATGCACCTGGGACCTCTACATCAAGACAGTAGGTCCCCATGCCGGGCTCCAGCCAGGTTCTCTGGCTTCAGCTGCCAGCAGCGGCTGGGACTGGGCAAGGCTAGAGTCTGTAAACACAGCACTTCTGGAGCTGCATCTCCGTGGGGAGTTCTACCACCTGTCCTCCGCAGCATGTCAAGTGTTATCTGCAAACACAACCAGCGGGAAAGGGTAGCGCCCTGGGTCCTGCCCAAAGCTGGAAGCTCCCAGCTCTGTGGGACGAGGTCGTTAGAGCTGTGACAAGTGCACAGATGGTGATGAGTCTCAAAGAAACTCAGGAGCCTCTTCATTGGATCCCAGATGGCAAACAACTGCCAGCCACAGGCTAGTGACCCAGTGGGGAGCATTGCAGGGCAGAGCCCTGCTCTCATGCTTGCCTAGGGAGGACTGCAGACAGTCAGGCAGTTGTTGTCCTGCGTGGTAAAGCTGTGATGGCAACAGTGCTTTGGGAGTACAGGAGACTGGGGGAGAGAAGGTACATCAGGGAAGACTTCCTAGAGGAAGTGAGGTTTGAAAGATGAATAAGTCGGAGTGAGGAGGGAACAGCATGAGCAAAGACAGACAGAAGAAAACACGAGCCTGGCATATTCAGGGAACTGCTAGGGCTTGAGACTCAGAAGAAGGCAGTGGGAGAACTATGAAAGGGCTGCACAAGCTAATTTTTACATTATTATTATTATTATTTCTTCACTGGGGAGGTGATGATGATTATAAGGGCATGAGCTGTCTGGGAATCCCAGATCCACTTATGTTAATAGACACAACATCAGAGAAGTCACTTAAATGCCCTGAGCCTTGGGTTCACCATCTGAAGAATGGAGATGTTGATGCCTTTGTCACAGAGTCTCATGGGTAATTTATGTTCAGTTGTCAAAAGAAGGGCTTGACACCAGGAACACAGTGTTCATTGACATGTATTTTTTTTCATACATGATAATGCCCCACTGATCTGATAATAATCCATTTTCCAAGAATGGGCTTCAGGTTTTATCAACAATTCTGCAAAAAGGCCCAGCAGAGAGAGGAACCTGCAGAGTTCCATGTATGCATGTGAGAAGTTTTCACATTTGCTCTTGGTCAAACAATCCCAGGCAGATTGCCAACCAATTACGAGACTCACAGTGGTAAGGAGAGACCATGTGGTTGACTTTTCTGCCAAGAAAGAAAGAAAAGACGAAGGGATTCAACCTTTTAGTGAGGAGCTAAGATGGGACAAAAGATTGAAGTTATCAAGGATTTCATTTTACTTGGATCCGCAATCAACGCCCATGGAAGCAACAGTCAAGAAATCAAACAACACATTGCATTGGGCAAATCTGCTGCAAAGACCTCTTTAAAGGTAAAAAGCAGATGTCACTTTGAGGACTAAGGTGCATTTGACCCAAGCCATGGTGTTTTCAGTCGCCTCACATGCATGTGAAAGCTGGATGATAAATAAGGAAGACCAAAGAAGAAGTGACATCTTTGAATTGTGGTGTTGGGGAAGAATATTGAATATGCCATGGAGTGCCAGAAGAACAAACAAATTTGCCTTGGAAGAAGTACAGCCGAATGTTCCTTGGAAGCAAGGATGGCAAGACTTTATCTCATGTACTTTGAACATATTGTCAGGAGGTATTAGTCCCTGGAGAAGGACATCATGTTGGTAGAGGTCCGTGAAAAAGAGGAAGACCCTCAAGGAGATGGATTGACACAGTGGCTGTAACGATGGGCTCAAACTTAACAAGGGTTATGAGGATAGCACAGGACTGGACACTGTTTCATTCTGTTGTGCATGTCGCTGAGTTGGAACCGACTCTCCAGCACCTAACAACAGCAACAACAACAAGACAAGAGGAGCAGGTCCCCATTTCAGAGCCTGTGTCAGGACATTTAGTTTGGTTTGGAAGAAAACAGGCTTCAACAATGGTGTAGAATGATGGTAGCTGATGGGCACCACCACTCTTCCTTGGAGATGTTCTCCTGTCCCATTGCTTGTGTGGGTACCTCTCCCTGGAACCAATAATTTAATTGATGTAATGCATTGTAAGAGTTCACTGAACAGCAGCAACAACAACAACAAAACTCGTTGCTGTCAAGTCAATTCCAGCTCCTGTAACCCCATGTGTTAACACAGTAGAACTGCTCCGTAGGCTTTTCTTGGCCGTAATCTGCATGGAAGCAGATCATCAGGCCTTTCTTTAGTGGTGCCACTAGGTGAGTTTGAACCGCCAACCTTTAGGTTAGTAGTCAAGCGCAAACTGTTTGCGCCACCCAGGGACCTTAGAGTTCACTAGGCATCGGTTACTATTATCTGCATTAAGTCGGGATGAAAGCTAGAACTCTCTATATTAGCATTTCTCCCTTTCTTTGGCTACCTACCCCCACCCAAGAAGCCCTGGAACTCCACAGAACACAATTAGATAATCACAGACCTTCTCCACCCTGCTATCCATGCAGAAATCCAGCTACAGTATCCCTAACACACTTGCCTCTGGCTCCTGCTAGAATCTTTCCAAAGACAGGGAGCTCGCTACCTCCCAAGGCAGCTTACTCCACTGTTGGAAAGCTCCAGATGCTAAATAAACCATTCTTTCCTGCATTGAGTTGAAGTCTTCCTTTCTATAAGGAGCCCATTAGTCTGAGTCCTGTCCACTGGAGCAATGAAAAATAAGGACACCCCTTTTTTTTTTTCTCTCTTGTATCTGACAACATGTCAGATAGTGTCTACGCTACCTAATGGTATCTATACTATCTACACTGTTGTTGTTAGATGCCATCGAGTCAGTTCCAATTCATAGCTACCCTTTGGACAGCAGAATAAAACACTGCCCGGTCCTGCACCATCCTCACAATCGTTGTTATGCTTGAGCCCATGGTTGCAGCCACTCTGTCACTCTATCTTGTTGAAGGTCTTCCTCTTTTTTGCTGACCCTCTACTTTACCAAACGTGATGTCCTTCTCCTGGGACAGTGCCTCCTGATAACATGTCCAAAGTATGTGAGACAAAGCCTGGCCATCCTCGCTTCTAATGAGCATTCTGACTGTACTTCTTCCAAGCAGATTTGTCCCTTCTTCTGGCAGTCCATGGTATATTCACTCTTCTGCGCCAACACCATAATTCAAAGGCTTCAGTTCTTCTTTGGTCTTCCTTATTCATTGTCCATATACTCTCTACACAGATGTATCTGTAAATATCTATATAATCTATATATCTATTCTATCTAGGAAACCCTGGTGGCGTAGTGATTAAGTGCTACAGCTGCTAACCAAAAGGTTGGCAGTTCAAATCTGCCAGGCGCTCCTTGGAAACTGTATGGGGCAGTTCTACTCTGGCCTGTAGGGTTGCTATGAGTCGGAATCGACTCGACAGCATTGGGTCTTGTTTTTTTTATTCTATCTAATATTTCCATGCAGAGTGTTACTCACATACATGCAACTCCCCTGAACCATTGTGTTTGTAGTGTGATGCTTTATTGTCAAGAGTGCCTTGTTCCACCTAAGAAAATTTTCCATATAAAGGAAGCTCACCTTTTGAAAGGCAAAATCATTAAAATATATGTGTTTTCACCAATTTGGATGGGACTCTTGCTAAAGTACATACTTTTCCTTTAGTAACCAATATATATTAAACTCAGTTTACAGTTTTTGATGACTAAGGGTTGCATTGAGTAGGATGGAGAGGGTAAGGATTGACCAGAGGAGAGAAGACGCTGTTTATCCCAGGAGGAAATGGCCTCAGACTATTTGCTGCTTACTCTGCAGTTTCCTTTCTGACAGCTGTCACTTTCAGTTCATCAGATTCAGAACAACCCTTTCTGGCTCCCCTCCCTGTTCATCCTTCACCTGGCAGCCTAAGAAAGACCAATGGTATTTAAGTCTGAAAGAATGCTGGTAAAGGAGTTATCCATTGTCATGTTAGAAGTTAAATTGTGCAACATTTCAAACATCCAGAAGATGCAAAATAAAAATTAAAAAAAGTCTGGACAGCAATGAATTTTACCATTGATATTGTAAGTCAACAGTCAGTGTCTGTACATTTATAGCTTCCTTACCCCATGCCCACAGCAGACATCAATAATTGATGACCACACTCTTTGCACCCAGGTCGAACCCCACACTCCTCCCCAACACAGCCCTTAGACAGCCAGTACTGTTACCAGACAATGGCATGCGAGCTGAAGCCCGTTGGCCATCCCTGTGCTAGGTCTTCTGTCACTCTCGGGATTAGCTCAGCTCTTTGTCCTATTCCAAGACCTTGCTCGGCATTCTTCTATCTTTTGAGAATTGGAGATACCCTGCAGAGAAAGAGAAATATGACTTTAATCTTCGCCACAGCCGTGGGAGGTGTTTATTATGAGTCACATGTCACAGATAAGAGAACCGAAGTTCCGAAAGGATGAGTTATTTGCTCAGAGTCACACAACTCCTCAATGGGTAGGCCAAGGTTAAAGTCAGAGCTATCTAACCCTAAAGCGACAGTCCCAGGGTCATGCTTCCCAACTGGATGTAGCTATGTATTTGGAATTAACATCACAATAACTGTAAGTTTTTTAATGATTCACCTAGTTATTTTACTTGGTTTTTCTTACTGTTTCCCTAACCCTGCAAGGTAGTTATTGGTGGTAGTGGTAGTTAGATGCCAGTGAGTCACACGCACAACAGAAGGAAATGCTGCCTGGTCCTGTGCAATCTCTATGATCAGTTGCAGTTTGGACTGTTGTGGTCCATAGGGTTTTTGTTGTCTGATTTTCGGAACTAGATTGCTGGGCCTTTCTTACCGGTTCATCTCAGGCGGGACGCTCCACTGAAACTTGTTCAGCTTAATAGCAACACATAGGCCTCCACTGACAGCCGGGTCATGGCTGCACATGAGATGCATTGGCTGGGAATCAAACACTGGTCTCCCCCGTGGAAGGCGAGAACTGTACCACTGAACCCCCAATGCCTCCTAAGCTAGATATCTCCATTTTACAGAGGAGGAAATGGAAGCTCAGAGAATTGAAGTCATGAATCAGGTCAATGCAGAGAGGGAGCTGGCTTTGAGCCCCTGACTCACAGTTCAGTGGTCTTTCTACAACTATTTAAAGGACTCCCCGTTAAATTGCAACACCTGGCCCCTGTTCCTTTACTCCCCATCTCTAGAGTTCCCTCCTTTATTTATCAGCAGTGGGCATTCTATATATTAACACTTATTCATTTTGTTGATTTATGTTTCCCTCCGCTAGAATGTAAACTCTGTGGCTGCAGGGATTTTTGTCTATTTTAGTCATCATTATCACCTTCTGCCTGAAAGATTGCCTAGTACTATTATGTGCTTGGTAAGTTGTGCTGAACAAATGAACTATAACACATCTTTCCCTTGAAGCATTTGTAATGTGCCAGGAAGATCCCTGTCCTTGGAACCAGAAACCTGGCCCCAAGGACTGGATCTATGACTTGTAGCAGAACTCTCACCTTCCACAAGCCTCCATTTTCTCATGTGTGAAAAGATCAGTGAATAAACCCACCCCAGACCATTAGGGAAGCCCCTCGGTGGTACAAATGGTTAACGCACTTGGCTGCTAACCCAAGGGTTAGAAGTTCAAGTTTACCCAGAGGCACCTTGGAAGAAAAGCCTGGTGGGTTTACTTCCAAAAAATTAGTCATTAAAAAGGCTAAGCAGCACAGTTGTACTCAGTCACACCTGGGGTCGCCATGCATGGGAATCAGTTTGACAGCAACTGGCTTTACTGGTTAGGCTGTTGGGGTGGTTGACGGAGTTGAGGTAGACCAAGTAGCATGCAGCCACGGGACGTTATTGTTATGAGTGCTGGCCAAAAGCTGATTTGGGCACCTTCCCCCAAAACTGCTCTGAGATCCCTACCTCCTTTCTGAAATGAAGAGGTGTTCCAAGTTTAAGTTCCTCATGCTGCAAGGGTGATGGGCTGCCTGTGGGACCACGTTCCCTGATATTAAGCCCACTAAGAGGAAAAGACAACAGCATCACCATGGCTCAATTAGAAGTTAAAAATAAGACACATATAAACAGATTCTATAAACACTTTATGGCGCCACTCTGCGTGGCAGTGCCAAGGAACAGATGGCTCTGTGGAAACAGCTGTATCCCAGAGAAACCCCAGAGAAAAGCCAGAATTCATTAATGCTCTCACATGCGAGCCACATGTCACCAAGCCTTTCGTCACGCGGCGGGCAGCATAGCCCAGGGTGGACAATGCCCAGAGCATTCAGACAGGCTTCCCAGGGCCAGCCTCCAGTGGCCCTCTGGGGGCTTATGAAGTTCCCAAAGCCTTATGGACCCCAGGTTTGACCTGAGAGGCCAGGGGAGGGGATGAGGGAAGAGGAGCAAAGGAGTTAGTAGTTTGTGAACCAAGGGGTCAAGATACTCGTGGATATACGGCAAGCCACAGGGTACCCCTCTGGCCTGCCTGCTTTTTACTGTCTATCCTCAATTTGCATACTTCCCTTTGCCTAAACTTCTGGGACTCTCTCTATTCTCCTGTGCCTTTGTAGCAGCCCACTCCCTCCTGTCCTTCTAGCTGAGTCACCTTCCACTGAGCAGCCTCTCCTGCCCTTGCATATTAGGTTAAAGAGCAGTTCTGGAGCAAGACAGCCCCATATAAAATGCTAGGAACACTAGCTGTGGGATTTCAGGCAATTGACTTAAACTCACTGTGGCTCAGTTTTCTCATCTGTAAGATGAGAATAGTAATTATTCCTACCTCATAGATTTATGAAGACTAAATAAAGACAGGTCAGAAGCTTAGAATAGTGCTTAGAATAGTGTAGCACATAACACATCCCCCCCCCATTAAGTTTTATTTGTATTATTTATTCATATTGTAATTGCATGGAATTGTAGGTGCTGACTTGCTTCTTTGCCCCTCCTTAGAAGGAAGGATGACAAGAGTATATCTTACATATTTTGAACATATTGTCCGGAGGGATCAGTCCTTGGAGAAGGACATCATGCTTGGTAAAGTACAGGGTCAGCGGAAAAGAGGAAGACCCTTGACAAAATGAATTGACACGGTAGCTGCAACAATGGACTCAAGCATAACAATGATTGTGATGATGGCACAGGACGGGGCAGTGTTTTGTTCCGTGGTACATAGGGTCACTGAGACAGAACCGACTCAACAACAACTAGACTGCATAAACTCTTTAAATGCATAAACTGGGGATCCATTCCCCATTCCTGGCACAGAGCTTGGAGTTAATTTTGTGTATGGATGAAGATGGCACAGGACAGGGCAATGTTTCATTCTGTTATACCTAAAGTCACCATGAATCAGAGCCAATTTAATAGCGACTAACAGCACTTGTGTGCAGTGAATGACTTAATACTGGTACCTGAGAAGGCAGGAGACCATGCCTTTTTCTTCTTTCTCCCCTCAGAGCTCCGGTCAGGGCTGAGCAGACCCTCTCTGAACATTGACTGGAACCCATGTCTCTCCCCTCCCACTAAAGAATGAAAGTGGCACCTGGTTTGGTTTCCTTAATAAAAATGCATTGGGTTCCTGGAACTCTGTTGATTAAAACACACAGCAAGCAACCAGTGAGCAGGTGATCTTCCCCTACCTGTCTCTGTGATTCAATAATAATCTGTATGATTTAATAAAAAGTAACTGCCTCGTGGCAAGCACAGAAAAGCACACTGGATTAAGTTCCGGAAGACGGGTTAGAGTTGCAGCTTCTCTGAGCAAATCTCTAGTGCCCCAGCGTCCTCACCTGTCAGCTGAGTGTACTACAGGCAGCCCTGCCCATCTCAGGAAGGTGTTAGGGAGGAACAAACGAAATAATGGATATGAAGAGCGCTAAAAAGTGAATGTAGAAAACAGTACCCTTTGAGTGTTATCTTACCTACCAGACATGTCCCTTCATTGTGCCAAGATATCAGAAGGAGGAGTGTTGCAAGAAGAAACCAGTGGCCTTGTTATTATGTTGTTAAAAAAAAAAAAAAAAAAATTTTTTTTTTTTTTTATGTTGTCAGGTGCCATCAAATCGCTTTTGACTCATAGTGACCCTATTTACAACAGAAGGAAACACTACCTGACCTGTGCCATCCTCATGATCATTCTCACGCTTGAGCCCATTGTTGTAGCCACTGTGTCAATCCACGTAGGTGAGGGTTTATCCTCTTTTTCCCTGGCCCTCTACTTTACAAAGCATGATGTCCTTCTCCAGGGACTGATTCCTCCTGATAACGTGCAAAGTATGTAAGATGAATTGTCGCCATCCTCGCTTTTAAGGAGCATTCTGGCTGTACTTCTTCCATGACAGTACAACAAACTGACAGACGTGTGGGGGACCAGTGGCCTTAGAGGCTCTCTATTTGGGCCATTGTACTATGTCTTCATCACTTAATGGCCACTATTTTTTTTTTTATTATTCTAAAGTGGCTGTGTTAGGTAAGACTCCTGTTGTTGTTAGCTGTCATCAAGTCAGCTCTTGACTCATGGCAAATCCATGTACCATAGAATAAAAAGTTGTCGGGTCCCACACCATCCCCATGATCAGTTGGAAATCAAACCATTGTGATCCATAGGGTTTCCACTGGTTGATTTTCAGAAGTAGATCGCCTTTTTTCCTAGTTCTTCTTGGTCTGGAAGCTCCACTGAAACTTGTTCAACAGCTCCACTGAAACTTGTTCAACATCATAGCAACACACAGGTCTCCCCTGACAGACAGATGGTGGCTGTGCTTGAGGTACGTTGGCGGAGAATCCAACCTAGGTCTTCTGCATGGGCAGCAAGAATTCTACCACTGAACTACCAATGCTTCCTTCTAGAAGTTGTAAAATGGCTTAACATGCTGGAAGTTTATTACTCGTTCATGTGAGATCGAGATGGCATTCCTGTTGGCAGGCAGCTTTTCTCCAGGCTCAGGGACCCAGATTCTTTCAATCTTGTAGTCACAGAATCGTCAATTGCTAACACTAGAAAGAACCTCAGAGATGGATTAACAAGGCATTGTAGTGGCTTGGTTACCTGCAAGAACTCAGCAGAAATATACCTGGGTTTGAGTCTCAGCTGCTCTTTTCACTAATTGTGTGGCCTTGGACAAGTGGCTTACCCTTTCCAAAGATGGATGTCTTCATCTATGAAAAGTAGTCCCTAACTCACAGGGTGGTTAAGAGTGCTGAACAAGAAAGTGCCTGCAGAGTCCAGCGCATTGTCTGCCCAGTGAGTGCTTGATCCTTGAGAGTTATCTCATGAAGCCTACGGGGTAAAGAACCTGAGGAAGGCGGCCTTTGTTCTTGGCTCCAGAGAAATAACCACTGGAGTAATTGGGGAACCTTGGTCTAGGACTTCCAGGCCACACCTAAGAATTTGTGCTAGCAAGTGGGAACTGACCTGACCAGAAAAGACTCACCTGGGAGGCTGTTATCAACTGGCCTTAGGAGGCATGATTTAGCCTATCCTGCAGAACTGGTCAGTAAAAACCTTGAACGCAGAGAGCTTCCTGGTTGATGAGGACATCTGCGCTCAGAAGGGTGGTACGTCCCTTGGGACATGGAAGCTGTGTGGGGAACCATCCCAGGCCTCACCCCATGCGTCTCTTCATTTGTATTCTTTGTGGCTATAATAAACCTGTAGTTCTAAGTGTGGTATTAAAAAAACTATTGCCATCAAGTCGACTCTGACTCATAGCGACCCTGCAGGGCAGAGTAGAAATGCCGCATAGAGTCTCCAAGGCTGTAATCCTTACAGAAGCAGACTGCTCCGGCAAAGCAACTCGTGGGTTCAAACCACTGCCTTTTTGATTAGCAGCCGAACTCTTTAACCATTGTGCCATCAGTATACTCTCCATGAATTCTGTGAGTTGTTCCAGTGAATTATTGAACCCAAAGGTGATGGAACCAGCAGGTCAGAAAATAAGGGTATTGTATGGACTCCTGAGCTTGCAGCTGACATCCTGAGGGGTTGTGGGAAATCAGCCCCAAATTTGTGACCAGCGGGTCAGAAAGCAGCGGTGTCATGTAGACTCCTCAAACTTGCAGTTGTCATCTGTCTGTTTGGACGTCTAAAAGACAGTGTCCTTTTAACTTCTGAGTGCCGACCTAGCTCCAGGTGGCTAGGATCAGCAAGAGAGTGCCGGGCTATGGCTGGGTACAAGAATGGAGAAGCAGGAATGTGAGGACTGGATCACTCTCCACATTTTGGGGATTGGATTCATGATGACCTTTATCACACAAAGCCCAAACTCTTTCTGACTTCTGGGAGAAATGACTTGCTCAGGGTCATTCAGAAAATGAGTCTTGGAGAGATCAGGGCTCGGTTTCCAGTCATCCTCATGATCTCACTGCAGTTTTGCTTGCTGTAGACAGGAATCCCTCAGGCCAGAGCACAGAGGCACACTCCCAGTCCCCCTGAATCCGCAGGCATGACCAGCTATCATCTATGGCAGCTCAGAAGTCCATCCAGGGCCCTGTCCTTAAGGATGGGAAGAAATAAATGCAAACTGCTTAAAGGACCATTCCCTTGAGCCCAAATCTCCCTGTGCCTCAGCTGGCTGCCCAAAGAAGCAATTTAGCAAATGCATTTTATCTCAGGAGAAATCTGTCTTTTGTTTCTTTGACTGACTTGTCCGGAGCCCTCTGCTCCCCCGTGGCCAGAGTGCCACAGCATTCAGACCTGTTAATGAAAGCACTCGCCTACAGCCCAGTGTCTCCCTGGAGAAATTACTCATATCCTGGGTGGAAGGATGCCTTTTTTTTAAGCTGGTGGAGTCTCCCTTCATGAGATAACATCAGCCACACAGTCAGCAATAAGCAAGCCCAGATTAGAATTTGAAATGGCGCATAATGTAATCATAATAACATTGCTTAGGTTTATATAGCACTTTACAGTTTACAAAGCACTTTTACATGCATTAGCTCATTTGAGGAAATTGCAGGGAATTAGTTAACTACAGAAAAGTATGAGGAAGCAAATAAAATTCATCTGTGAATCCACCACTCAGAGGAAATTTCCGTTAACATTGTGACGGGTTGCCTTCAATCTGTTTTCTATGTGGTTCTTTGTTTGCCTGTTTCCTGTATGGGGACCAGATTGCGTATACATTTCTATGGCCTGTTTTGTTCATGGAACAAAGTTGTATCTTTAACCATCTCATTTGATCCTCACATCCAGCCCATGGGGGAGAGGTAATTGTATTGTGACAATGTCCCCAGCTTGGGGTCCACGACTGAATTCTCAATCCAGAGCCTGCTTCTTGCTAGCGAGGTAACTGGCCGTTGACTGAAACGTTTTGAGCCTCGATTTCCAAAGATAACACCCAGTTCAGAGGATAGCTGGCAGATTAACGCTACTGAAACATCATACCAGAAAACATCCCACGCAGCACCTGACTCATAGTAGGTGCTCGGTCCGTGTTAGTTGAATGAAAGCACAAACCACCATGCTGATGATGAATATGGTATTAAAGCTCAAGGAAGGCATCTGACTGGCCCGCAATCCCGTACCTGCCAAGGGTTGAAGTTGGGTAGGTCTGTTGGCACTATGACTGATGTGTTTTCCATAAAACCCAGTGTGGGTGGTACCGAAACCAAACCCATTGCCATCAAGTTAATTCTGACTCATAACGACCCTACAGGACAGAGTAGAACTGCCCCACAAGGTTTCCAGGGAGCACCTGGCAGATTCGAACTGCAGACCTTTTGGTTAGCAGCCATAGCACTTAACCACTACGCCACCAGGGTTTCCGTGTGGTTGGTAGACAACAGTATTCCCTAAACCCTATCCCTTCTGCACTGGGATGGCCACAGGTAAGCCTGGGATGTGGATGTCACTGAGTCACATTAATTGGTACCATGAAGTTCATGGTTAGAGGCTGCTTATCCCCCAGGGTGGCTGGTTCTGGGATGGGCCATGCTGAGATTGTTCTGGAGCACCCTCATTGGTCACTCACTGCTGTCTTTCCTACCTGCAGTGACTATCAGGCACATCCAGTAGAGGCTTGCTGAGCATACAGGATGCTCTGGAGAGTCTAGGTCCAGGGGAGTCAGAGAAGAGGGGGATACAGCCTCTGCCTTTAGAAGCTCACTGTATGGGTGCTGGAGCCACTGACCTTGTGTCTTAGTTATCTAATGCTGCTGTAACAAATACCACAAGTAGGCGACCTAAAGAACAGGAATTTATTTTCTCAGTTCCAGAGGCTAGAAGTCCAAATTCCGGGCACCAGCTCTAGCCGAAGGCTCTCTCTCTGTCAGCTCTGGGGAAAGATCCTTGTCTCCTTCACCTTCTGTAGCCTGGTGCTCCTCATTCCTTGGTGATCTCCACATGACATTTATCCCCCCCCACCACCACCACCATTTGTCCTTGATTGTCTCTGTGTCTACACTGCTCTGTTTCACTCACAAGTGAGAGGTTTAGGACACACTCTACACGGATATGGCCTCATTAACATAATAAAATCCATTTCCAAATAGGATTACATCCACAGGTATACAGGTCAGGACTCCAACACATATGGGCGGTGGCGGGGGGGCACGATTCAGTGCATAATACCTTGACATGTCATTTTTCCCTGACTCATTCACATGAGGGCTATATGTGCTTTAGTTGAGTGTTGGGGGGGTGGGGGGAGGATGAGAAACCCACACACATTCATTTCTCACATTCTGGTCATTAATGCTATTTTTCATATGGTGAGGAGAAGCTTCTTGTTGAAAACTCATTCAGGAAAGACCCTTTTCTCCGTACACATGTGCCTGCACACTCATAATACACATACTCATCCTTACACACCCATCCTCACGCTCACACTCATCCTGCACACACATATGCCTGCACACACACATACACACTCACATACACTCATTGTCACACACACACATCTTGCACATACACACCCACACCCTCAAACACTCCCTCTCTTTTCTTTGTGGAACTGGAAGCCGTGCACTCTGTCAACACATTAAAAACACAAAACAAAAGCAAAACCCTGCTTGTGCCGTGAATTTTGCAGATGTTTTTTTTTGTTCTCTAACGGGAAAGAATTGCGTGTGCTCTTTTGCAGTGTGGGTGAAGGAGGGAAGGAAGATAATATCAGTTGGTTGTTTCCTCTTCGGAGGCAACGTCATGGTTCCCAGGCATGTTGGAGTTCCTTGAGGAGAAGAACATGGGGACTCTCCGATCCTCATGCATCAGAAGGGCCCTTCACACTCATGCGGCCCCTGCCTTCCCTGCCCCCTGGCCCTTGGCATGAGATCCTCCTTCAGGTGATGTCTGAGGACAGAAGGCAAGCAGCTAAGTGCCTTGAAGGGCCTGGGGACTCCCTTTCCAATTAGTGATAATAACAACCATGATAATAGGTGACGTCTGTTGAGTGTTTACTTCCCTCCAAACACTGTATTCCTCATGCGAAGCATCTCTCAGAATCCTCCTACAATCCCTTGGTGTAGTTACTATTAGATAGGTGGAGAGCTGTTGTTGAGTTGACTATGACTCATGGCGATCTTAGGTACGACAGAGTGAAATGTTGGCCAGTCCTATATCACCCTCATGATTGCTGGCATATTTAACACCATCATTGCAGCTACTGTGCCAATCCATCTCACCAAGGGTCTTCCTCATCCTCATAGGCCCTCTATCTCAACCAAGCACAATGTCCTCCTCCAGCAATTGATTGGACAATTTCTGTTGTCATCCATAAGGTTTTCATTGGCTAATTTTCAGAAGCAGATTGCCAGGCCTTTTTTCCTTGTCTGTCTTAGTCTGGAAGCTCCACTGAAACCTGTCCATCATGGTGACCCAGGCGGTATTTGAAATACGAGTGGCATAGCTTCCAGCATCATAGCAGCACGTAAGCCAGCACAACAAACTGACAACCGGGTGGTGGTACTTACTATTATTATCCCCATCTTACGGTTGAGCCAATTGAAGCGCAGGAAGGTTAAGTAACTTATCCAGGATTTGTAGGCATGAGTCGGGCCAGTATGCTGTACATGCTTGCTGCCCTGCAGCTGAAAGACCATCTCTCCTGGAAAGACAGCATGGTGGTAGCAGAGCACGGACCCACGTTTGACCTTGAGCCCAGCCACACCCTGAGTGACCTCAAGATCTTGAAACTGCTTTCTCAACTGTCCAGTGAGGTTGCAGATGCCTCACCAGAGGGCTTTGAAGAGGAAGGGAAATCACCCTCACCCAGCACCCTGCAGGGAGTTTGCTTGCTCTCCAAAACCTGTTCAGTTACCACAGACCCTAGAATTGCAAGCATCAGAGCCAATAGTGACCTTCAGAAGCGTCTGTTGGTTACCTCCTATGCATATAGTTAGAGGACACAAAGGAAATTGGAAGGGCAAGCCTTAACTTCAGAGCAGGGCTTCTGACTCCTTCTTTCTATCTCAGACCACTGCTAGGAATTTGAGTTTCTAACAAGTTATACATAAGAATCACCTGGGGATCTTATTAAAATGTAAATTTGGATTCAGTAGGTCTGGGGTGGAAATACAAATTCTCAGCAGGGAACTCGTTAGAAATGCAAATTCTGAGCAGAAGTTCAACAAAGGGATTTGGGTTTAATCCTGCAGACCAGAAAGGGTCCTCTGGCTCATGGGTTCTCAGTTGGAATGAGAAGTCCCGTTTTTTCCTGGTTTTTTATTAAACTCTTGGCAGAGTGGGAATCTTCAAAAAAGCAGAGACATCAAATTGGATTTGAAAAGCTAAAGAGTATCCCTGATTGCATCCTTTTTAACAGTTAAACATTTTAAAGTGACAAAAGCGGAGAATGTCTCGCAGACCACTGGCTCCCAACGGATCCCCCACAGGGAATTTGGAAATATGTGCGTGCATTCAGAGTTGTACTGGGCCACTGTTGGTCGTCACAAAAATTGGAGAATGCTGCTAGCACTTAGTGGACAGGGGCGCAGAAGGCTGAGTGTCCTGCGATGTATGGGGCAGGCCTACATTTGAAGAAGTATCCCGCACAAAATGCCAGTAATGCCTGCCCTTAGCGACCTAGTGCTGATGTCACAGAGATACTAGAAGTGGGTGGCTTTAACAAACAAATTTATTGTCTCACAGTTGTGGAAGCTGAACGCCCAAATCAGGGTCTCGACCAAGCTGATTTCTTCCTTGTCAGTCACCCTGGCATTCCTTGCTTCCTTGGCTTATAGAGAATCCTCACATGACATCTATTCAGAAGTAATTAGACTTAGAACCCACCCTACTGGTATGATCTGATTAACATAACAAAGAAAACTATCTCCAAACAGGATTCCACCCACTGCCGTTGAGTCGGTTACATCCACAGAAATAGGGGTCAGGATACCAGCACATATTTTGGTGTGAATGCACAATTTAATCTATAACACATTTCTATCACCCAAAAAGTTCACAATTTGAACCCACCCGCTGGCTCTGCGAGAGAAAGACCTGGTGATCTGCTTCTGTAAAGATTACAGCCTCGAAAACCCTATGGGGCAGTTCTACCCTGTAACACATGAGGTGACTGAGTCAGAATCGACTCAGCAGAACCCAACAGCAGCAGCAACAACAACATCAGTTTTCTGTTTCTCAACCCACAAAACCTCAGTGGCGTACACCAAGGAGTGTTCACTGAGGCAATTCTACTGATCTGGGCTCCCTCACGTGACTGGGGGCATCTGGCTGGTGACTGGGGCAACTGGGGAGACTCCGTCTGCTCCAGGTGCCTCTCATCCCCCTGCAGGCTAGCCTAGGAATTTTCTCATGGCGTGGTAGAGGTACAAGAAACACCAGTCCTCTTGAGGCCAAGCCTTAGGATTGATATAGCATTGCTTCCCCTGCATCCTATCAGCCAAAACAAGTCACACTCCAGCCCAGGTTCCAAGGACAGGGAAACAGGCTCTGCCTCTTTAATAAGCAGAACTGCAGAATTGCATAGCACAGGGTAAGGATACGGGAGAGGTGAAGAATTGGGGCAATTAATGCAATCATCTACCGTCCTGCACATCTTGAGAAATAATGCCGTAGCTTCATCTGTCAAGGCAATGGTCTGAACTGACACAAGGTTATACAGAAGGAAGCGAATATTTTTTCTTGTTGATTATTACACTTTTGGTTTGGAGATTTAAAAAAAGAAATGCCTTCTTCTTGAGAAAATGCTCTATTACATTCTGCCAGATTTTTAACTAGCCATGTAAACTTTATTTTTATCTATATGGCACCGTGGGCTGGACAAGGCTGATGTAACAAAGAATATTGGAACCACCTGTGTGACCTTTAGGAAAGTATTATTTTTGTTGTTGGTGTTGTGTTGTTAGGTGCTGTCAACTCTTCCCCAGTCATATTTCGAGTGCCTTCCAATTTAAGGGCTCATCTTCCAGCTCTGTATCAGTGTTCCACTGCTGGCCATAGGGTTTTCATTGGTCAACTTTTTTTTTGGAAGTAGACCACCAAGTTCTTCTTCCTAGTCTGTCTTAGCCTGGAAGCTCCACTGAAACCTGTCCGCCATGAGTGGCCCTACTGGTATTTGAAATACTGGCGGCGTATCTTCCAACATTACAGCAACATGCGAGCCACCATGATACGACAAACTGATGGACAAGTGGTGGAGTATTATTTTTAAAATGTCAATAATATTGAAATGTAATGGACATACAATAAGCCTACCCATGCAACCCCCTCCAGATTCATGGGAGAACATTCTCATCACCCCAGAAGCTTCTCACCTGCCTCTTGCCAGGTCCTTCACCCTCTCATCCCACCCACCGACCTGATTTCTATCTATAGATTCATTTTTCACCAGGTTATTTTACTTTTTTTAATGTCAGTGCCTGTCATGGATTGAATTATGTTCCCTCAAAAATGTGAGCATCAGTTTGGCTGGGCCATGATTCCCAGTATTGTGTGGTTGTCCTCCATTTGTGATTGTAGTTTTATGTTAAAGAGAATTTGGGGTGGGATTGTAACACCCTTACTAAGGTCACATCCTTTGTCCAATGTGAAGGGAGTTTCCCTTGGATGTGGCCTGCACCATCTTTTATCTTACAAGAGATGAAAGGGAAGCAAGCAGAGAGGGGGACCTCATACCACCAAGAAAGCAGTGCTGGGAGCAGAGCACATCCTTTGGACCCGGGGTCCCTGCATGGAGAAGCTCCTAGTCCAGGGGAAGATTGATAAGAGGGCCAACAGAGAGAGAAAGCCTTTCCCTGGAGCTGACGCCCTGAATCTGGACTTTTAGCCTACTTTACTGTGAGGACATAAATTTCTCTTTGTTACAGCAATCCACTTATAGTATTTCTGTTATAGCAGCACTAGATGACTAAGACATGTCTTCATCTATAAAACAGGATGATCATCTCTGCCTGGTTGTGTTATAGCAGTGTTTGCAGGAGACAGAAATACCGTGTATCCATGAAGGACTCAGCTCTCAAACCTTAAACCCTTAATTAGTTCCTTGTTAACAGGTTAGCCTGATCTTTTTCCTGTTTGGAGTAGGAAGGAGAGGAGTAGAGCTCATGAAAGGATTTCTTCAAGCCAGTTAATGAAGTAAGACTTTCAGAGATAGAAAAAAGGGAAGAGAAAAAAAAAGTAAGGTGCTGATGCTCTAATTAAATTTAGATGAAATTAAGGGAAAATTTTGGTTTTTGGTGATGTATTTGTTTTTCTTTCCAATCAGTTGTTGTGTGCCGTCTAGTTGATCCCAACTCATAGCAGCCCCACCTGACAAAGTAGAACTGCCCCATAGGGATTCCTAGGGTGTAATCTTTACCAGAGCAGATTGCCAGGTCTTTCTTCCATGGAGCCGCTGGGTGGGTTCGAACACCAACCTTTCAATTAGCTGCTGAGTGCTTAACCATTGTCCCCCACCCCCCAGGGCTCCATCTTTCCAATACCTGGTACAAAGATTGAAAAGTGTAGCTCTGGGTTGAGAAAAGCTTGAACTCCACAAAGGTAGTGCTCCATGCAGTTGTGGCTACTTTTTCTCTGAAAGTTTTCCCTGTGTTATCGGAAACTTACGCTAAGTAGTCTAGGAAAACATTTTTTGTTTGTTGTAAGGAGTCTTGGTTATACATTTGTCAGTGAGTCTGCCATCATTCTCAGGTATGAGGGGCTCGTTTTTCAGGTGGTGAGCACACGTTGTCCTCCATCATCACCTTTTTGAAATTAGATTATGTTACAAGGTGGAATAAAAATGGTGGTCGTCGTCTTCAGTCTTTGACCCTGTCAACAATGTTCCAATAGATAACAGTTTCAGGGAGGGCAGGGCACCGTGGGTAGGCTCCTGGGCCCCGGGGTATCCTTTCTCGTTCCCACGCCCTCTTTCCATCTTTCAGCTCCAGAAGCAGCTCTCTGAGCTGGATGAGGATGACCTGTGCTATGAGTTCCGGCGAGAGCGTTTCACCGTCCACAGGACCCACCTGTACTTCTTACACTACGAGTACGAGCCTGCTTCCGACAACACGGACGTCACCCTGGTTGCTCAGCTCTCCATGGACAGGTATGGTGGACGGGCCCCACCCTCCACACAGTCCCCTCACTTCCGGCCTCACAGACTTGGAATATTGAAGGCTGGTAAAATGGGGCATGGAGCTCGTCCCCTCCCAGCACTGAAAACCAAGGGCTCTTGTCTTGTTTTTTTTTTTTTTTTTTTCTTTTTGAGTATGGAGGGCGGGATTGATTCTGAGAGGCAGAGTCCTACTCAGATTACTTCAAGGAAAAGGAGTGCATTGTAGGGAAACACATAGACCAGAGCCTCAGTTGTCCCTAGAAAGCAACTGCCCTTTCTTTTCCTTATGCTTGTATCAATGCAGTAAACATGCATCAAGCGTTTGCCGAGACAGTACCAGCATGACCTCATCCTTACAGAGCTTACAGTCTAACACAGTGGTTCTCTACCTTGGCGGCACATCGTATCCCCCAGGAGCTTTTAAAAGGTCATGTCTAGGCTCCGTCCCAGACCAGAGAAGTCAGGGTCTTTGTGAAGTAGAGCCACTGGCATTATTTTCTTTTGCTTCGTTTTAAGTTTCCAATATGCAGCCAGGATTGAGAATGCCAGACTAGTGGTATAAACCAAAAAAGCCAAACCCATTGCTGTCTAGTTGATTCAGACTCATGGCGACCCCACATGTTTCAGAGTAGAACTGTACTCCATAAGGTTTGTCCTAGCCATCTGCTCCTGTAAAGATTTCAGCCTACGAAAACCTATGGGGCAGTTCTACTCTGTCATATAAGGTCACTGTGAGTCGGAATCTACTCGATTGCCCACAGCAACAACAACAATTTTATAGAAGTCGATTGCCAGGCCTTTCTTCCATGGTGCTATTGGGTAGGTTCAAATCACCAGCCTTTTGGTTAGTAGCCTAAAAAAAACTATATAAACAATAATAAACAGATAAAATGATTATAATTATGATAAGTGCTTTGAAGGAACAGAGATTAATAATAACAACATCATGTGGGGGACCTTCTTTAGATGGTGTAGCCAGAGGAAGCCTCCCTGAGGAGGAGACATTGCTGCAGAGACCAACCTAGAGGATAGTACAAAGAGTCAGGCATGTGAGTTGCTGAGAGAAAAGTTTTCTAGGCAGATGAAATAGCAAGTGCAAAGGTTCTGTGGTGGGAAGAGCCTTGTATATTCAAAAACCTGACAATGGACCAGTGTGGCTGAAACATAGCAGAGGATCGGGAGTAAAGAGTAAAGTGGCATGAGATAAGAGTATATGGAATGTTAGAAGCTCATGAGATATTTGGGTTTTATTCTAAGTATGGTGAGAAGTTATTGAAGATATACATACAAAATTATATGATCTAATTTATATTTTTAAAAACATCTCTCTGGCTGCCATGGTTTGGAAGCCCCGAGGTCACTTACACAGCTACACAGCTTTTCTGTACCTGACCATTCTATATGGCGCCTCCTGCCTCTGCTGGTCAGTTTCCTGTTCAGTTTACTCATGGCCCACAGTGGCTGCCTTAGCCCCAACTTCCTTCATGTCATTCCCCCTCAGCTCCCACCATTAGGAAGGGAGCTTGACTGATTTGTTCTGCCATTTCAGCCACTTCAGATGCCTGTGGATGGAATCCTATGGGACTGTTTTAGGGACTGCATGAGTTTATGCCTGTGTAATGCTGGCAACAGTACCTGGGGCATAATAAGTGCTCAATAAATATCAGTTACCATTAGTCGTGAATGACTGAAGAAAGAACAAACAAATGAAAGAACAAGCACTTGGGCATGAAAAGGTTCACGTAAAGTAGTCTGGGAGTTCCAAGGAGTGAGCCGAACCTTGAGTCCAGAGGCAGTCTGGTTATGATTTATGGTTGGTGAGCGTGGCTTACAGAAGCAGATAGGAGATTCCTTGAGTTGCAAGCCCCCACCTGTGACAACGTGACTGCACATGTAATTCAATGGCCTCATTGGCTAGTGATCTCTTGGAGATTCACAGGCTCTAAGGGAACTTTAAGGCCTCTAGAACTCCTGTGAACAAATGCATTCTGACCATAGCAGATAAGATTCAATTATCAGCAGGAAATATCCCCCTGGCCTGGGCTGCAAGTGACCCTGGTGGGACCTTCCCTCACAGCCTACATAAAGTCCCAGCACCACTCACATCTGCTGAAAACACCAACCACAGAGACCTTCCCTTTGAAGCACATACATCCCCAAACATGGCAGACACATTGTGACAAGTATCACCATCCAGACAATACTTCAGAGAGCCCAAGGAATTCCAAGCCATAACGAGAGACACTTAGTGGGACATAATCAAAATTATAAAGTGGTAACACCAGCTGCTGAAGATGGTAGAAATTCCTACAGCCACTTCCACTCCATCCTACACATCCAATTATGATGTAGCTCGCTGACTGGTGCCTGCTGGATTGATTTTTAATTTAAGAAACATTCCGGGTGTGTTTGTAAACCTTTGAGTCAAAAGTAGGCTCTACATGAATGCCACAACAAATTAGGGGAAACGGCATGTGGGCCTCTGTGTCGGTCTCCCTCTAGAATTCCATTCAGAAAGAATGAATGTTGCCTGGCGTGACTGTGAGCTGGCAGGTCTGTTTCTCTCCCAGTTACCTAAGATCCTTCTCCTGCATCCTAGCAGAAGACAAGAACGGTTGAAAGGAACAAGGGGTCTGATCCAGAAGGAAGGCACAGAACCTTCTGACATCTGGCCAGGGAAAAACTTGTTTTTTGTTGTGTGTGTATATGTTAAAATACGTAAGAAAACATTTGCCGTTTCAGCCATTTTTATGTGTAAAATTCAGTGACATTAATTACGCTTACCATGTTGTACAACCATCACCACTACCTCTTTCCAAATTTTTTCATCACTCTTGACAGAAACTCAGGGCCCCTTAAGCAATAACTCTCTTTCCCCCGCCTAGCCCCCTGTCTTAGATTGGGTTTTCTATAGAGAAACAAAACCAGTGAAACATGTATATATGTATATATATGGAGAGAGAAAGAGAGGTTCATCTCAAGGAAATGGCTCACACAGTTGTAGAGGCTGGCGTGTCCCGAGTTCATGGATCAGGTGTCAGGCTGGAGGCTTCTCCTGACTCACGTAGCTGCAGGAGCTGACAAACCCCAGATCGGCAGGCAATACAGCAGGCCATTGGCTCATGTCCCTAGAACTAGAGGCCAGATGATGACGAGCCAGATGCAGGATCCAGAGCAAGACATCAGGCTTTGCCACAGCATCCGTGTTGGGTGCAGGCCACACCCCCAAAGAAATTCCCTTTACAACTGATTGGCTGATCACACCAAATCACATCATGGAGGATGACTACATCATTACATAACTGCCAAATTATGTCATTACATAACTGCCAAACTATATCATTACATATCTGCCAAACCACTGAGAATCATGACCCAGGCAAGTTGACACACACCTTAACCATCACACCCTCCTTGGTAACCACTAATAAACTTTGTTCTCTATGTATTATCTATTCGGGATATTTCACATAAGTGGGATCATGCAATATTTGTCCTTTTGTGTCTGACTTCACTTAGCATAATGTTTTCAAGGTTTATCCATGTTATAGCACATATTGAAGGAGCCCTGGTGGTGCAGTGGTTAAGTACTTGGCTGCTAACCAAAAGGTCAGCAATTTGAATCCACTGCTGTTCTGGGGAGAAAGATGTGGCAGTCAGCTTTTGTAAAGATTTACAGTCTTGGAAACCCTATGGGGCAGTTCTACTCTGTCCTGTAGGGTTGCTATGAGTCAGAATCGACTCAACAGCAGTGGAGTTCTGGTTATAGATATACCACATTTTGTTTATCTGTTCCTTTGTTGATGGACATTTGGGTTGTTTCTACTTTTTGACTATTGTGAATAGTGCTGCACCTAACACTGGTGTACAGGTTTCTGTTTGGATCCCTGCTTTCAAGTCTTTTTGAAAGCAATTCCAGTCGTGGAATTGCTGCGTCATATGGGAATTCTATATTTAACTTTTGGAGGAACTGCCAAACTTGTTCTTTAGTGTTCTTCTGACAAAGATGTTTAAGAACGAGCTATCCTTCCCGGGAAGCCTGTGGCTCATGGATCTTCTCTGTTTTGGGAGAGTGGAAGGAAGGGGATCTGGGGTGACATCAGGGTCATGTCCTCTGGAGCAGTGCTACTCCAATCGTGCTCCATGCCCTGCAGTGTGTCATTTCCTGGGAGCCTGTTAGAAGTACAGTTTTTCAGGTCCCACCCTAGACCTACTGAATCAGAATCTCTACAGTGGGGCCCAGAAATCTGTGTTTTAATAAGCCCTCCAGCATGAGTAAATTTGAAACATACTATTCTAGAGTGAGAAAAGGTAATGCCTTCTGCATGTAACAGCCAGAGGGATCTTTTACGACTATGAATCAGGTCATGTCATTAAAACCCTCTGATGATGTTGTATGGTCCCACAACTATAAGAAGTCAAGAATAGATATACACATAGAAAGCAGTGTCCTTTGATCGTTACCAGGGATGGGAGGGGACATCATTTTCTAGATAGTAAACCAAAAAACCAAACCCATTGCCACTGAGTCGATTTCAACTCATAACAAACCTACAGGACAGAGTAGAACTGCCCCATAGGGTTTCCAAGGCTGTAAATCTTTACAGAAGCAGACTGACACATCTTTCTCCTGTGAAGCCGCTGGTGATTTCGAACCACTGACCTTTTGGTTAGCAGCCGAGTGCTTTAACCACTGCTCCAGCAGTGCTCATTCTAGATAGTAGACACTTGTTATTTTTGATGATGGGAAAGGCAATACCAAATATGGGTGAGATCTGCATAACTTGACCAAGGTGAATGAAAACACTAAGAAGTACACAGGAAAAAGAGACAATTATGATAAATTCTATAACATATACAATTGTGCAAGAACGGTAGTAACAGCCAAAAAATATGTGTGTGGTTACATAGGTAGATAGGGATGCATATATGTGTGTAGGAAGGTACATGTGAGTCTCTGTAGGCATATGTGTATGCGTGTTTGTGTGTGCTGCATATATATCCACGTATGTAATAAAGCACATAGGGGGCACAGTTACAGAGACACCCTAGACATATCCAAACAACTCACAGGATTGGTTTACTGGGTTAAAAGGCTTAGGACCATAGTCTAGTGGGAAAACTTAGTCAATTGGCATAACATAGTTCATGAAGAATATGTTCTGCACCCTAGTTTGGTGGGTACCATATGGGGTCTTAAAAGCTTGTGAGCAGCCATCTAAGATACAACTATTGGTCTCTACTCATCTGGAGCAAAACAGAATGAAGGAAACCAAAGACTCAAAAAAGAAACCAGTCCATAGGACTAATAGCATACACAAACCACAGCGTCTTCTAGCCTGAGACCAGAAAAACTGGATGGTGCCTGACTACCACTACTGACCATTCTGACCAGGGACATAATAGAAGGTCCCAGATAGAATGGGAGAAAAATGTCAAATAAAACTCAAATTCCTAAAAAAGACCAGACTGACTGGACCGAAGGGGCTGGAGGAACCCCCAAGACTGTCGTGCTAGGATACCATTTGAACTTGGAACTGAAGCTACCCCTGGAGGTCACCTTTTAGCCAAATAATAGATTGGCTTATACAATAAACAGTATCACCCATGAGTAATGTGCTCCCTTAAACAACCAACTATATGAAACCAAAGGGTCAACATTTACCCCAAAGCAAAGAAAAGAAGGCAAGGAGGGCAAGGGAAACTAGATCAATACCAATACAACAATAAAAATGATGAGAATACTGACACATTATAAAAACTGTAACCAATGTCACGGGACAATTTGTATAAAAATTGCTAAATGGGAACCAAATTAACTGGGTAAATTTTCACTAAAACGCACACAAAAGCCCCTGATGAGTTCTCGTTGCATTTAGAATAGCATCCAGCCCCTCACTGTGACCTTCAAGGCCTCATGGCCCAACCGCTGGCCACCTCCCAGCCTCATCCTTTTTCCTTCTGCCCCTCACTCTCCCATCCTCTGACCATTATATTCCACCTTCTACTGCCTCATCATGTTAAGCTTTTACTGTAAGAGCTCTTCCCTCTTCCCAGAAAGCTTTCTCCCCAGATTCTCATGAGGCCAGCTCCTTCTTGTTCTCCAGGTCTCTAGTTTCACCTCCTCAGAACTGCCTTCCCTGGGCAGCCCTCATGGTTCCTTTTTACCTTATGACTGTTCTATAACCTCTCTAAACCCTTAGTTCCATCCAAATGTATCTTAGTTTGGTTTAATTATTGTCTTCTCACCATACAAAGTGAAGCTCTAGGAGTACAGGAACCTTGTCTGTCTTATTTTCCCTAGGGCTTAGCACAGTACATAGCCCCCTATAGACACTCAGAAGTCCCTGGATGGTACCAAACAGTTAATATGCTTAGCTACTAACCAAAAGGTTGGAGGTTCGAGTCCACCTAGAGGCTCCTTGGAAGAAAGGTCTGGCAGTCTACTTCTGAAAAATCAGCCATCAAAAACCCTATGGAGCACAGTTCTACTCTGACATACATGAGGTGGCCATGAGTTGTAATTGACTCAAGGGCAACTAGTTACTGGTAGCTATGCAGTAAGTATTTCTTGAATAAATGGTTGTTCAAAAGACAGAAATAGAACCAAGGGGGGAAATTATAACTGTCGTATACTGAGTACATATGGTGTTTTTAGCTTTATGCCAGACACTCCATGTTGTTGTTAGGTGCTGTCAACTCATATCAACCCTTTGTACATCAGAACAAAACACTGGTCCTGTGCCATCCTCAGAATCATTGTTGTGTTGGAGCGCATTGTTATAGCCACTGTGTCAATCAATCTCCTTCGGTCTTCCTTATTCATTGTCCAGTTTTCCCACGCTTATGATCCTGATATTAGTAAGTAAGCACAAATAAGCCTGTGCTTACCTTGATTATTGGGTCATCTGCCCTGGTCATGCCCCTCTCTGCGGTTGAGCTCTTTCATTATAAAGATCAGACGAAATGATCTCTAAGATCTTTTCTATACTAAAAATCGTTTGATTTTAGAATTAACCTTGTCTCTTAAAACACTTTCCACTGGCCCGTGTCATTGCTGTGCCTGGTTCTCTGTCTTCCTAGAGACAAAAGAAAGACTCGGCACAGAATTTTGCATCATCAAGAGCTGCTTAGGGACACATCATAGGGAGCAGGTTTGGGAAAGGCAAGCCTGAGAGATGTCAAGAGAATGGTGGCTCTTGAGGCAGAGCCCGGGAGGGACTGAGGAGGAGGAAGGAATGGAAAGACACTGACCCCAAGAGAAGAACCATTCTCGTTCAGGGAAACAGGCAGTGATGGGAAGATATCAGGGACATTTTTCTCAGGCTAACATCAGTACATATTGAACAATGAATGGTCTTCCTCCTGGGCTCTGGAGTGAGACCGATCTGAGTGGGATTCCAGCTCCATCACTTTCTAGCTGCCTGACCTGAAGGAAATTGCTTCACCTCCTTGAGCTTCCTCACCTGAAAAACAGTGATGAAAATCTCAACTTTGCAGAGTGGAAAACTTAAGTATTTTGTCTCTGTTCTCACTGTAAGCCCCTAGTACAGCTCAGAAGAAGGGCTGGGCCAGGTGGAGCTTACTTACTCTGTTTGGAAAACCCAGACCCTGAGTCGAAAATCAAATCAGTGGGAGAATGCAGGGTGGAAGATGGCATCTCTGCACGCCCACACATTCCTGCTGGAATCCTACTCCCTCTAGAAGCTCTTATTTCCACATATTAGAAACTGTTGTTGTTGTTCGTTGTTGAGTTGGCTCCAACACATGGCAACACCATGTACAACAAAATGAAACGTTGCCCAGTCCTATGCCATCTTCATGATCATTGGTATGTTTGAGCCCATTGTTGTAGGTATTGTATAGTGCCTTCCAACCTAGGGGGCTCATTTTCCAGCACTATAGTGGACAATATGCTGTTGTGATTAATAATGTTTTTATTGGCTAATTTTCGGATGTAGATCACCAGGCCTTTCTTCCTAGTCCTTCTTAGTCTGGAAGCTGTGCTGAAACCTCCACCATGGTTGACCCTGGTATTTCAAATACCAGTGTCATAGCTTCCAGCATCATAGCAACACACACAATGTTATAGTACCACAAACTGATAGACGGGTGATGGTATTAGAAATTACTGTTGCTCTTTTTTTCCCCAAATCTACCAAGGCTATCTATACAAAGAGCTCTCCCTTGAAATATACAGTCTTCCCGTTTTGCAGAAGATGCAACTGAGGTGCAGGTGGGATAGTTAAAAATGCCAGATGCTCAGAGCCCGGAAGAGATCAGGGCCCTACAGGACAGGCCGAATGCTACATTCAGTGAGATTAAGTATTGTGGAGAATAATAGTGCCTTTGGTCAAATTGATTAACAAGCATCATAAGGGATTAGAAGTGGAAGGCATTTTGCCCTGGTGAATATCTCAATCCTCATATTGAAAGAGGGAGCAAATTCAGGCAATGCCAATTCACACAACCATTGAAAGGAAACCGGGAGTCCCTCAAGAATGCCATTGAAACAAGATAGGTGTCCCCATTTGCTTTTGTTTAGAAGCATGGAAATGCATGGAATCTATTTCCCAGTAATCATCTGAATAAAGTGAGCATTCTGACCAGGAGACTGCTGATTATGTACCTCTTGCTGGGTAGGAAAAGAAATTGAAATAGACTTTGACTGTTTCTTAACCATAGATTTTATGTACCAGGCACTTCGAATGCCTTTGAAAAAAGTAAAAATTTCTCTTCAAACATTTCACAGAACCCTCTGATTGAAGCACTTTTTGTTTTTCTCCTGGGCTGTGTTCCTCCCCTAGTCTCCTTGGCTTGACACCTCCAAGGTAGCTTTGCAAAATTGGCTGAAGCCCTGAGGCAAGAAGGGCTCCAAACAGTGAAGATGGTATCACCACGGGTACACTTGTGTCCCTGTTGTTCACATGGTTTTCCACTGTCTTTGGCAAACATTCTGTATTATTTATCTCTCGCCATCCCCAAGGCCCTGTCAATGAGTCTGTCTACACATACCTGGTCTAAGTCCAAGAATGAAAGATGACTGAACAGCTAAGATCTCGATTTTTTCATCAGAAAAATTGGGATAATGGCAGCTAACTCAGGAAAGGGCCTGGTACATGGTATAAAACAAGTTGTCACGGAGTCAGCTCTGACTCATAGCGACCTCATGTGTATCAGAGTAGAACTGCGCTCCATAGGGTTTTCAGTAGCTGGTTTTTCAGAAGTAGATCACCAGGCCTTTCTTCCAAGGTGCCTCTGGGTGGCCTTGAACCTCCAAAGCATTAACCATTTTCACTACCCGGACTCCTGGTAGGTGGTAGTGAGTAGGTACTATTACTCTCATTTTTACTGCTTACTTTAATGCTTCTTGTGACTCAGTGGCCTCAGTCTGTCTATTATGGCTGGTCACTGCTTTGAGGGGCAGTAGTACAGTTGTACCTTTGCTTGAGAGAAAAGGAGAAGCATAGATATTTTAAGCTAAATGAGCTCTTTAGATCTTTTAATATAATCTCCACTCCCCCTTAGAAGAGAAGGTGCCTAGGTGGTACACGGTTTATGCTCAAGTACTAACCTAAAGGTTGGCTGTTCGAACCCACCCAGCAGTACCACAGAAGAAAGGCTTGGCGATCTGCTTCTGTTAAGATTGTAGCTAAGAAAACCCTATGGAGCAGTTCTACTCTGTAACACACGGGGTCGCTATGAGTCGAATTGACTGGATGGCAACTAACAGCAACATTAGAAAGAGAAGGCATGTGAAGCTTAGACTGGGCAGTGCTCAGTATCCTGCATTCAGCTGGAAGCAGCACGGTGAGTGTTTTATGCCCATTTTATAGGTAACGGAACTGAGGTTTAATGAACTCCCCCAGCCACACAGCAAGTAATGCTTCTAGCAGAGACTTGGATTCAGGTCAGCTGGCCAAGTGTCAGTGGAGGCAGAGTCCCAGCAGGAGGCTGGGCAGATGATGCGTGGCTGGGTCTAGGTCCCCATAGCTCACCTGTCCCTGTCTCTTCCAGGCTCCAGATGCTGGAGGCCATCTGCAAGCACTGGGAGGGGCCCATCAGCCTGGCCCTCTACCTGTCTGACGCTGAGGCCCAGCAGTTCCTCCGCTACGCACAGGGTTCTGACGTGCTCATGAGCCGCCACAACGTGGGCTACCACATCGTGTACAAGGAGGGCCAGTTCTACCCTGTGAACCTGCTGCGCAACGTGGCCATGAAGCACATCAGCACGCCCTACATGTTCCTGTCCGACATTGACTTCCTGCCCATGTACGGGCTCTATGAGTACCTCAGGTAAGGGCTGTGGGCAGGGACCTGCCACCACGCCAGCCACTCGGGTAGGAAGGCACATACGATCCTGGGGTCCCAGAATCAGAATGTACCTTAGAATCATCATCTAGTCCAACACTGTCCTTTAATAGATGGGGAAACTGAGGCCCAGAAAGGGGAAGGAACTGGAACTTGCCTAAGCCCACCCAGAGACAGAGCTCCCGACCGCCAGACCTGGAAGGGGCGTTAGGCAATTCACTGTCTTCATGTCCCCGATGAAGAGCCTGAAACCTGAGTTTGAGTAATGAAACAGGAACGGCAGAGCTTGGACAGGAAACGTCTCTCTCATCACCCAGCTAATGCTCTTTCCATTGCTTCTATGAAAACATATCTTTGCTCTTCACATTTTGGATCAGAGAACCTTCATTTCCTCATTCTGGAAAGATCACTGTCTAGTCTTTAAAACAAATCAAAATGGTGATTATGGTTCACGTTGATTGCAGTGCCTTCTCTGTGCCAGGCACTGTTCTGATTTTTTACAAGGACGTTTCATCCTCTCCCCATCCCCTGCCATAGATGCTACTATTATCTTCATTTTACAAATGGGAAACTGCAGGAACAAGACCTTAACCAGTGGCCAAGGTTACAGACCTCGTAAAGGGTAGAGCTGAGTCGAAGCACAGCCAGCCTGACTCCAGAGCCACGCACTTAATCACCACCGTGGCTGCCTCTGTGAACCTCTGATGTCCCTTCCAGCTCGCCCCACTTAGCGGGCAGGTGTCCAGCTGCTGAAGAAAGTTCTCGGCTCGGGGAAGGCTCGGATGTCTGTGTGGTGAATGTTGTTTATTGTGGAATAATCAAGCTGAAAGGGACTGCAGAATTCATATAGCCCAAAGGTCCCCATCTGACATATGAGAAAAGTAGTCACAAAGAAGTTCAATGTTCTTCTCGTAGTCAGACTACATTTTTAAAAAATCCTTTAGTTCCTGTCATTTGTCAGCACAAATGATCTCTGCTGGCAATTGAGTGCTTACCTGGATCCAGTTACCATGAGAGGTGGTTCGCACGTATTCTCTCGTTTGAGCCACACATCAAGGCCAAAATGCAGGCATGCATTTCCCCATTTTACAGGGGAAAACAGTGGGGTTCGGAGAAGCAAAGTAATATGCTCAAATCCACATCACTTGGAAATGGCAGCATCAGGATTTGAACCCGTGCCTGTCAGACTCTGAATCTGCAGGCCACCCTGCTTCATACTTCGCTGGTTATCCTGGAGTTTCTGACTATCCCAACAGGGAGGATCTGATTCCTTTCTGTCTTCCTCCCTTGCTCTTCTTCCTCTCCGTCTTCCCACCTCTCTCTTAAAAGAGCCTCCAAAAGGCTTTTGTATCAAAACCAAGGCATAGGCTTTCTACGGACACCCCACCTGCCCTTCTCTTCCTAGTGCCAGACAAAGCAGCCTGTAGTCTCTGTCCAACTCAGGTCACCTTCCAGGGGCATCTTGAGGTTTCATAGCATTAATCCCCTCCTGTGGAAACCTTGGTGGCGTAGTGGCTAAGTGCTACTGCTGCTAACCAAGGGGTTGGCAGTTCAAATCTGCCATGCGCTCCTTGGAAACTCTATGGGGCAGTTCTACTCTGTCCTATAGGGTCGCTATGAGTCAGAATTGACTCGATGGCAATGGGTTTGGTTTTTTGGTTTTGGTGGAAAGAGAGTTCAGACCAGCCTTTCTAGGTTAAGAACAGCAGGGTGAATGAACCAGAGGCAACATAGCCCTGGGTCATAGAGGATGGGAGCTGTGGTCTCAATGAACACTCCACAGAGCATGAGATCTTCAACTCGACCCTGCAGGCCCTCCAAAGTAGAACTTTCTTCCAGCTCCAGCTCCAGCTGGGGCCTTGGAATCCCAGTGTGTGGAGTGAGGGTGCCCCCATGTGGCCAGATAGAGCTTCCCGCCCGTGATTCCTAATAGGTTCCAAAACCTTGGCAGATTGTGGATGGCAGGCTCTGGGTCTTAGGGCGCCCAAAGGAATAGGTGATAGGGGTGAAGGCTACCCTCCACCAAGAAAAGAGGGACCTCTGGGATGGGACCACTCCCACGCGCCACCATTCCTCAGGACCCTCTTCCTCAGAAGCACCTCAGGGGCCTTCATTCCAGCTAGTTAAAGGTGGGTGAATTGGTCCCTTCTCAAGAGTCTGTGATCTGTACCCTTTCTATCCAGAGGCTCTTATGATTTCACCTCCATGGAAGTCACATTTGAAAAATATTACACACAGACTGTAGTTTTATGTTGTATTCCAGCTTTTTATAGATCAAAGGCATCGTTAACTGCTAATGAAGACCTTACTCAATTTGAAATAACCAGTGTTGCCCATTAATTTGAATTGATATTTTAGTTAATGCACAGTTACTTGAGGCTTTAGTTGGCTTTAGACACATTGTCAAAGGAAGGTGTATGGTTCCCCTTATGATTTTGAAATATTGGAAATTGTTCCTAAAACCCCATTGCTTCCTTCCTGAGTGGAGAGTGAATGACCTTGTCCAGTCCTCTTTAGTAACATGTGGAAACTGAGACCAGGGAGATGAAGTGACTTACCCATCTAGAGTGAGAAGATAGCGGAGCTTTCCTGATTGTTCTTCTCCTCCGTCCACAGTGTCCGTTCATCTTTTCATGCATTACTTGGTAAATGTTTATGAGCCACCTACTGTGTGTCCTCATCAGAGAACCCCTCAGATAGGATCCCTGCATCCCACAGTTTACAGTCCGACCAGAAAGACAGAAAATTAAGATGCAAATTCAGTTAAGTGCTTTAGGCTCCATGATGAGGATGTGGGTGTTGGGGTGCTATTAACCTAATCTGGGGGTGGAGGAAGCTCAGGGAAGGGTACCTTGCAGGAACTGAATCTACACTGGAGCCTGCAGGCTGAGATGGAATTAGGCAGTAGAGGTGGCAGGGGTTCCAGGCAGAGGGAGATGACCATTCCAGAAATGAAGGGTGGCTGGAGTTTAGGTGGGGAGAACAAGAAGAAGTGATGTGGCCAGAAGCATGTCAGAGTGGGTACTGCAGGACTTTCTCGTGAAATGTGCCCAGCAGTTTGGACCCTGTGAGGCAGGTGACAACAGAAAACCACTGAGGAAATGGCATGATTAGATGTGCATTTGAGAAAGATCATTCTAGTTGCATTGGGGAAGGATTGCAATCAGCAGGACCAGGGAAAAGGAGATGAGTTAGGGACTGTCACCATGATCCAGGTGACTGAGGCACCAGCAGTGGCAGCAGGGACAAGCACATGGACCAGAGAGAGATTCTGCAGCTGAAATCAAGAACTTTCTGCAGAGGTGTCTGGACTTTGAAGAGGAAGATGGGAAATTTCTTTCAAATGTTGCCACTTGAGACTCCCTTTTCAGAGCTTATGTGCAGAAGTCCTGACTGCTTTGCCACCTTCTCATGGTGGCTCCGCCCAAGGCTGCTGTGCCCACGTCCCCAGTGCATTCAGCAGGCTAACACGACAGTATCCACTTCAAGTGTTATGGAGGGTGGGCAGGCACTGGCTGGGACCCAGGAATTTCTGTTCCAGCTTGGACTCTGCTGTAGTGAACTGCGAGACTTCAAGCAATTCCATTTTCTTCACTCAGCCTCTGTTTCCTTATTGTAAAATGAAGAGATGCACTCATATCCACTACCCATTGCCTTCAAGTCGATTCCAACTTGCAGCAGCCCTGTAGCACAGCGTAGAACTGCCCCACGGGGTTTTCCTAGACTGTAATCTTTACAGAAGCAGATCACCACGTCTTACTCCTGGTGGGTTCAAACTGCCCGCCTTTCAGTTCACAACCAAGCGCTTAATTACTGTGCCACTAGGGCTCCTTGGACTCATATCAGGGATCCCAAACTCAGTTGCCCAAAGGGACAAGGACCTCAGCATAAAGGATCCAAGAATGTATGATTCAGTAGAGGGATCACAGCCCCCACCTCAGGGAGCAGGCGTTTCTCCACTCCAAGTGTGAACTTCTTGGTGGGCAGAGGCCTAAAGTTACTAGCTCTTCATATTTTTCAAGAGGAGCTGGGAATCTGGGTTTTCACATATTTATTTTTTTAATTTTGGCAAGTAATTTAAAATTTTAAGTGCTATCGGCTGAATAGAACCATCTCACTCCCTCCTACCTCTGACCACCAGCTTGTGACTTCTCACCTAGGTAATTCCTACCACCAGTTGCCATCAAGGCAGTTCCGATTCATGGCAACCCATGTGTGTCAGAGTTGAACTGTGCTCCGTAGGGTTTTCATTCGCTGATTTTTCAGAAGCTGATTGCCAGGCCTTCCTTCCAAGGCACTTCTCGGTGTACTTGAACTGCCATCCTCTTGGTTAGCAGCAAGCACATTTACCATGTCCACCACCCAGGAACTCCAGGTAATTCCTAGGCACCAGATTTTTGAGAATTTACAAGGAATATGACTTTATCAAAAGCCCAGAATAAATATACACTGCCCTTTTTATATGAAGATATCCATATGGACTTCCATTAACTTACGGAAAATTTTTGCAGCAAGTAGGATGGATTTGTTTCTGATCCAAACATTATCAGTGGATGTACCTCATTTTCAACATTATATTATTGACTTGGGGTGTGGTTAGGAGTACTGTTTGCCACGGTAGCTGTGGAAGCTAACAAAGCCAGTGGGCCCTTTTGGAGACTGATTTCTTCAGCATTGATATCCAACAAAATGTACTATCTGAGCCCTATCAAAATACTAATATTAAAAGTCACGGTTACAATTTATTGAGCCCTTAACCATGTGCCAGAAACCCTGCCGGCTGCTTTGCATACATTACTGCTCCTCTTCACACTTCTCTATGAGCTGAGAATTACGCAGGTGACTAAACCAAGGCCTGGAGAGGTAAAAAACAGCCCAGGTCACACTGGCAAAAACTAGATCTGAACCTGGGTCTCTCTGACTCCACCAAATTACACTCCCACTCTAAATTACTTTCCATGTATATAGATTTTTCTTCATTTGACTAGTGTCTAATACGGTACCTGGCATTGGTGGTGTTATTCTAGTTGTTAGGAGCTGTCAAGTCAAATCTGACTCATAACGACCCCATATGACAGAATGGAACTGCCCCGTGGGATTTTCTAGGCTGTAATCTTTAAGAAGCAGATTGCTAGGTCCTTCTCCTGCAGAGCCAGTGGGCGGGTTTGAACTGCCAACCTTTCATTTAGCAGCCAAGCTCTTAACCATTGTACCTGCTGCATAAATGTTTGTTGAGTGAATAATCGCAGGCTGCCTTCTCTGGGGTTGGACTGTTTCCTCCCTGAATGTGGCCCTTTTCTCATGGAGGCTGGAAGTCTCCTCCTCAGATTCTCTCTGAGCTTTGGAAACTTACCATCGCCTGTCTACCCTCTCCAAAATAACATTCCCCAGGAGGAATATTTATTCTTTCTTCCTTTGGTCCATTGTCCCCTTTGGCACCACTTGCTCTGATGACACCATGCAGTTGCCACTGTCAGTTGATTCAGTGAACATTTATTGAGTGCCCACTGTGCTGGGTGGTGGGAATTCAGCAGTGTATGGACAAAAATCCCTGCTCTCGTGGAGCTTACAAATAAATAAGCAAGATCATTTCAAATAATGACTAGGAGCTATGGAGCAATAAAGACTAGTGTGATAGAGTCACCTTAGCCAGGGGAGGGGGCATCAGGGACAACCCATCTGAGAAGCCGACATTTGAGTTGAGCCCTGAATGAAGAGGAGGACCCACCACGTGAAGATGCGGCTGAAGTGTGTTCCAGGCAGAGGGAGCAGCGAGTGTAAAGGCCCTGAAAATAGTCACTGAAAACAAACGTGACACTGTCATTTCTGGAAATCAGGGAGCAGGCAGCTCCAGACGTGCATTTGAGAATTGGCACAGTAGCACCAAGTGGCAGATGCCAGTTTCTAGACCCAGGTTGAAACATCACCTTCCCCAAGCTGACCTCATATTTTTCTGACCCTCCTGGCACTGATCACACATTCCTGCCACCTTAAAACTCCAAGGGGTGTGTGTGTGCGTGTGTGTGTGTGTTTATTGCATGAACCTTAGCCTCTCTGTTCAGGAACAAAGAATATACCTTTTCTGGGCCTCAGGATAAAATTCTCAGTAATAATGTCCAAGTTTTGGGGGAAATTGTGGAGATCATAGGGGTGTAGCTCTTACTTAGCATAGTGCCTAAACCCATTACCATCAAGTCGATTCCAATTCATAGCGACTCTATAGGACAGAGTAGAACTTGCCCAGAGGGTTTCCAAGGCTGTAATGTTTATGGAAGCAGACTGCCACATCTTTCTCCCACAGAGCTGCTGGTGGGTTCAAACCACCAGCCTATCAGTTAGCAGCTGAGTGCCTAACCACTGCACCTGGCTCTCAGTAAATACTCAACAAAAAGTAACTGCTGTTATGATAATAGAACCCCTGGGATTGCTCACTGAAAGGTTTGAGCTCACCTAGAGGTGCCTTGGAAGAAAGGCCTGGTGGTCTACCTCCGAAATATCAGCCATTGAAAACCCTATGGGGCACAGTTCTACTCTGACACACACGGGGTCACCATGAGTCACCCAACTTGACAACAACCAGTACTGGATTATTATGACAATTATTGCTAATATTTATCATACTGTCCAGTATCCCAGGGTTTTGAGCATGATTTGGTCCCTTCCATAGAGTGAGCAGGCTGTTTAGATGGATGGCCGCCTTCCTCCTCGACACGCCGGTATATTTGGGTGGCAACAAGTTTTGAGAAAGCTTCGTTGCTACTGAACCTCTGAGGTGAGACCCCAGTAGCAGTTTTGAAGCCAGAGCAGGCTGGTTGGCAGCCCTGTGATTGGATCCCCAGGCACTTATTCCTGTCACTCTTTTTGGAAGTCTACTTGGTTACCAAAAAAAGTTCAGCTTCATAGCTCTTGGAACAGTTGCTTAGCAACCAGTTAATATTATGGCAAAAACAAACAGATCATTTGGAAAATCATGAAATCAGTTACATGCATGGACGTAACTGTGGAGTTTCACTAAAATATCTCCCCACCCCTTCACCTGTTTCTTCTTAAAGATGAGCCTGTGGGTTTGCAGCTTTCATTCTTGATTTCAGAAATGGCAGGTGAAATTTTGCAGGGCATGACAGAAGGCATGCAGACCTGCGTTTGAATCCAGGTGCTGGCGCACTTGTCACATATGAGACTTCGGCCGGGTTACCTAGTCTCCCAGATGCTCAGTGTCTACAGTTAATAAAGGGGCCGGTAACAGCCCCCTTGCAGGGTTCCGGTAGATGCTTGATGCAAGTTAATTTTTTTCTGTCCTTTGGCCTCTTCAGGAGTTCCTAGTTTGTGCAAATGGTTAACCAGTGGACTACTAACCAAAAAGTTGACAGTTCAAACCAACCCAGAGGCACCTCAGAAGAAAGGCCTGGCAGTCTGCTTCTGAAAGGTCACACCCTTGAATACCCTGTGGAGCAGAGCTGACTCGATGGCAACTTTTTTTTTGTTTTTTTTGTTTTGGTCTTTTCATAGCAGTCAGTAATGGAATTCTTTACCAGCCCCATACCCCAGCCCCTGCCATTCCAAACTCTGCAACCTTCAAGCCTGGGTGACTTTGTGTGGGAGTCCCTGGGTGGCACAAACAGTTGGCATACTTGTCTGCTATCTAAAAGGTTGGCAGTCCGAGCCCACCCAGAGGCACCTTGGAAGAAAGGCCTGGCAATCTATCAGCCCCTGAAAACCCTATGACACACAGAGAGTTACCAGGAGTCAGAATCGACTAAATGGCAACTGGTGGTGGTAGGAATGACCTAGGTCAGAGGGCACAAGCTAGTGGTCTGGGCGGGGTAAGGGGGTGCTATTCGGCCAGAGGACATGTTTAGTTTGCTCAACGGTATGACCAGTCCTCAGTGGCAACTGGTTTGGTTTGTTTTTCTGTTTTTTTTTTTAATTCCTGTTACCATCTCATTTTTTAAATTCTTACTGAAATAGAGAAACTACATATTCATATTCATTTATTTAAAAAAATGTATTAGTGAGCACCTACTATGTACCAGGCAGTGTGCTGCATTGTAGGTGACAGTGCCATCCCTGCATCCATCAGACTTGCATTGAAATGCTGGGCACTCCCTACTCACCATTCGTTTGACCTCGGGACAGGCATGTAACCCCTCTGTCTCTCCTCATCTGTGAAATGGGGATCATATTATTTCTTCCCTAGTAAGATCCTGGAAAGGTTAAATGCCTTGGTATTTGGAAACACCTAGCACAATGCCTGGAACATTCCTTACTCCATAAGTACACTCACCCCTCTATATGCACAGGTTCCACATTCAGATTCAATCAACCATGGATCAAAAATATTTGGGGGGAAGAAAAAAAACTTTCTTTTCTTTTCATTATTCCCTAAACAATACAGTGTAACAACTATTTATGTTGCATTTTCATTGTATTAGGTATTATAAGTAACCTAGAGGGATATAAAGTATATAGCAGGATGTGTGTTATATGCAAATACCACACCATTTTATATAAGGGACGTGAGCATCCTTGGATTTTGGTATCCGTGGGAAGGTCCTGGAACCAGTCCCCCACAGATACCGAGGGATGACTTTATCCATTGAGTGTCCGCCATGGCCAGACACTGTTCTGGGTGCTGGGACTATGACAGTGCACAGAAGAGGTAGGGTCCCTGCCCTCGCGGGGCTTATCCTCTAGTAGGTGCTCAAACCTTAGGTGCTGCTACTGCTGCTCCTGTTGTTATTACAATTAATGATAGCTCGTGATACAGAGATACAAGGCTCTCAGACTGAGAAGCAGATGATCAAATGTGGAAGGTCAGGAAAAGTTTCTGGAAGAAGTAATAGTTGAGTTTAGGTCTGAAGGACTAATAAGTATACAAAACACACTCTGTACTGATACGGCCATATTAACATAACAAAGAAAACCCATTCCCAAGCTGAGAAGGGGGAAGATACATGCCACCTGAAGATCAGGAAGGAACAAGGACCTTCCCCCAGAGCTGTCAGAGAGAGAAAGCCTTCCCCTGGAGCTAGTGCCCTGATTTCCAACTGATAGCCTCCTAAACTTTGAGAAAGTAAATTTCTGTTCTTTAAAGCCATCCACTTGTGCTATTTCAGTTACAGCAGCAGTAGGGAACAGACAGTGGGTTACAGCTAAAGTTCTGGAATGGCAGAGGGACCCACGTGGGACACCTGGACAGCTTCAGTCCCTTGGGCCTTCCCACATCCACAAAAAAAAAGACTGCCATTGAATCAGTTCCAACTCATAGGAACCTTCTAGGACAGAGTAGAACTGCCCCAGAGGGTTTCCAAGGAACAACTGGCGGATTCGAACTGCCAACCTTTTGGTTAGTAGCTGCAGCTCCCAACCACTGTACCACCAGAGCTCCGCCTCTGTCACTAGCCCTGCAGAATCCTCACCTAGGCCTAATGTCTGAAACTTAAAACTTTGCTGCTGTCTTCACTGCCTTTGGGGGCAAAGGTGCCACATGGGCAGAGAGAATGTTCTTTGTCAGGGATGACACAGGATGACATTGTACAGAAATGAAGAATTTCAGTCTTACTCTGTTCGCTCCAGCATGACATCTAACTACCCTTCCCCATCCTGTTTTCCCTGGCACATCATGGCTTCTCTATAAATACCTGCTAAATGTATGCAGAAATTTGAACAAGACCAGGCTGAGGTGGCACCTGAACAAGACCAGGCTGGCTGGCTGCCTGCCGAGAGACTTTACCAGGTGGCATTTCCTTGGGTTAGTTCATCCTTTTAATTCTACTCTAACATTTAACATTTATTGAGCACTTACTGTGTGCCGAGCACCGTTCCAGTCACTTTCACGTGTATTTTGTCATTGAACCACAATTCATATTACAGATGAGGATGTGCAGGCTAAGTAGCATGCCCGAGGTCACAGCATTAGTGTGGTCTGCTGGCTTATCCTGGGATTATCCATATCAGAAAACTGCGTGAGGTCAGTGCAGGAGGTGTTCTATGCTTAAACTATTGGCTCTAACTCTCTGGTAGCCCATCTCCACCGTCACCACGACAGCCATGATGATTGTAACAGCTTACATTAGTTATGTGCGTGCTGTGTACAGAGGAACTGCCTTAACCTTTACACAAGTTAATCCATTTCATCACTACAGAAACCCCACAGCAGTTACTAATGCTGTCTCCAACTCACGAGGAGAAAACTGTGGCGCAAAGCTATAACATGCTCAGTCAGGAGTACAAGCTGGTGAGTGTCGAGGTAGGACTGGAATCCAGGCAGTCTGCCCCAGAGCTACCCTCATAACCACGGAGCTATTTACTGTTCCTCTCATAATCCCTGGGTGGTGCAAATGGTTAACGTGCTCGGCTGCTAACCAAAAGGTCGGAGGTTCGAGTCCACAGAGAGGTGCCTCAGAAGTGAGGCCTGGCAATCTACTTCTGAAAAATCAGCCATTGAAAACCCTATGAGGCACAGCTCTACTCTGACACTCACAGGGCTGCCAAGATCAAAATGAACTTCACAGCACCTGGTTGATTTTCTCATAATCCACAACAGCATTGAGCACAGTGCCAGCATATAGTGAGCGCTCAGTGGTGTTTATCCGTTATTCCTAGCATTCAACATCAGGATAACGGGTGATTAAATAGGGGCCTTAGAATTAGAATTACATGGGATGATGAGTATAGAGTCCCTAGTACTGAACCTGGTACATGGCCAAATGCTCAAGAAACAGTAGCTACCATCATTACTGTTTTTAAAACGTGCCTCCAAGAGTTCATTTTTACCCTTTGTTTCTTACCTGTTGTTGTTAGTTGTGGTCGAGTCGATTCTGACTCATGGCGACCTCGTGTGCAGAGTAGAACTACTCATAGGGTTTTCAAGCTGTGACTTTTTGAAGCAGATTGCCAGGCCTTACTTCTGAGGTGCCTCTGAGTGGGTTTGAACTGCCACCCTTTCAGTTACTAGCACAGCGCTTAACCCTTTGGTGCCACCTAAGGTCTCTAGTTTCTTACTCACCCCTCTCTGATGAGTAAATTCTCCGTCTGGATATGTTAATGCCATCAATTAGGGAGACTCTTGATCTCACCGGGGGCCCTTGGCTTTCTGTGACTGTACCTATCTCTGACCTGCCCCATTGTTTGTGTATATTACAGTTTCACTCCCTGCAGACAGCCTTGTCTCATCAAGTCCTTACTGCTGTCCCACACACCACCTGGAGGCCTCTGGGCCAGGAGTGCATTTCCTAGGCCAATGTGATAGAATAGGGAGCCCTGGGGGTGTCGTGGTTAAGAGCTCGGCTGCTAACCAAAAAGTTAGCAGTTCACCAGTCTGACTCCTCCAGTTGCTCCTTGGAAACCCTATGGGGCAGTTCTACTCTGTCCTATATGGTTGCAATTAGTAGGAATCGACTCAATGGCAGTGGGTTTGGTTTTGTGATAGAATTGGAGGCAACCTTATTACCCAGCCTCAGTTCAGGGAATGAAGAAAGGATGGGAACTCTGCTACTTCCTCCCTGTACCTAGACCTCACCCTGAAATGACCTGTACAGCCTCAGTGCTGTTACTCGATTATTGCCCACTCTCTGGTTGAAAGCCATGCTTACATCTAATAGTGTTGAGCTAGGTAATGTGAAGCAGGGGGAGCGAGACAGCTGGAGATGGGCTTCTCAAAGTCTCACTCCCTGAGTCTCTCGCATCTGTGCACGCACGCACACATACTCTGTGTTCTTTCCCTGTCTCTCTCTCACACAGACACACACACACACACATTTGTCCATCCTGGGGCCACCTTAGCCCTGCTTCTCTTCCCCATATGTCAGCTGGCTCCCTGGTCCCTTTGCACTATGCCCCATTAGCACTGTGCATGCATTTTTTTTTTTTTAATACATTAGCTTCGCAAACTACTACATCTGCCTTTGATCCCTTGGTTCTGGTCAAGATCAGCAATGTCCCCCTCAGTGTCAAATCTAACAGGCTTTTCTCCATTCCTATCTTTCTTGATATCTCTCTGCTAGTTCCAGGAATAAGCTGGAATCAGGAAATCAGGGTTGGATCTCAAACCCACACGTCAGCATTCTCTTCCAGCAGGGACAGCACCAACTGTGTCCAGGTACTCCTTGAGATGGTGTTGAGCATCACATGAGAATGTGAGTGGAAAGAAGGAGGAAGCACGTTTGCAAGCGGCCTTATATACCAGGCACATGACAAATGTTATCTTTCTTATGACAACCCATTTGAAGATAAGTGTTTTTATCCCTTTTGCAAGTGAGCCCTGGTGGTGCAATGCTTAAGCACTCAGTTGCTAACCAAAAGGTTGGTGGCTTGAACCCACCCAGCGGCTCCATGGGAGAAAGACCTAGTAATCTGCTTCTGTAAAGATTGCAGCCTAGAAAATCCTATGTGGCAGTTTTACTCTGTTACATGGGGTCATTATGAGTTGAAAATGACCACACCTAACAACAATAATGGACGTGTTAGTTAGGAAGGTCCCATCCCTGGTGAAGGACATCATGCTTGGTAAAGTAGGGGATCAGTGAAAAAGAGGAAGACCCTCAACGAGATGGATTGACACAGTGGCTGCAACAATGGGCTCAAGCATGCTGAGGATGGCACAGGACCAGGCAGGGTTTCCTTCTGTTGTACATAGGGTCGCTATGAGTCTGAACATACTAGATGGCACCTAACAACAACAATAATGCAAGTTAAGAAGGTTAAAATGCACATGGACTTAACTGGCAGAACTACAATTTTTGCCCAAGTATTTCCAAAGAACCCTTTTAACAGTACCTTCTTCATCCCTACTTATGGCAACAACAGGTTGATTTCTTTGTTCCCTCTACATTGAATGAGTGCCTAATGTCTACCTGGCATTGTGCCAAAGCTAGAGACAACAACCATGAACAAAGCTCATCCTTGTCCTCAAGCCTTATAGGGCTGATGGTATGTAAGCAGACAATCTGTGTGTTATTACCATTGTCATCACCATCATCAGGGAGTGAAACAGTCCAGGATGGATGTGACCAGAAGGAGAAGCAGGCCCATTACCAAGGAGACACCTTGAATTGGTTAGCAGGGCGAGAAAGGGAGGTGCGGGCAGGCAGCCTCCTCCAACTGGCTGTCTGCAAAGCCTTGAGAGACAGCATGATGCCCTTCTGGGGTTTTGGAAACAGATTCACACTCCAGAATAAGTTGCTTTCCCTCCTCCCATCCACTTTTAATATAGCTTTTCATATGAGTCCCTGGGAACTTGTACAAGAACTGCTTGGATTCCTTAAGACTCAGTTTTGATTAAACAACGGGCTCGCTGACATTTGATGCTGTGAAATTGGGCTGTGGAAATCCAGGGCTCTGAGAGCTGACAAGTCTGGTTTTCTCCTGGCTTTCTGACAGCAGCCTCAGTGCCTCCAACCTCCTGGTTCCCAACACTTTGTCACTTGTCAGCATTGTCCTCAGCTATTCATCGCACTGCCACAAAATCAGCACAGGCATTTCTGTTAAAGGAGGAGAGGCTCACATGTGCAGAAATGGAGCAACTCCTGGCCCTGCCTAGGAAGTAGGGGCAACAGGAGGAACTGGAATGGTAACCGGTCAAGAAAGATGAGTCTGTTAGATTTGTCATGGATGATGTCATGGATCGAATTGTGTCCCCCCAAAATATTTGTCAACTTGGTTAGGCCGTGATTCCCAGTATTGTGTGGTTGTCCTATATTTTGTGATTGTGATTTTATGTGCAAGAGGATTAAGGTGGGAATGTAACACCCTTGCCCAGGTCACATCCCTGATCCAATGTGGGGGGCAGTTTCCCTGGGATGTAACCTGTACCACCTTTTGTCTTGCAAGAGATAAAAGGACAGGGAAGCAGCAGAGTTGGGGACCTCATACCACCAAGAAAGCAGTGCCGGGAGCGGAGCACATCCTTTGGATCTGGGGTCCCTGCACCAAGAAGCCCCTAGTCTGGGAGAAGATTAATGAGAAGGCTGACGGAGAGAGAAAGCCTTCTGGTGGAGCTGACAGCCTGAATTTGGACTGAGCCTACTTTACTGTGAAGAAATAAATTTCTCTTTGTTAGAGCCAACCTCTTGTAGTATTTCTGTTATAGCAGCACTAGATGACTTAAGACAGATGATGACATTGCTGACCTTGGCCAAAGCCAAGAAGTCAAAAGCAGGTTCTAGTCGTTTGAGAAGCTAATGGGTGGTAAGAAGTGTAGGTGACCCAATAAGGCAGTAGGTCAGTGCACATATCTCTAAACATCAAAACACTGGTTTCTTTCTGGCCTCTGCTCCAGTTAGCTCCTATGTGGTAGGATCTGCCATGTGGATGAGATTGCTATTAAGGAGCATAGTGAGTTTGCAGTCTAGCCTCCTACTATCTCCCTCCACCCCTTTCCTAACCAGTCCCCCACCTTGAACTTTGAACTCTGAGACTCTGCCCCGGTGACAAGGTTGGGAAGGTAGACACAGTCTCCACATTAACAGGCTTGACCAAATTAGGTGCTGTGATTATTCATCTCTCCTGGTTAAGCCTTAACCGCTGCAGCCTCAATACAGCTATCATCTTGAAGAAGATGGTGATGATGACATCTACTAGATGTGTTATAATAAGGCAAATTTCTTAGCCCATCAGAGCTTTAATGTCTTCACCAGTAAACTGGGAATAATAGTACTTATGTCATAGGTTGTGATGATAAAGGGAGTTCTGCATATAAAACGCCACAGTGCCAACTAGGCACTACCCCTAGGTAGTGCCAACACTTAATACACTCGGCTGCTAACTGAAAAAGTTGGAGGATCCAGCCCACCCAGAGGTGCCTCAGAAGAAAGGGCTGGTGATCTGATTCCAAAGAATCAGCCACTGAAAATCCTGTGGAGCACAGTTCTACTTTGACACACATGGGGCCAACATGAGTCAGAGTCGACCTGACAGCAACTGGCTGGTTCGTCACTGTCTTAGTCATCTAGTGCTGCTATAACAGAAATACCACAAGTGGGTGGCTTTAACAAACAGAAATTTCTTTTCTCACAGTTTCAGAGGCTAGAAATCCCATTTCAGAACGCCGGCTATGGGGGAAGGCCTTCTCTCCCTGTCGGCTCTGGGGGAAGGTCCTTTTCTCTTCAGCTTCTGTTTCCTGGTTCTTGGAGATCTCCATCTGACTTGGCATCTGTCTTCCCCCATCTCTGATTGCTTAACCTGCTTCTTTTATATTATGTAAGAGACTGACTGAAGACATACCCTACACTAAACCTGCTTCACTAACAAAGATAACCTATCCTCAAACGGGATTATAACCACAGGCATAGATGTTAGGATTTACAACATTTATCTTTGGAGGACACAATTCAATCTATAATAGCAACCTACAGCGTACCAGCACACTGCAGGAAATTTTGTTTCCCCAAATCCTATGCAGTTGGCCCTCCTTATCTATAGGCTCTGCATCCCCAGATTCAACCACTTGAAGATGGAAAATATTCAGAAAAAAAAAGTTCCAAAGAGCAAAACAATACAGTGTAACAACTATTTACATAGTATTTACATTGTAGTAGGTATTATAATCTAGAGATTATTTATAGTACAAGGGAGGAGGTACATTAGGTTACATGCAGATGCTACACGATTTTGTATAAGAGACTTGAGCACCTGGAACCAAGCGCCTGCGGATACCAAGGGACGGCTGTGTATGTGTTCTTGTTTCCAGAGCTTTGCAAATACCTAGACTATCCAACTCCTGTATCTTGGTCAGAACACAGCTCAGCTGGGCAGTTGTCTGTAATTACGCACCCAGAGAGCACTACACCACGCGTCTGTCTTCCTCCATCCTACACTTTAAGTTCTGAAAGGACAGAGGTTATATCTGTTCATTCAGCTCTGTACCCAGTATTGCAACTGGCTTCATAAATATTCATTAATTAATGAATATATTATCTTACTTAGCTCTCTTAATACCAACTCTGTGAAGTATTTATTATTATCAAGATAGGAAACAAAAGCTCAGGGAGTTAAGAAAATTGTTCCTGATTACACAATTAGCAAAGTGGTGAAGTTAAGATAGAATGTACAGCATCCGATTTACAAGATCATGCTCTTTTTCTCACCATGCAGCTTCTCTTCTAACTGGCATCCCCTGAGAGATACCCAGCCCTCAAGTGTGTTGAAAATAATTTTAGCTGACCCCTCTTGAAACACCAGAATATCCAGCCACTTTGATGGTGCAGTTCCATATGGCCGCTCCTATGGATTGATTTGTGTCCCCCCAAAATACATGTTAGAAATCTAGCCCATATACTTGTGGATATAATCCTATTTGGAAATAGGGTCTTCTTTGTTATATTAATAAGGCCTTATCAGTGCAGGGAGAGCCCTGGTGGCTCAGTGGTTAAGCATTCAGTTGCTAACCAAAAGGTTGGCATTTGGAATCCACCAGCCACTCCTTGGAAGCACTATGGGGCAGGTCTACTCTGTCCTATAGGGTCGCTATGAGTCGGAATCGACTTGACAGCAGTGGGTTTGGTTTGGTTTGGTTTGATTTGATCAATGTAGGGTGTGTCCTAAACCTAATCACTTCAAAGTTATAAAAAGAACAGATCAGACACAGATGCAAGCACATATTGGGGAAGAGAGACACCATATGAGGATCAATTACAAGCTGAGAAACCAAGGAATGCCCAGGGCTACCAGAAAGGATTCAACATAGTCCAGACCCTGATGTGACTTTTAGCCTCCAAAAAACACCAGCTGCTATTGAGTCAATTCTGACTCATAGCGACCCTATAGGGCTGAGTAGAACTGCCCCATAGAATTTCCAAGGAGCATCTGTGGATTTGAATTGCCAACCTTTTGGATAGCAGCTGAGCTCTTAACCACTATACCACCAAGGCTTCTTCACCATGAGAATACCAATTTCAGCTCTTTAAAGCCACCCACTCGTGCTTTTTCTGCTACAGCAGCGCGAGGGCACTAAGACAGCAGCCACACAGCCGGAGCTGAAGAGCCACTGCCCCTCCACAGTGACCGTGGGCTTCCCAGTTCATCCCAGCCCACTGCCCTCCTCCTCCTTTTGCCTCCTAACCTGAAGCCCGATGTCACCAGCGTTAATCATGCTGCTTGCACTGTCCCTTCCAGCCCACTCCACTCTTTTGCATCACTGGCCTGGCCCTGCGAGTGTTTGAGCTTGCTCCCCTGATCTAGACCAACCCAAAGAGGAGACAATGTCAAACCATGTGTTCCTGTTTAAACTCAGCTCTGGGCTTTCTCATTTTTCTTTACATCAGAAGTAGGCTGTTTTCTAATTTTGTGTTCCTGAAGATAACATCAAATTGAGTTTGCAATGCCTAAGCCCACCGCAGTGAGAGAGGAAGATTTTGTTTCAGGGACTGCAGAGTAGAATAGAAAACATACAGTACAGAAACAGCAGCTACATAATTACACCTTTGGTGGAGAGTGACGAGTAACCTGAGTCCCATTTTCAGGCAGGTCAGGACTGTTTGGGGGAAACCTATCAGTTGCCATCAAGTTGACTCCGATTCATGATGACCCCATGTGTGTCAGAGTAGAATGTGCTCCACAGGGTTTTCAATGGCTGATTTTTTGATAGTAGATCACCAGGCCTTTCCTTCAAGGCATCTCTGGGTAGACCTGAACCACCAACCTTTGGTTAGCAGCCAAGCATGTTAACTGTTTGCACCGGCCACTGGCTCCTTATGGCACACCTTGTTAGCTACTGTCGAGTCGACTTCAACTCATGGCAATCCCCTGTGATGGAGTAGAACTGCCCTCATAAGTTCTCTAGGCTGTAATCTTTACAAGTAACCCTGGTGGCATAGTGGTTAAGAGCTCATCTGCTAAGCAAAAGGTTGGCAGTTCAAATCCACCAGCCATTCCTTCGAAACCCTGTCCTATAGGGTCACTCTGAGTTGGAATCAACTCAGTGGCAACAGATTTGGCTTGGTTTTTTGGAATCATTATGGGAGCAGATCACCAGGTCTTTTCTCCCACGGAGTCGCTGGGTATGTTTGAACCACCAACCTTTCGGTTAACACTTAACCATTTTGTCCAGGGCTTTGAACCTGTTTGTACCCCCTGCATTTCTTACAAGTTCCCTGCTGAGAATTTGCATTTCTACCCCCGATGTACTGAATCAGAGCCTATAGTTTAACAAGATCTCCAGGGAATTCTTAGGTAAAAGTTCCTAGGAACTTGTTAGAAATGCAGATTCTCTTCAGGGAACTTGTTAGAAATGTAAATTCTCAGCAGTGGTTCCAACTGAAACAAACTGGTTCACAGTCCTGGTTTTGTCACCAGGGCTCCCATGGAACACCTAGACGGATCAGATTGGAAAACATGGGCCACCACTCTTAGCTCATTATCAAGGGATAGGTATCTATCATGGGGTTTTACTTATTTCCTCTCCTCTGGGCAGTGTTGGTCATTTTTTCCAAACTGCTAAATCTACTGAACTTCCCAACCTGCCCCTTGCAACTATAATAAATTAGTACAAACTTAGTTGGTTTAAACAACACAAATGTATTATGTGATAGTTCTGGAGGTCAGGAGTCCAAAATGGGCATAATGGGGCTAAAATCAAGGTCTGAGGAGGGCTACTTTCCTTCCGGGGACTCTAGGGGGAAATCCTTTTTCTTGCCTCCTAGAAGCCACAGCATTCGTTGACTTGAGGCCACATCACATCCCTCGGCTTCTATAGTCACCTCTCCTTCTCTGACTCTGACACTCCCACCTCCCTCTTGTGATTGCATTGGGCCCACCCGAATAATCCAGTATAGTCTTCCCATACCAGGAACACACACCGGGCAATGGGGCCTTTGCACTGGCTGTTTCCTAGGCCTACAAAGGTCTTTCCCTAAGTAACCATAACATCCTTAATCACATCTGCAAAGTCCTGTTTTCACAGGTTTCTGGGATTAGGACATGTATGTCTTTGTGGGGCAGTACTGTACCTACCACAACCTTCACTGGCTGTCTTAGTTTCCTAGTGCTGCTGTAACAGAATACCACAAGTGGGTGACTGTAATGAACAGAACTTTATTTTCTCGTGGTTCTAGAGGTGAGAAGTCTGAATTCAGCTCGTAGCTCTAGGGGGAGATCCTTTCTTTGTCTGCTCTAGTGGCCAGTAATCCTTGGAGTTCCTGGGCCTGTAGATTCATCTGCCCCCATTGTCATTGGATAGTTTCTGTCTTCCCCTGGTATGTGCATGGGCGTCTCTGTGTCTAGGCTGCTCCCTAGACCTCTGAAATGATTAAGTTTAAGAAATGGCTTACCCTGATAGGGCCTCATTAAAAGAATAAAGAAAACTCCATTTCCAGATGGGATCACATCCACAAGTTACAGGGGATAGGATTCTAACACATATTTGCAGGGGACACGATCCAGTCCATTACACTGATCTAAAAGACCCTCTATACTCTGCAACACCCCTTCCTCATTACCTCTGCTCTCATCTCCTGAACTCGCCTCATGCGTGATTCTGCCGTGGTCACACTGGCCGCCTTGCTGTTCTTTAAACACACACCAGGCATCAGTGCCTTTGCACTGGCCATTTCCTAGGCCTACAAAGCTCTTCCCCTGGATAATCACATGCCTCACTCCCTCACCTCCTCTAAGTATTTGCTCAAATGTCCCCTTCGCAATGAGACCTACCTTGACCACCCTATTTGCAGTTGTAAGCCATCCTCCACTGCAGGTATCCTAATCCCCCTTTTGTTGTTGCCGTTGGTTGCCAAGTGGATTCCAACCCATGGTGACCTCATGTGTTACAATGTAGAACTACTCCATAGGGTTTTCTTTGCTGGTGGTGCAATGGTTAAGCACTTGGCTGCTATCCAAAAGGTTGGTGGTTGGAATCCACCAGTGACTCCACAGGAGAAAAGGCCTGGCAATCTGTTTCTGTAAAGATTACAGCCTTAGAAGCCCTATGGGGCAGTTTTACTCTGTCGTATAGGGTCTCTGTAAGTTGGAATCAACTCAACAGGACACGACAATAACAGTCTTAATGGAAGCAGACCACTAGGCCTTTTCTTCCACGGTACCACTGGGTGTGTTCAAACCACTGACCTTTAGGTTAGCAATTGAGCACAAACCATTTGTGCCATACTAAAAAAAAAAAATAACCCAAATACTATCCAAGTACTAAGTATACAAATACTAGCACATTGTGGAATGAACAAATGAAATAACAAAGTAGTGAAGTCAGCTCTTGGCTTCGGGCAGAGGGGTAAGGCTAGATAGGTCCACCTTCATAACCCCTGTCATGCAGACATGAGAAGAGGGGAAGGCAATCATCATAACAGCCAGCATTTATTGAGTGCTTATTGTATACCAGGCTCTGTTCTAAGTACTTTGTATGTATTAATTCATCTAACCCTCTCTCAAACACCCTCTAAGGGTAATTTATTGCCATCTCCATCTTATAGATAAGGAAACTGGAACAAAGAGGGTGAGTAATTAGCCAGAAGGAGAACCTAAGCAGCCTGGCTGCAGAGTCCATGTCCTTCCCACTGTGGGACTGAGAAGGCGAAGTCAACAGAACTGTGCCCTGCATTGTTGTCCTTTCCTATGAGACCCTTTCCCATATTCTCTTCATGCCAGGAAGGTGGGCTGTGTCCTTGGTTACAGAGACCTGACTCTAGGTAAAAGGATGGGGTTAAAAAGAGAGTCAGAAAGAGGGAGGATGAATGAGGGAGAGTGTGTGTGTGTGTGTGTGCGCGCGCACGTGTGTGATATCAACTGCCAGGGTCCATCCAGGGCACTGTGATAGAATGTGTTTTGTACATGAGAAGGACATGTATTTTGGGAGGCTAATTGGTGGAATCTTATGGATTGACTTGTGTCCCCCCAAAATATGTGTTGGAATCTTAACCCCTATACCTGTGGATGTAATCCCATTTTGGAATACGGTTTTCTTTGTTGCATTAATGAGGCCATGTCAGTGTCGGCTGTGTCTTAAACCTGCAGATTAGGCAGGGGAGCGAGCACACATGGGGAAAATAGATGCCGGCCGCATGGAGCTCACCAAGAACCTGAGGGATGCTGACAGACACGAGTACCTTCCCCCAGGGCCCACAGAGAGAGACTTCCCCTAGAGCAGGCATCCTGAATTCACACATCTAGCCTCCTGAACTGTGAGAAGATAAATATTTGTTTTTTAAAGCCACCCACTCATGATGTTTCTGTTACAGCAGCACTAGGGCACCTAACACAGGCACTGACCTAGGTCCGGTCGTTTTAAGGACCAGGGAAGCCCACCTAACTAACAATCTCCCTTTTCATGCCGTGTCTTGGACTTAACGCCGAGTCTCCTGAGGGCTACCGTCCCTGCCTTGGTTGGTGTATGAAGTCTTGCTAGTCAATCACACTTCCTCCCCTGTTCATCCGGTTTTCAGGGTGGGAGCAAAAAGGGATGTGAGCAATTTGCATATGTGAGTGAGTTGAGCAGAGCGGCTGAGGAAATGGGATATGCAGAGGCAGAGGCGGCGGCTGGGGACTCTGAAGATAAACACTACCCAGCTCCGTTTTCCCACTGGTCAGCTACTCCAGATTGGAAGAGGTGAATTTATTCTGTCAGGAACACCTGAATTGTTTTTGCCTTGAAGGCAGGCTCAGAGGGCACCCTGGAGACTGGGATCTAATAAGCTCTCTTCCATAGACAAGCGGGCTAGCAAGCGAAAAATGGGTCAGTGTGCTGACTGCTGTGAAACCTCCTCTGCCCTTGCCCAATTTCTGGAAATTGGGCTCCTGGTATGCTGAGCCTTGAGAGCAGAACTAATTTATTAATCAGTTATTTAAATCCAGAACTGTGTTAGGCTCTAGAATGATTGTTTCATTCAAGCTCACAGCAACCCTGAGTGACACGCATTACTATCTCCATCCTACCGATGAGGAAGCTGTGACTGGGAGATGGTGAGCAATGTGCCCAAGGTCCTAAGAGATACTGGCAAGATCCTAAGAGAGACTGATGGGCAGGACTTGAACTTGAGTCTCTCTGGCTTTGAGGCACCTGTTTTTGTCCTGTATCATTACGCCAGCAGTGTTCTGAGTTATCTGTGGTTTCTTTGAAGAGATTTTCAGTCCAAAAGTACTGTACTGTGGTTCTAGATGTTTCTGAAGGGGTCTTGGACACAAGCCACGGTAGCAACTATCATGTATCCAGTGCTTGGTATGTATCAGGCATTGCACCGAGTACGCACACACACACACTCCCGCTTTTCCTCTTCAGAGTATAAGTGCATGAGCTCTGAGACTCAGAGAGGTTATGGTGACTTGCCCTCTTGACTTCTTGAGTGACTTACCCAAGTGGACAACTCTGGTGGAGCCAGAGCTAGAAACCAGGTGTATCTGGTTACCACTACACCAAACGGCCTTCTAAAATCTTCAATTTTAGTAACTTAGGTTTAGCAAGCCAGAAGAGGTTAATAAAATGACCCAAAGCCACTCAGCTTGTCAGAGCTGGACCTAGAACTCAGTCTCTTAGCTCCCAGCCCCGCCTCTTTCTCACCTCACTTGATTGTCCTCCTGCTCCCTGAAGACCCTGCATTTGAAGCATTCCATCCCCTGAGGGACTCGCTATCCCGATAAATGGTGGCAGCAACTTGTTCAACCCCAGGTGGTCAGCAAGCCACAGCCAGGGTAGAACAGACAAAGAGACACAGCGTAGAAGGGCCCAGGCTGGCAATACCATCTCCGTAAACATGTGCTCAGAGTCTGTACCCTGGAACCGTTTTATTGCTGAAACAACTTCATAATTAGGCCCTTTCGGAACAGAAGTATCGAAATCTCCTTGAGCTGAAGTTGAAAGGGACCTATCTGGTGACAAATCCATCTTCGTGGCAGTTCATGTTTTAGTGAGATTAAAGGGAATTTGCAGAAAGCACTCCAAAATATGATGCTCTCGATTATGAGGGAAAAACGGCTTGCTAGGCCCCATTTTGTAAGTCATGCTGCTTCCTGGGAGATACTTCTAGATATCCCAGTGTGTCTGTATATGTGTGTGTGTGTGCATGTGTGTTTGTGTGTATAGCAAGTTCCTGTGCAGTGCAAATGGGTAAGAACTTGGCTACTAATCGAAAAGTTGGCAGTTCAAACCCACCCAGAGCCTGTTCAGAAGAAAGACCTGGTGATCTGCGTCTGAAAGGTCACAGCCATGAAAATCCTATGGAGCACAGTTCTGCTCTGAAACATATGGGGTTGCCATGAGTCCGCATCAACTCAATGGCAACTAACAACAATAGACAGACAGACTGACTGATTGATTTATATAAAATCCCTCAGTTAGGGTTGTTTTGGTTACAAGCAACAGAAATCAACACTAGCCAGCTAAATTAAAATGTAAAGAAATCAAAGAAAAACAAAACAGTTGAGAGGTATATCTTCTGGAATCAAAGGAAGAATTGGAAGACCAACACTTGGGACCACAATTAACCAGGCAGCCCTGGGCCCCTCCAAGGTAGCAGTTCAGAAACTTCCAGAAGGGTACCTGACATTAATGCAAGCCAGCTCTGGATGTTTCAAAGGATGAGAAACTGATTGGCTCAGTTTGGGCTAAGTGTCCACCCTGGATATTCTGCCTCAGCCAGGCATTCGTATAAGGCACGGCCACTGGGGAGCCGCCCCTGTGATAGGGGCTACAGAAGCGAGAATTATTTCTGAGCAGGACACCCTAAGAAGTGGCTACCAAAGTAATTGTGGCTATAATAGTCATTTGAGGCTTGGGTAGATAGAGACATCCACATTTATATAATCGTATCTATATTTATGGTTTTTGTTTTTATATCTAGTGTAGGAAACCCTGGTGGTGTAGTGGTTAAGTGTATGGCTGCTAATCAAGAGGTCGACAGTTCGAATCCGCCAGGCTCTCCTTGGAAACTCTATGGGGCAGTTCTACTCTGTCCTGTAGGGTTGCTGTGAGTCAGAATCGACTCGATGGCAGTGGTTTGGGCTGGTTGGGTTATGTTTAGTGTTTGTGTGTGTGTGTGTGTGTGTGTGTATACACTCTACCCATTCCCTTTGTAGTCAGCCCTCCCAGCCTCCCCTTCATGTCCATACCATTCATATCTTAAAATAATTCTCTGCAAATGTAATCTTGGGTCCTCATTTAGAGGTCAATGGCAAGAATATAAGTGCCATGCTGGCAGAGACTTTGGCGGCCGTGTTAATTATATATACCCAAGTGCCTAGCACCGTGCCTGGCACAGAGTAGGTGCTCATGGATTGCTGAATGAGCAACAACCACCCTCCCTAGGTGGTTACAGGTACATTGCTTTCTTGGTACAAGGACAAGGTAAGTGCGTACCTTTCCTGGAGAGCCCTGGCACTGCCTGTGTCTAATGTAGGACTGAGATGAAAGTGCTGGCTGACCTTAGATGTCCGACTATGGATGAGAGAAATCGTGGCTGCTTGAAAACTATGACATCTTTGTTCAGAGGGACAAAGGGAGAGGTGAATCCAGGCCAGGATGGGCTGACTCAAGGCACTGGTTCTCAGACTGGCTATGTATAGCTCACCCAAGTTCTGTCTCAGTGTCCTGCCTTATGAACTACCCCAGAAAAAATGACACGAAGGCTAGATATCATTTGGCATAGAGTTAGCTAAAGCATAATTATAAAGAGTGTGCTACAAATGATATTCAGGGGCTTTTAAAATGTACTTCTAACTCGCCTGTCAACCCTGCCTTTTCCACTGGGAATCAATAAGACCTCTGAACCAATTGTGACTTCAGAGAATTGTCCTTATTCTGACCTGGCCCAGATTCTCCCTCGTCATTCATGTAACCAAACCCTGCTGATGTCCTTCTTAGACTGTGGCTCTAATTTGACCCACATTGACCTGGGTAGGATAATTACTTCCTTGTAGCATAACTACTCTTTGCAGCCCACCCTCAGTCCCTGCTTGGGCTCAGGTTCAAAGTCTAGTTGAGAAAAGAGACTTTAATAGCACAACACGAAGCAGCCGTATTATAAAGGAAAGCTACTTCTTCCAGTATTTTGCAAAATGCCTTCCGTGGGCTATATTACCCCAAGAGAGGCCACTTTCTCATTTCAGAGATTACAAGCAGACAACCCATGCTGGGGTGGAAACCCAAGGGTCAGGGTCCAAGTCAGAAGTGAAATACCAAGATCATGGCCAAAAGCGATCCGAGAAAATCAAGCCAGGGAATGATCGTAGCATTGCAGTATAATAGTGATCATTGCTATGTGCCTGCCATATGCTGTGTGTGCTAAGCAATACTTACATTACCTCTTTGTTGTTGTTGTTGTTAGATGCCGTTGAGTCGATTCCAACTCATACTGACCCTATGCACAACAGAACGAAACGCTGCCCGGTCCTGTGCCATCCTTGCAATCATTATGCTTGCACTCATTGTTGCAGCCACTGAGTCAATCCACCTCATTGCGGGTCTTCCTCTTTTCCACTGACCCTATGCTTTGCCAAGCATGATGTCCTTCTCCAGGGACTAATCTCCCCTGACAACATGTCCAAAGTATGTAAGACGCAGTCTCGCCATCCTTGCTTCTAAGGAGCATTCTGGTTGTACTTCTTCTAAGACAGATCGGTTCGTTCTTTTGGAAGTCCATGGTATATATTCAATATTCTTCGCCAACACCACAATTCAAAGGCGTCAATTCTTCGGTCATGCTTATTCATTGTCCAGCTTTCACAGGTATATGATGTGATTGAAAATACCATGGGTTGGGTCAGGCGCACCTTAGTCTTCAAGGTGACATCTTTGCTCTTCAACACTTTAAAGAGGTCCTTTGCAGCAGATTTACCCAAAGCAATGCATCTTTTGATTTCTTGACTGCTGCTTCCATGGCTGTTGATTGTGGATCCAAGTAAAAGGAAATCCCTGACCATTTCAATCTTTTCTCCGTTTATCATGATATTGCTCATTGGTCCAGTTGTGAGGATTATTATTATTTTTTTTTTGTATTGGGGGCAATCCATACTGAAGGCTATGGTCTTTGATCTTCATTAGTAAGTGCTTCAAGTCCTCTTCACTTGCAGCAAGCAAGGTTGTGTCATCTGCATAACGCAGGTTGTTAATGAGTCTTCCTCCAATCCTGATGTCGTTCTTCATATAGTCCAGCTCCTTGGATTATTTGCTCAGCATACAGATTGAATAGGTATGGTGAAAGAATACAACCCTGATGCACACCTTTCCTGACTTTAAACCAATCAGTACCCCCTTGTTCTGTCCGAACAACTGCCTCTTGATTTATGTAAAGAGCACAATTAAGTGTTCTGGAATTCCCATTCTTCACAGTATTATCCATAGTTTATTATGATCCACACAGTTGAATGTTTTTGCATAATCAATAAAACACAGGTAAACATGCTTCTGGTATTCTCTACTTTCAGCTAGGATCCATCTGACATCAGCAGTGATATCCCTGGTTCCACATCCTCTTCTGAAACTGGCCTGAATTTCTGGCAGTTCCCTGACAATATATTGCTGCAGCCGTTTTTGAATGATCTTCAGCAAAATTTGCTCGTGTGTGATATTAATGATACTGTTCTATAATTTCCGCATTCGGTTGGATCAACTTTCTTGGGAATAGGCATAAATATGGATCTCTTTCAGTCAGTTGGCCAGGAAGCTGTCTTCCATATTTCTTGGCATAGTTGAGTGAGCACCTCCAGAGCGGCATCTGTTTGTTGAAACGTCTCAATTGATATTTCGTCAGTATCTGGAGCCTTATTTTTTGCCAATGCCTTCAGAGCAGCTTGGACTTCTTCTTTCAATATCATCGGTTCCTGATCATATGCCACCTCTTGAAACGGCTGAACATCGACTAATTCTTTTTGGTATAACGACTCTGTGTATTCCTTCCATCTTCTTTTGATGCTTGCTGTGTCGTTTAATATTTTCCCTATAGAATCCTTCACTATTACAACTTGAGGCTTGAATTTTTTTCTTCAGTTCTTTCAGCTTGAGAAACACCGAGCGTGTTCTTCCCTTTTGGTTTCCCATCTCCAGCTCTTTGCACATGTCATTATAATACTTTACTTTGTCTGCTCAAGCCACCCTTTAAAATCTTCTGTTCAGTTCTTTTACTTCATCAATTCTTCCTTTTGCTTTAGCTGTTCAACGTTCACGAGCAAGTTTCAGAGTCTCCTCTGACCATCTTGGTCTTTTCTTTCTTTCCTGTCTTTTCAATGACCTCTTGCTTTCTTCAGGTATGATGTCCTTGATGTCATTCCATAACTCGTCTGGGCTTCGGTCACTAGTGTTCAGTGCGTCGAATCTATTCTTCAGATGGTCTCTAAATTTAGGTGGGATATACTCAAGGTCATATTTTGGCTCTCGTGGACTTGCTCAGATTTTCTTCAGTTTCAGCTTGAATTTGCATATGAGAAATTGATGGTCTGTTCCACAGTCGGCCCCTGGCCTTGTTCTGACTGATAATATTGAGCTTTTCCATCATCTCTTTCCACAGATGTAGTCAATTTGATTTCTGTGTGTTCCATCTGACGAGGTCCATGTGTATAGTCACCATTGATGTTGGTGAAAGAAGGTGTTTGCAATGAAGAAGTCTTTGGTCTTGCAAAATTCTATCATTCAATCTTGGGCATTGTTTCTGTCACCAAGGCCATATTTTCCAACTACCGATCCTTCTTTGTTTCCAGTTTTCGCATTCCAATCACCAGTAACTATCAGTGTATCTTGATTGCATGTTCAATCAATTTCCGACTGTAGCAGCTGATAAAAATCTTCTGTTTCTTCATCTTTGGCCCTAGTGTTTGGTGCGTAAATTTGAATAATAGTCATATTAACTGGTCTTCCTTGTATGGATATTATCCTATCACTGACAGTGTTGTACTTCAGGATAGATCTTGAAATGTTCTTTTTGATGATGAATGCAACGCCATTCCTCTTCAAGTTGTCATTCCCGACGTAGTAGACTGTATGATTGTCCAATTCAAAATGGCCCATACCAGTCTATTTCAGCTCACGATGTTTATACATTCCATTTCATTTTTGATGATTTCCAATTTTCCTGGATTTATACTTCGTATATTCCAGGTTCAAATTACTAATGGATGTTTGCAGCTGTTTCTTCTCATCTTGAGTCATACCACATCAGCAAATGAAGGTCCCGAAATCTTTACTCCATCCACGTCATTAAAGTCGACTCTACTTTGAGGAGGCAGCTCTTCCCCAGTCATCTTCTGAGTGCCTTCCAACCTGGGGGCTTCATCTTCCAGCACTGTGTCAGACAGTGTTCTGCTGCTATTCATAAGGTTTTCACTGGCTAATGCTTTTCACAAGTAGACTGCCGGGTCCTTCTTCCTAGTCTGTCTTAGTCTGGAAGCTCAGCTGAAACCTGTCCTCCATGGGCGACCCTGCTGGTATCTGAATACTGGTGGCATAGCTTCCAGCATCACAGCAACATGCAAGCCCCCACAGTACAACAAACTGACAGACACGTCGGGGATTACCTCATTAGGTCTTCACAACTCTGAGAGGTAGATCTTACTACCACCATTTTAGGGAAGAGAAACCTAAGTCACTTGCCTGGGATGACAAGACTCAAAGTGACAAAGCCAGGATTCAAATCCCATCTGTGTCCATGTAGCCTCATGCCATATGGCCCTCCCTCAGATGGTCTCCCACCCCACGTGGTGGCCACAGAGCTGGGAAATGCAGACAGATCTAGAAGGGCAGGAGCAGAGCGTCAGAGGAGCAGAGCAGAAGACCAGGCACAAAGGCAGGAGTGAGTGAGGATATGGAGAACTTACCCACCAGGAAGCATGGGTACTAGACCCCTGTCTTATTGGGCGCTGGCTGCATGTGACGGGTCTGTCCACTTAAAGGCTCCGCATCCATAGGATTCAAGGGATTGAAAAGACATGGAGATGGCACCTAGAAATGGCTGGATTGGTGGTTCTCTCATCAGCTTTATGTCCAACTGCTCATCTTCCATGTGGCAAGCAGTATAGTAGCCATGTTTGGCCAGCCCAGTGAACCCAGCTGGCTGGGCTCAATCCTCTGTGAATCCTTTGAAACCTTCCTTCTACACTTGGCCCTGGCTAGAGTGCCCACACTGCAAAAGTGTAGGAGCTTCCCCGCAGCCCCTCTTGGCTGTCCTGCCCTCTGTTCACTCTCTAGAAAGACCCACCTTTCTGGCTCAGAGGCAGCAGCTCTCAATTCTACTCTGGCCTTCCTGGGTGGTATTTGTAAGCTTCTTAGCCTTCCTGGGCCTCAATTTCCTTATCTTTAAACTGGGTGGTTGACTTGGACATTCTCCCTTACACTCCCTGCCCTCCTGGGAAAGGCCTTGCCTGGCGTCATGGGGACCCTGTCTCTCCTCCTGCTTTCTCTTTTCAGGAAGTCTGTCATCCAGCTCGACCTTGCCAACACCAAGAAAGCAATGATCGTCCCCGCATTTGAGACACTGCGCTACCGACTCTCATTCCCCAAATCTAAAGCAGAGCTGCTGTCAATGCTGGACATGGGAACTCTCTTCACATTCAGGTGAGTGGTCCTCTTTATGGTACTCTGCTGTTGTTGTTGTTGTTAGGTGCTGTTGAATCGGTTTCCACTCATAGCGATCCTACGTACAACAGAATGAAACACTGCGCAGTCCTGTGCAATGTTGACAACTGCTGCTATGTTTGAGCCCATTGTTACAGCCCCTGTGTCAGTCCATCTTATTGAGGGTCTTCCTCTCTTTCACTGCCCCTCTACTTTACCAGGCACAGTGTCCTTCTCCAGGGAGCGGTCCCTCCTGATAACATGTCCAAAGTACTTGAGAGGAAATCTCACCATCCTCGCTTCCATGGGGCGTTCTGGCCATACTTCTTCCAAGACAGATTTGTTGATTCTTCTGGAAGTCCATGGTATATTCAGTATTCTTCGCCATCCCTTAGGGCCAATCAAAGACCTCCTCTCTCCTGGTAAACCCCGACACAATGCTGTTGACCCTGAAGAGAAGTTCATTGCTGACATTAGACCATTTTAAAGCCCAGGAAAGCACCACTGGCCCTGAATAATGTTTATGGAATATTCTCCCCCCAAATGCCACATGCTTTATTTTGTACAGGGTGACAGGTATTATGTGTCCAGAAGGAAAGATAGGCAAGTTGAGTAGAAAGGTGCAGTTTAATTTTTTTGTGTGTGTCTTTCTAAACTCAGTGTCGGTTCTTGCTTCCAACTCCTGGTTCTGAATTCTCTCTTTTGTTTGCTTGTTCATTCATTCATTTGGTAAGTGGGCTTCATTTTATTAGCATCATTGTTGTTAGTCCCTCTCCCCTTGGGTTTGGGGGTGGGGGTGGGTGTGTGTGTGTGTGTGGGTGTGGGTGTGGGGGTGTGTGTGTGTGTGTGGTCTGTCCAGTGGTCCTCAGGCCCGGGACGAGCAGCAGTAGCTTCATCAACTGAAGTCATCAGGGTGACTCTAAGGCTGCACACAGCAGAGGTAGCAGCTGACTCTTCTGTAGCCTGAGTGACAGCTGCAAACAAAGCAATGATTTTCCTGATTTCCCAGGCTGTGTGTCCTGCAGAACTGCCAGCAGGGGAGTGCCCCAGGAGTCCGTATGGCTACACAGATGTGATTGGGTTCCGTCTGCTGGGGACAGACTGTGGCATTAGTGTAGCGTCCCCAGGGGAAGTAGGAGTCCTGCTGGGTCTCTTAACAGAGCAACCTGAAGACAGAGCTGTTGCTTCTGCCTGCTCCTCTTTTAAAGAGGTACTTCATTTTGAACAATGGAGTTCCTGGGTGGTGCAAATGGTTAACACACTTGGCTGCTACCCAAAAGGTTGAAGGTTCAAGTCCACCCAGCAGGGCCTCAGAAAAAAGGCCTAGTGATCTATGTCCAAAAAACCAGCCACTGAAAAGCCTGTGAAGCATAATTCTACTTTGACACACATGAGATCACCATGAGTTGGCATCAACTCAACGGCAACTGTTTGGTTTAATAATGGCCAGCTCTTCCTTTGAGCGAAAAGGCCACATTTCTAGACAATCTGAATTTTATCGAAAAGATTTGTAGTAATGATAACTTAGATTTTCACACCACTATTAAGTTTGTAGAGTGCTTTCCCAAATTTTATTTTGTCATCAAAGTAATCTTATGAGGCAGGTTATCCATTCAGTGATTTAGAGGGTATTGTTTTCACATCTTGTACAGATGAAGAAATTAAGGAGTGAGAGGTCCTAGTGGATCCAGAACTCCAATGCCAGCCCTTTTCCTCTACCCAGAGTTCTGAAAAGTCATCTGAAAGAGTTAAGACCCCTACAAAACAAGCAGTCTTTCTTTTCAGAAAGGAGTAACAACTTCCATTTAATGAGTGCTTAACATCTGTCCTATAGGGTTGCTATGAGTTGGAATCAACTCAACGGCAACAAGCTTGGGTTTTTTGTTTTTTTTTTTAGCTTAACGTCTAGCAGTAGCCCCAGTGGCTCAGTTGTTAAAGCGCTCAGCTGCTAACAGAAAAGTTGGGGGGTTGAACCCACCAACCACTCTTCAGGAGAAAGATATGGCAGTCTGCTTCTGTAAAGATTTATAGTCTTGGAAATCCTATGGGGCAGTTCTACTCTGTCCTAGAGGGTCGCTATGAATCTGAATCGACTTGACAGCAATAGATTTGGTTTTGGTTAGGTTACTATAATGTAGGCCCTGTGATCAACTCATTCAATCATCATAACAAATCTACCAGGCAGGTGTTACTATACCCATTTTAGAGATAAAGAACTAGAAGCTCTGAGGGGTTAAATAACTTGGCCAGGAACACACAGCCAAGAAGTGCCAGAGTCTGTGGAACTCCAGAGCCTGTCTATCCTCTTAATCAAAAAGCCATTAAATCTCTTTGATCAAGTCCTGAGTTTTTATACCATTCACTGTTTTAAAGATGCAGAGGAGAAACTTTCTGCTGGTAATTGAGACTTTGAGGCCAAACTTTAGTCCCAGTCTCCAAAGCAGCCTTCCTTCTCTCTCCATCCCCAGGTGATTTGAGAACTAATTTCAAGGCCAAGTCAGTGAACATGAGAGCTGGGGTGTGGCCTGCTGTGTCCATGATTGCTGCTATGGCCCACAGCTTGCAAGCCACCATGCTAGGTGCTAAATTACAGACCTTCCCTCCAACAAATTGTTTTTGTCCCCTTCTCTCCAAATGATAAACTCTTAAGCCTCCAAGCAGCTGAAAACTACTTCCACCATACCCAAAATGAACGAGAAAGCATCCATACTCGGAGTCCTCTAGGGCAGTGGTTCTCAGAGTGGGGTCCCTGGACCAGTAGCATCAGCATCACTGGAACTGTTTTGAAATGCAGAATCTTAGGCTCCACTCCAGATATTCTGAATCAGGTACTCTGGGGGTGGAAACGACCAATCTGAGTTTTAGACAGTTTTCCAGATGATTCAAATGCACACTTGAGTTTGAGAATCACTGCTCGAAGCAAAGGAGTCCCTGGGTGGTGCAAACAGTTAAGCACCCGACTACTAGCCAAAAGGTTGGCAGTTCAAACCTACCCAGAAGTTCCTCAGAAGACAGGCCTGGTCCTTCCAAAAGGTCACAGCCTTGAAAGCCCTGTGGGGCAGTTCTACTCTGCACACGTGTGTCGCTATGAGTCAGAATTGACTTGATGGCAACTAACAATAACAACAGCTCAAAGCAAAGTGACCCCAAATCTCTTCTCCTGAATAGCATCCTGCAAAGAGGTACCAGGAAAGCTCTCGTCACTATTTTTTTGGAGGCTACCTGGTGTTTATGATCTCAGAATACAAGCCCTGGAGTCCAGTATCTGCTGGACTGATAGTGGACTCCTCTGGTTATTTTCAGGCCGTGGCCCATTTTAACGACGGGTTAATTGTAGCTGAAGTTCCTGGGTGGTACAAATGATTTGCACTCAACTACTAACTGAAAGGTTGGCAGTTTGAACCCACGCAGTGGTACCAGGGAAGAAAGGCCTGGTGATCAGCTTCCATAAAGATTATAACCAAGAAAACCCTATGGAGCTTGGTTCTACTCTGTAACACATGGTATCGCCAGGAATCAGAATCAACGCAATGGTAACGAGTTTGGTTTTTTGATTAATGACAACTTCATTGCATTCCAGGCTGACCAGCCATTCAGCCTGCTTATCACTGTTTGGGGCTGAGTCCATGGAAGCAGCCTTACCACCCAGAGCAACAGAACTAAGCCAGCTGCCCAAAAGCTGACGAAGCTGTCCCTGCCTATCCCTCCCTTCACATTATAAGAGGCCACGATTTTAGTAGGGGTATAGGATATTGCTGAGAGCTAGAAGTGGGATCACTGTGAATTAATATTATATCTGTGTGGCAAACACAGGGAAATAATGAAAATATCTTCATTTTTTGAGGACTTACTATATATCAGGCACATCTCTGAGAACTTCATGTGAATTCATTTACTCAATCATCATAACTCCATGAAGTAGGTATTATTATTATCATATCTGTTTTACCAAGAGACGGAAATGAAGGTGCAGAGGGTTAAATAACTCGTCCTAACGTGTTGAATGACAGAATTCAAACCCAGGCAGGCCGGCTTAGGAACCATTGTTTTTTGCCATTTTGTTAAAGTGCCTGTTAGGGGACAAGGAGTTATGAATGCTTCTGTGTTCCAGCATCGTGTCATGCTCTTTACAAACATTTTCTCATTTCAGCTTCTCAAGGATTCAACAAGATATGGTATTATTTATACAAGGGGAAAATAAAGGTTAGTTAGCCGAAGTGCTTTGTTGTGCAAGGTCTCACAATTTGTAAATGGCTGAGGTGGGATTTGAACCCTGGTCTGATGATCCCACTGTACCATGCTTTGAAACTAATGCATGTTCACAGCTGTTACTTGTTGTTGTTGTTAGGTGCCCTCGAGTTGGTTCTGACTCATAGCGACCCTGTACACAACAGAACGAAACATTGCCCGGTCCTGCGCCATCCTTACACTCACTGTTATGCTTGAGCTCATTGTTGCAGCCACTGTGTCAATCCACCTCGTTGAAGGTCTTCCTCTTTTCCACTGGCCCTGTACTTTACCAAGCATGATGTCCTTCTCCAGGGACTTGATCCTTCCAGACAACATGTCCAAAGTATGTAAGATGCAGTCTCATCATCCTTGCTTCTAAGGAGCATTCTGGTTATACTTCTTCCAAGACAGATTTGTTCATTCTTTTGGCAGTCCATGGTATATTTAATATTCTTCGCCAACACCACAATTCAAAGGCGTCGATTCTTCTTCAGTCTTCCTTATTCATTGTCCAGCTTTCACATGCATATGATGCGATTGAAAATACCTAGGCATTAGTGAGCTGAAATGGACTGATACTGGCCATTTTGAATCGGACAATGATATAGTCTACTATACTGGGAATGACAACTCGAAGAGGAATGGTGCTGCATTCATCGTCAAAAAGAATGTTTCAAAATCTATCCTGAAGTACAACGCTGTCAGTGATAGGATAATATCCATACGCCTACAAGGAAGACCAGTTAATACGACTATTATTCAAATTTACACACCAACCACTAGGGCCAAAGATGAAGAAACAGAGGATTTTTATCAGCTGCTGCAGTCTGAAATTGATCGAACATGCAATCAGGATGCATTGATAATTACTGGTGATTGGAATGCGAAAGCTGGAAACAAAGAAGGATCAGTAGTTGGAAAATATGGCCTTGGTGACAGAAACAATGCCAGAGATTGAATGATAGAATTTTCCAAGACCAACGACTTCTTCATTGCAAATACCTTCTTTCACCAACATAAATGGCAGCTATACACATGGACCTCACCACATGGAACACACAGATATCAAATTGACTACATCTGTGGAAAGAGACGATGGAAAAGCTCAATATCATCAGTCAGAATAAGGCCAGGGGCCACCTGTGGAACAGACTATCAATTTCTCATATGCAAGTTCAAGCTGAAACTGAAGAAAATCAGAGCAAGTCCACGAGAGCCAAAATATGACCTTAAGTATATCCCACGTGAATTTAGAGACCATCTAAGAATAGATTTGATACATTGAACACTAGTGACCGAAGTTCAGAAGAGTTGTGGAATGACATCAAGGATATCATACCTGAAGAAAGCAAGAGGTCATTGAAAAGATAGGAAAGAAAGAAAAGACCAAGATGGTCAGAGGAGACTCTGAAACTTCCTCTTGAACGTCGAGCAGCTAAAGCAAAAGGAAGAATTGAAGTAAAAGAACTGAACAGAAGATTTCAAAGGACAGCTCGAGAAGACAAAGTATTATAATGACATGTGCAAAGAGCTGGAGACAGAAAACCAAAAGGGAAGAACGCACTCATCATTTCTCAAGCTGAAAGAACTGAAGAAAAAAATTCACGCCTCAAGTTGCAATAGTGAAGGATTCTGTAGGTAAAATATTAAACCACACAGGAAGCATCAAAAGAAGATGGAAGGAATACAGAGTCATTATACCAAAAAGAATTAGTCGATGTTCAACCATTTCAAGAGGTAGCATACGATCAGGAACCAATGGTACTGAAGGAAGAAGTCCAAGCTGCTTTGAAGGCATTGACGAAAAACAAGGCTCCAGATATTGATGGAATATCAATTGAGATGTTTCAACAAACAGATGCAGCGCTGGAGGTGCTCACTTGTCTATACCAAGAAATGTGGAAGACAGCTTCCTGGCCAACTGCCTGAAAGAGATCCGTATTTATGCCTATTCCCAAGAAAGGTGATCCAACCGAATTTGGAAATTATAGAACAATATCATTAATATCACACAAACAAAATTTTGCTGAAGATCATTCAAAAATGGCTGCAGCAGTATATCAACAGGGAACTGCCAGAAATTCAGGCAGGATTCAGATGAGGATGTGGAACCAGGGATATCATTGCTGATGTCAGATGGATCCTGGCTGAAAGTAGAGAATACCAGAAGGATGTTTACCTGTGTTTCATTGACTATGCAAAAGCATTTGACTGTGTGGATCATAACAAATTATGGATAACATCGCGAAGAATGGGAATTCCAGAACACTGAATTGTGCTCATGAGGAACCTTTACATAGATCAAGAGGCAGTTGTTTGGACAGAACAAGGGGATACTGATTGGCTTAAAGTCAGGAAAGGCGTGCGTCAGGGTTGTATTCTTTCACCATACCTATTCAATCTGTATGCTGAGCAAATAATAATAGCTGTCACTTGGGCTCTGCCAATTCTGTCAAAGGCTTCAGATGTTAAGACTATCTGCTCAGCAGTTTACAAATAGGAAATCAACTCCTTTCTGTTCTGGATTTTGGATTAGACTCAAGATTGACATTCTCACACCATCCCTCCTTTTCACACTCCATTAAAGCACTATTCCTTGACCTTTCATTCCTCTTCCATTTAAGTGACCTTGATTTTGGTGGAAGTTGCTGAATTGATGGAGTTCAGATTCGAGTCCCTGCCTTCTCCTAGCCTGTCCGTGTCATCCAAGAACACAACTTGATGGAAGTCTGACTGTTGGCCAGTGCCTACGCAGCCACCCTGAATTGTGCCTGGAGGGCCGGAGGAAGTCCATCCTCAGTGTTGAAAGAGCAAAACAAGGAAGAGGTCATGTTCCCCGCCGAAACAACTTCACTAGCCACACCAAACACTCTCATGTGAACCCTTGCTTACTTTAAAGAAGCTTCCCTGAGGCAAAGGTGGAACCCAGGACTGTGAGCTCCTTTCTCCCTACAGGAATCCCTGGGTGATGCAAATGATTAAACACTCAGCTGCAAACTGGAAGGTTGGGGGTTCAAATGCACCCAAAGATGCCTCAGAAGAAAGGCCTAGAGATAAAGTTTCGAAAGGTCACAGCCACTAAAAAATCCTAAGGAATATAGTTCTACTTTCAAACACATGAGGTCACCGTGAGTCAAAATCGACTCGAAAGCAACTGATTTGGTTTGGTTTTGGTTTTCTCCCTACAGTTAAGCTGTCGAGCTCACTTTCTTCCTGTCTTGTTTTCATTTTATGAGTCTTCTCTTTCTACTTCTGCATATTATCATTCCCTAACCACTTCCTCTTGGGCTTTGTCTATTACTTCAGTGACTACCAACTTCCTGCCACCTCCAGGCAGCTTGCAAAGGTGTATTCCTGCCCCACTAACTGGTCCCTGCCTCCGGTACATCTTAGGTTTTTAGATTACTCATTCATTCATTCAATTTAGTGTAGTATTCATTGAGTACTTGTTCATAGGTCAGAGAGTGAGAAAAATAACCTAAGAGAGGCGGCTTAGTGTTAGTTAAAGATCCTGGCCCTTGGCCCTTGAGCCGGACTAACTGGGTTTGAATCCCAGCTCCACCATGTAGCTATTTGTAACTTGACATTGGGTAAGTTATAAGAATTTTTTTATATATAATTTTATTTATTTTGTTGTTGATTGAGAACATACATAGCAGAACATGCACCAATTCAACAGTTTCTACACGTACATACCATTTAGTGACACTGATTACATTTTTTTGAGTTGTATGAATATTCTCATCTTTAAGTTCACTGCCGCCTAAGATTTCTATCTAATCTTTAGAATTGCAGTTGTCAATTTGATCCCATATAGATAGTTCTTAAAAGAGCGTAATGCTCAAAGCAGACTTTTTTTTTTATTAGTTAAGCTAAACTATAGTTTTAAGAAGACTCGGGATGTTTTTGGTTTAAGGTTTAAAGATTATCTCAGGGCAGTAGTTTCAGGGATAAGTTTTAAGAATTTAAAAGAATATATATAGTGTTTAATACAGCACAGTGCATGTTAAACCCCACAAAAACCCAGTGCCATCAAGTCGGCATGTTAGTGCTTAGGAAATGTTAGCTTATTATTGTTCTCATATGGTTGCATTCATTTTCTATCACTGTATAACAAATTACCACAAATTAGCATCTTAAAATGACGCAAACTCACTATCTCACAGTCTTTGTGGGTGAGAGGGCTGGGTACAGCATAGATGGATTCTCTGCTCAGGGTCTTACTGGCCTGAAATCATGATGTCAACAGTGCTGTGGTTTCCAGTCTAGAGTACATGGTTCTTTTCCAAGCTCACTGGTGGCTGGCAGACTTCCTTTCCATGTGGGATGAAGTGCGATGAGGTCCCCATTTTCCTGCTGTCTGTTAGCTAGGACTGCTGTCAGCTCCTAGAGGCCACCCACAGTTCTTTGCCACATACCCTCCCACCCCCCTAGACAGCTTACAACATGGCTTTTTGCTTTCTTCCCAGCCAGGCAGAGCACTCATCTCTCTGACTTACTGTTCTGCCTCTGATCTCTAGAGCCAGATTTAAAGGGCTCACGTGATTAGGTCAGGCCCATCCGGACAATCTCCCTTTGGATTAATCCAAAGCTGACTGATTAGTACCCTTAATTATATCTACAAAAATCTCTTTTCCAATATAACATAGGATAGTCATGGGAGTATGTATCATCGTATTCACGGGTTCGGCCATCACCCAAAGGGGCAGATTGTACAAAGGTGAGAGTCATTGGAGGTCATTGTTTTAGTCATGTAGTGCTGCCATAACAGAAATACCACAAGTGGATGGCTTTAACAAAGAGAAATTTATTTTCTTACAGTCTAGTAGGTTACAAGTACAAATTCAGGATATCAGCTACAGGGGAAGGCTTTCTCTCTCTGTTGGCTCTGGAGGGAGGTCTTTGTCCTCAATCTTCTGGTTGGGGAGCTTCTCAGGCACAGGGACCCTATGTCCAAAGGACGCACTCTGCTGCTGGTGCTGCTTTCTTCGTAGTATGAAGTCCCCAACTCTCTGCTTGCTTCCTTTTCCTTTTATCTCTTGAGGAAACTCCCTTTTGGATGAGGGAGGTGACCTGAGTAGTCCTTTTAACCACAGGCAGAGATTATGATTTATAACACATCGGAAGATCACAAAATGGAGGACAACCACACATGGCCTGACCAAGTTGATACACACATTTTTGGGGGGCTGTAATTCAATCCACGACAGTCATCTTAGAATTCTACCTACCACAATGGTCTCTGGTAGGAATAACTATAGTACAAGCCAGCCTGCAATTAGCTGTTCCGTAGAAATGACAGCATTCCCAGAGTCCACCTACCCTTTCATAGTGAGTATCTCCTTGCCATGAGGAATGTAGATAAAGGACTATATCAGCATGTACTTCCACCTCCTTCAAATCAGCAGCATTTGGCAAGCTCACATCCTTCGCCTCCACCCAGTGACATTTCTCGTGTGTCCTAGGTACCACGTCTGGACGAAAGGCCACGCACCCACAAACTTCGCCAAGTGGCGGACTGCCACCACGCCTTACCGGGTGGAATGGGAGGCCGATTTCGAGCCATACGTTGTTGTGAGACGGGACTGCCCTGAGTACGACCGGAGGTTTGTGGGCTTTGGCTGGAACAAGGTGGCTCATATCATGGAGCTGGATGCACAGGTGAGATGGATGGAATGACCTGCTGCTGTTGCAGGAGGGAAGGAGAGGCCTAGATCTGAGAGCAGAAAGGGGAATTTGGAGACAAGAAAGCAGAGACCTAAGAGGGAACAAGATGTGTTCAGAGGCCTGGACTAAGAACGTGCCAGAGCTAATCCTTGAGGCTGTTGATTCCCAAACCATTGGTCTATATCTACCCTTGGGTAAGAGTTGGTTCCAAGCCAGGCCCCAGCCCTATGTAAGTTTTCTGTGACAAACCAGTTTATCCTTTCATTCTCACCCAGTCTCGTGATGATGACAAGCAAACGACAGCCATTCATCACCTGGCCTCTGAGTCATATAAGTGACAGACGGCATTCTAGGAGCTCCATATGAATGACGCAAAGCATGCCGCTGAGACCCAAGTATTATTCCACCCTAGAACTACAAGAGTGATTTTTATGCTGTGTTTAGTCATAAAACCCTTTCATCCATTCAGCTAGTATTGATTGAGAACCTACTTCAATAGAAATTATATGCAGAATTTTCATATTTTAAGGCAGGGTTTGGCAGGCTTTCTCTATAAAAGGTCAGACAGTAAATATTTTAGCCTTTGTGGCCCTACAGATCTTTGTCAGCACTACTCAGCTCTGCCATTGTGGTACGAAAGTAGCCTTAGACAATATGTAAACAGATGGGCGTGGCTGTGTTGCAATAAAACTTGATTTACTAAAACAGGGTGGCAGGGCCAGATGTATTAGTTTGCCAACCCCTGTGTTAAACAACCAAAATCAAAATTGCTCTGGCTAAATTAGGAGAAGGTTGCCTGGGCCCCCAACCCCACCTTTTCCCTTCGTGTGTTAATCTCCAAGGCACCTCCTCATAGACCATAGTGTAAATATTTCTCAAGGACAGCACTTCAAATTCAGGAAAAGCGAGGGTAGGGCACCCAGAGCTGGCTGCCCATGAGAATCACCTGGAGAATTTTGAACAGGTCCAAGATGGCTAACAGCAATCCCAGGTGATTTTAATGCACGTCTAGGGTTGAGAACCACTGATGTAGAGAGAAGGTTGTAGAATAGTGCCCATTTTTAAAAACAGAAAGTGTGACCTCTCCTAGCCATATTTTACTAATACGTGGAGAGAGCCCAGCACTGCTAGCAGACAGAAATGTTTAATCTGCCTCAGCTTCTATATGAAAGAAAAGAAATGTCGTAGTCTTCATGTATCTACCAGTGTTGTGAGGCAAACCAGTTCAAATAAAGCTCACCTGCCCTTCCCTGAAACCTGGGCTTTGTTTATTTTAGACAATTTTGAGAGAGCTCTTGCAAATGTGTTGCCTTTTCCCTTCTTTGACAGTAGCCCATGCCAAACATAATTTTACCCTTTCCAGTAACTTAAGGAAATAATGAGCAAGCACCTGACGGACGGTATAGCCACACCTCTCAGTATAGGGGTTAGTAGGATTTAGAGGGCTTTTTGTCCCTACATGAAATGCAGGGGTGGATTACCCAGTAAGCAAGGTAAGCATGGGCTTACTTGTGCTTACTGACTAGTCTGTAGTGTACGATTTCACATCTGAAACTCATGTGAAATTGGTCACTACAGATTAGTCAGTAAGCACAAATAACCCTGTGCTTACTTTGCTTACCGGGTAATCCGTCCCTGTCAGGGATTATAAATTTGAAAAGAAGCTTTGATTCTGTAGGAAGGTGCTGTGGGGTTGGGAGAGAGACAGAGGGCAGCCATACCTAGAAGCAGAATCTTTAATGTGGTGAAAAAAACATCAAATTGTTCACTACAGATCATCTGGTAAGCGAGGTAAGCACCATGCCTGCCTGGCCTATTGGATAATCCACCCTGATGAAATATCCCAGACAGCTAAGCTCTGTGAGTTCTACTGTTTTCTTTTCAAGGTTTTTCTCACTCATTCCTCACCATCAACTGTTATTTCTTGCTGCTGTCACTATTTTCCTATCTGTAACAGCTACCATCACACTTCACAATTTTCCTTTTCTCGTTTCCTTCTTATCTGCTCTGGGCTAGGAAACTAGATAACCACAGTTTATCAGAAATTATGCCCCAAATCAGAGTAAATAGAATCTGAGCGAAGGTATGCTGGGTGCTCCTTTGAGTTCCACATTCTGTATCTTGACCATACCAAACCAAAAAACCAAACCCACTGCTGTCCAGTTGATTCTGACTCATAGCAACCCTACAGGAGAGATTAGAGCTGCCCTGTAAGGTTTCCAAGGAGTGGCTAGTAGATTTGAACTGCTGACCTTTTGGTTAGCAGCTGAACGAGAGAAAACCATTGCAGTCAAGTCGATTCCACCTCATAGTGACCCTATAGGACAGAGTAAAACTGCCCCATGGAGTTTCTAAGGAACGCCTGGTGGATTCGAATTGCTAACCTTTTTGGTTAGCAGCTGTAGCACTTAACCACTAAGCCACCAGCATTTCCTTTGACCATACAGAGACCTTTTATTTTTGATCTGAGTTTTTCTGCCAGGTCGATGTTGTAACTTGTACTAAGGATGTGTAGGGGAGAGCTATGGTCTCAATGAGCCTCATCTAGTCGAACATTTGGGGGTTTTGGGGGAGGATTTTTTTTTTTTTTCTTGTGGTCAAAATATCTGTAACACAAGATTGACAAATTCAGCATTTTTTCACATGTGCAATTCAGTGACATCAGTTGCATTAGTCATGTTGTACAACCATCACCAGTGTCACTTGCCACGTTTTCCATCCCCGTAAACAGGTATTCAGTGCTTTCTAAACAACGACTCCTCCTTTCCCCCTCCCTCCCACCCCTGGTAAACACTAAGAAACTTTGGTCTCTATGCATTTGCCTGTTCTGGGTATTTCGTATGAGTAAGGTCATGCAGTATCTGTCCTTCTGTGACTGACTTCACTCACCATAATGTTTTCAGGATTCGGCCGTGTTATAGCATGTATTGCGACTTCCTTTTTTTTTTTCTGGCTTATGTAATTCCCACATTTTGTTTTTCCATTCATCTGTTGGTGGACATCCAGGCTATTTCCACCTTTTGGCTATTGAGAAAAGTGCTACAGTGAACACGGGTATACATTGGAACATTTGTTTTTGTTTTTTTCATTCTTTTTTTCTTTTTTTTTTTTTGTCTCTTTTGTACTGGTCCTGTTGTGGTTGTCAAATCTCGTCCAAGTCCTATGAGAAATCACAGAAACAGATGTCAATTAATTGAGCCAGAGGCTTCCCTATGGTTTGCACCATCCCAGAGTGACCGTGTGAGTGTGACCTCACATTTATCAAGAACCTTTTATGGGCCATGAGCTGTGCTCAGCACTAGCCATACATTATTGATTTCATCCTTACAGTCATCTTCCAAGGTAAATATTTTATAGGCGAGAAAACTAAGATTCGGAGCAGCTAAGTAATTTGTCCAAAGTCTTAGCAGTGTCCGCGAACTGTCTCACTCTAAACCTTACATGCTTTCAGTGGTGCTACCTTGCTTCTTGGTGTCGTTCACCAGTTCGTTCATTCACTTAGTCATCCATTTGGGCATTCACTGCCCAATGGTGAGGGCTCCTGAAAGTGCTCACACTGCTTTTGTCTTCTTCCAGGAATATGAATTCATCGTGTTGCCCAACGCCTACATGATCCACATGCCTCACGCCCCCAGCTTTGACATTACAAAGTTCCGTTCCAACAAGCAATACCGCATCTGTCTCAAAACCCTGAAGGAAGAATTTCAGCAGGACATGTCCCGCCGCTACGGCTTCGCTGCCCTGAAATATCTCACGGCTGAAAACAACAGCTAGCACCAAGGTGCCCACCACTAGGGAGAGACACGCTGCAGGGGAAGAGCCACTTGCTGTTGGGGGCCCAGCCTTCAAACTCAAAATTTAGCAGTGCTTTTTGGTTTGTTTTTATTTGTCTCTTTGGCCCAACAAAGCTGCCCTCACTACAGAGGCCTGGAACAAGGTTCCAGCAGCCCCTCTCTGCCCCACAACCCAGCATTCCCAGAATGTGGAAAAACAGCCCACCTGTACTATCTCTTCAAGAATGGGACACGGGGGGTGAGAGGGAATAAGAGATCGTCACCTTACCACAGAGCCACACAACCAAGGCAGGTCTTTATGCTGTTCTCATTGGTTTTTAATAATTATGCTTCCCATCATAGCTGGGGAGAAACAGAAGTCAGGGTGGTGGGGGTTATCCATCCCAGGAAATAAAATAAAAAATGCCTCTTCATTAAGAGGGAACTTTCTTTGCCTTGCAATCTAGATGAGTACCTAAGAAGGAGGGCAAACCAATGATCTAAACCAACTATTTGGAAAAATCCAATGGGGACTGGTATCTGGAGGGACCTAGAGGTAGTGGTGATTGGTTCTTTATCTTCAAGGTCACTCTTATTTTGATTTGTTTTTGTTTGAGGGATTTTGTTTGTTTGTTTTTGGTCTGGGAATCCAATAGAAAAGCTGGTCCTTTGAGGGTCTAAGGGAGAATCAGCTGCCTCAGTGTCCCTCTATCAGCAGTGGCCCAGCAGGGAAGACAAGCATCTTCAGCCAGTAGTTAAACACGGGCAGCTTTCTTCAGGATCATCACCGAAGCTCCTGTGATTTCGAATTCCTTACTCTCCCGAATCCAGGGGCGACAGTGGGGACTGTGGAAATGCCCAGGCTGACTGTTTTATACCGTCACATTTTCTATTGGCAGTGACGGGTTCACAGGGAAAGGGCTTTGAAGAAACTATTTCAGTGCACAAGAAAGGTACGAACCTCTCAGGCCTTTACTGCGAGCCCAGGGCTGAAGATTCATGTGTTGTCTGGAGACCCAGGGGAAGAACGTGTTTGGATTCCTCTGTGTCATGCCTGCTTCACTGTGGATGGGAAGAGGCCGAGACCTCAGTCTCCCTTTGGGACCTGGCCAAGGGTAGGCAACACCTTCACCGCTACACAGATCACGGAGACACTGGACTTTTTACCCATTTTCTTTAATCTTCAATATTAATGTTGTGTTTACATTAATGAGAACAAGAGTCAGTGCCCCACCCTCTGCTGGGCTGTTTGTATTGAGTTGCGATGTGAGCAGCGAAAGCTGCCTTCAATAAAGGAAAGTACGGACTGTTTCTTCCCCATGCCCCTCCCACTCTTGTAGGATGCTACTGAGACCTGCTTCAGTAGGGACAGCAAAATCCATAAACAACAACTTCACACTTTATGTTCTCCCGGCTTATTTTTCTCATCATTTGAATTTTAATCTTTTCCATTTTTTTTTCTTTTCTCCTTGCCTGAAAGTAGATCTCACTTTATCCTCTAATCCTCAAAGCATTTTTAAATTTTCCATCTAGCTCTTGTCTCAAGACTGAAACCAGATATTTTATAGACCAATTGTGAGCTACCAAGGTAACTCGTGGTAATCAATAGTAAAGTAAACACCCCCTCCCTTTGGTCTGGTAGTTATATGGAACCCCACAGCAATCGGATTCATGAGACCCCTCAATGTGTTATATGTTCAAGTGATGCTTCACTCAGATTTATACAGAAATTAGGAAAACTATAATTAGGGCTCATCCTTATATAGATATAAAAAAAAATACAGAAGTTTATATATATATACACACATACATACATATATATGTACATATACATCCACACATGCATATACATATGTGTATGTATATACAGTTTATTATAAAAGTAATATCTGAATAATATAAAAAAATAAAACAATACAAAAGTATGCAAAGTACATATAAAAACCCCCTTTCTCCAGTGGTATACTGAAGCTAGCTTCTGCCAGCTCAGGAGAAATTACTGTGTGCATCTCTTTCCAACTCCATGTTCAGTGACATCATATTTGTAGCTTGAACTCAGCCATGGCAGTATTTACACCATGGGAATCAGCAAACACCACAAATCAGGACATTTTCCCCGCAAGAATCAATTGGTAAACATTCACCAGGACACCACTGCCTTTTTCTCTCCCATATGTACACATAGATACAGACACACACAAATTCCTCTTCCTTCCCGAGAAAAGACCACTTTTAATACGTGTTGATACGGTTTTTGAATGAGTCATTACTGGCTACTTGAATGGAAACCCTGGTGGCATAGTGGTTAAGTGCTACGGCTGCTCACCAAGAGGTTGGCAGTTCGAATCCACCAGGCGCTTCTCAGAAACCCCATGGGACAGTTCTCCTCTGTTCTACACAGTCGCTATGAGTCAGAATCGACTCGATGGCAGTGGTTTTTGTTTTTTTGGCTACTTGAACCAAGTGAAAATATGCTGGTAGCACCACTTCTTTAATGTTGTGAGTTCATTTTACATTCTCTGAAACCTTTTATTTTTCTGATTTTTCTTGGCATCTGAGTCATGCCAAACCCCCTTGCTTTCACTTGCATTTCTACAAGTAACCATATAATTTATCATTCAAACCAGGTCAGTTCTGAGACTGAGAGAAGGTGCTAATTACTTTGAGACAATAGGTATAAACTGGAGAAGGTGTATAGTTTCATGTACACTGAAATTATTAAAGCCATAAACTGACACTCCAAGCCAGGGAAAGAAAATTGTGTTTCCCCAAAGACAGGTGCTTGACAATCTGAAGCCGATGTCACTTAAGGCTGGAGCTCAGATCTTTGGCTCATGGCCAAGTTCAACACAGGCTCCAGGTGCCAACCCAATCAAGGAGCACCAATGGCACTCATCGCCAGCACTCATTGGGAGCAGCAGCTCACTGCCAGCCCCTGCTCGTGGGGGGACTTGGAGCCATTTGAGCAGAGCCCATCACTAAGGATGTTGATCCCTTTGCATCAGTTCCCTGGGGCGAACAATCTTATGAATGGGTCACACTGATGTTTTCATGCTTAAATAAAAAACCAACACCGTCTTGGCTTTCAGTTGGGAAGAAGGACAGGGTTTTCCCACTTAGCCCCACTAACATCCAGCTGTTCCAAAGCACCGTGGTTCAAGTCCCTTTTGCACGCATTAGCTCATTGAATCTTCCAGCAAAACTGTAAAGTGGATACTACTGTTTATAGATAAGGAAACTGGGTGAGCCCTGTGAAATTAAGTAACTTTCTCAAGTTCACATATGTGTGTCAATCTGTGGCAGAATTTAGCCAGAATTTCAAGTCTGCTAGTTTGAGGAGTCCATGGCTGGTGCAAACAGTTAAGCACTGGGCTACAAATGGAAAGGCTGGAGGTTCAAACCTACCTAGTGGTGCCTCAGAAGAAAACCCTGACAATCTGCTTCCAAAAGGTCACAAGCATGAAAACCCTAGGGAGGATTGGTCTACACACATAGGGTTGCCATAAATCGGAATTGACTTAATGGCAACTGGTTTGATTTGGGTTTACTTCTTTGGACCCAAACCACATAACCTGGAGTGCTGCCCCCTTCCCCAATAATGAAAACAGGTATTAAACATTGGCAGACAAGAGGATTTCAACCTATATAGGAAGATTATTGGATTTCTAGTCTTTGTCTTTTAGCATCCATCTAATGACATAGCAGCCTCTCCTAGATGACCCAATTTTTGCCATGTCCACAGACTTTCTGAAAATAGATTTGAAATAGACCCGGGCAATTTATAATCATAGACAGTTGGGTTTAACTCCAGGGGACATTATTGATTCCCTGAATGCTTTTCTTGAGTTATTTCCTGGGTTACATGGCACAGGTACAGTAGCTAAATTTTAAGCTCCACCTTGGACCCCAACTCAGCATGCTGCATCAAAGTGGTCTCTCTGAATGTATTGAGCTGATTTATAGAGCACATATTTGCTGGGTTGACTAATAGCTTCTTTGTGCCCCTTAATGAAAGGACAGACCTTACTTTAATTCTCTTTCTTCCAAAGACCCTCCTGTCTTTGAGTTAAGGCCTCATTTGTGGTCACCAGGCCTTTGGGGAACTGTGTGTTAGTGGAAAAAGCTGGAGTTAAAATCCCCTCTCAGACTCAGCTTCTGCACACTCTTGGTGAAGAGAAGAGCTACAGTTTATTGAGCCAAGATTTCTATGGTAGTTGGCACTGATAGATCCTCACAATATTATAATACAAGGAAGGTTTTGTCAGCCATATTATTTAGCTAATGGAACCAGCTCTTAGAGAAATCCTGTGATTTGATCAAGATCACACAGGTTGTTAATGAAAGTATCGGAATTTGAACCAAAATCTGACTGGCATCCATGTCTTTCCACTATTTGAAGTCGGCTTGGCTAGTGAGCTTACACATTCACATTTTCATCTAGTTCATGGTGATATGCTATTTTTCCCTTAACTTTTCAATCCTAAGGGTTTATTAAAGTTTATGGAACATTAGTTGTCTTACATATGCATCCTAGGAGGTTTTTATTCTTTTAACAGAAATGTTCTTAGTGTCTTTGATTTCAGGGGAGGATCACTGCTACCTGAAAAGAGGTAATAGTGGGCACCACAAAAATGTAGGGTTTCTAACTATATTTGGTGCACTTGGTCGTTGGTTTCTTCCAACATGTTCCAATAGCCTTGAGAGAATCAATCTTCTGGAATGAATGAAAGTCAGTTCTGGGACAGTGTTTCCCCACGTGTGGAACCAAGACCATCTGATCATTGGGGCCGGGGCAATAGGAAATGATTGAAAAGGGTCACTCAGAGCAAAACTCTTCAGCAATTCCTGGTAAGTTACACTGCAATGGCAAGCAAGGAAGAAAATAAGTCCTGCAGTGACATCGGAATTGTTTCATTGAGCTCTTTATCATTTCTTTCTGCATTCTGCAGCTATTTATTGAGCATCTACTTGGTGACAGACACTGTGGATATAACAGTGAACCAGATACAGTCTGCTTTCAGGTAATTTACAATTAACTAGGGGACAGAGAAGTAGGCAGAAAATGTGAAAGATAGGTTTTAGCTTATTGCTTCGATGTAAGTTTAGTTTTATTTAACTTCTCATTTTAAAACTTAAAGAAGTTTTCAAATTTACAGAAGAGTTGCAAGAATAATATGATGAACTTGTGTATACCCTTCATCCAGATTCATCAATTGTAACACTTTGCTATATATGCTTCATCTCTTAATGTTTTTTTCTGAAACATTCCAGAGTGAATCATAGACATCAAGACCCTTTAAACCTAAATACTCTAGCATGTATTACCTAAGAGCAAGAACAATGATAAAATTGAGGAAATTTAGCATTGATACAATACTATCATCCCAATGCACAGTTTACATTCAAATTTTATTTTGCTCATTATCCCAATAATGTCCTTACAGCAGTAACCCTCCACTCCTATGACACCCCACCTCGATATCAGGATTCAATCCAAGATCACATATTGCATTTAGTTGTTTTGTCTCTAAGTCTCTAATCAAAAACAGTTCCTTGATTTCTTTGTGTTTCATGGCAGTGATATTTTTGAAGAGCGCAGACCACTTGGTTAGTTTAGTGTTTTCAGTGAGAAACTGACAGACACTGGGCAATTCATAAAGTAGGTGCATGTGCGTATGTCATGACTTTTTGAGTTCATTGATATTATGTAGCATATTATGTGACAATGAATAAAGGAGACTGAAGAATTGATGCCTTTGGATTGTGGTGTTGGCGAAGAATATTGAATATACCATGGACTGCCAAAAGAATGAACAAATATGTCTTGGAAGAAGTACAGCCAGAATGTTGCTTTGAAGCAAGGATGGCGAGACTAGGTCTCACATACTTTGGACATGTTATCAGAAGGGATAGGTCCCTGGAGAAGGATATCATTGCTTGGTAAAGTAGAGGGTCAGTGAAAAAGAGGAAGACCCTCAACAAGATGGATTGACACATTGGATGCAACAATGGGCTTAAGCATGGCAACTATCATGAGGACGGTGCAGGACCAGACAGTGTTTTGTTCTCTTGTACATTGGGTCACTATGAATCAGAACCAACTCAACGGCACCTAACAACAACTACAGCAATATTATATGACATAAAACATAATGGCAGATGATTTTGAAGAAGACAGAACTCAGAATATTCATCATCAAAGTGTACGTATAGCTGAGACAGCCCAATAGGTGGTTTTTTTTTTTTTTTAAACCCTAATGCAGTGAGTACTGTCATAGGACATAACACTAACCCCAATTAGTCGTCTTATCACAAAACAGTGGAAGTGATCATTTTCTACCTGCTTAAAAGTTTTGCAGCTTCTAGAACACATTCATTTATTGAAATCCTTTGTTTTTGTTATATGTGCATTAGAACGGATGTGTATTGCGTGTGGATATAAATGTGAATCTTTTTATTGTTTTTTTTTTTTAATTCAATTTCTCAAGTTTACAAAGAAAAAGATAAATGAAAACAGCAGTGAAGGAATTCTTACC